>NC_062224.1:65013481-65724694 GCF_902686445.1 Sciurus carolinensis
ATGGATGTTTCAAAACTATAAGTCTTTTCTCTTTATAAGTTGATTATCTCATGTACTTTGTTATAGTGATGGAAAGTTAACTAACACAATTACCCTTGCACAAAATTCTACCCTTTTTTATTGGCCCAATCTGAGGATTTTAGCTTTGAAGCAAATTATATCTCTGCATTGGGACGGCCCTACTCCTCAACTACAAAAGAACGGTTCTCAAGTGGATTCTGTTTCTATAAATGTGCCTTCCTTTCATAAGGATGGTCATATATTTTTTGAACTTCAGGGAGTAAAAATCATTCAAAAAATGATAGATATCCATTCTATCTGGATTCACTTTCATCCAGATACACTGAATGTTAGAAAAAAATATTGAAGTATGGAAAAAGACTTCATAATACTGTATTTTGGAAATCAAAATTTTGAAATTGTTCTTATTAGAGAGATATACTTGCAGAATAACCTGCCTCTGGCACTGACTAGCAGGATAAACTAACTCAATTTACCACGTAAAGTAGACAAATAGAAATATTTCCATTTACTGATTAGGTGTTCTTTAGAAGAGATTTGTTGTTTCTGTGTGGTATTGAACATGCAAATGTAACAAGTCTCTCTCTGCCTCTCCCTAGATTTACTTAGTTTTTCTATATGTATTCCTGATAGTTTCAAAAGAATTATCCTGAACCCATGTGATACCATACCCTAAGAGGTCTAACAGAAGGATGGTGAAAGGGGCCTGACCAATGACATCTGGACCTAAGATATATGAAAAAGGATAACCTTGAAGTTCAGAAGCTACAGGTGGGTCATTTTAATGAACAACAAATGGTGAACTTTTAACTTCATATTGTAATTTATTGTGAGTGATAGTCAAGTGAATTATTTAAACTCTTTAATTTATAGCACACTATCACTTAATGGTGAGGTTAAAGCCTTCTCACTTTATATATTATTTCATTTATTTAACAAGTATTCATGAAATATAAACCATGTGCCAGGTTCCATTATATTGAGCAGGGATGCTACACTGAATGAAACAAACATCTTTGCTGTTAGAAAGTTTACCTTTAAGAAGGATCAGACAGACCATAAATGATATGGTAAATAAACAAGTAAATGTCATAGTATGTTTCAAAATGGTACATGCTATGGAAAACCTGATAAAGTACTTCCCAAATAAGATGCAAACACAAATGCAGATTCTAAAATCAAAATGCTGGAGAGCCAGGAAAAATACATTTCTCATGGAATCAGAGAACTGGCTACCTGAAAGAATGTCACTTCATTCCTAAGCCATAGGACAAGCATACATAAGATAACAAGTGAGGACAGAAAGAGAGAGATTTGGAAAGACAGGCTGTTTCAGCAATATTTAGAGTTCAAGAATAGTGTAACAGACCGCTTAAACCAAACTTTGGATAACCTTAGAGGGCCATTGCTTAATCATTGACTACAATTACTGTCTTTTATACCAAAATACATCTTTCTCTTCAAGTGAGAGGCAGCATTAACCAGATCTTACATTTGAATTCTAGACCACTCTGTCAAACTGTAAAAAGGCTGTTTCAATTGTTATTGAATGCAATGTTGACAGAAATTCCGAAAGTATAGCCCCCTTTTCTAGACCCTGCAACCCATTTAATAAAGTGCCCTCCGTGGCCCTAAAGAACCTGGTGACTGGCATTCATTCCATGGTCCTAGCTTATCTACCTCCTCCCTGAGTTGTGAATCCCTACAAAGCAGAAACTGCGTTTTATTTTTTGAATTCTTGGAATCTAGCTCAGTGCTTATCATACAACAATCAATTTAAAAATACTTAAAGAATGAATAAGCAAATCTTTTGTAATGCTGCTGCAACTATATTCATTGCTGTGAGTGATAGAATTGCAGGGATTGATCAGGAGTTGGGCGTTCTTGATTAAGTAGAAACATCCAAGTAATTTTTGTGGCTTCCCCCTACCAGCCTACCTCTGTGCTTCTTAGAAGTGATTTTTCTCTCTTTCTCTGGAGCTTGTGCTTGTCTTGTCTCTGCTCAGCTGGAAACAGGAAAGACCTTCGGATCCCACCTGGTTATAGTCTCAACCCGAGTGAATACTGGTAAAACTTTTTCACCAGCAACTGTGCTTGTTAGTGGGCCAGGGATGGAATGGAGTGAGTGAGGGTGTAAAGGGAAGATGTGATTACTCTGGCTGCTCTTACCTGATATGACTGGGTGCACAGGTATTCATCTATCCCCCAGGATATCATCTGCCTGATTCGTGTCGCTGGATTTCTGCCTTGAAATCTATGTCGTGGTGTGCCATCCAGCCCTCCTTGTTCCCTGAAAAGGTACTGCCTGCACTCCAGGACCTTTCTGTCGCTAGAGCTAGCTTCAGATCTTAGCCAACTTGGCTAGTGGTCAGAATCCCTGTGAAAACACTTACCTATCTCCTCCCACAGATAGTCGGTCCTACTCCACAGATCTTTAGAAGGTGGACCTCTAGGCCATGTTTTTTAATGACACCATTACCTACAAGATTTGAATCCCACTTGCCTAGAAACTCCATCTCTGCACCCCATTTAGTAACAGAACTAGACAGTCAAGCCCTTTGAAAGAGGATTTGATCTATAAACTACCTCGTTGGGGTTTGATCAGCATTCTGGATTAATGCAAATTATAACTGGATCTAAGTCAGTACCTGGGTTATTCTGAGATGTATTTCCTCCTTCCCTAATGGTTACATTTCTTGCTGAGCCCACAGGAGGACCAATCCAATCTACTTTATTGCATTGCATGACATGCATTCATGTGCAACATTTTAATGTAAGCCAGTCTCTAATCTCCTTCTCATGGAACATTTCCACCAAAAAATATCTGGAGTTCCTCTGCCATTTAGGATGTGAAGTATGTATTTTGGCATATGTAAAAATCTAAGAAATCAAAGATATCAAAATCTCCCCATTCATACATTTTTTATGTCTATTCAAATCTTTTTTTTATTTTGATTCATTGTACACAAATGGGGTACAACTATTGTTTCTGTGGTTGTACATGAAGTAGAGTCACAGCATTTGCTTAATCATACATGTATGTAGGGTAATGAGGTTTGTCTCATTCTGTTATTTTTCCTTTCTCCTACCTCTCCCCATCCCTCATTTTCCTCTATACAATCTATCCATCCTCCATTCTTGCCTCCTCCCCACCCCCCATTATGTATCATCATCCACTTATCAGAGAAATCATTCGTCCTTTGGTTTTTTGGAATTGACTTATCTCACTTAGATGAAATTTTCCAACTCCATCATTTACCTGCAAATGCCATAATTTTATTCTTCTTTATGGCTGAATAATATTCCATTGTGCATATGCACAGTTTCTTTATCCATTCATCTATTAAAGGCCATCTAGGTTGGTTCCATAATCTAGCCACTGTGAATTGAGCAGTGATGAACATTGATGTGGCTGTATCTCTGTAATATGCTGATTTTAAGTCCTTTGGGTATAGGCCAAGGAGTGGGATAGCTGGGTCAAATAGTGGTTCCATTCCAAATTTTCTAAGGAATCTTCCCACTGCTTTCCAGAGTGGTTGCACCAATTTGCAACCCCACCAGAAATGTATGAGTATACCTTTTACCCCACATCCTTGCCAACACTTATTGTTGCTTGTATTCTTGATAATAGACATTCTAATTGGGGTGAGATAAAATTTTAGGGTAGTTTTGATTTGCATTTCTCTTATTACTAGAGATGTTGAACATTTTTTCATGTATCTGTTGATTGCTTATAGATCTTCTGTGAAGTGTCTGTTCATTTCCTTAGCCCATTTATTGATTGGGTTATTTTTATTCTTGGTGTAAAGTTTTTTGAGTTCTTTATAGATTCTGGGGATTAGTGCTCTACCTGAAGTGTTTGTGGCAAAGATTTTCTCCCACTCTGTAGGCTCTCTGTTCACATTGTTAATTGTTTCCTTTGCTGAGAAAAAGCTTTTTAGTTTGAATCTATCCCAATGATTGATTCCTACTTTTATTTCTTGTACTTTGGGAGTCACTTTAAGAAAGTCTGGTCCTAGGCCAACATGATGAAGATTTGCACCTACTTTTTCTTCTATTAGGTGCAGGGTCTCTGGTCTAATTCTGAGGTTCTTGATCCATTTTGAGGGTGAGAGATTTATACAGGGTGAGAGATAGGGGTCTAGTTTCATTTTGCTGCATATCGATTTCCAGTTTTGCCAGCACTATTTGTTGAACAGGCTCTCTTTTCTCCATTTTATGTTTTTGGCCCCCTTATCTAGTACGAGAAAACTGTATTTATGTGGGTTTGTCTCCTTGTCCTCTATTCTGTACCATTGATATACCTGTCTATTTTGGTGCTAATACCATGCCATTTTTGTTACTATTGCTCTTTAGTAAAGTTGAAGGTCTGTATTGTGATACCACCTGCTTTGCTCTTCCTGCTAAGAATTGCTTTAGCTTTTCTGGGTCTTGTATTCTTCCAAATTAATTTCATTATCCTTCATTTCTATGAGGTACATCATTGGGATTTTAATTGGAATTGCATTGAATTTGTATAGCACTTTTGGTAGTATGGCCATTTTGACAATATTAATCCTGCCTATCCAAGAACATGGGAGATCTTTCCGTCTTCTAAGGTTTTCTTGAATTTCTTTCTTTAGTGTTCTATAGTTCTCAATGTAGAGGTCTTTCACCTCTTTTGTGAGATTGATTCCCAAGTATTTTATTTTATTTTTGGAGGCTATTGTGAATGGGGTAAGTTTTCCTAATTTCTCTTTCAAAGGATTCATCACTGATGAATAGAAATGCATTAGATTTATGAGCATTGATTTTATATCCTGCTACTTTACTGAATTCATTTATAAGTTCTAGAAGTTTTCTGGTGGAATTTTTGGATCCTCTAAATATAGAATCATGTCATCTGTAAATAGAGATGGTTCGAGTTCTTCTTTTCCTATTTGTATCCCTTTAATTTCTTTGGTCTGTCTAGTTGCTCTGACTAGAGTTTCAAGGATGATGTTGAATTGAAGTAGTGAAAGAGGGCATCCCTGCCTTGTTCCAGTTTTTAGGGGGAATGCTTTCAGTTTTTCTCCATTTAGAATGATATTGGCCATGGGCTTAGTGTAGACAGCCTTAACAATGTTGGGATATGTTCCTACTATACCTATGCTTTCTAGTGTTTTGCACATGAAGGGATGCTGTATTCTATCAAATGCTTTCTCTGCATCTATTGAAATAATCACGTGATTCTTAACTTTAAATCTGTTGATGTGGTGAATTGCATGTATTGATTTCTGGATGTTGAACCAACCTTTTATCCCTGGGATAAAACCCACTTGATCATGGTACACCATTTTTTAAAATATGTTTTTGTATGCAATTTGCTAAAATTTTGTTAAGAATTTTTGCATCTATGTTCTTCAGGGATATTGATCTGAAGTTTTCTTTCCTTGATGTGTCTTTGTGTGGTTTTGGTATCAGGGTGATATTAGCTTCAAAGAATGAGTTTGGAAGGGTTCCCTCCTCTTCTATTTCATGGAATACTTTGAGGAGTATTGGAATGATTTCCTCTTTGGAGGTCTTGTAGAACTCAGTTGAGAATCCATCTGGTCCTGGACTTTTCTTGGTTGGTAGGCTTTTGATGACTTCTTCTATTTTATTGCTTGAAATTGATGTATTAAATTATGTAAGTCCTCCAGATTCAGTTTGAGTGGACCATATGTCTCTAGAAACCTGTTGATGTCTTTTAGATTTTCTATTTTGTTGGAGTATAGATTTTCAAAATAGATTCTAATTATGTTTTGTATTTCAATAGTGTCTGTCATGATATTTGTTTTTCATCACAAATTTTAGTAATTTGAATTCTCTCTCCTCTTCATCAGTGTGGCTAAGGGTTTATCAATTTTGTTTACTTTTACAAAGAAAAAACTTTTATTCTGTTAATTTTTGAATTGTTTCTTTTGTTTCAATTTCATTGATTTAAGCTCTGATTTTAATTATTTCCTGTCTTCTACTATTTTGGTGTTGATCTGTTCTTTTCTTTTTCTAGGGCTTTGAGCTGTAATGTTAGGTCATTTATTTGTTGACTTTTTCTCCTTTTATCGAATGCACTCCTTGCAGTGAATTTTCCTCTTATACCTCTTTCATAGGGTCCCAGAGATTTTGATATGTTGTGTCGTTGTTCTCGTTTACCTCTAAGAATTTTTTTTATCTCCCCCTTCATGTCTTCTGTTGTCCATGCATCATTCATTAGTGTATTTTTCGTCTCCAGATGTTGGAGTAGTTTTTGTTTTTCATATTATCATTGACTTCTGATTTCATTCCATTATGATCTGATAGAATACAAGGTAGTATCTTTATCTTCTTGTATTTGCTAACATTGGCTTTGTGGCATAGAATATGGTCTATTTTAGAGAAGGATCCATGTGCTGCTTAGAAGCAAGTGTATTCGCTTTTTGTTGGATGTTATATTCTATGTATATCTGTTAAGTCTAAATTATTTATTGTGTTATTGAGATCTATGGTTTCTTTGTTCAATTTTTGTTTGGAAGATCTGTCCAATGGTGAAAGTACTGTGTTAAAATCACCTAATATTATTGTGTTGTGGTCTATTTAGTTCCTGGAATTGAGAAGGATTTGTTTGATGCACATGGATGCACCATTGTTTGAGGCATAAATACTTATGATTGTTATGTCTTGTTGATTTATGCTTCCCTTAAGCAGTATGAAATGTCCTTCTTTAATCCTTCTGACTAACTTTGGCTTGAAGTTCGCTTTATCTGATATGAGTCTATATGCATGGTATGTTTTTTCCCATCCTTTCACCCTTATCTATGGATGTCTTTTTCTATGAGATCAGTCTCTTGCAGGCAGCATATTGTTGGGTCTTCCTTTTTAATACGATCTGCCAGTCTATGTCTTTTGATTGATGAGTTTAGTCCATTAACATTCAGGGTTATTATTGGGTTATTATTGAGATATGACTTGTATTCCCAGTTATTTTGACTTATTTTTGGTTTTTAACTTGACTTGGTTTCTCCTTTAATTGTCGATTCCTTTAGGGTAGTTCCTCCCTTTACTGACTTACACTGTTGTTTTTCATTTCTTTCTCATGGAATATTGTGCTGAGAATGTTCTATAGTGCAGGCTTTCTATTTGTAAATTCTATTAGCTTTTGTTTATCATGGAAGGATTTTATTTTGTCTCCAAATCTGAAGGTAAGTTTTGTTGGGTATAAGATTCTTGGTTAGCATCCATTTTCTTTTTTTTAAATTATGTATTTTTAATTTTTTTAGGTGTTGATAGACCTTCGTTTTGTTCATTTATTTGTATGCACTGCTGAGAATCAAACCCAGTGCCTCACACATGCTAGGCTAAGAGTTCCACCACTGAGCCACACCACAGCCCATCTATGTTCTTTTAGAGCTTGACATATGTTGTTCCAGGCCCTGCTAGCTTTTAGGGTCTGGACTGAGAAATCTGCTGATATCCATATTTGTTTCCCCCATATGTAATCTGATGCTTTTCTCTTACAGTCTTTAAAATTCTATCTTTATTTTGTATGTTAGGTATTTTCATTATAATGTGCCTTAGTGTGGATCTGTTGTAACTTTGTACATTTAGTGTCCTGTAAGTCTCTTGTATTTGATTTTTCATTTCTTTCTTCAGATTTGAGAAATTTTCTGATATTATTTCATTGAGTAGATTATTCATTCCTTTGGTTTGTTTCTCCGTGTCTTCCTCAATCCCAATAATTCTTAAATTTGGTCTTTTCATTATATCCCATAATTCTTGTAGGTTCTGTTCATGATTTCTTACTGTCTTCTCTGTGTGGTCAATTTTATTTTCAAGATTAAATACTTTGTTTTCATTGTCTGAGGTTTTGTCTTCCCAGTGATCTAGTCTGTTAGTTATGCTTTATATTGAGTTTTTAATTCATTTTATTGTTTCCTTCATTTCAAGGATTTCTGTTTGGTTTTGTTTATAATCTCTATCTTTATTTTTTTATGTATGTATTTTTTAATTGAAATGATCTTTTGCTTCCTGCATTTGCTCTTTTCAGTGTTCATTTCCTGCATTTGCTCTCTTATCTCATTGTTTGCTTCTTGGGTCATTTTAATTATGTACATTCTGAACTCCCTTTCTGACATTTCTTCTGACATGCTGTCATTGGATTCTATTGATATAGCATCTAGGTTTGTTTGGGACACTTTCTTCCCTGTTTTCTCATGTGGTTTCTATATCTTCCCCTGTAGCAGTGCAAATCCAAGGTATTACAGTTTCCCCCCTATAGACTGATAGTGTCCCTGCAGGTTTTCAATACCTCACCTTGAAGTAAGAGATCAATATTCGTAGTACACCATACAAACAATATGCATCCTTAACTCAAATAATCCCTATTAAGATATTACTGCATTATCTTAATAAACAGAGATTATGTTTGATTATAAACTACCGCTGAACCAATAGGTTTGTAATAGGATCACATTTTCTAATGGTGAACAAAGAGGATGGGGGGGTGTAGGATATAAGGTTAATGAGATAAGAAGTGAGTCTATATCAGGAATGGTGAAAGCAGAATTAAAATAATTGATTTTTAGCATGAGAAAAGGGAGAAAGAGTCTCAAAGGAGACAGATAAGAAGAAAATAGGGTTAGAAAAATATTGATAAAAGAAAAATGGGAATAATAGTAGGTATAATAGGAATAATCATAATAATACTAATTTTATAAAATTCTACAATAAAACTATACTGTACTGTTCAAACCTCCTAGTCTTCAGTAACCTGATGCCTGAGAGGAAATTCATAATGTGGTGTCCCAAGAAGGGTGATGCCCTTCTAGAGATGGAAGCCTCCAGGTCAAGAATAATCCATGCTAGCGATCAGAGGTGCCCCCACGTATTGATAGATGGTCAACTGCAGTGTGGGCATGGGGTGCGGGCACTGGAGACCAAGGGCTGGGACCGGGCCTCCTCTGCACAGGAGATGCGCCTGGCAGCCCGGGGCTGGGTCTCCCATTCATAAATTGTGCGTGGCAAATAAAAGGTCAATTAAGTCCTTTGACTCAGTTCCAATTTTAGGGGCTTATGAAACAGGAAGAAAGATAATAGGCATCATAACTGTCACCACATTGCTTTATGTTAATAATATTTTTTTTAAAAAAAAGAAAATTCATAGAGACCAAAACATCATAAAAGGTTGGATAAGTACATTGTGGTACATTGATAGAAGTATTCTGCCATGAAAATGATGGTATAAAAGTATACTTCTTAATATGGAAAAAGGTACCTAATAAAGATAAATTTTAAAAATCAAGTTGTTAAATAATATAAAAACTATGATCTATCTATATGAGATAATTTGGCATAAATATATACAAAGGTAGCTAGGAAGAAGGTTATCAACATGTTACCAATAATTTTCTTCTAATAGTGGAATTTAGAGTGACATATTTTTTCAGAATTGTTTGAATTTTTAAGACAGATTGAAGAAGAACAAATTTATTTTATTTTGAACTTTTCCTCCCAACAATCCTTCTGCCTCCTGCCATTTTTCCATCTTCCCTTTTTTACATTCTTTTAAACCCATGTTCACAGCAGTGTTATTCACAACAGCCAAAATGTGAAAGTAACCCAAGTGTCAATCAACAGAATAATGGGAAAAAATATGAAATGTATGCACAATGGAATATTATTCAGTTCTAAAGAGGATGAAAATTCTGACATGTTCTACAAGATTCAGAAACATTGAGAATTTTATATTAACTGAAATAAGCCAGCCATGAATAGACAAATACTGTAAAATTACTTATATCAGGTAAAAAAGGGAGTTAAAATCATAGATAGGAAGCATTATGCTGGTTGTCAGTGGTTGAAGGGAAGGGTTATTGTTTAATGGGTACATAGTTTCAGTTTGGGAGATTTAATAAAGAGTTCCAGAGAAAAAAGTTAGTAATGGTTGTACAACATTGTGAATGTATTTAATATCATTGTACTAAACACTTTAAAATGGGTAAAATAGGGGTTGATGATTTAGTCTAGTGGCAGAGTGCTGGCCCTAGCCCATGCAAGGCCTTGGGCTTAATCCCTAGCACAAATAAACAACAAAACAAAATAAAACTTATAAAACACATGATGGTAAATTATATCTTATGTGTATTCTACTACAATTTTAAAAAATAACTTCAACAACAATGAAAAAGGACATGAATTTTTACATTTAAATCTCACTGGAGAGAAAGAGATACAAGATGGCAGACTAGAGGGAGGCTGCATTTCTTGTCACCCTGTAACTTGGGTTCAAGCAGAGGAAAATTTGTCTCTCTATGAGGCAGTTTTTGCTGTTCATCAATCCCCTGATCTTTACCTCATTTGTCCATCATGATCACCCACCATCTGCCAGCATATCACCTACTTTTTGAGTGCAGATCGCCCACTGACTGCCACCTATCATCCACCATTTGCCCATTTTCCTGCCTCTTGCCTGCCCATTGGCTGCCTTTCACCTACCCATCACCCACCGCCCAAGGTCCACCTGCTAATTGTTCACTGATAGCCTGCTACCCACTGCTGCCTCAAAGTCCATTGTCACAGTACCCACAAGCTTGGTTACACATGGCTGCTGCTATTTTGGAACAACAGCCAGGACTCCAGGACCCCCAGCCTGACCAACAATTCCTGCCTCCAGGACCCCTGTCCCGACCAACCCCACTCCACCTTCAGTATCCCCAGCCTTTCCTGCACCCTGCAATGCAGCTCCCCATTTGCCAACATGTTTGGAAACCAGTGCAGTCATCTTGGTTTATACTGGAAGTGGAAGCCCCCATCTTTAGGTGGGGCAAATCCCATCCTGAGATGCTTGCTGGAGACTGGAAGCACATTGTCAGGTACCTCTCATGCATCAGGCTACTAAAGACTGGGAAATTTGAATAGTATATGACAGTTATATTGTAGATTTTTTCTCTTTTAGAAAAATTTTTAGTTTTTATTTCTTTATTTTTCTTGCTCTGTTTTCCTTTCATTTACCTGTTTTCTCAGAGTCTCTTTCTCCCTTTTCTCATGCTACCAACCAACTTCTTTTGATTCCGCTTTCACTCTTCCTATGATCTAGAACTTCTATATACTCCTTTTTTATTCCACTAACAGTTACATCCTACACCCCTCCTCATCCCCTTTGTTCTCCATTAGAAACTGTAGACCTCATCGCAAATCTATTGGTTATACTGTAGATAATAATCGAACTCCTCCTTTCTGTTTATTATTACATTACTCTTAATGTCTTCATAGGTATTATTTGGTTTAGGGCTGAATGTTGTCTGTATTGGGTCCTGCTAATACTGACCTTCCCCTTAAAGAAGAGGTTTTGGAAACCTGCATGGTCACTATAAGCCTATAGGGGGGAAATTGCAATACCCCAGATCTGCACTGCTAGAGGGAAAGCTATGTGAACAACATGAAAAAACAAGGGAAGAAAGTGTCCTAAACAAACCAAGATTCTATATTAATAGAATCCAATGACAGCATAGTAGGAGAAATGTCAGAAAAGAAGTTCAGAATATACATAATTAAAATGATCGGAGAAGCAAATGATGAGATAAGAGAGCAAATGTAGGTAATGAACGATCGTTCCAATAAACAGTTAAAAGAGCAACTGCAGGAAGCAAAACATCATTTCAACAAAGAGAAATTCTGGAAAAAAAAAAAAACAGAAATCCTTGAAATGAAGGAAATAATAAACCAAATAAAAAACTCGGTAGGAAGCATCGCCAACAGACTAAATCACTTGGAAGACAAAACCTCAGGCAATGAAGACAAAGCATTTAATCTTGAAAATAATGTTGACCACACAGAGAAGATGGTAAGAAATCATGAAATGACCAAATTTAAGAATTATTGGGATTGAGGAAGATACAGAGATACAAACCAAAGGAATGAACAACCTATTCGAAGAAATAACATCAGAAAATTCCCCAAACCTGAAGAATGAAATGGAAAATCAAATACAAGAGGCTTATAGAATACCAAATGTACAAAACTACAACAGATCCACACCAAGGCAAATTATAATGAAAATGCCTAACATAAAATTAAAGACAGTATTTTAAAGGCTGTGAGAGAAAAGCATCAGATTAAGGGGGAAACCAATACAAATATCAGTAGATTTCAAAGTCCAGACCCTAAAAGCTAGAAAGACCTGGAGCAATGTATTTCAAACTCTGAAAGAACATGGTTACAAAGCATAGTTAGAAGTTATTTTGAAAATCTATACTCTAACAAAATAAAAAAAAATCTCAAAGAAATCAACAAATTTCTAGAGACATATGATCTTTCCAAACTGAATCTGGAGGACATACACAATTTAAACAGATCAATTTCAAGCAATGAAATGGAACAAACCATCAAAAGCCTACCAACGAAGAAAAGCCCAGGACCAAATGAATTCTCAGTTGAGTTCTACAAGACCTCCAAAGAAGAACTAATACCAATACTCCTCAAAGTATTTCATATAGAAAAGGAGGGAATCCTTCCAAACTCATTCTATGAAGCTAGCTAGTATAACCCTGATACCAGAACCAGACACATCAAGGAAAGAAAACTTTAGATCAATATCCCTGATGAACATAGACACAAAAATCTGGCAATTTGCATACAAAAACATATTAGAAAGTTAGTGTACCATAATCAAGTGGAGTTTTTCCCAGGGATGCAAGATTGGTTCTGAAAAGTGAAAAGGTGCCCAAACAAACCACTCTGGGTGTGGGAACTCACACAAGAGGTTTTATTAGGCAGACAAATAGTGTCTGCCCTGAGGGGAGAGAGAGCGTGAGAGAGAAAGCATGGCAGGTGTGTGGGGGGGTGCTTCTCTTAAGTAGTTGAATTTCCCAGGCTGAGAATGATCGGCCGATTACTGAGCAGTTAAAATTCGTGGACTAGGGATTAAGTCAATAGCTGCCAAACACAAGTTGACAGGTGGCACAATGGCTGGCTAGGATCACAGAATGACAGCTGGGGTGCTGTCATGCCCCCTTACTTTCCCCCACAGGCACGTCCTGGGCCCAACCACCCAGGAAGGAACCCCACAAGATTGTAGGGTTCACTGGTTGTAGGCAACCCGAGGCCCGAGGCAAGAGCCAGACTGCAGGGCAAACCTAGCGCCTGCCTGCTGCCTTCTGCTGCAAGCTGACACTGGGCAGGTTCACGTGACAGAGTGCTACGTCCACAGCTGCGGACCTGCTGTGCTGCGTCAGCTCACTGAGTATTTTATTCCCCCATTTTTGTTTTTATAAGAAAATCCCTTTGGGCACATGGGTGAAGATCCATCTTCAGTAACTGCTTCCTGCTGGATGTGGGCGTAGAACTGATTCAGGGAAGGGAGATGTCTTTGCAGCAGGCGGGGGTTGAGAGCACTTATAGCCAGGCTCTGATTCTTTCCTGTGAGGTCCTGATATTCCTGTAATGCAAACTGATTAATACCTGATTGGTTGACATAGAGGCAGTACTCTTCCTGAGAGTACTTCCCTTTTCTAGTGAACCCACAGGGTGACTTCCAAGGAAGATATGCACCTGGAAGCAAATTGAAAGAGAGACACTCCTGATCACCTGCTCCAAAGGGGTGCTGTTCAAAGTCAAAGAGCTCTTAAAGTCTAGGGTGCTAGCCAGGTGATGAGAGAACCCTGCTCTCACGTACATCCAACATCCCTGTGACATGAAAGGGTTCATTAAATTGAGTCTGTGTTAAGAGTGGATATGTAAAATGGGTGAAACATCCCTGGGGACAGTAGGAGTCAGTCTTCCAGCAGTCCCGTGGGCAATCTGGGAGAGAGGAAATGGTTGGCACCTGGACAGATCTATTGGGGGGAAAAATCCAATAGTTAGGAAAATGGCAGACAGGGCAAATAGCAGGGGAGGCAAGAATGTAGCTGGTAATCCAGTCCTCATGGCTGGGTGTGGTTGTCTGGTGCCTTGGTGTTTGGTTGTTGGCCTCTGGAACAGGAAGAAGGGTGGAGGGCTTGATGGCCTTCAGCTTAAGATGGAGAGGTCCCACTAGGGTGGCCAAGTATTGGTTGGAAGAAGCCTGAGGGTTAGAAGCTGGAGAAGGGTTTGTGGATTGAGAGTAGAGCTTAACCTGAGAAATGTGTAGCCACCTTGGTAAATCTTGCAACTTGACAGTCAATGGCATAACTAGGATCACTGTATGGGGTCCCTGTCATTTGGGGGATAGAGGGACTGTAGCCTCCTGAGGAGGAGAGATAAGAACATGGTCTCTTATTTGAAGAGGTTGAGCCAAGGGGCCAAAGGTTTAGGCAGGGAGGAGTCAGTGTAACCCCATAGGAATGCTTGAATGTGGTTTAGGAGAAGAATGGATATATGAGATGGAGGAGAGGAAGAAAGGGGCACTATCCCAGGTGGAAGGATGGGACAACTGTACATCAGCTCGAAAGGTTATTAGCAGGTTTCTTTGGGAGTGAATGAAGATGCAGAAGAGCAAGGAGCTCAATAAATGTAATGTATCACTTCAATAGACTTAAAGTTAAGAATCATATGATTATTTCAATACATGCAGAGAAAGCATTTGATAAAATACAGTACCCTTTCATGTGCAAAAAATTAGGAAAAATAGGGATAGTAGGAACATACCTCAACATTGTAAAGGCTATCTATGCTAAGCCCTCAGCCAACATCATTCTAAATGGAGAAAAACTAAAAGCATTCCCCCTAAAAACTGGAACAAGACAGGGATGCCCTCTTTCATCACTTTTATTCAATATCATCCTGGAAACACTAGCCATAGCAATCATACCAAAGAAATTAAAGGGATACAAATAGGAAAAAAAGAACTAAAGCTGTCACTATTTGCTCATAACATGATTCTATATTTAGAGGATCCAAAAAACTGCACCAGAAAACTTCTAGAACTAATGAATTCAGCAAAGTAGCAGGATATAAAATCAACATGCATAAATCTATTCATTTCTATCCATCAGTGATGAATTCTCTAAAAGAGAAATTAGAAAAACTACCCCATTCACAATAGCCTCAAAAAATAAAATAAAATACTTGGGAATAAATCTAACAAAAGAGGTGAAAGACCTCTACAAGGACAACTACAGAACACTAAAGAAAGAAATTAAAGAAAATCTTAGAAGATAGAAAGATCTTCCATGTTCTTGGATAGTCAGGATTAATATTGTCAAAATGGCCATAGTACCAAAAGTGCTATTCAGATTCAATGCAATTCCAATTAAAGTCCCAATGACATTCCTCATAGAAATAGAGAAAGCAATCATGAAATTCATTTGGAAGAACAAAAGACCCAGAATAGACAAAGTAATCCTGGGCGGGAAGAGTGATGCAGGAGGTATCACAATACCAGACTTTAAACTCTACTACAGAGCAATAGTAACAAAAACAGCATGGTATTGGCACCAAAATAGGCAAGTAGAACAATAATACAGAATAGAAGTCAGAGAGACAAACCCACATAAGTACAGTTATCTCATACTAGACAAAGGTGCCGAAAATATACAATGGAGAAAAGACAGCCTCTTCAACAAATGGTTCTGGAAAAACTGGAAATTCATATGCAGTAAAATGAAATTAAACCCATACCTCTCACCCTGTACAAAACTTAACTCAAAATGAATCAAGGATTTAGGAATTAGGCCTGAGACCCTTCACCAAACAGAAGAAAAAGTAGGTCCAAATCTTCATCATGTTGGCTTAGTACCAGACTTCCTTAACGAGACCCCCAGAGCACAAGAAATAAAAGCAAGAATCAATAAATGGGATGGATTCAAACTAAAAAGTCTTTTCTCAGCAAAGGAAACAACCAACAATGTGAAGAGAGAGCCTAGAGAGTGGGAGAAAATCTTTGCCACACACACTTCAGATAGAGCACTAATCTCCAAAATTTATGAAGAACTTAAAAAACTTTACACCAAAAATACAAAGAACCCAATCAATAAATGGGCTAATGAACTTGGCAGACACTTCACAGAAGATATATAGGTGATCAACAAATATATGAAAAAGTACCCATCACCTCTAGTAATAAGATAAATGCAAATCAAAATGACCCTAAGATTTCATCTAACTCCAATTCGAATGGCTATTATCAAGAACACAAGCAATAATAAGTGTTGATGTGGATGTGGGGAAAAAGGCACACTCACACATTGCTGGTGGAGTTGCAAATTAGGGCAGTCACTCTGGAAAGCAGTATGGAGATTTTTCAGAAAACTTGGAATGGACCCACCATTTGACCCAGCTCTCCCACTCACTCCTTAGTTTACACCGAAAGGGCTTAAAATCAGCATACTACAGTAAAGCAGCCACATCAATGTTCATAGCTGCTCAATTCACAATAGCTAGATTGTGGGACCAACCTAGATGCCCTTCAATGGATGAATGGATAAAGAAACTGGTGTATATCCACAATGGAATATTACTCAGTCATAAAGAAGAATAAAATTATGGCATTTGCAGGTAAATGGATGGAGTTGGAGAATATCATGCTAAGTGAAAGAAGTCAAGCCCAAAAAAACAAAGGCCAAATGTTTTCTCTGATAAGTGAATGATGATACATAACAGGAGCAGGGGGCAAGAGAAGATTAGGGAAACGGTGTGGTAGGTGGTCGGGGAAGGAA
The DNA here is from genome assembly GCF_902686445.1 of Sciurus carolinensis. Classification (NCBI taxonomy): domain Eukaryota; kingdom Metazoa; phylum Chordata; class Mammalia; order Rodentia; family Sciuridae; genus Sciurus; species Sciurus carolinensis. The sequence continues at coordinate 65,030,110 of NC_062224.1, forward strand.
AGATGGTGGACTGAGACAGACAGTATTATCCTATGTACATGTATGATTACACTAATGGTGTGAATCTACATTGTGTACAACCACAGAAATGAAAAGTTGTACCCCATTTGTGTACAATGAATCAAAATGCAGTCTGTAAAAAAAAAAATTAAATTAAAAAAAATCTCAGTGGAGAATCCAAAGACCCTGGTGGCACCGTATTTGGGTAGTGGAGGTTAAAGATGGTGGTAACCTGACCTGTGTGTCTCATGAAGGAAACATTTTATCATTCTTCTTAGTTCCCAGAGGAGGAAGGAACAATGATAAGTTTGTGAAATGTGTGTAAAGCAGAATAACAAAGGAAAGGGGAAAAGGAAAAAATTGATGCATAAAAAACAAAAAGTGATGCTAATTCACCCACACAGGACAAGATGAGTATGTACTAATACCCCTCATCCACAAAGACAGATGATGCTGGGCACAGTGGCACATGCCTGTAATCCCAGTGGCTCAGGAGGCTGAGGCAGGAGGATCTCGAGTTCAAAGCCAACTTCAGCAATGGCGAGGCACTAAGCAACTCAGTGAGACCCTGTCTCTAAATAAAATACAAAATAGGCCTGGGGATGTGACTCAGTAGTTGAGTGCCCCTTAATTTAATCCCCGCTACCAAAAAGACTGACAATGATGGCTTGAACCTTTTTGAAAAACCAGTCCCCACTTGGAATTGCGGAGGATGATGACCAAACCCAATAGATGTACAGCCACTCTCCAAAGATTTTTCCAATGTTGGTCCTTGGGGTTTATGTGCAATGGGGGCAAGTTTTACATGTAAGGAGACTAAGGGGAAAATAAAATATAAATAGCATCTTTGTTCAAAGGAGAGAATACAATTTCTGGATCTAAATATTAGAAAAAATCACTTGAGTTCCAATGCTGGGATGCTGGCAGGAAGACTTGGCAGCTGGGTGTGGGGGTTGGGTGCAAACCAAGCCTGGTCCTCTAGTGAGGGCCCTGCTTGCCCAGCAGAGGCCAGGTCATTGAAGTGCCATCTTCTCTTATCCAATGATTTGCAAGAATCATCCAAATGACACTTCTAGGTCTTCTTCCCCTCTGCTGCTTCCAAAGCAAAAACTGTTCTGACCCCCAAGGGTATTCTAAACCAACCGACCTTGAATGCTTGTAGTTTCCCTGAACGGTTGCTGCTTTCTGTTGGCTGGACCAGGAGAAAGAATGATCTTGCAATTTTGCCTTTCTTTGGCATTCCCAATGTGATAAGCACACTATTCTAGTTGTCTTGTGTCTTTACAGCAGAAGAGACCAGAACTATTAACAAGGAGTTTTCAAATACAATAGGTTTCATAAAGAGAGGTGTCATTTGCTTAGGGTGGTATTGAAAGGTAAGAAGTTTGGAATTTAAAAGGTCAAAATTCCTTTCTTTTGGGCTGGGGGGTGTATAGTTCAGTGGTAAAGCACTTACCCAGTATGCACCAGCTCCCAGGTTTGATCTCCAGTTCCTCAGTACCACCACCAAATAACAAAAAAATAAAAAATAAATCATTTCTCTGGATTCTATGTAGGGATAAAAGCAACTAAACTAAAAAGAGAGATTTGGGGCTGGGTCAAATTGGAAAGACTCTGTAATTTGAATATTTGAAAGAATTCTGAGTATTCTGTAAAACTCAACTAATAGATTTCACTACAGACCTTAGCCTTTGCTCACAGAAAGTTCTATACAGGAACATCTATTTAAGAACCAAACTGGAATGTTCAAATGAAACTTAAAATAGCACTGTAAGTTACTAAGAATGACCAAATGGAGAAAATTGACAGAATAATTATATAAATCTACTGAACATTTTTGTTTTATTCAGTTATTTCTGCTAAGTGTTTTATACCTTTTCTATAACATTTTGACTCAGCTACTGGTTCAAATTCCATCATCACCTCATGACTTATTCAACATTCATCTGGTTATTCATTCAATGGCTACTTTACTTAATTCTCTTTTTTCATAAAAACAAAAGCCATCAGTTGCCTTTTGCAAATTGAAAAGATTCTCCATTATATCTGTCTGAGGAATATTACTCTCATAAAAATGTTTTGTAGACTGTTGTGGCACACACCTGTAATTCCAGCTACTTGCGAGGCTGAGGTAGGAGGATCAAAAGTTCAAGGATAACCTGGGCAACTTAGTAATACCCTGTCTAAAAATAAAATGTTTAAAAAAGAAGAGAGGGTTGGGATGTAGTTCAGTGGTAGAGTGCTTGCCTCACATGCATGAGACCTGGGTTCAATCTCCAGCATAGTAAAAAAAAGAAAAAAAGAAAAAAAAAAGAAAGAAAGAATAAAGGAAGAAAAAAATTGTATGCATATTTTTAGACCTATGACACTTAGTTCATATCTAATGTGATTTGAACAATTCATCTTAATTCCTTATATTTGGTTTTATTATGATTTTTCACTCTATCCATTGTTAATTGTTTTAATCAATATTCTTTTCCAGATAAAATTTCCCATCAGCCTAATGGAAGCAGTCAGTCAGACTCAACTTAAATAGATCCACATCTTTCTAGAGAAGAAGGCCTGCTAGGGCCAGGCACTGTTGCAGAGATTAAAGGTGCAGTTTCTTGTTCTTGCTCCATGCAAATCCACATAGTATCAGCAACGGCACAAGGCAGAGGGCCATAAGGGCATGGTATTGTTAGAAGAAGAGACCACAACCATTGCAGGAATCAGAGAAGACTGAAGATAGAAAGTGATCCTGGAGTTAAGTCTCCTCAAGGATGGATAGGATTTCAATAAGCAGAGGGAGAGAAAGGCATTTTGACTGCAGAAAATCATAAACAATAAAGAACAGGCAGAAACCAGGGTGTGCACAGGAACAGCTAATAGCTCAGTCTGGCCGGAAGACAGAATTATTTGTGGGAATCAGAGCAATGTTAGGAAAGGCAGGAAAAACAGGTTGAGGTTGCAGATTACCTATCAGTGACTTCTAAATAGACTGAGAACTCTGCTGAAGTGATCTCAGGAAGGGAATACTGAAATGACACAACTCAATTATCATATCATGTTGGATAATAGAAAGTGGATTGACAATCTAATCAGAAATTAGCAGCTCCCACCTTGTAATGAGAAGAGGAGAGATAACTGTTCATGCTGGTGTGGGGATCTGTTGACCTGAGACACAAACCTCTATTGTGGAGGAACAGCACCTGGCTACTATTACCCTCTGATCATAAAACCAATGTCCCTTGTCCCTTGTTCAAACTCCATGCTCACCAGTCCTACCAAGTCACTTTTATAATGTGTATTCAGTGCCTGTAAAATGACCCAAATCCTATAGCAAGACATATGAGGTCTTGTACATAGATCCAAATCCAGCCTACCTGTTCATTTCTAACTCTCTTGAATTTCTCCCCACAGTAAATCACTGCAGAGATGAAAGAGTGGAATCTTACAATCGACCTGGGTTCAGGGTCTTGGGGTGAGGTATTTCAACTGAGATGAGGTTGACCTGGAAACTGTTTTAGTCAGCTTTTTTGCCACTATGTCTAAAAGACCCAACCAGCACAAGTGAAGAGCAGGAAAAGTTTATTTGGGGGCTCACAGTTTCAGAGGTCTCATTCCATAGACAGCAGATGCCATTCCTCAGGGCTCAAGATGAGGCAGGACATCATGGTGGGAGAGTGTGACAGCGGGAAGCAGCTCACGTGATGATCAGAAAACAGAGAGAGGCTGCACTTGACAAATACAAAACATATACCCCAAAGCCACACCCCCAATGCCCACCTCCTCCAGCCACACCCTACATGCCTTCAGTTGCCACTAATCCCATCAGAAGATTAGTTCACTGATTGGGTTAACACTGTCAAAACCCAATCATTTCTCCCCTGAACCTTCTTGCGGTTGTATCACACGTGAGCTTTTGGGGGGCGTGTCACATTGAAACCATAACAGGAGCTACAGAACAAGGGGTCAAGGGAATGCCAAAGACAGTGCCAGAAGTAAAGTTGGAATCAAATCCAACCAACACGTCCATCCACAGGGCTGCAAGGAGTAAAGCCAAATATGGAAACCAGAGTTACCCAGGCAGACAGGCTTATTTAATATGATGTGGAGGAGGCAGATCCTGGAGAAATTCCAAGGTTCTGGAGCATTGTCCCAGGGACTTCTTTATATGGGTATATCAAAACAGCTCTTCAGGATGTTGTGAGTCTCCAAAGAATTGATGTTTGTGACATCATCTGTGGGTGGGAGGGAACTGTTGGTGGACAGTGATGTCCTTCCTAGAGTTTTTCCATGTACATCTCCTTTTCCTTATCTTGCACACCTTCTCCCCTCACCTACTTGCAGTTTCTTGTGCCTTTCCCTGCCACATTTTAATGGAATGTTCTCCTTGAAGCTTTACCTGAATTTCCCTGGCAGAAAAAGGCTTTTCTTCCCTAAGCTTGCAAAGCACCTCATGTATTGACTTAGAGTCCAAGAGACCATCTTTTCCAAACTAGAATTTGGTTCATATATTTTGACGAGTGTGGGGTATAGATATTTAAATGGGCTCTGTTTAGGAAGATCAGGTTCATGAGCTTACCATATATAAAGCATTCTCTCAGAGTATACAGCATCTTACATCTTTCTCCCTGACTCAGTTTCACACTTCGGAAGTACAAGAATCATTTCTCTTCTTTGTAATTATTTCTGCAACAGCGACATACTCAATAGGTGACAGATTCTTGGCTTCTCAGATAGTAAACATTTGTGGAACAAATGATCCATGTGTTTTAAAAAGAATTATTTTATTTCATTTGCCAGTTTATATTTAATATCATACCTAATCTACAACATAAAACTTTTCTTTTTAACTCAAAATAATAATTCTTTAAAAATTTGTTCCTATCACAGTGTTTTGAGTAGATTTCTTCTTTTTTTCTTCCTTAAGACTTTGATGCTCTTCCAATTATTTTATATTTTTTTCTAACAGAAATCAAAGTATACAATCACTCCCTTGTATCAACCTCTGCCATTAAGAAAAAGAAAGAAAGAAAGAAAGTACCAACTTCCGCTAACGAGCCAAGTTACCTTTCAAAAGGCAGAGCTGGAATGGGAGAAGGAACTAAGATGAATTGGTTAAATCACTTTAAAGGTGAACTAAGGTCACAGCTCTAGAAATGGGTCTCAGTGTGAGCTGCGAATACAAGAAAAGAAAGAGAAAAACAAACAGTAGGGGTTGACAGCAGGATGAAGTTGAGAAGAAGCAGGATCCAGGGAAATGAGAGGACCTGGTTGAGGGAGTGGGTTCAGAAATTAATGTCATGGCCCCAACACTGTTCTGAATGCCCCTCCTTTGAGGTGCTTGATGTGTGGTAAGTGGGGAGGGCTGTGGTAACAGAAAGGAGCTCTGCAGGGCTGCGCCATCATTCCAGGGCACCTGAAATCATCTTTGGGCTGTTCCTCCCCTTCACAGAATCTACAGGATGCACCAGGCAGTACATCAATAATTATTGCTTAGCTGTCTGAATAATTGGTTGGAAGCCAATGTAGGCTACTTTCCTCTTGATACTGCTTTAATGATTTGAGGATCCAAGTCCTAGGATGCCACTATATTACTTGGGACCAGTTCAGCAGTCAGAACAAAGGACAAAATAATCATGGTTAAAATAAGAGAGGTGTAGGTTTCTTGGGAACGGTCTGAGTGAACAGCCTGTGGTAGACATGGAGGTTTCCTGGTAGTGGGGACCCAGGTTATTTCTATCCATAATTTTCTTCAACACACCTCCTTTGTCTCACATGGGTGACTCTAGTTCCCTGCATTGAATTCACATTTTTTTTTCTACCTGATAAAAGAAGAGGAACAGGGATGCGTACATTTCTTTCATTTTACAGACAAAACCTAGAGGTTGTACATATCACTTCTGCTGACATTCACATGCCTTAGCCACCTTCAAGGGGTGCTGAGAAATGTACTCAGCAGAATAGCTCACAGAGAGTGAGAATAGATGACAGAGGGCTTTGGTCTCTTGTCATGAAGTGTTTGGGTTCTCTGCTGGTTCTGTGCTGTATCTAATACTGCTTATTTCTACACAGAGCTAAGGACAGAGGCCTGGATGCTGTGGAGCTCTGGCCTATCTAGGGCTGTCCATTTCCCAAAGCAGATGTCATGGGCCAGGGGTAAGGAGCAGTTAATAAATTTGGAGAAAGCCTGGATTATACAAAATAAGAGAGGTTGGTTTTACCCCACAGCCTTATAAGCTCAAAAGGTACCATTAAACTTTATAAATTTCCAAGAAGACTCATATGTGACCTTAGAACCATTTTTTTTCTGCAATTCATATTTTGCTAAAGACCATCTCATGAGAGAGGTGTTCTGTGGCGCCTATGTAGAGGGATACTACTCTAAGTATTTAACCAGAGTCCCCTCCCCATCCCTTCTGCAGGGTCCAAGTTTTACTTCTGCTTTTTCCAATGTTTGCTGTCAGAGCTGTGCACCTGATACCAAGTTGTTTTCCTTCTCACACTCGGCAGCTTCCTTCCTGACACGCCCACTCTTGCCCCACTCACTTACTAGCCCCAAAATTGCTTTTCCGTGCCCCTGGTGTGGATTTGGTCACTGATTGTTGGACCGCTCTCTGAAGTCATTGTTCCTGTCCACTTTTGTCCACCCTCCTAAAGGTGAAACTCAGAAATACATACAGATATGGGTCCCCAATGCAAAAATGTATATTTTAGGCCAAGTCTGTATCTGAAAATAACCAATCAATTCAGGCAGGAGAGGGACTTCCTGAGTGTCCTGTTTTAATAAAATCAAGCAGTTGTTCAAGTGGTGCTTCCACTTTTTTTCTGTTGTTGTAGCATCACCAAACTGACAATGTTAATCGATCACTTACTGAAACATAATGATAGGCTTTGAAGAGAATAAAAAAATTATAAAACTAGGTGTCCAGACTCCAGGAGATTGTGGTATAGATGAGGGAAAAAAAATCAAAATATCTCATACTAACTCTTGAGTTCCTACAACAAAAAGGCCAGATAAGGCATTACTTCATTCTGTACTGAAGCCACAGACAATCCCTGCTCCCTCCCCAGGGCCTCAATGTTTTAGTTGTTCTACCTGCAAACATCAGAGATCACCGATCATTTGAGGAAATTTTTCCAATATGAAAGAGAGAAACCAGATTGTAAAAATCGGTAAACATATAGAAACTCTGAAAAGAGAGAAATTTCAAGAACTATTTAAAAGGTAAGAAAATAGATTGCGTTCCTGAAAGAAAAATCCAATGTTATGAAAAGAAACAATCAGAACACCATCAAGGTTTCTTGAACAGTAAGTCATGAGTCTAAATTTTTTTTTAATCCAATAAAAGGATTATGTGATATAACAAAATCAATCATAAAGTAGATCAGAAAGGAGAAAAAGGTAAAAAAGAAAGCATAAAAATAGGAGAGCAAAGAAAGCTAGTATCAGAAGTCATAGAATGAAAAAAAAAAGGAAGAGAGGAAATATCAAAGAAATAGTTCAAGAAAAATTTTCTGAAACAAGCCTTCAAGTACTCATCAGAGTAAGTGAAAAATAAACAAGTAATAAATAGGCATAGAAAGGTACAGTACTATGAAATTTTCCAATGCTAAGTTAAAATCTTCCAGAAAATTAAATGGATAAGTCACTTCAGAGGAGCCGGAATCAGAATGGCTCCAAATCTCACAATGACAACACCAGCCGTAAAAATGCAGTGGAGTATACATGGTACGAGGAAATGAACCTGGGGGTGCTCTACTGAGCTATGACCCCAGTCCTTTTTATTTTTTTGTTTTGAGACAGGGTCTCACTAAGTTGCAGAGGTTAGCCTCAAACTTGTCATCCTCCTGCCTCCGACTTCCGAGTCTCTAGAATTACAGTTGTGTGCCATTGTGCTTCTGGCCAATTGATTTTTGACAAGGGTACCAAGATCATACAATGGGAAAAGGATGACTTTTTTAAAAATACTTTTTTAGTCATAGAGGGACACAATATCTTTATTTATTTTTTTATGTGGTGCTGAGGATGGAACCCAGTGCCTCACATGAGCTACGGCCCCAGCCTGAAAGGATGACTTTTTAATAAATGGTACTGGGAAAACAGAATATCTACAAACAAAAGAATGGATTTGGACCATTACTTTAGACAACATCAAAAAAGTGACACAAAAGGAATCAAAGACATACATGTAAGAGTTAAAACTATAAAATGCTTAGAAGAAAACAAAGGAGATAATCTTCTTGATAATGGGTTTAACAATGACACCAAAAGCACAGGCAACAAAAGAAAAATGGATCAACTGGACTTCATAAAGTTAAAAACTTCTATGTATCAAATAACATCATCTAGAGAGTGAGAAGACAACACACAGCATAAGAGAAAATGTCTGCAGACCATACAAGGTCATATCCAGGGTACATTCAGAACTCCCACAACTCAGTGACAAAGGACCAACCTGATTAAAAATGGCAATGGACTTGAATAGACATTTCTCCACACAGATGATCAATAAGCACGTGAAGGAACGCTCGGCATCACTTGTCATTAAGGAAATACAAGTCAAACCACAACGAGACAACACTTTCGGCCCATTAGAACTGCTATTTTTTTTTTTTTTTTTTTTTTAGTTTCAGTAAGGGTTTGTTGATTTGGTTTTTCTTTAAAAAAAAAAAAACAACTCTGTTTCATTGGATCTTCATCTTGTTCTTTTAGCTTCTGTTTTATTTATTTCTGTTCTGATATTTATTACTTCTTTTCTTTTTCTTTTTTTTTTGAACTTTTTTTATTGTAAACAAATGGGATACATGTTGTTTCTCTATTTGTACATGGAGTCAAGGCATACCATTTGTGTAATCATAAATTTACATAGGGTAATGTTGTTTGATTCATTCTGTTATTTTTTCTTCCCCCTGCACCCCTCCCACCCCTCTTTTCCCTCTATACAGTCCTTCCTTCCTCCATTCTTGCCACCCTCCTTAACCGTAACCCTAAACCTAACCCTAACCCTAACGCTAACCCCTCCCACCCCCCATTATATGTCATCATCCGCTTATCAGCAAGATCATTCATTCTTTGGTTTTTTGAGATTGGCTTATCTCACTTAGCATGATATTCTCCAATTTCATCCATTTGCCTGCAAATGCCATAATTTTATCATTCTTTATGGTGAAGTAATATTCCATTCTATATATATGCCACAGTTTCTTTATCTATTCATCAATTGAAGGACATCTAGGTTGGTTCCACAATCTGGCTATGGTGAATTGAGCAGCAATGAACATTGATGTGGCTGTATCTCTGTAGTATGCTGATTTTAAGTCCTTTGGGTATAAGCCAAAGAGTGGGATAGCTGGGTCAAATGGTGTTTCCATTCCAAGCTTTCTGAGAAATCTCCACACTGCTTTCCAGAGTGGCTGCACTAATTTGCAACCCCACCAGCAATGTATGAGTGTACCTTTTCCCCCACATCCTCGCCAACACCTATTGTTGCTTGTGTTCTTGATAATCGCCATTCTAATTGGGGTGAGATGGAATCTTAGTGTAGTTTTGATTTGCATTTCTCTTATTACTAGAGATGTTGAACATTTTTTCATATATCTGTTGATTGCTTGTACATCTTCTTCTGTGAAGTGTCTGTTCATTTCCTTAGCCCATTTGTTGATTGGATTATTTGTATTCTTGGTGTAGAGTTTTTTGAGTTCTTTATAGATTCTGGAAATTAGCGCTCTATCTGAAGTATGAGTGGAAAAGATATTCTCCCACTCTGTAGGCTCTCTCTTCACATTACTGATAGTTTCCCTTGGTGAGAGAAAGCTTTTTAGTTTGAATCTATCCCAGTTGTTGATTCTTGCTTTTATTTCTTGTGCTATGGGAGTCCTGTTAAGGAAGTCTGATCCTAAGTCAACAAGTTGAAGATTTGGACCTACTTTCTCTTTTATAAGATGCAGGGTCTCTGGTCTGATTTCAAGGTCCATTGTGAGTTGAGTTTTGTGCAGGGTGAGAGATAGGGGTTTAATTTCATTCTGTTGCATATGGTTTTCCAGTTTTGCCAGCACCATTTGTCGAAGAGGCTATCTTTTCTCCATTGCATATTTTTGGAACCTTTGTCTAGTATGAGAAAATTGTATTTATTTGGGTTTGTGTCCATGTCCTCTATTCTGTACCATTGATCTACCTGTCTATTTTGGTACCAATACCATGCCGTTTTTGTTACTATTGCTTTGTAGTAGAGTTGAAGATCTGGTATTGCAATACCCCCTGCTTCACTCCTTCTGCTGAGGATTGCTTTATCTATTCTGGGTTTCTTATTCTTCCAGATGAATTTCATAATTGCTTGCTCTATTTCTGTAAGATATGTCATTGGGATTTTAATTGGAATTGCATTGAATCTGTATAGCACTTTAGGTAGTATGGCCATTTTGACAATATTAATCCTGCCTATCCAAGAACATGGGAGATCTTTCCGACTTCTAAGATTTTCTTGAATTTCTTTCTTTAGTGTTCTGTAGTTCTCATTGTAGAGGTCTTTCACCTCTTTTGTGAGATTGATTCCCAAGTATTTTATTTTTTTTGATGCTATTGTGAATGGGGTAGTTTTTCTAACTTCTCTTTCTGAAGATTCATCACTTATGTATAAAAATGCATTGGATTTATGAGCATTGATCTTGTAACCTGCTACTTTACTGAATTCACTTATGAGTTCTAAAAGTTTTCTGGTGGAATTTCCAGAGAACAGCTATTATTTAAAAAAAAAAAAAGAAAAGAAAAGAAAAGAAACATTGATTAAACTATAGAGAAAATTCTTTTTTTGTCTTTGGTTTTCTGAAATTTCACATTGAAGTTTTCAAGTGCAAGATTTTTGTCATTTCCATTAACTATGCTGGCCTTCATTGGGCTCTTTCCCTCAAGAAACATGTCTTTCTTCATCTCAAATGTTAAGTTTACTGCTCCTTTAAGAAAGTTTCCTTCCTTTCATTTTCTGTTTTTTTTTTTCTAAGATTCATATTGATTTGACTAGATCTTTTTACATCATCCTACTTGTTTTAAGAGATTTTCCAGACTTTTATTTTCAGTTCTTTTATCAAAAAACATAGTCTCTCTTTTCATATTGTTATTTCATAAATACTATCTGATATCATTTCAAATCTAATGTTGTTAAACAGAAAATTTTCATAGTTAGTTCTTTTCTGTCTTGTGAATTATCTATGCAAAACAGAATGAAATAATATGCTTATCAGACAGCTCCCAATATCAGAGCAGGTTCTGAGAACTCCAGGCAACAAGTGATCAGATGACATATATAGAAGAGTAGAATTGAGACTTAGAAAACAACCTAATTGGCTTCAACTTAGTCCATCAGGCAACTTTAGTTGATTGGCTGTGGGGTTTCCTGCAACTCACCAAAGCTCAGTTTCTCTGATTAAACTCCATATTGTTTGAGTCCATTGGGCCTAGTGCAGGACACTGATCCAAATCAATAGCCCCTTATAATTTTATTTAACAGAAACTACTTGATGGTAGACACAGCAAATAGAGGTCAACGGAGAAAGATCTGGCATAGAATCCAGAGGACCCAACTTAGCACAAAAACAGAGAATTTTCAGATGTCCGCTCTGAAGGCTATGAGGGCGGCTGAGTCTGGTCTCTGGAAAAGCTACAGTAGGGTGGGTAAAGTGAGATAAAGATTGGAAAAATTTGAAGATATGATACATTATGAGAATCCAGAACAGAAAATTAGCAATCCCAGAAATAACAGAAAGCTGTCCAAGAAAGACATAGATCAAATATTAAGCAAACAAAAGCATCTTGAGATTTTAAGTAACTGATGCAACATAAAAAAGAATATCCATTTGACCTTGTAGCTAGGAACATTTTATTTTAATTAGCCCATGGATCTTTCCACTGGACTGTGAGAACAGAAAGTAATCCTAGCCCTCAGAATAGCACAAAACAATAAAAATAATGTAAAGCATGAATTGACTTTTAACTTGTAGAGTCAACTAAGAACTCAGCAGAGAAGACTTTATTGCCATAGAAGAAAATATAAATGTCAATTTCAACAACGATATAAAAGTAGAAAGATTTTTTTCCCCAGAATGTAAATGAAATGGGGAAAAGGGAAAAAAATAGAAAAGATAAAATATCTTTATTTTGTGCAATGGATAATTAAGTGATCCTGAACAAAGTTGACATAACAAGAAATAGAGATCTTAGAATATTAAAGATGAAAGTTTCAAGGTAACTAATAGAAGAACTCAAACAAAACCATAAACATTAGGAGGAAGATGGGGAGAAAACAGTGTAATACAAGTTAAACATTCAACGTTTTTGCGGAGCGGTCAACAGATAACAATATGTAGATAAATAAAAAAATAGGAATACAGTCATACATTGCCTACATGACAGGATATATTCCAAAAAATGCTTCATTAAGAATTTTAGGAGATCCAAGATGGCGGCCTAGAGGGAGACTGCACCCCCGGTCGCTCCAGAACCCAGGAGTTAAGAAGGGGAGGCATTGAGAGACTCGGACTGAAATAGAGCCACGGGTGAGTCTGCCCACTGGGTAAAGCTTGGCCCGGGTGGCAGGCCCAGATAGAGGTGGCTTATCGGAGCCGGGCAGGGCAGCTAGAGTCTTCCCAAGGTAGCCTTCCACACTCCAGCAGTGGGCTCCTCCCACACGGCCAGCTGCACGGCGCAGGCCCACAGTGAGAGCATTTCCGCACAGAGCCAGTTCCAAACCGTGGAACCAGTAGGGGGCTAGGGGCAGTTTTCTTCGGATGAGCTGCTTTATCAGATTCCTCCAAGACATCAGGCTACTGAAGGCTGGGAGGTGATACACTGGAAATCTACCGGAACACTATAAGCCAGTAGCGGAAAACTGCAATATCTCAGGGTCCCACTGACAACTGACCAATATGAGAAAACAAGGGAAGAAAATGTCCCAAACAAACCTAGATACTGCATCAATAAAACCCAATGACAGCAGAGCAGAAGAAATGTCAGAAAGGGAGTTCAGAATGTACGTAATTAAAACGATCAGGGAAGCTAATGAGGAGATGAAAGAGCAAATGCAGGCATTGAAGGAGGAGATGAAAGAGCAAATGCAGGCATTAAATGATCGCACCAATCAACAGTTAAAAGACCAAATACGGGAAGCAAGAGATCATTTCAATAAAGAGTTAGAGATACTGAAAAAAAAACAAACTGAAATACTTGAAATGAAGGAAACAATAAACCAAGTTAAAAACTCCATAGAAAGCATAACCAATAGGATAGAACACCTGGAAGACAGAACCTCAGACATTGAAGACAAATTATTTAATCTTGAAAGCAAAGTTGGCCAAACAGAAAAGATGGTAAGAAATCATGAACAGAATCTACAAGAATTATGGGATATCATGAAAAGGCCAAATTTAAGAATTATTGGGATTGAGGAAGGCTTAGAGAAACAAACCAAAGGAATGAACAATCTATTCAATGAAATAATAACAGAAAATTTCCCAAATCTGAAGAATGAAATGGAAAACCAAGTACAAGAGGCTTATAGAACTCCAAACATACAAAATTACAACAGACCCACACCAAGGCACATTATTATGAAAATACCTAACATACAAAATAAAGACAGAATTTTAAAGGCCGCGAGAGAAAAGAATCAAATTACATTCAGAGGGAAGCCAATAAGAATATCAGCAGATTTTTCAATCCAGACCCTAAAAGCTAGAAGGGCCTGGAACAACATTTACCAAGCCCTGAAAGAAAACAGATGCCAACCAAGAATCTTATACCCAGCAAAACTTACCTTCAAATTTGACGATGAAATAAGATCCTTCCATGATAAACAAAAGCTAAAGGAATTTACAAAAAGAAAGCCAGCATTACAGAACATTCTCAGCAAAATATTCCATGAGGAAGAGATGAAAAACAACGATGCAAATCAGCAACAGGAGGCGCTAGCCTAAAGGAATAGCCAAATAAAGGAGAAACCAAATCATGTCAAAAACAAATATGAGTCAATTGACTGGGAATACAAATCATATCACAATAATAACCCTGAATGTTAATGGACTGAATTCATCAATCAAAAGACACAGACTGGCAGATTGGATTAAAAAGAAAAATCCAACAATATGCTGCCTGCAAGAGACTCACCTCATAGAAAGAGACACCCATAGACTAAAGGTGAAAGGATGGGGAAAAACATACCATGCACACGGACACAGCAAAAAAGCTGGAGTATCCATCCTCATCTCAGATAATGTGGACTTCAAACCAAAACTAGTCAGAAGGGATAAAGAAGGACATTACATGCTGCTTAAGGGAAGCATAAATCAGCAAGACATAACAATCATAAATATCTATGCCCCGAACATTGGCTCATCCACGTACGTCAAACAAATCCTTCTCAATTCCAGAAATCAAATAGACCACAACACAATAATACTAGGCGATTTTAACACACCTCTCTCACCACTGGATAGATCGTCCAAACAAAAATTGAATAAAGAAACTATAGATCTCAACAACACAATCAGCAATTTAGACTTAACGGACATATATAGAATATACCATCCAACAAAGAACGAATACACTTTCTTCTCAGCAGCACATGGATCCTTCTCTAAAATAGACCATATTTTATGCCACAAAGCTACTGTTAGCAAATACAAGAAGATAGAGATACTACCTTGTACTCTATCAGATCATAATGGATTGAAATTAGAAATAAATGACAGAATAAAAAACAGAAACTTCTCCAATACCTGGAGACTAAATAATACACTATTATATGATGAATGGATAACAGAAGACATCAGGAGGGAAATAAAAAAATTCTTAGAAGTAAACGAGAACAAAGACACATCATATCAAAATCTCTGGGACACTATGAAAGCAGTACTTAGAGGAAGATTTATTTCATGGGGTGCATTCAAAAAAAGAAGTAGAAATCAACAAATAAACGAGTTAACACTACAGCTCAAAGCACTAGAAAAAGAAGAGCAGACCAATACCAAAAGTAGTAGAAGACAGGAAATAGTTAAAATCAGAGCCGAAATCAACGAAATCGAAACAAAAGAAACAATTGGAAAAATTAACAAAATAAATAGTTGGTTCTTTGAAAAAATAAATAAAATTGATAAACCCTTAGCCACACTAACAAAGAGAAAGAGGGAGAAAACTCAAATTACTAAAATTCGGAATGAACAAGGAAACATCACAACAGACACGAGTGAAATACAAAACATAATTAGAAGCTATTTCGAAAATCTATACTCCAACAAAACAGAAAACCTCGAAGACATCAACAAATTTCTAGAGACATATGAACTACCTAAACTGAACGAGGAGGACATACACAACTTAAATAAACCAATTTCAAGCAATGAAATAGAAGAGGTCATCAAAAGCCTACCAACAAAGAAAAGTCCAGGACCAGATGGGTTCTCAGCCGAGTTCTACAAAACCTTTAAAGAAGAGCTCATTCCAATACTTCTCAAACTATTCCATGAAATAGAAGAGGAGGGAACCCTACCAAACTCGTTCTATGAAGCCAATATCACCCTGATACCTAAACCAGACAGAGACACATCGAGGAAAGAAAATTTCAGACCAATATCCTTAATGAATATCGATGCAAAAATTCTCAACAAAATTTTAGCAAATCGCATACAAATATATATTAAAAAGATAGTGCACCACGATCAAGTGGGTTTTATCCCAGGGATGCAAGGTTGGTTCAACATTCGGAAATCAATAAATGTCATTCACCATATCAACAGACTTAAAGTTAAGAATCACATGATTATTTCAATAGATGCAGAAAAAGCATTTGATAAAATACAGCATCCCTTCATGCTCAAAACACTAGAAAAAATTGGGGTAGTGGGAACATTCCTAAACATTATAAAGGCAATCTACGCTAAGCCCATGGCTAATATCATTCTAAATGGTGAAAAACTGAAAGCGTTCCCCCTAAAAACTGGAACAAGGCAGGGATGCCCTCTTTCACCGCTTCTATTCAACATCGTCCTTGAGACTCTAGCCAGAGCAATCAGACAAACCAAAGAAATTAAAGGGATACGAATAGGAAAAGAAGAACTCAAACTATCCCTGTTCGCTGATGACATGATTATATATTTAGAGGAACCTGGAAATTCCACCAGAAAACTTTTAGAACTCATAAGTGAATTCAGTAAAGTAGCAGGTTACAAGATCAATGCTCATAAATCCAATGCATTTTTATACATAAGTGATGAATCTTCAGAAAGAGAAATCAGGAAAACTACCCCATTCACAATAGCATCGAAAAAAATAAAATACTTGGGAATCAATCTCACAAAAGAGGTGAAAGATCTCTACAATGAGAACTACAGAACACTAAAGAAAGAAATTCAAGAAAACCTTAGAAGATGGAAAGATCTCCCATGTTCCTGGATAGGCAGAATTAATATCGTCAAAATGGCCATACTACCTAAAGTGCTATACAGATTCAATGCAATTCCAATTAAAATCCCAATGATGTACCTTGCAGAAATAGAGCAAGCAATTATGAAATTCATCTGGAAGAATAAAAAACCTAGAATAGCTAAAGCAATCCTCAGTAGCAAGAGCGAAGCAGGGGGTATTGCAATACCAGATCTTCAACTCTACTACAAAGCAATAGTAACAAAAACGGCATGGTATTGGTACCAAAATAGACAGGTAGATCAATGGTACAGAATAGAGGACATGGACACAAACCCAAATAAATACAATTTTCTCATACTAGACAAAGGTTCCAAAAATATGCAATGGAGAAAAGATAGCCTCTTCAACAAATGGTGCTGGCAAAACTGGAAAACCATATGCAATAGAATGAAATTAAACCCCTATCTCTCACCCTACACAAAACTCAACTCAAAATGGATCAAGGACCTTGGAATCAGACCAGAGACCCTGCATCTTATAGAAGAAAAAGTAGGTCCAAATCTTCAACTTGTTGGCTCAGGATCAGATTTCCTTAACAGGACTCCCATAGCACAAGAAATAAAAGCAAGAATCAACAACTGGGATAGATTCAAACTTAAAAGCTTTCTCTCAGCATAGGAAACTATCAGTAATGTCAAGAGAGAGCCTACAGAGTGGGAGAATATCTTTGCCAACCATACCTCAGATAGAGCGCTAATTTCCAGAATCTATAAAGAACTCAAAAAACTCTACACGAAGAATACAAATAATCCAATCAACAAATGGGCTAAGGAAATGAACAGACACTTCACAGAAGAAGATGTACAAGTAAACAACAGATATATGAAAAAATGTTCAACATCCCTAGTAATAAGGGAAATGCAAATCAAAACTACCCTAAGATTTCATCTCACCCCAATTAGAATGGCGATTATCAAGAACACAAGCAACAATAGGTGTTGGCGAGGATGTGGTGAAAAAGGAACACTCATACATTGCTGGTGGGGTTGCAAATTAGTGCAGCCACTCTGGAAAGCAGTGTGGAGATTCCTCAGAAAGCTTGGAATGGAAACACCATTTGACCCAGCTATCCCACTCTTTGGCTTATACCCAAAGGACTTAAAATCAGCATACTACAGAGATACAGCCACATCAATGTTCATTGCTGCTCAATTCACCATAGCCAGATTGTGGAACCAACCTAGATGCCCTTCAGTTGATGAATGGATAAAGAAACTGTGGCATATTTATACAATGGAATATTACTCCGCAATGAAGAATGATAAAATTATGGCATTTGTAGGCAAATGGTCGAAATTGGAGAATATCATGCTAAGTGAGATAAGCCAATCTCAAAAAACTAAAGGTCGAATGATCTCGCTGATAAGCGGATGAGGACATATAATGGGGGGTGGGAGGGGCTAGCATTAGGTTTAGGGTTAGGTTTAGAGTTAGGCTAAGGACAGCGGCAAGAATGAAGGAAAGAAGGACTGTGTAGAGGGAAAAGAGGGGTGGGAGGGTGGGGGGAAGGAAAAAATAAAATAAACATCATTACCCTATGTAAATGTAAAAAAAGAAAAAAAAAAAAAAAGAAAAAAAAAAAAAAGAATTTTATCATTACTTGAACAGCACAGCATGAACACACATAAACCTAGATGGCAAAGCCTACACACACCCAGGTTATATGGTATTACATATCATAGTTATGCTTCCAAGACCATGATGGACAAAATTAAGCACAAGAGAAAATGATGCAATCGGAAGAGGTGGTAAACATGGGAGGCATGAGGCTGCTGCTGTGTAACAGGGCATACTGCTCTAGAGCAAACTTGTTTTGAATTAAGTAGAATGAGTATGCTCTAAGATAACAAAAACATACAGTATCGTAAGTACATAAATCACTAGTAGGTATTAGTTATCATTAGCAAGTACTATGCACTGTATATAATTGTGTGAGCTGTGCTTTAATACCACAGGCAGCACAGCAGATTGACACCAGTCTCACCACAAACACGTGATTGATGTGTTGCACTGTGACATGAAGATGGCCAAGAAGTCACTAGAAAGTTTTCAGCTCTGTTGAAATCTTATGGTACCTCCATCACATATGTAGTCCATGGTTGACCAAAATGTCATTAGACAATGCACGATTCTATGAACACTTTAGATATTTGGATGCACCCAGAGAACTAAAAGCAGAAACAATCAAAAGAGCTTGCTGGGTGGCAGTTGTGTCTCTGTGGTAGAGTGCCTGCCTAGCATGTGTGAGGCACTGGGTTTGATTCTCAGCACTACATAAAAATAAATAAAATAGAGGTATTGTTTCCATCTACAACCAAAAAAAAGAGCTTGCTTCTGGTAAGCAGCGTTGTGGTTGGGGAGGGAAGAAGAGGAGGACTACAGTATTGCCTTACGCTAAAGTGCTTTTCATCATTTTTCACATGTAAAAGAGAGTCCTGATCCCAAAGTGATGGTTCCTCTGAAAGCCATGGCCCTTATTTAAGATGTCAATGGCTGCCGATGCTTCACAGGAGTTCCAAGACCTTAGCACTCCAAATTAATTCAGTCATCAGAAGCAGTTGAGAAAGGTTGCCTTTGCAAATGGATGTGGAATGAATGGTCCACAAAGAGAAGAGTGTAGCAATTTAAGACAAAATACTAAGCACCCCATCTCCAGAAACCAATTTTGTTTCCTTCAAACCAATCCACATCTTGACTTCTTTTGATTGAGACTCTAGCTCTTTTCCTCTTAATTTGATTATCTTTAAAATTTTTGACATGTCACTGTTTATTGCAACTCAATTCACAGTAGAACAGTGAAATCAACCTAGATGCCCTTCAACAGATGAATGGATCAAGAAAATGTGGTACATAAACACAAAGGAATATTACTCAGTCGTAAAAAAAACTGAAATTATGGCATGTGCAGGTAAATGAATGGAACTAGAGAACATCATGCTAAGTGAAATAAGCCAATCCCCAAAAAACCAAAGGCCAAATGTTTTCTCTAATAAGTGGATGCTGATCCATAGTGGGGGTTGGAAGAGAAGGGAAGAATGAAGGAACTTTGTACTGTGCAGAAGGGAGAGAGAGGAGGGGTGAGGTGGGGCAGTGGGGATGGGAAGGACAGTAGAATGAGACAGTCATTATTACCCTATATACCTGTATAATTATCCTACTAGTGTGACTCAGCACCATGTACAGCCAGAGGAATGAGAAGTTATTTGTGTATAATGTGTCAAAATGCATTCCGCTGTCATGTATAACCAATTAGAACAAATAAAAAAGTAAATAAAATGGTTAATTTTTCCCAAGCATTTGACCCTGATCCATTTTTCTGGAACTTGTTCACCCAAATTGCTTGGATTCATGAACTTGGTCTCCTACGAATGAACAATCCTACTCAAATCTCATCTTACAGGCAAAGCTCAATACCTCCTTCAGCACCATACTTTCCTTTCTTCTGCAAAGGATAAAAGAAGATGCTGAATGACATTTAGGTTCCTCGTTCAGGCTATAGCAGGGTCCCCAGGAGCCTCATCCCCCTTCATCTCACTTGGCAGCTGAGTCATTTATCTGCAAAGTAACCCTATGACTTTTCTAGTGCTGCCTTTCCCATACTGTACCTTCCAGATGCTGTGTGAATTCTCTTCCTCCTTACTTGCTTCCTCTTTCATCTTAAAATGTAGCATGAGTCCAGCTTTAACTATACTTTCCCACAGGCAGGTCCTCTGTCTTCGTAATGACCCTTTTCCTGCTTCCCTTGGGGCCTGGCACCCTCCTTTTTCTTCCTCTGACTGTCCTCTTGCTGGCCTCTCTTCTGCCTGGTTCTTAAGCACAGTCCCCACAAAAAGATGTAAATAGCATTCAGGCAGAGAGAAGACATGTCAAAAGACAAGGCATGATTAATTGCCAGATGTACTGTGCAGACAATAATTGCCATAGGAGGTCAGAGGAGACTCTCTGAGAGCATGCTAATGAGTCATCTCTTTTTTCTCACCAGCAACTGTCTCACTTGTCTGTTGTCTCCTTAATCATTGCAGCGGTTCTCAAAGTGTGGTTCCTGGACCAGCAGCATCAGCATTTCCTTATTAGAATTTGTTAGAAAGGCAAATACTTTGGTCCCACCCCAAAACTGCTGAATTAGAATCCCTGGGCTTAGTAAGGCCCAACAGCCTGTGTTTAAGAAAGGTTTCCAGGAGATTCTAACAACACTAGTGCTGGAAAACCTTGGCATAAATTTGAAAACTCCAATATGAACTCTTATTGCAAATACTGGTTTGAGTTAAAAGAAGCACAGCGATTTCTGTGAGCTAAAATAAGCAATTAATTATTTAATATCTCACAACCTAGAGATCTGTATTTTATATCTATCACAAGCTCCTCTCACCACTCAAACCTGACCACTTCCCAGAGGCCTGCTGCTTTCGGCAGGGAATGCCTAGCTCTAGCTAGGGAAAGACAAAGGAAAACCCTATGTAGGATCTTTAAAGAATAAAACATCAGCTGTAGAGTCAAAATTCTACTTGCTCTCAGAAGTTTTCCATTATTTCATTCTTCATGGAGAATGAGAGTAACAGCAATTAAAGGCAGCTTGGCCCACCCCAAGTACCACCCCAAGGGCTTTTCATGGATGCTCACTTAATATACTCATAACCCCTATAAGGCAGGTACTGGGAAGCTTCTTCATCACAAGAAAGACTTGGAATGGCTTAGTTTTCCTCAAGGTCACATGGCTGGAAGGTGGCAGATTGAGGACCAGCTTGATTCCAAAGCTGATGACCTTAACTGTTAAACTGAGAGTTTGTTATTACCCACTTAGTCACATGTGGCTTTGGAAATAACTGTTCACTCCTTCTAATATACAGAGAGTGTTGGCCTCTCTTCAAATAACTTTTAGGCAGATCAAGAGCAAATCAGGCATCACTCTCAAGTTTGGGTTCTTCCCATCCCCTCAGTACCTGTGCTTTCCAGTAAGTGTTTGAGAAATGAGCATATGGAGGAAGCAGGACCTGTGTCCCCATCCTTTCACTTTTCCAGGGGATTCGAGAAGGTTCATTGGGGGTCATTTGTGCTTCCAGGGGTAAGAGGGGCAAAAATGTGATAGGGCACTTGACCTTTGTCAGACATCTCACCCTATTACAGAATGGGGTTCCCTATCTCCCCAGCACTGAGTCCTTCAGTGTTCTCTGTGTGGTTGCATTATGGATCCCCCAGGGAAGAACAGAGATGTATTCATTTCTCCTGATCACAGCTCACCTTTGTAGCCTAAATTCTTGATCCTGTCCTAAGTCCATATTTTTTCTTCACACCTGTCCATCCGGTTAAGCATGTAACTGTATGGAGAATGTGGAAGACAATTTTTGGATGCATACTGGATTCAGTGACTGGGTTAGGGAACTGTATTAGACAGGGTTCACCAGAGAAACAACCAACAGGGTGTATGTATACTTGTGTGTGTTGTGTGTGCCTGTGTGTGTGTCAGTGTGCATGTGTAGAGAGATTTATTTTAAGGAATTTGCTCACGTGGTTTTTGTGGCTGGCAAGTTCAAAATCTGCAGAGTGGGTCTGCAGGTTAGAGACAGGAGAGCTCATATTTTAGTTTCAATTCAAAGGTGAACTAGTTTGAAAGAACTGATGTTACAGATTATGTACAAAGTCAGGCTGCTGGAGAATTCTTTCTTGCTTGGGGGAAACTGGTCTTTTTGTTCTATTCAGGTCTTCAACTTACTGGATGAAGCCCACTACATTATGCAGGACAATCTATTTTATTCGAAGTCCACCAATTTAAACATTAATATCATCCAAAGAAAATCCTCACAGAAACACCCAGAATAATGTTTGACTAGGTATCTGGGCACTCTGTTATCAAGCCAAGTTGACAAATAAAATTACCCATCACGGAGTGTCCAGGCTGGAACAGGAAAGTCTGCCAAGTAGGATTAATAGCTGTCTTGTTCACAAGGGTTGAACCTGCCCTGTTCACTTTTTTTTCTCATTGTCTAGCAGTGTCCATAGCACATGACAAGTGAGAAATAAATATTGGTTGAATGAATGAAATAAATATTAGTCAAAAATGAAGAGAAGCTTCCCAACATCTACCAGAGAGAGACATGTGAGAAATGATTTTAATGTTTTTCCTTTCATTGAATCAGACCCATCAAAGGAAGAGTCTCTGGCCCTGAGATCCAACTTATATCTCTCTAAGTGCTAGTGAAACCTAAAGATAGGAATGGAAAAATCCCAATTATTTGGTTGTAGGCTGCTCCATGCAAAATTAGGGCAAGAAAACTTGCTACCCTTTTATATCTTTGTTACTAATCAAATCAGGTGCCATGACCCATAGTTGGGCTTCATTTGGTAATTTGGAGAAGATTCTTAAATATGTTATACCATGCACAGCGGTGACTTGGTTCCCCTATTGGAAAATTCTGTTAACTTCAGAGAGGCATAGATAGATTGAGCAACTGACTAGGTCCCCTTCCAGAATCCCACAACAGGATATGACAACCAATTAATCTCCCAATGGCAGGAGGCTGATTCATAGAGCCCCATCGCTTAAAGTAGTTGATTTAAAATAATGGTAATAGTGACCTGGCCCATAGACTTTGTACCTCACCAGCAGAGATTCAGTAAACTGGGACAAATTTGCATTTTAACTAGCAGCCCAAGAAGATGCTGATACTGCTCATATATGAAGTGTAGGGGATATACACACTCTCACCCCTGATTTACACAAAGGAGAACACTAGCTAACTTTAAAGGATCAACTTAATTTGCAAAGAACATGGTCACATATCCTTCAGAACCTGATGTCTCCTGGTACTCCATGTTTTCCTTTATTGTTAATGGCCATTGACACTATGTCTTTCATTTGAATTGGCTTCACTGTTTCTGAAGCACCATTATTTACCCATCACCTTCCCTGATCCTTCCAGTCACCCTTCATGAGGCAGGCAGAGAGAGGTATAATATCCCCATTGAAATGAGAAACAGAGATTAAGAGAGATGAAGTTGTGTTAGATTGGTTAGTTGGAAAGTGGCTAAATGATGCCAAATCATTTGAGAATAGGAAAATTATTTTCGTGTGGTCTCAGCAGTGGATACAAGAGGAACTCTGCTATTTCCTTTTTGGGCTCATAGTTAGCATCATTTGCACCCTGTAGGTGCTACCAGTTCCTAGAGTTTGGGGCATAACATCCTGTTTTGAAAAATTATCAGGGCTGCTTCTTTCCCTCCCAGCCTCAATCTTGACCTTTTGGAGCTTAGAAAACTTTGCCTGTTTCTAAGCTCCTATCAGCTTCAGTCAGAACTGTCTCATCATTTTCTACTGCTCCTTTGGGCTCTTTAAGCCTTTGGTGGTTCCCAGATCTGCATGAGGCATTGAGAATACCCTGGTCTCACTTCTTCAACTCTCTAAGAAGCTTTAGTTTCATTACTCCAGGCATCTGGAGCTTCCCCTTCGATCTTCCTCCAGAATTCATCTGTACCCTTGATTCGAAGGCCATCTTGGTCCTGCCCAGATGGCAGACGGTACTCTCAAGAAAAACTGAAAAGTCTCTTTACAGGAAATAGCATTTTTTATTAGTAGAGAGCACAGCTGTCCCATCTTTTGCTTTCATGTGCCAATTTGCCTGGGAAAGTCCTGTTTTAAGCCTGGTTTCCCAGTGTCAGTTTTAATAGCTCCCCCTTTCACTCTCAGAAGTGTCTCGGATTGGACAATAAATTAGGTGACCATCCTACTCATTTGACATCTCTCCCCAGGAACCCAGCTTATGTGTTTTAGAATAACCGTTGGCATTTGATGCTTGTCAACATTGGTTAGGCAGCAGAATTACCCAGGGAGCTTGTTAAAAATAGATTTAAAGCCCCTGTTACTCCTCCCCCCCCCAAAAAAAATCTATAGCAACAGCAGTTTTGGAGTAGAGCTGAAGAATCTCTTTTGAGAAAGTTCCCACGTGATTCTCATCATGTTTTCCTATAGACAGAGGTTTGGGACCTCCTTTTCAATTGCATATATTTCTGTTCTATGCTTTGGTAGCTGTGTGACCTTGAGCACGCAACTTAATCACTCTGAATGTTTCCACCTGTGGGGATAGGCAAACTGCTCTAAAAAGCACCCTGAGAATCTTACTGGTTTAAAACAGCTGTAGGTTTACTTCTCATCCACGTCTCAGACAACGGAATGAGACTCAAAATGGATATTCAGATCTAGACTTCTTCCATCAGGTTCCATTGTCCCCTCAGAATTCTCTACTATCTCCTTTAAGGCAGGATAGGAAAAGAGATGGTATGGAGGATTTTACAGAAAGTTTTATGGGTCAGTCCTGGAATGACATACATAATATCCAGGCATAGTTCACTGTACAAAACTCAATGATATGGTCGACCAAAGCCACAGGAAAGATAGAAAATGTCATTTAGCTGTATGATAGGAGAAAAATGAATGGTTGGATAAAAATTATTCAACTCTTCCCATCAATCTTTCCTTCTGATCATCAAACCTTTGTTTAATACTTACCCCCTCACATGGGCAAACCACAGGAGACAACCAAAGTCCCTCAAAGCCCTCTTCTCTAGTATATGCACCCAGTTTAAGTCTAGGGTCTCCAAGAAATGCAGGATCTTCTCCATCAAGGCCAGACACTGCCTCTTCTAGTGTTAGAGATCTGTGACTGCCACTCCATGCCACTACCCCATGTATACCCAATATAAATGATGGGTCAAGGACAGGTATTGTCAAAAGATTCTTTCATTTAGAAAGAATCAGAAGAGAGACATACAATAGTAGCCCATTGCTAGACAGTCATTCAGAAGGCTGCTACCCTGAAATAGGAGTACTTTTAGACCCTAATCTTGCTCCTTGTTCTTCATTGTCTGTAGCCCTGATTCTGCCCTTCATGGTGTTTCTGTTTATTCAGGCAGCAATCTCTGTGTCTGAGGGGTGCACTGGGGTCTATGTCTCTCTTGGAGGTTGTATAGAATGAAACAAGTTTGGAAGCCAGTTTCTGTTTTACATCTTGGAAAATTAAGCCTCATGCTTTCTTTGGCAATACAATTCTTTCAAATATTTCATAGGTTTCTGATGTACCTGCCACCAGTCAGTGGTAGTGGTCACACCCAAAACACCCAAAGTTCTTTCCTAGACATGATTCTCAAGCCTTGATTGGTTGATTGATTATTGATTATTTCCTCTTTACCTCCATGATTCATTCTCTCTCTCTCTCTCTCTCTCTCTCTCTCTCTCTAATCCTGTCCTCTTAATAGTGGCTCCTGGAAGTCATCTGAACATCATGAAGAAAGACTTGTGTTTTGGTCCGTTTTGTGTTTCTATAACAAAATACTACAGACTAGAATACTTAAAAAAAATGAAATTTATTTCTTACAATTTTTCAGGCTGAGAAGTCCAAGATTAAAGGGTTCATTAATAGCAAGTGCTTCTTTTTGCCACATCATTCCAGGGCAGAAGGCAGAAGGGCAAGAGAACATGAGAGTGAGAGAGCAAGGGGGTAAAAACTTGCTTTTCTAGTAACGCACTCTTACTGATAATGAACCCGCTTCCATGAGAGCACCATGAATCCATTCACGACGACAGAACCCTCATGGCCTAATCCCCTCTTATCAGGCCCTTACACTGTTGCCCTGGAGATAAATTTCCAACACATGAACTTTGAGGGACATGTTCAAGACATAGCATATGTACACCTAATCTGACTTTTGTCAAAGAGCTAAGTTACTATTCAGTTGGGGAATGTTATTAGGTCTTTATCACTCAAGACTTGCTTAAAATCTTACTCTTGAGGATCAAGAAGCAATTAGTGTTTCCTACTCTGAGGCCCCCAATGCTAGAACTTCTTCTATAATTTTTGGAGATTGCTCGCATACTGGCTAGTTCATCCCTTAGTTTATCTTGTTATTGGTGGTGGTCTAGGTAATACCTTGTCAAAGAAACAATAACGGTCACTCTCTCACTAACATTGATATATTCCAACTACTTCCTTTGAAGTTACAGTAGCCAGTCTATAGATGTTCGAGTTCCTCTTGAATCTTCCTTCATCTTCTCTAGCTAATGGGCCAGATGAATGTCTGACTTGGTGGTGAAAAGTTCCAACTCCTCCTGTAGGTCATGCATTTTTCAAAAATGAAGACTTAGAAGGAGTAAAATACCAGTGCAGATTCCACTCTGTCCTTAGGGTCCCAGCTTCTCCTGTGGGTCCCAAGTTGTCTTTGTTTTTCTGCACATCTTATTCATCTTTTCTTCTTGTGTTAGTTATCTTTTGCTGGGTAACAAAGAATGCCAAATTAGCAGCTTAAGACAATAAAATGTATTATCTCTGAAGGTCAACAACTTGAGAGAGACTTGGCTAGTGTAATTTGGGCTCAAGGTCCCTCATGAGGGCTCCAGTTGTTGGATAGGGTTGCAGACTTACCTAGGCCTGGTTTCTCACTGTTGCTGGCCATAGGTTTCAGTTCCCTGTCACACAAAGGGCTCCCCAAAGGGTTACTGTAAGCAGATAGGTGAGAGGAACTACCCGGGACTGTAATGCCAGGAGGGCAGGAATCACTGGGACTACCTACATTTCCCTACTGCTTTCCCTGCTGACTTTAGGACCTAGCACCAGAAACAAAAAATACAGTCACCATTAATTATTTAACCAGCTCCCACAATCATAAGGTCAAGTCCCTATAAAAAATTGCTTATTATGTATGGCTTCTAGTGATTCTGTCTCCGATTTAACCCTATCTGATGCAAATACCTACTTACAAGTTTCTTTTAAAAATGAGTTGACGATGGACATTCTTATATCTATAAATAATTACTATCACTAGCCTCTAACCAACACTTGTAGCCATATCTGTGGGGAAATGCATCAAAAGTTCCAAATTGGGAGGCCAGAAACACATCTCTTCTAAGGGATCTCAATTCCTGAACTGCTTGGCCATGAGAGTGGGGGGAATTAGGGCAAGAACTTGACGTGTTGAGTTATGGAACTCATGGCTTACTCTGACATAGTCCACAGAAACACTTCCTTTGGCCAGGCTAGTTCCCAGGTATCTACTTGATTTTTTTTTTCATCATCTGAAAAACAGGACATGAAAATCCTAGAAATTCAGAGCTGGCAGAGACCTGTGAAATCCACTTCCGCACACCCACTCGTTTTGCCGTCCACAAGTTCTGACAAGCCAAGTAACGGGCCAAATCTGAGGTTAGTGCTCAAGAAGGAAAAAGGTATGGAGTTTCCTAAAAATTCCTATAAATAGAATTACCATATGATCCAGCAATCCCACTTCTGGCATTTAGCCAAAGAATTGATTTTTTTTTTTTTTTCATGGTGCTGGGGATTGATTTCCAAATCATTGAAGCAGGATCTTGAAGAGATGTATGCAGTACCATGCTCATTACAGCACATTCACAATAACCAAAAGATGCATCAACAGAGCAATTAATAAAGAAAATATAGTTTAGACATACAATGGAATATTACTCAGCCTTTAAGAAGAAGGAAATTCTGCCATATGTGACAACGTGGGTACTTCTTGTGACTTGAGGACATTAGGCTAAGTGAAATCGGACAGTCATAGGAAGACAAACGCATAGTTCCACTTACATGAGATATCTAAAGTAGTCAAATTCATAGAATTGAAGAGTGGAATGGTGATTATCAGAGGATGAGGTGAAGAAATGGAGAATTACTAATCAATGGGCATAAAGTTTCCGTTGATCAAGAAGAATAAGTTTTAGAGATTTGCTAACCAACATTACACCTATATATTGTATTGTATACTTAAAAATTATTAAGAAAGTAGATCTCAGGTCTTACCAAAATAAAATTAAAAAGGTTTAAAAGTCATGCCATTCTTTCATTTAAAAAAATCTATTAAATAATAAAGGATATAGATATAGATGGAGGAAATACTGAAATAACACAAGTTAATATTTGTGGAGTAGTTAAGAAGGTCTATCACTATGCTAAATACTTAACATATATTATCATAATTAATCCCTTCATAACATAACCTTATTTTATAGCTAAAGAATCTGAGACTTAGATATGGTGACACACACTTTTAATCCCAGCTACTTGGGAGGTTGAGGCAGGAGGATTGCAAGTTTGAGGCCAACCTCAGCAACATAGTGATACTGTTTCAAAATAAAAAATAAAAAGAACTGGGGATGTAGCTCAGTAATAGTGCACCCCTGAGTTCATATTCCTTCTACTGAAAAAAGAATCTGAAACCTTCCCCAAATCGCTTAGCTAGTAAATGATAAGGCTTGGTCCAAGCTTGGCTGCTATCTACCTGAGAGTCATACTCTGACCATGATGCATTACTGCATGTTTCTGGCCTCCCAATTTGGAAGTTTTGATGCATTTCCCCACAGATATGGCTACAGGTGTTGGTTAGAGGCTAGTGGAATGTCTGAGGTAGGTGTGTGAAACTGGCATTCGCCACCTCTCAGAGGAGAACCTGCCTTCCATTGATGAATTCAAAATCAACCTGGGCCAGACCTTCCCAGTCACCAACTCAACCAGTCCTCTCTGCCTCCCTTCTTCCCCTTTCCCATATAACCATTTAGGACCACACCTCAACTTCCTGAATGATGAGAGGCTATGACCCAGAACCCCATCACTAACCCAGATTAAGGGCATAAATTATCAGCAAAACCTTTGTCTGGCATAAATCCTTCTCACCCTGGTTGAACTCATGTCCTCTTTTGTTCTTTACAATGAAGATGGGCAACAACCAGGCACCAGCATCCTCTGCATAAGAGGCCTTCATCTTCTTCAGATCATTACCAGGTTGGTCTCTTCCTCTCACACACTCGAATAAACACAAACACACATATCCCTGTGGTGTCTTTTCTAAGCTTTTAGTTTTTATGATTGCTCATTTTCAATCCTGAATATAACTTGATGTCCTCTGAGTTCTATGAGAAGTTGTTGTTATTTTATTTTGTAAACTCCCCTACCCAAACCTTAATTTTATTTATTTAATTTTTAATTTTTGGTACCAGAGATGAAACCCAGGGGCACTTAGCCACTGAGCCACAACCACAGCCCTTTTGCATTTTATTTTGAGACAGGGTCTCACTAAGTTTGCTTAGGGCCTCACTAAATTGCTAGGGCTGCCCTCGAACTTGCAATCCTTCCTGCCTCAGCCTCCCAAACTACCGGGATTACAGGCATGTGTACAACACCCAGCCAAAATCTTTATTTTAGACTTTGAACTTCAAACTTTCCTTCCTTTGAAAGACAGTCTTGATTAATTTATTAAACTTGGCATTTATAACGTATCTCCAAAGCATTTCCTTAACATGAAACTTCATTGAGCATTAATATTAAAAATAAAATAAATCACCAGTCTATGACAAAGAAATTGATCTGTTTTCAGATCTCTGCCAGGTAGTCATTAATATCTGGAAAATCCAAATTGATATTTCTCTTTCCATCTGGAGTCAGTTAAAATCCAGTGACATTTTTTTACTTCCTAGTTGACAAGGGCATCCCATTGGAGGAGGATGACCTTCCTTACACTCCGCAGCAGTGAACTCATGACCCTAGTTGCTACTCTTCCCTACAACATTATTGACTGCTATTGGTATTCTGAAAATAACCCAGCCCTCCAAAATTCTCATTTTTTTTTTGGTATGGTAATACCTTGGAAAGGATCTAATGAGTTTTAGGTTAATGGGAACCACAGCTAAAAGGAGGTCTTGATAAGCTTCATTCAACTAAACTTTCCCTATTGCCCTTGAGCCTTGCAGACCAAGACTCTACTGTTTTCAATCTGTGAATAGAATCCTTCCTTTTGTGGTTTCCTGGGCGTCAAAACTTTCTTCTTTCTTCTCAATGGACTGATTCAATTAGATTTATGTTTAGGTAACCCTTGGTATATGTTGAGCCTTCCTTTTTTTTGGGGGGGGGGGGAAGGGGAAGAAAATGAATCTTTCCGTCATGATTCCTGGGAACAAAGTGGGAATGGGTGGCAATGGAAGGTAGGTAGGTTTGGTTGCCCTGGAAGAAGACACAAGGGTACTGTCAGAAGCAGATTCATTAGGAAGCTAATCATATTTGAGCTTTCAGGGCCCCTCACTTGCATTGGCTGCTCCCACATTTTGTGGAGGGACCCATTTCATATATTCATCCATCTGTATCATATTTCTTAAAGATCCCTCCCCTCCACAAGATCCATTCTTAAGGACTGTACTGTACACTAAAAAGAAAAAGAGACTCCCCTGGGAGAGGGAGGCTTGCCTTGCATAATCAGAATTGGACTCAGAACATGTGATCAGAGGACAAGTGAGGTGATAGATTGGGGCAGGGGGTGCTATTCTAAGAAAAGGCCAGCTTGACCTGGGAGGCAGGCCACATCCCAGGAAGTAAACATCCCCTGTGTAGATGACAGCTACGATAGATGACATCCTCATAACAGAGCACTTTATTAAGGGCCTTCATGCAAGAGTCTCAAGCTGACCTGAGGCAGAAAAAGCAGAGTAAGAGATC
Source organism: Sciurus carolinensis (assembly GCF_902686445.1). Taxonomy (NCBI): domain Eukaryota; kingdom Metazoa; phylum Chordata; class Mammalia; order Rodentia; family Sciuridae; genus Sciurus; species Sciurus carolinensis. The sequence continues at coordinate 65,061,052 of NC_062224.1, forward strand.
AGAACCTGCGGCAACCAGGGGAGAGTCCTGGGTCCAGTGGGCAGCGGGGATGTCCTCACACTCTTCTTGGACTCAAAGTCATCATGTTGGGTGTGGTCCCGAAATTCCTAGATGGTACCTAACACGAGAGCAGCATGGTCTCCTCTGCCTCCTAAATTCTACCTGAAAAGCACAGCTTTTACCGGTTCTGTTGTACTGGGGCTCTGAGTAAAATTTGTCTATGGGGGAAAAAAAAGTTGGATTTCTTTAAAAGTCCAAAAGTCGAAAATGTTAGGATATTTTTCCAAGAATCTTTCAAACACGGAGGCATATTGTAGAGCTTAGGTCTATTGACACAGGTTTCTTTTCATTAAATCTCTTTTTCTAAGGTTAAGAGTCCATATTATGGAGAAACACTCAAATGTTCCCTAGAGTATATTTCTTCAGACTTCTGATTTCTGCTAGTGTGAAAATCTACATAATGTAATGAGGAGACTCTTCAACATCTAAATTATTCACAATTGATAACAATGGGCAGCAATAAAGAAGGGAATAATGTTAAGGGCATCCAAAATCAAGATCATGTGCACATTTTTTCTCTACCCATCCTCTTTCTTTTCTCCTTCAACACCTGCCAAAGAATTTGAACCACTTATTTTACATCTTCCTTCTTGCTTGTAATCTTCACATATTTGCCAACCTTGCCAATTCGACACTAATCACTACAAGGTTATTGTGCTGTAATAATATTTCTTTTCAACCAGTGCCAATAAGCTTATTATTTTAGTCTCTATCAAAGACATTGAGATTTTTTTTTCCCCTATCTGTTTCTAACCATGCTTCATTTGCCTTGTAGTCTCTGGAAATAATTCTTGAGAAATAAATAAGCAACACGAGAACACTCGGGGAAGTAATGAGGAAAATATGTGAACAAAAAATGAGAACTCCTCTTAGAAGTGAAGTCTTGTATTTAAATATAGACTACTGATTAAGGCTTGGGCTTTTTGTTTTGTTTTGTTTTGTTTGGACAGACATTTGCTAGTAACACAGATGTGCCAAAAGACATCTCAAGTAAATATTAACTTCAGTCAACAAAGCCTGACTTTTCCTCCAGCTTTTCTGACACCAGTAAGATGCTTGCCTCCCAGCATGTGAGTGAAGGTGGAAGGGTACAGAAGCAAGCAGATGGTTTCTTGTGCAGGAGAAAATCAAGCAATAGTTCGCAGAAGGGAGAACTTTCTCTTAATGCAGTGGTTCTCAAACCCAGGGAGGCTTTTAGGAATACAAATTCCTGCCCAGGTTCTGATCCTGAAAGTTTTTCAGATTGCCCAGGGATTGTTAAAGTCAGCAGGTGATTTTGAAATACAAGCATGTTTGGGGAATTCTGCCTCTAAATGTGCCTAGCACAATTGGATCCCAACCCAGCACCTACGTCAGCAGGACTGGAGGGGCCAAAGATGGAATAAGATGTGAGGGCGCGGTAACTTTATGTTCTATAAAGAAGGTCCTTCAAGGTTAGGGCTGAAGCACATGGCCACTCTGTGTCCATTTCTTGCATAAATAGTGGAATTTATCCTGTGGGTTGCCAATTTGGCACCTATTTGGAGCATTAAATTCACTTAGCAAGTCAGAAAGGAGGTTTGTTTCTTCATTTAAAAAAAAAAACAAAAAACACCATTTTAGTTAGGGTAAATTTCAGCTGACAATGCCCATAGCTCCTTATTGTAAACAGCTGTGATTATTCAAATACCATCAATAGCACATAGCTACACCCTGTGTTTTCAACATCAAAGATGTAAGTCTCTTTTAAAATCAGTCAATTGATCACACTTTCCAGCTGTGGTCAGAAAGATACATAATCCAGGAGTTAATTGGACATGTGTCTGAGAACAGTTTCTAACTCTTACTGACTATACCTCTGGATACAACTGGTTAGTCTCTGCTTGTTAGTCTTCAGTGTTCTTGGAGTGGAGGTAACAATAATACCTACCATATAGAGTTACAATGAATTATAATAGCAAAATATAGGTATACTCTCTAGGTCATCATTGGCACATAGCAAACAATCAAAAATGTCACTTACTGGGATTATTATTCTTACTTTATTAAACATGCAGTCAATACTCAATACATGATCATGATGATTATGGTGGGATCAACTGAGATTATTCTTACAACCCACCATCTCCACCACCATCACCACCACCTCCAAGGATTTAAGATCAAACAATTAGACATGGTGCTCTTCAGGGTCAAGTTTATAGGAGATGGTGTTTGCAAAAAAGACCCAGGACAGAGAAGGAGACGTCAGTTCTCCCTCAGTATAATCAAATTAATGGAAGTATTTCACAAGAAGGAGAGTCAAGTTTATGTGGACAGGAGTAACAATTTCTCCAGCAGACCAAATGGAGGGCAGTTTGGAAAGAAATTAATCTTCGTGGGGGTGTTTGATTTCTAATACATTCAAGGCAACTAGCACAGTCTGGAGAGGAAACCCTGTAGAGTTTACACCTCCTCATACAAGGGACCAGAGGCTATGGAACACACAGATATAGGGGTAGCTCTTCACCCTTCTGCCATTGACATTGGGTATAGGAGGCTGTGGAACTGACAAGACTTGAGAGAGGATTTGGCACTGGATGACTTTTCTAGGTAGGGTAGATTGGGACACTGGAAGTGGGTAGGAGTGAAAGAGCAAAGGTTAGAAGGAAGAGGTGAGGAGAGAGTTTAGTAACAAGAGAAGTGTGCAAGACACCCTCAAGTCGCCTGGGAAGTAAGAAGATAAGCCTCTGTTGGTCAATCTAGGCAGTGACACCTTGATCTTTGTGTGATCCAGAAACACCAAGAAACTAACCTGAGGAAAATCCAGTTCTAACTGGGTACAGTGGTGCATGCAGGGAATCCCAACAGCTCTGGAAGCTGAGACAGGAAGATCACAAGTTCAAAGTCAGCCTCAGCAAAAGCAAGGTGCTAAGCAACTCAGTGAGACCCTGTCTCTAAATAAAATACAAACTAAGGCTGGGGATGTGGTTCAGTGGTTGAATGTATCTGAGTTCAATCCCCACTACCAAAAAAAAAAAAAGAGAGAGAGAGAAAGAGGAAGGAAGGAAGGAAAATGCTAGGTCTTCCTCCATCCTCTAAAATTCTGGAATAACCACTAAAAGTCATTCATTAAAAATGTCTCATGTCTTTACTGAGGTTAAATATGAGGTAATCCAGGGAAAGTTAGTAAGTGCATTGCTTTCCTGTCACCGCTTCATGGGTACAACCCCTATGTGGACCACAGGACAGCAAGAAGAGACCATTGGCAGCCTCTCATCCCACACGGTCCCACCTCACCTCAATAGGACTGCCCTGAGCCCTGAAAGAGAAAGTTAGAGATACCTTTGTGGATAGAAAAGGGGAAAGTGCACAACTATCAGGAGATACTAGGTAGTTGTTTTGATAGATGCTATAGACCCTAAAGGCCACATGAACTGTAAATATGCAAAATCTTTCCAGAGTTCAAATAACTAAACCTTTGAACATATTTCCAAGAGCATTTGCAAATTTTCCATTTCTGGAAAACTTGAGAATACAGACCATCATCTTACATATTTTAGATTTTCATCCTGCCTGACATACAAAGCTACACCAGTTGACCCTTGGATATATTAAGCTCTTGGTGCTTCTGTATTACCGAGTGGAGCTGAGCAGCTGGGAATCACATAGAAAGGAGCACTCAATGCAAACGGAGCTCAGTCCACCAATCTGTATAGTTTTAACATAATCGATCTAAAACATAAAAATTTGCTTATCACACCAATGTTTTTTTAATATTTCTTTTCTTTTTTTTTTTTTTTTTTGCTCTAATAATTATTGGCACCTTTGTTTACCTGATTACTCCTCGACTCCCTTCAGTGCTGAGCATGAAGATGCTAGATGTCGTGAGACGGGTGGAGGTGGTATTTCACAGGATAGCTGAATGTTGGGGTTTTGAACAGGAACAGGAGTTAGATCAGTAGGTCAGTTTTTTTCATCTAGGATTCTTCTGTCCTAGGAGAAAGGTGTGGTTGAACAGGTAGGGAGTTTATGTCATGGTTAAATTTAGAATTCAAGCTATGGTATTCAAGATATCTTGAGAGACAGAGGGACACTGTGCAGGTCAGCAAGCAAAGGCAGTTCTACACCAAAAATTGGACAGGCTTTTAGCCACTAGGGAAGACTAGTTGCTTCAACCCTATCATAAAACTCAAGTCAGTATCCCTGAGATCAGATTGGTTAAAACATCTTTTCAAGTGGGACCTGCCCATGACATCCATTCTGCTTCCCCCACATCAGACTGGTTTCTTACCCTTGTTATTAGTGCCCAGTGGTAATGGGGTAATAGCTATTGGCATGCTTGACAAATCTGTGAGGATCTCTGCTAGGGTGTGTGTGCATGTGTGAATGTATGGGTGTGTGAGAGACTGAGAGAGAGAAGCAAAGACAACTCCCAATCTGTAGTTCTTCCCTTCATAGGGCCCGAGAAAATCAGAGGATCCCTAGGTCCAGCCCTGGACCCCATGGTCTTCAAAAATGTCTTGTGCACATTGAGATGTTCAGTCACTTAGCTTGTGAGAAATAGAAATAGAAGACTGGTAAGGGAGAATAAGAAGAAAGAAGATTCGAAAGATAAGGCTTGGGCCAAAATATGGACACCCACAATGACAGGCCAAGGGAAGGTTTTGGGAAACATTTTTTTCTTTCTTTTAAAAATAAATTTTGGAAACCATCTGGATGCTTAGTCTCTTGTAAACCAAAGCTATATGTAGCTGGACACTCTTCAACCAAAGAGTTTGATGTCATTTAAACACTGTACTTGAACATTTGCCACAATTTATGCAAAGAATGCATTCCCCAAAGGGTTTTTTCAAGTCACATGTAGTAAATCAAATCATACTTTAAATGTACCCAGGAATCTATTTAAAGAACCCATATTAAACTTTTTATTTATCTGAATACACACATACTATATAAATATATAAACATACATGTATATATATATATGCATGTGTGTTTATGTATAAATATACATATATACTTCGTGTGTGTGTGTGTATACATAGTAAATTTATCTTGGCTGAAAATTAGATACAATTACGGTTTACTCACCCATTACATTTACCATTTACTAAACTCTTAAATTGCTGTCTTTCCCAAGGATTTAATGACTAAAAACTGCTGCCCTAAGTATCTAACCAATTTTCAGGCAGGAAGACAGCAGATCATTGTCATCTGCTTGATGCCCACAATAAGTTATTGTCAATAAGACTTCTGACATGTAAAACGTCTGGTGAAAGTGTATTATTTTTAAGGATATAAGAGGGAGGAAGGAAAGAACTGCTTGGACTTTCCCCAGACATCTGTGTGGGATATTGTTTGTCTGTTTTGAAGGACTCAGTGAGTGGGTGAAATAGAGAAGGGAGGGAGAAGCTGTTCAAGGCTGGTAGAGGGAGGAAGAGATTGCTAAATCTAGCTGGGAGAAACTCCACAGATGAAAGAACTGTTTTGCAGAAGCTGTGCTCCTAGACCTTTCTGAATTTCTCAGCTAAACTGACCCAAATGGGCCTGTTGCTTTAATTACCCAGTTCATTGCTTCAGTTTCCCATTTTGCTTTGTCAACAAGAACATTAACCACATACATATAGGCACCACCCAAATTTGTATGCAAGAGCCATCCGCTTATTTTGCATCTGACAGTCTGACCGGGACCTTCTTTGAATATTTCTCTGGTCATCTTGAACTTTAGTCCTTTAACTGCTCCCATCTCAAGGCCCTTTCTCACAAGACTTTCTGTTCTGCAATCACTTATCCTAGGGCATAGATTAGCACAGTGCCAGCAAGATAAAAATGCTGCCAGAGCAGAGGTGGGGCTGTAGCACATCCACCTGCACTGATTCTGCATGTTCACAGGCTCCAGGCTCATCCACAGTGTCTCCTTCTGCATGCATATTCATTATCTATTGCAGACCATGAACCCACTGCAAGGACATGGGATGTTTAGCTGGTATTAATTGTACAATTGGAGACTTCTCATCACCCTTGGAACAAATTAATGCCAAATCTGAGGTTACATAGATATATGATGTTTAAATATACACTTAATTCTACCTAATGACTAAATAGCTCTATTGACTATCTAAAATTCTCTCTGTGGGGGAGGGGGAGTGACTTACAAAAATGAATAATTTTTTTATTTTTCATAATTTTTTGCAAATTTATTTTTGGAGTCATAGAGTCTAGGAATATGAAGAGGAGTGGAATTCCATTCACAAGAAGAAATGTAATCTCGATTTCTCACTAAAGTAATTGTATGATCACGTTACCTTCCAAATATTCATTCCATCAGTGAATTTCAATTAAATAGATTCCTGTATGAGATTTCCATACTTAAAGCCTCTTCTACATAAGAACAGGAGCCTGATCTTAAAATAATGTCATATGATCCCATATAATTCATGATAACAATGGCTACCTTTACCAAATGCTAAACAAGTGCCAGACCTTGTATTATACCCTTTTGCAAACATTATCTTGTTAATTAACCTTCCAAACAACCTGAGATCTGTATTTTTATTTCCATTTTCCTGATGAGGTAACTAAGTATTAGATAGCATTTATGACTTGTTTTTGTTTTCCTTTAAGGACCAATCTTCCCCTCCTTTGTAAGCTATTAGAGTTTATATCTCAGCTCTGTCTAATCACAGGACCACAGCAATAAGCATACATCCAAGTCAGTCCAATCAGAATCTCTATTGCAAGAACTTGCATTCAGAGTGGAGATGTATCCCAGGACTCAAAAGCAGCAGGAGTAAAGTTGTCTGAACTAAGTACTTTAAAGATACAAGAGGTTGAACATCAGTGCCAAGTTTCCAGAACTGCCCTAGACCCTATCACAGGGCCAGCATTTCAACTCTTCCTTTTATTCTGTGAATGATCCTGTTTCCATCTAACAAATTTCTTTTGGGAGTGTTTATGTTAACTGAGCTAGCTTCTCTTCATTGCAACCCTTGAACAGCACCTGATGTACTAAAACATGTTCAGAAATTGCTTAGATCTCGGAGCAAGTAAGAGGCAAAGTTGTGATTAACTCAGGTCTATATGATTGCAAAATTCCACAACAACCATGAATTACACTGACCCATTTCCCTGTTTCGTTCACTTCACTGTCTTTCTGCTAAAGGCTTTGACCAATTTCTTCCTAGTGTAACATGTCAACCAGTATTTGTTTTGTTTTGTTTCTTAATTTCTGCCAGAAAGCACATTAATAGTTCTAGTCTTGTAATGTTGGACAAGTTACTTCACGGACCTTGGTGTCTGTCTCCTCATTCATCTGTGGGGAAAAGTCATGTGACTGCAGAACTGCCTTCCAAGGAGTAAAAATGCAGGTAACTGGAGAGACCTCTGCTGAGTCTGGGTGACAAAGGAGACAGCTGGATGACCTTAAAGTTACTGAAACACAGCTACACTGCTCAAAGACCTGAAGGAGGACCATCCAGAAGCCTGGGCCTGGAGATGGGAGATAAATGAGCCCAAGAGTTTTCAAACTTTGGTTTACCCTCTAGTGTCAATAATTTTTAAGCATGAAACCCTAATAAAGAATATTTTTATAAATGATAAGCATTTACTACTGAATCATTTTTATCTGTTATAAAATATATACAAAAACATGAAAGAATACATTAAAAAGTATAAATGACAGTTATAATATTTTATTTCTGTATCTGCACTATTACTTAGGATACCCACATCTATTTTGGACACCACTGAGTTAGAAGTCAAGAGAAGGTGATCCTTATAATAACTCCAGATAAATTTCTTTTAGACCGTGATTTTTGCTGAAGGACTTTTAAAGACCCTCCTCATCCCTGAAGTTAACATACAAAAATGGTGTTCTATTGGTAATTTAGAACTTACCATAACACATTAACTAATTTTTATGTATGTTTTCCAATTTGATTAAGATATTTTTAAAGTCAAGAGCTGTGTCATATTTATCCCCTATGTATTGCTCCAGCACAGAAAGTGGCAAAGGTCAGTGTCCAACAAACAGTTGTTTAATTCAATAGAACCCTGCTTCCACCATAACCTTCCTTCCAGGGATGCCAGCCAGGGCATTCACTTTCCTTCACGTTGGTCAGGCCTGGGCCACCCCTGAGTCAGTGTAGTTGAAGCAATCTGAGCAGTTGCTGCAGGTCCTAAACCCAGCAGTTTTGCTTTTAGCCCAGCCTCACTGAGTTAAGCACAAACAAATACATAAAATTGAATATCAAGAAATTAACCTTCGGCCTCAGAAAAGGAAATCTGTTAAATAGCAATGTCACAAAAGCTGTCTTGCCTTTAAATACAATCTCTATTGGAGAAATGGGCAAGGTTTCCAATATAAACTTTCTGAGTTTACAGTGTAGTGGAAGAAACACCCATGTGCCTCCAGGTTCTCATAAATATGAGCATGAAGTAGAAGGATCCCACCATGGCGAATTGCATTTTTCCTGTTGGTAGATCTTTAGTCTTGACTCACTTGTGTTTTGCAATTAAGATCTTTAATTTTGTGCTCAGGTCAGGAAACAGTGCATATGTTTCTTGGTTTCTCTAATCCCTTGACTATATTATCAGAGCTTATGGAGGCGGAGGTCGCATCTCACATTTTTGTGAGATTATGCAATTCCGTCTTCCTTACAGTCCCACAAGAAGCCTGGGAAATTTTAACAATCTCAACCTTTTCTCCTTCCCTGAGAAGGAAGTGGAATTACATTCCTTTGCCCTGCTGTTTACCCTCACATAAGAAATAGTCTTGTACAAGAGAACAATTCAGAGAATTCATATCAGGCCCAACATTTAATCTTTGGGGAAGGAAAAAAAAGTTAATAGGGTTCCCAGGGCCAGAGAGGCATAATTTGTAAACCTTCAAGGACCCCCTCCCACTCACACATTTTCAAACGGTGAAATTAAAGGATAGAAGATGGAATTCCACATCTGGTGAAGGAGGTGAAGCAAACCCTCAGGAAGAGAAAGACTAAGTAACAAAGAGAAATTGAGGAACTAAAAATGTATTTCAGTTCCTCACCAAATAGGTTATTTAATCTGTAATAAGGACTATTTATTTTGAGAAGAGATGTTAGGACCGAGTCTAGAAGTCTCTCTCTATGAGGCCATAGTCCTCAGACAGCCAGCTCTCAACAATTCATTCAGGTCCCCTCTCCCCCTGCATAAATGCTGCCTCAGCTGTTTGTGGCGGGCACTTTCAGATGCAAATGTGACGTTGGTCACTTGATGCTAATCTCAGTTGCTATTCTAGTTGCTCCTCTGTCCAGGAAAGAATTGGCCAGAACACCAATACTACCCTGCAACATGCACTGTCAGATCTCTGAGGCCACTGCACTTAAGAAAGAAAAAATAGAAAAAGAAAGAAAGAAAGAAAGAAAGAAAGAAAGAAAGAAAGAAAGAAAGAAAGAAAGAAAGAAAGAAAGAAAAAGAAAAAGAAGAAAGTCTTGATGCATTTCCCCCTCCAACAGGGCCAATTAGTTATGGACTTTCTTCTGCCTCCATGCTATTCAAATGAAAACCAACCAAATGGAACCCTCAAATCCCCCTCCCTGAAGTAGTCAAAGAAATTCACAATACAAAAACTGAGGGAGTGTCTTTCCTGGGCTGGATTTTTCTCTTTGGATCTTTGGACAAAAATATTACTGTAGCATTTGTGTTTCTGGGCTTTCTCTCTCTCTTACATGGGAGTCATTGTATTTGTCCTCCTGACCCCAGACATAAGAAAATGTTCGCCCTACTTACATTCTGAAATTCTCTCCTTGAGTTGGGCTTGCTTCTGATCATGGGCAGATTTGCAACGTGAGATTGAGTGATCTTCAGGGCTGTCAGCAAAATAATATCCCTCCTTTGTGAAGGGGTGACAGGCCATTCAAAGAGTGCAGCCTATTCTATCTGCTCATGCTGGCTGCCAACTTTTTAAAAAACCATTTAAATATTTTCCCACAGAATATATGCTAATTGAATAAAATGTGCATAACATAGACAAGCCAAATAAAAGAGCAGAGGGGATCACCCATAATTCCACTACTTAAAAGAAATCACTATTCATGCTTGATGGGCATATCTTGCTTCTTTTTTTCTATACATGAATTTTTTTTATAAAAGAAATACTGTTTTATTATTGCTTTTCTTTTACTAAGCAAAATTTCTGTGTATGTCTCACTTCAGATATTTTTCTGAAAATTCATTTATAAAGTGTTATTTGTGTTTGTTTTACCTTATACGTATGTATATCAGAATTTCCTTATCTAATCCCCCATTCTCAGGACGTTTGAAATTTTTTTTCACTAGAAAAAATACTTTTGGATAAAATCTGTATTTTGTGCACATTTACAACAATTTACAAGATCAATTCCTAGTGGTAAAATTGTTACCCCCATGTAAACAAAATTTTAAGACTTTTAACTCATTTCCAGTTTCCTTTCCAAAAAGATTACACTAATTTACAAGGCCACCATCTATGTTTAGATATTGTTAACTTCTGGCATTTTGATAGGTACCTACCAAAATATGTTCAATTATTTAGTTTGCATTTACTTAAATAGATAATATTGTCAGCATTTTTCCTCTTTACTATTGTTCTCTTTACTGGTTCTTTTGTGGAACTATTTTGTGAAGACTTTTACCTAGAGTCCTCAAACAGCACATGAAGAATTAGCTTTTAGGAACTGAAATTACTTTTCATATTGATGTGTCAGAACTCTTTATATATTGTAATCTTGAAGGCAATTCTCTATATTCTGCAATTCTTTTGCCTCAGTTTGTTATTTGACTTTCAATAGTGCTTGTGTGTGGGGGGGCATATATAATAAGTTTTCTTTTTTGTAGGTTTACCAAAAAAAAAAAAAAAACAAATTTAAGAACAGAGAAGCAATCAGATGAGTGAACTACAATCAACTAAATACCACAACCCAGAGATAAGACATACAGAAATTTTTATCATTAATCTAATGCAAATCATTTCAATGTGTATTTCCTTTTGTTTTTTAAAATTTCTTATTATTTTAGAAATATCTTTCTTTATAATCTCTTGCATTTTCTCAACCCCTTTTTTATTCACACATAAATCGTTCATTCATCTTGAATAGGTTGGATGTATAAGTTAAGGGTGTAACTTGATAATCTTTCTAAATTTTCTTTTTTTGACCCAGTGTATTTTAATCAAAAAAGAAACGTCTTTCTACAGGAAAGTGGAAGAGTGAATAGAAGGAACTGTGAGTGAACCAAATCGTCCTACAAAGCAAGGAACTATGCCAATTACAATAAAGACTGATCAGCATGAGTGGTCACATCTAATAATCAGGTCGAAGGGGGTCCAACAGCCTGTGGTGAAATGCTGGGACAGCATAGATACCAAGAAGTCAGCTGACGGTTCACACCCCACTCAGCCCTCTGCCTTTTACTCCTCCACCACCTTCCACCCCCTGCTGCCACCTCCTGGGAGGTAAAAACACTCATTAAAATCAGATGGCATGAAGGCACAATGAAGTAAATGTGTCCCCGAAAATGGGAGCTCCAGGGACCAGGATTTGATGGATGTAGGCCTGGGTAGCTGAGACACCAGGGAAGGTATCAGACACTTTCCTCTTTGCCATCTCTGGATGATAGAGTGAAAAGCTATGGCTCGATATATGTGGAGAATTGTTAATAGTTTTAATATTGAACATCTCCCCCTAATTGCATGAAAATTCTGTAGTTGAATGATTTAGTTTTGATTATCTCTCCCACCTTTCCTGGCCCTGCCCAAGCCTCTTTCAGAAAAACCTCATTTAAGGTTCTACAGCACCCTTCCATCTAGAATCCCTCCCACTTGCTTGGCTACCCTGAACCATAGCCCCAGGATGTTTAGTTGGAGAAGGTGTCCAGTCCCATCTCTCTCAGAGCAACATAACTTTCCTATTCTGTTTTTGGCCTCCCTTCTGGACTTGGGTGCCAACACACTACTACCTGTTTTTGACCTGCCCCTGGCTAGACCTGATACAAAGCATCCCAGATTTTTAGGAGCCAAGACTGGATACCAGGACTCACTTTTCCTCTTACCTTGTCGATGGTGTTGGTGAGATTTCTGCAACAGTTAAAATAAAACCTTGAGTTTATTTTCATCTCTGTAGAAATTGATAATTGACAACCATTTTTAAATGCTTTTTTTTTTTTTTTTTTCTTTTGTAGAGTACTGTTCCAGTACAGTGGTTCTGGAACCCAGGGCCTCGTACTTGCTGAGCAAGTGTTCTATCACTGAGTTATACTGCCAGCTCTTAAATGCTTAATAAAGATTTCTCCCAAAATCTTCAGTTGACTCTTTTTTGGTTTCTTTTCTTTTTGGTTTCAAGTGTGTTCATAACTGCTCGCTGAAGCGTTTTTACAATGGCTGCTTTAAAATCTTTGTCAGATAATTCTAACATCTCTGTTATCTCACTGCTGGCATCTATTGGGGTTCCCCCCCCTTTTCCAATTGAGAACTTCTTCGTTCTTGGAGTGATAAGTGATTTTCGATTGAATACTGGACATTTGGGGTATTGTGTTACGAGACTCTGATCTCACATAACCTTCTGTCTCGCTGTCTCAGCTGGCCTTTTCTGATCCTGCTCCACACCCGGGAAGCAGGGGACACCATCCTATTACTCCTAGGTGGGGGTAGAAGTGCAGGTTCCCCCTTTGGTCTCCTTTGGCCTAACTAAGGTTGCTCCTAGTTACCACCTAGCAGGGGTGGGAGTTCCTGCTCCCTCCTAAGCTCCACTGGTACCCGCTGACTAGAAGGCACTGTGGCTTCCACTGAGGTGGGGCAACTCTCTATGACTGGGCAGTGATAAAAGTTCAGACTGCCAAGTAGGCCTCTTCTGATACCACCCCAGGGGACAGGGAAGGCTGCCTTGGCACCACCCAGGAAGAAGGAAGTTTCTATTTCCTACTAGATCTTTTCAAACACAATCCTGACAGGGGAAGAAGTTGGAACACTTCATTACAGCCTGCTGGGGGTGGGAATCTGGGCTCCCTATTTGGCCTTTGCTAGTGTAGGTGGGGCAGGGCCAGAGGGTTTTCTGTGGTGTTGGCTGGAGTAGAGTATTTCCTGTCTGAACATCTTCTGTCTTGCTCGGCTGCCCTTTCCCTGGCCCTTCGGCCAGGAAGAACAGGCCTTTGTTAGAGGCATTTTTTTTCTTTCTTTTTTTTTTTTTTTTTTTTTGTGGTCTGTAGCCATTCGTGGTTCTGGATTACCAGCATCTTCAGCTCCAAGTCTGAGATATACGAAGCAAAAAGAAAATGCAAGGAATAACCACTGTGTCATTTCTCTGCTCTTGAGTTCCTTAGTCAATCTGGCTTCTCTGTACCATTCAGTTGTATTTATTTTAAATATATAAGCAGAGATGAAGCAGATTCATACATATTTAAAGCACACTCATATACATGTACACACATTCTTTAAAATATATTTTGTAGTTGTAGGTGGACACAATACCTTTATTTTATTTTTATGTGGTGCTGAGGATCGAACCCAGGATCTCACATGTTCTAGGTGAGCACACAATCACTGAGCCACAACCCCGTAAATGTTGTACACATATTTATGTATGTATCTATTTATTTGAATTTCTACCATGGGATCATGAAAACGCATGCTACTTTCATCTAGTTCATTTCGTCTCAATATGTAAGTAAATATGAGCAGTTTGTGCTCAGAAAAAAAAATTCTCATCAGAAAGAGTCAGAATCAGCTAAAAGTGGATCATCACTCTTTCAATGTCTAATTAGACTTGTCACTGTCAGACCCTGGTTACAAATCATCAGTAGTTCATATAATTATACCTTCATAATGAAAGGCAAGTCTGTTCTCCCTTATGCCAGCATTTCTGAGCAATGGGAAAGCAACACTGAAGTTCTCAGATAGGACTCATGTGAAATATCATGTGTGAGTGTGTGTGTGTGTGTGTACATGTGCATACACACCTGCACATGGATCTGTACTTAACTGATAGAAAATGTTTAAAGTCATGGAAATTTCCTTTATGGAGATCATTTTAGAAAGAAGCCTACTTTGTGTTTTTATGGAAATAAAATTCAGAAATAAAATGTAAAACCATCTCCTACCAAAACATGTTAGATCATCATAAGATCTGCTTAGAAAAGCAGGTTGACTAGTGAAATCAGTTGCTCCACCCACAATTAGGGACTCGGATTTGCTATTAGGATCACAGCTAAATATATTTGAATTAAACAGTCGTTGGACTGAACCATCTGAGCTGTTCAGCTTAGTGCCATGTCCTGTCACCCAGGACTGGGGAGGGAGTGTCAGAACAGTGCCAATAAACAGTGACACAACCTCAAAGAAAAAGACATGAGCAAAGAGAAAGTCTCCAAGACTAAACCTGGGTGTCCTCAAAACTAACTCTCCAGCCTTCATTATAAGAGTCACCAGCCCCCGAGTTGCAGTGGGAGGATTCCCTACCATCTGTCCATCACTTGGGAGTCTCCACTCTGCAAGGGAGGGAGGAAACAGAGAAGTCAACACAAGCCCGTCTCTGATTGTGGCAATGACAGCTTCATCATATTTGTAAAGAGCTTTAAGAGCAGTGAGGAGACCAGACTTTCCTCCATGAGGCAGATGGATCCTGTTTCAGAACTTGAGAATTCTAAATCTAACTTCGCACAGGACTTGCAGAGTGAATAACATGTGGGAGGCCACATCTAATGTCTGCCTGGATGCAGTCTCTTTAATTCATCCTCACTCACTCAGACACCCACTAGCCCATACAAGCACACACTTACATTCACAAAATTAGCAACAGGAAACTCTGTCCACATTCCTCCCCCCACCCAACAACACCACGCGGCTTATCTCCCAAATGCTACCGTATATATCCGGAGGACATTGCCTGGCCCCATGGACTCTAGGTTTGCCAGGCTGCAGTGTCAGGAGGAAGAGTGCTGAGAAGTCCTTTGTGGTCCCTCCTACTCCATGATTCTGTGATCTAATGACCCGAAGGAAACTGTACCAAGCTAGAGGAAGCTGCCATGTGGTCCATGCTGCGGGTGATGCTCTATTTCTATCAACTTGAACTTTGGCTTTCTTTTCTCACTATCTTTTCTTCTTCCTCCCTTTTCCCCCTGACACTCTTCAGTCCGTGTACAAAGGGTTGATTTTCAGAGGGAAGCCCTGCAGGCAGACACACTGGTCAAAGCGAGGCTGAAGAAATGGTGCCTGAGATGGCTCCTGAAGAGTGGTACTGCTGGCCACTGCTTGGTGAGCGCTTCCTATGTGCCAGGAGGCTTTACATGTATTGACTAGGATGAGCCTCATCACAACCCATGACCGGTTTCTAAATAACATTCTGCTTTGCCAATATCATGTCTTTGGAAGTCTTCTTGCCCTAGATATAAAATGTTATATTCAAGGGGTGCTTCATTTTTAAAAATTAAGTCTAAACCTTTAGAACTTACTCTTTAGTATGGTACAGTGCCTTTAATAGTGTGATCTCTGGAACCAACATTGCCTACTTGGGTATGAATCTCAGTTCAACTACTCCCACTGCATGACCCGAAGATGATGTAATATGCACCAACATGGTTATGAGGAGATGAGGAAACTTAAATTTCTACAACTAGGGGAAAAGTTTAAATCCTAGCAGAGCTGTCATCATATCTCTGTTTTATAAAGGGATTGTTGGTGTTAACCTGGTTTTTGCAGCCAAGTTTACACCCGGTTGGGATGTTCTTACTGAAAGCCTATTTCATCTCTGCCTAAAATCAAAGAGAAATAAAATGGAACTAACCTGCCAGAATATGTTCCTAGTATTTCTGTGTTTGTTTGTTCCCTGGTACTGGGAACAAACACTTATTCACTTAAAATTAATTCACTGAATCCAGGGCCTTGCACATGCAAGGCAAGTGCACTACCACTGAACTATACCCCCTACTTCTATTTTATTGACTAGAAAACAGACTCAACCAATATTTCCTGGAGAAACTGCTAGGTGCTGGGCACCATCCTAGGGATTGGGAAGGCACAGATAAATAACACAGAGCCTTTCCTACAAGTGGCTCGTATTCAGTTGAAGGACAAAAACTTGACACAAAGAAGCTAAATGAAGTGAGTGACAATATAACATTTCTGAAGTGTAACTGATTTGTTTTTCTAGCATCATTATTTCTCTCCTTTTTCTTATCTTCATTTGAGCAGAGGGGACAATTCATACCCACTGCTACAGGGGAAGAGTGTGACAGCAGCAAGTGGAAATGGACTCTTCACAGCTTCATTGTATGAAAATCTAAGGAATGGCGGTCTAACTTAATTTTTTTAAGGACTGAGGAGAGAGGGAGAAGGCCTGAACCAAATTATCAGCAGTATAATTGGAGATAAGTTCCTGATCCATAGCAGGCATTTATTTACTTATTCACTTAGAATTGATTCATTTATTCATTTATTCAACTCATGTTTATTAAGTAACTATCATGTTCCAGATACAGTTTTAAGCATTGGAGATACAGCAGAGAACATAATAAATTTCCTGTACCTCAGGATGCTTATATTCTTATGTACAAGAGACCGAAAATAGGCAGACCAGTAAATGTGAGGCATTATATGGTAGTAAGTGTTACAGACCAGAAATAAAGCAGGGTAAGGGTTGGTGGTGCTGGAGGTAGAGAGGAGAGTAAAAGCACCCAGAAAATCACTCCGGACGTGGGAACTCACGCAAGAGATTTTATTAAGCAGACAGGCAGAGTGTCTGCCCTGAAGGGGGAGAGGGAGAGAGAGAGAGAGAGAGAGAGAGAGAGAGAGAGAGAGAGAGAGAGAGAGAGAGAATGGTGGGGGTGCTATTCTTAGGTAGTGGAATTTCTCAGGCTAATAACAATCTGACCAATGACTGACTAGGAAGTTCAAGGGCTAACAATCTAGGTTGTAAAATGGTGTGTGGGAGAGGGGCAAAATAATGATGGCAGAAAAATGGCAGGGGAGAAATGGCTGCAACCTTGTTAACCCATTGTCCCTTCAGAGAGGAGGTTGCTATTTTATATAGAATGATCCAATGACAGCCTCTTTAGTTAAGTGACTGAAAGAGATAAGAGACCAAACATGATTTTCTGGAGAAAGAGTATTTCATGCAGAAAGAAGAACAATTCAAAGGCCCTGAGGCAGAGATGTACTTCATATTTCAGGGTAGTCAATCAATGTGGATTCAGCAACTGAAGATGAGAGAGTTAAGAGATGAGGTCATAAATAAATGGAAGTCCACCCTACACAAGGCTTTAGATACCATCAAGAAGAAGATGGTTCTTTCCAGTGAGTGAGACAGGAAGTCAGTAGAGAGTTTTATGCAGAGCAGTGACATTTGTTTTAAAAGGACATTCTTGTTCCTGTTTCAGGAATTGAGTGGAAGTAAAAAGAGAAGGAGGGATAGGCATTTAAAGACTGTAAGGATAATCCAAGGAGGAATAGTGGTTGCTCAGACCAAAGTAGTAGTGGAGGTAGAAATGAGAAGTGATTAAATTCATGTAGAAATCACAAGATCTGCTGATGGGCAAATTCGGGTGAGTCAGAAAGAGTCAAAGAGTCCAGTCCAGTCCAGCAGCCAGATCCGCAGCCTAAACAAGTAGAAGTTTAGACTTGAGGGTAGATATAACCTTGTCCTCGTCCATCGCAACCCACTCATTTACAGTGTGGTGAGAAAACAGATTCAGGGAGATGAACAGCTTGCCCCTAGTTACATGGGAAATTAGAGAGCAGAATGAATCTTCCTAAATCTCAGTCCAGTGCCCTTTTCTCATTCCTCTTCAACATCATGGAGTTGATTTCTTTGCTTTGGAGAAGTTATCAAGGCTGTTCTCACTGAAGTTCTGGCTGAAAAACGGATAACTGCCAAAAAAAATTAAGAATTAGGAAAACAACTAATTTGTGTTTTTAAAATGATGTCTTCATCTATTTTTAAAAAAATATATTTTGTCTTAGAACTGTTGTAGATTTATAGAAAAATGCAGAGGTCTGTACACCCCACAAATGATTTCCCCTAGTATTAGCATCTTCCATTAGTATAATATATTTCTGTCCCAAGATCCCACCTAGGACACCACACAATACTTTGTCACTGTGCCTCAGGCTTCTCTTTTGGTGACAGTTTCTCACACTCTTCTTCTTTTTGATGACCTTGATGGTTCTGAGGAGTATTGTTGGGTATTTTGTCCAGTGCCCCTCAACTGGAATTGGTCTGATGTTTTCCTCACGATTAAACTTGTATGTTTTTAGTAGGAAAAGCATGTAACTGAAGTACACACGTCACGTCAGGGGTACCCACAAGCAATATAATTAATTACCATGATGTTAGACTTGATCACCTGAAGTTATATTTTTAAATTACTAGACTGTAAAATTTCTTTTATTCCCTTTTTCCATACTACATTCTTTGGAAGGAAGTCACTATGAGCAGCTCACATTTAAGGAGTGTGTGTGCATGTGTGTGTGTGTGTGTGTGTGTGTGTGCATATATGCATATATGCATGTGTGTATCTGCATGTATATTTTGTATGTGTATAGGTATATATAGATGTATGTGTATATACATATGTATGTAATTTGGAATTCATTCATTTATCCCCCCAACTCATTTATTTATTCAATCACTTAGGTTTACTAGAGTGGACTGGGCAGGCACCAATAACATCTACTACATTTGACATAGAAAATAGATGACTGGGACTGAGGTTGTAGTCCAGTGGTAGAGCACTTGCCTCAAACATGTGAGGCACTGTGTTCAATCCTCAGAACCATATAAATATAGATAAATTAAATAAAAGGTTAAAAAAAAGAAAATAGATGACTGGATGGTTGGATAACTGAAGGCTTTATGGACAGAAATTGTAACAATTAGTGTTGTCCACACAAAAACTTGTGCAGAAATGTCTATGGTAGAATTGTCCATAATAGACAAAAAATTGGTAACAACCCAAATAAATTGTGGTATACCTTTGCAGTGGAACAATATTTGGCTATGGAAATAACAAAGTACTGATACCTGGTACAACAACACAGATGAACCTTGAAAGCATGTCAAGGGAAAGAAACCAGTCACAAAAGACCCCAGATATTAGGTTTCATTTTATATAAAATATCCATAAGTTAGACAAAGTAGATTAGTGCTTATTTAGAGATGGGAAGTGGCAGATTACATAAGTTTGGAAACTAGGGGTTATTTAGTGGTTATTTATGATTGGAAAACTAAGGGGAGGATAGTTTAAAAGTACAAAGTTTCCTTTTTTTAAATACTTTTGTTTTAGCTGTTGATGGACTTTTACTTTATTCTTTATTTATATGTGGTGCTGAGAACCGAAGCCAGTGCCTCACACATGCTAGGCACTGAGCCACAACGCCAGTCCTGGAGTTTCCTTTTGAAGTGAAGAAAATGTTCTAAAATGGACTGTGGTGGTAATTGCATATATCTGTGAATTTACTAAAAATCATTGGATTGTACATTTGAAATGAGTTAATTGCACATTATATGAATTATATATCAATAAAACTATTTTAAAACAGCATGTGAGTCGAGAAATATAATTTGATCTCTCGTACTCTAACATTAGGCCAGTTTGTACTTTACTGTCGATGCCTGGTTTCTTTGATGTGGAAATGAGCAGAAACACAGGGCATTTCAACATGTTGGACAACAGTTCAAAAACACTCACATTCAGTTCTAGAAAATATCGCAGTGGTTTTGAGGATTCTCCTTTCTAATTATGTTTTGCCTCGGTGATGATAAAAATTTACCTCCCTTGAATTCATAAAAAAAAGACACCCAGGGAGAAATGGGCAAGACGTTTTCTAAATGGAAAGCCAACAAAAGACAAAATGTGCTTCAAGTACTCCACAAAGAGGAAGAGCAACATGTGAACAGTGATGTGACACCAGAAGCTGGGACCTGCCTCCATTGCCAGTCCACTCATCAGGACAAGGTTCTGAGGAAAAGTTTAGGGATTTGCTAGCAAAGGAGAAACACAGGGCTTATTAAGGGGCAACACAACAGCTGGGATCCAAATATTAACAGTAGATACAATCAATTAGTGTCCATCCAGTGTCCGTGAGAGAGCTGTTGCTCCAGTTCCCAGGTCTGAAGTTTTTTGTTTTTTGTTTTTTGTTTTTCTTGTGGACAGTGATATTCTTGTGGGCAGTGAAGGACATCATAACTTAGCCTTGGACAGGAAAATGCTAGTCTTGTTTCCTCTCAACTATTGGGGGCGGGGAGAGAGAGAAGGAGAAGAAAAGGTGGGGCAGGAGATGTGGGCCAATTGTGGCTAAGCAGCAAGCTTTGTACTCAAAGCATAAAGTGGGCCACATTATAGAAATCTCAGCATACAGAGGCACATACACACACAGCATGCCAGACAATGTTTATTCCTACAATTCAGCTGACTCTCTCCTTCCTCTGTCTTCCTTCATTAGCTTGATTACCACCTCAGTCATGAATCTAAGACCCCACACTGTTCAGCCTGAGGCTCAAGGAAATGGGCTATTTCAACATTAAATGGAGCCAGATAGACAGAAGGGGAACGACAGCTCTAAGCATACGAACTTGAGCTTTTTGGCAGCTTCTGACCAGCAAATACATAACACTCTTACTGAGCAAGAAATTAGCTCGGCATTTGTCTGTGGAGTTGGCCCAGGGCAATAATTTATTCCATGTTCCATCTGCAGCCCTGCCATCTCACTTTTAAACTGGGTTGACACCCTCCCCAGCCCCCACACCCCCAGAAACATATTTTCAGGGAAGACTCAAGGAACTGCCTCTAGTGTTGGTCACGACGTGGCAGCCTGCTCTTCCCTCAAGGTAGGGCTTACCTCAAAACAGCAGGAGTGTTCTTCTGAGAGAAGGGAAACTGCGCAGCCGACTGAGTCTAGCAAGTGAGTGGGCGAGGTGTGCCAAAGGAAATGTTCTCCCCGATGAAATCATGTACCGCAGTGAAGGGAGGAGAGAGGAGAGGCTGGCTCCAGTGTCAACAAGAGGGGCCGATACGTGTTAGGGGTGCTTGAGAAAGAGGAGAAGGAAATCTTCCAGAGCAAACAGACTGTTTTATTATTTCGTGAAAAGACCAGCAGCTGTTGGAGACCGATGCTCCATTCCCTGTTGGACTGTCTATTCTGGGACTGACCCAGGGAAGATATGGAAGGCAGAGTTGTGGAGAGGAGTTAGGAATAGTTCAAGACCAGTCTTTTCCAGTCCTCTGGACTGGTATTCCCACTTGTGTCTGCATCCTGACCAGGGTCTGGAGTTTGCTCCCCACCTCTCACAATCCTCTCTTTCTAATCCACTCTCCCTAATCCTTACAATATTCAGACTTTCTAAGTCGGTCTTCATTTCCAATTATCTTTCTTATGACCCCATAAACAATCAGAATTTGTGGACATTCTAAACCAAACTACATCTCTTAGACCATTTCTTGCATCTCTAAATGGATTATGTCTTCATCACTTTGGAATGCTATGACAAATTGCCATGAAACCAATTGGTTTAAACAGCAAATGTTATTTCTCACGGTTCTGGAGACTGGAAGTCAAGCAGGGTGACAGAGTAGTCAAACCATCTCCCTGATTATGTCCTCACATGAACTTTCCTTGGTGCCTTCATGAAGAGAGAAAGAGATCTCTTGTCTCTTCCAGGTTTTCTGGGGGCATTGATTCTATCATGGAGACTACATACTCATGAGTTGCATCTAAACCTAATTAACCTTCTGAAGATAAGACTCCAACCATTACATTAGGGATTAAGGCTTCGGCAGATAACTTTGAAATGGAACACAAACATTCAGTCTATAGCAGATCACAAGCCAACAACTGAAATTGCTAAGGTCGTCCAAAATTCGTATGTTAAAACTAAATCATCAGAGCAGTGATATCAAGAAGTGGGTCCTTCAGGAGGTGATTAAATGAAGGGGGCAGAGCCTTTGTGAATGGTATCAGGGCCTTTACCAAAGGGCTAGAGTGTGTTTGTTCTCTTTAGCTCTTCGGCCATGTGAGGACTTAGGGTTTATCCTTTTACTTTTGCCTTTCCCTTCCCTTAAGTGAAAAAGCAGCCATGGCACCTTCTGCCATCTAAGAATTTATCAAATAGGCCCTCACCAAACACCAAAGGCTGGCACCTCCATCTGGGACACCCCAGGCTCCAGAACTGTCAAATTAATCTTAATTGTTTACAAATTACCCAGTCTGTGGTATTTTGTTATAGGAGCACAAAAGGAATAAGACAGTAGTTGTACAACCTATGTACCTCAGCTTGGAGGACCTGGTTCAAGGCAGAGCAGAAGAGCACATGAATGTGTTTCCTTCCCTAGAAAGTCTCCCTTCTTTTTTCTTGGTATCATAGGAGTCTATCAGCTTGCTAAGCAAAGATCATTGTAGTTGCCACATTCTGAATCATCGATGGGAGTGATGATGGGATAAAGAAAAGCAAGAGTGATAGAGCATCCAAGTATCAGCATTGCTTATATTGGCACATTTGACAGAAATATAATTTGTGCAAAATCTGGAATGATTTTCTTCCTGCCATTCACCACATGACCAAGACTCCTAGGAAAACTCTCAGGGGAATTTCCTACTTAAACTCATACCTCTTATCCCTTTCCCTTAAACCCAATACTTAACACCAGCCACCAAATTAAATCGCACTTTCTTGGAGTGTGGCAGATGTTTCTGCTCACTCAGCCTACGAAATCCATTTGCCAGGTATTACAGCCTTACCATACAATAATTTCTTATAGCACTTGCCATCGATATGGAAAACATTAGTCTAGCAGACAAAACAAGCACAAGCTCCATAGGGTTACTCATCCTGAGTTAACTTTTTGGCAATTCAAGGGGTTAACACTCCACTTTCTTCTCTCCCTTCTTTGTGGAAATGATCCAAATTCCCTAGCAGATATTCAAAGCCCTCCTTCCCTGGCCCCTTCTTACATTTCCATTCTTCCTAATGACAAGGCTATAGCTAGGCTGGTGGCTCAGCACTTCCTGAGCATGCTCACTTTTTTCTCACCACCCTGCCTTCATGTATCCAGCTTCCTCCTTCCATCACAAATGCCTTTCTCACAAGCTCCACCTGGTGAAATCCTACCTATCACTCAAAATCCAATTCAAATATCAGCTTCACGATGAAGTCTTTTGGAATCTACAGCCCTCGACTCTATCCCCTCCTGTAACGAATTTAAAAAAAATTTCCTCTATGACCATCTCTGTATACCCGATCATCAAACTTTGCCTAATAGTTATTGACAGTTAGTTATTAGTAAGTCTTTCTCCCATTCAAAACAGGCATGTTAAGGGACTTTATCTGACCATCTTTATAATTACCATGGTGTCTGGAAAATTGTTTTGACCTATTTAGAATGTGATAAACTGATGATACACAGTACTAGATCTTTAGGTTTTCTGAATATTTAATGCAAAATGGCCAAAATATAACATATTAAAAAAACTGCTGTGTTTCAGACCAACTGAGTCAGGCTTTGAAAATAGTAGTGAGTCTATACTTCTATGTCATCTTCCTGTCAGGGAAAACAGGATTAGATCATACTCTGGTGGGTGGAGTTGGAGGATTCTACAAAAGAGATAAATATACAGGTTGGTTAACAGTAGGAAAAGAGAAGACTCCTATGTTGAAATATGAAGACTCAGAAGTAGGCTTAGTCTATCTTGAGGGGAAAATCCTTTTTCCTCTTAGGAGACAGTAAGGCTCACACTTGGAAGATACGGAGATGCCTGTAGCAATTTCAGAGGTGGGAAGGTAGCTTCCTTTGGCCGCATGGGTGCTAGCTGCATGGGAGGCAGAGAGCAGGAGTGAGACAGGACCCCCAAATGTCCTGGACTTGTGTGATGTGTTTATTTCCTTTCCATTAGCCCCAAACTTTGATACATTATCAGTATCTGTAGCAATCTGCTATGCCATGGGAACCTGGGGGAAAGTCAACCTCATCTTTGGGAAGAAGAGAACAGAAGGAAAGCAATGCCCTTGTCCCTGTTTCCAGAAGAATTGTCACAATGGTGGTAATATAGTTTGGATCTGGAATGTTCCCTGAAGACCTATGTGTTAAAAGCTTGGTGCCGGCATGGTACTATTAGAAGGTAGTCGGGCCTGGTGGAAGGTCTTTGGGTTATTAAGGGTGTGTGCCTCCCAGGGAATCATGGGACCCCAGCCTTTTCCTCTTCCTCTTTTTGCTTCCCAGCCATGAGGTGAATGGTTTCGTTTTACCACATGTTCCTGCCATGAAGTCATGCCTCACCATAGACCTGAAAACAATGGGACCCACTGCTCTGGGACTGAGAACTTCCAAACTTTGAACCAAAATAAACCTTTTCTCTTACAAGTCAACTTATCTCACGTATCTGTTATAGTCTTGGAAAGAAGACTAACACAGTTGATAAATCAGCATAGAATTGATCAGCAGGAGGCGTGGGTAGCTGAAGGAATCAGCCAAAGTACACACTGATAATTTGGTACTAAAAAGAATTTGATATTAAGACATGCAATTATTCACTTCTTAATTAACAAGTGTGTTGAACTTTTCACATCAGGTATTCTCAATATGGTTGATAACTACAATTTATTTAACCTATTAAAAACACACCAGAAGTTAGCACAAGTCACAAAGATACCGATAAATACAACAAAAGTGCACCAGATGGTTTTAGCACTTTTCTTTAGGGAATATGTTACTTTAAAAAATGTGTATCAAATGTTAATTTCAAATTATACTTAAGATAAATGCTTATAGAAAATGTATAAAAGAAAAAAATCATATTAGTTTCTGAAATTTATATACCAAAAGATGGAATTTTTTGGAAGTGAAGTCCAGACTATTCCACAGGTTAGGCACTATTTGATTTCTCTTATTCTTGGACCACTTCTGAAAGTACCTACAATATTTGACAATATTGAGTAAGAATTTACTGAGTACCTACTATGAACTCTGGTCATATGTTGTGAGACCACTGAAATTATTAAAATACTGTACCTCTTTCAAGGATCTCATAGTTCAGTAGAGAAGACAGACCCTTTAAAAGATGACTAGAAAACAATTTGGTCACTGCACTGATTGAAATCTGTAAAGAATGATATAGGGGTATCAAAAGAAGGCTTTTTTATTGAACACTTTTTGATAACAATTCTAAAGAATTTCTTAGTTGCATATATTTCAAACTGAGCTTCTCGTTAAGTTGTATAAATAGATTTTACATTGTTTGCAATTATTTTGTTATCATACCAACCTGTCATTTGCTTGGTTTCTGTGGCTGGAGTTTTCTTATAATTAATTATAGTTCCAGGTGCCAAACAGGTACAGAGAAATTGGGCACTTTCACAATGGTAGAGTGAGAACCTTGGTAAATCATTCTTTAAAAAGCACTAATGAAACCAGCAAAATAATTGAAAACAATCACTTCTAAATTCTAGAAAGAATCAAAAGCATGTGACAAATTGGAAAGTATTCATTCAAGAAAACTACCAAATGTCAGTAGAACAGTGGATTCTATGGCATTTTAATTTGGAGTTGTTCTTATTCCTCCCATATAAGTTCTTGGTAAAAGAGTCATGAAGACTGGAAGCCTTACTACCAAGGATGTGACTGATTTGATCTCAAGCTCACTAGAAAGTCCCATAACCAAAGTATTTTAAAACCAATAGTAATCAGTGGTAAACAACTAGGAAAGTCAACAGTGTATCTGTCCAAGGATGCAAACTGGTAGGAGCAAGCAAGAGATCAGACAAAATTTAAGAGAAATATCTGGAAGAAATAAGACCACCAAAGAAGTTTCAAAACCCTCCAATATATTCCTGGGGATCTGGATGAGTTTGCATGTGCACAGGGTTGTATTCACACCCAGAAAAAACCAAAAAGGGTCTCAGAATCTCTGGCTGACAATAAGACTTTGTGCAAAGAGAAAGTGAATGTTAAGAAAGAACTATAAACTGTCTGAACTTTGAATTTGTGCACCAGCCTATACAGAGATCTCTTAGCAATGAGTGGAAGCATTGTTAACCTCAAGGTGTTTAAGGTAAACTTGTAAACAATCGCTGGATAACCACTCAGCTCTGCTGACCCAGGGACAGCCACTATAGGAAACCTGGCTTAAAGATAAAAATGATAGTTAAAAATTTTTAAAACCGAAGTAAAGACTCCATCAGCCATGCACTGAATAGATTGTCAGTTTAGGCAATCACAAAACAACAAGCAAAACAGCAAAAATGACAAATCTCTGAGAAGATCAAAACCCAGAGTTGTTGCAGTATATTATCTAAACATTCCATTGTTGTTTTTTAGTTATAGAAATGCAAAGAAACAGAAAAAGGTGCCTATACAGAGAGAAATAAAGTCAATAGAAATGTCTCTAAAGGAGTCCAGATGTAGGACTTAGTAGACAAAGACTTCAAATCACTGTATGAATATGGTCAAAGAACTAAAATAAACATGTTTAAATAATTAAATGAAAGTGCAACAATAATGCCTCACTAAACACAGATAATAAAAAGACAAAGAAATTACAAAAATTTTTAAAACTAATAAAAATCCTGGAGTTGAAAAGTACAATAACTGAAATGAAAACTTCACAAAAGGAGCTCAAAAGCAGATTTGAACTAGTCAAAATAATAAATGGACTTGAAGACAAGAGATTATCCAAACAGAAGAACAGAAAGAAAAAAAGAATGGAGAAAAACAAGAGTCTTAGAGACCTGTTAGATACCATTAATCAAATTAATTTTCAATGATAGGGCTATCAGGAGAAGAGAGTTTGAGACAAACAGAAAAAATACTCAAAGCAATAATAATTGAAAGGTTCCATATTTGATTTAAAAGAAACAAAAAAGCCCATTAACCTATAAATCCAAAGTCTGAACAAATATTAAGCAGGAAAAACTCAAATAGATCCTCACCTAGACACATTATGGTCAAATATTCAGAAGACAAAGAAAAAAATTTGAAAGCAGCAGGAGGAAAATGTCTAATCACATACAAGAAAACCTCAGTAAGATTAACAGCTGACTTCTCAACAGAACAGTGAAGAGCTGAGAACAGTGAGATGACATATTCAAAGTGCCAAAAGAAAAAGAACTATCAACCAAGAATTTTATATCCAGCAGAACCATATTTCAAAAGTGAAGGCAAAATAAAGACATTGCCCAGATAAGTAAAAACAGGAAACTTATTGACAGCAGACCTGCCTTACAAGAAATACCAAAGTCTAAAAAGAAGTGATGCCTGAAGGTAACTTGAATCCACATGAAGAAATCAAGCACATCAAGAGAAATAACTTATGTAGAAAGATATAAAGGTAGTGTAAATGTAATTTTAACTCCTTTCTTAATTGTTTTAGAAGATGACTATTTTGAATAATAAATATAAAATTGTAAAAGATGATCTCAGAGGGACTCCTTCCCAATGCCCAGGGAGGATCATGGTTTCACAGTAGACCTGGGATATCCTTCTTGCTGGGTAACCTGTGCAGTCAAGGCCACTCAGAGGCAGCATACAGCCAAAACAGCAAGGATTAGAGCTTACCTACACTGTATTCTACCTTTGTTGTCTTCTCTAGCCCCATGAGACATAACTGCTTCATTTGATCTAGCACACTTCCTTGGTTTGGAACAACAAAATTTTTTAATCTATCCTGCCCATACCTGAATTTTCACCTTGACTCCTAATCTCAATCATTTTTGGCAAACCTGGCTACTTTGCTGCCCTTATATTGGTTGATAGAGATTATTTTATTTCCTGAGGAACCAAAGATTGGAGAAGGAAAAGCTAAGTTTCCTATATAATCTCATGAAAACTCATCTTATCCCTTTCTATATCTGGTCCATTAAGTAAATAAATAATAGTGTTTGAAAAGAAATGAATAATAGTCATAATATGAAGAGGTCATGATGGGGTCTACAGTTCAGGTCTTCTCAAGAAAGAAGCCATTCCTTTCAGTGATTTGGTAACTTTGAGAGGCAGTAGTAAATAGTAGTTTAAACCATCTTTCTGCCAATTATGGTTTCCTCTACATCATTTGTTATCTTGTTTCGTCTTTCTCCTGTCAGTCATGAATGTTATCTTGACTTGTGGAGATGTCAGGAAAGAATAAACAAACCAAGAAGGTTGGGAAGCTGACAGAATTAAGAAAGAAAATTCTGGAGACTGCTAGGTTTTTTTTTTTCTTTTCTGTTTGAGAATCTGCAATTTTCACGTTGCTGCTCTTTTCTCTGTATCAGCAGGATCTGTGACCTCTTGAAGAATCCTAACCTCCAGATTTAAAATGATTTTTTTTAAAAAGAATCCTAACCTCCAACTTGAGAACTCTATTTTAGGTCATTGCCTTCTAGTAATTGGACTCAATTAACAAAAGGAAGAAGATAGATCCTCTGAAACAAATGTCAAAAACAATAATATAATACCACCAAGGGTGAGATAAAAAATTGACCATTCAATTTGGATGTTGGTATTAAGTAATTATTGGTGATGAAATTGCAATTCCTTTTAAACTTATGCTGAAGATTAACTTCTCTCTTACCTTATGCTTTCATTACCCTTTTCAGCTCAGAAGTGGCAGACTGGAGGTGTTACTCTGGTTGTCAAGGAAACTGTTCATCAGAAGCTAGTGCTGAAGATCAGGGCAACAGTGTGGAAATGGATGAGCAGTGGTGGCTGCAAGCTCTGGTTACAATCCAGAAGGGCAGATGGGAAGGATATCCTCCAGGGAATGTACAGTTAGTTCCTCAAACTCTCACCGATCTTCATCACGTAAGGGTCCCCTTTGTCACTGACTAAGATCTAACTAATAGGGAGTAGGGAGGCTGAGAGTTCTGACTGAAAGGAAATAGTTCTAACTTCCTTTGGGATGCAAACTTTTTAGGAATTATACTGATGAAGCAATATTTCAAGAACACACTAGACTTGTTCAGATGCCCTCTGAAATGTGAGACATACATATGCAAGCTAAGTCAAGGACAGGACCATGCTCTGTGCTCAGCACCAGCTGGAGACATTAGCATGAGTGAATCCATTTGTCTTTTTTGTCCTTTTGTGAATTCATTTTCCAAACTTAGGTATCCTGTTTTGGGCTATTTGTGAACCACAATCTGACCTTTTAAAGACATTTAAGACCTAAAAAATGGTAGCTCCCTTCCCACTTTATCCTAGAAAGGAAAGTAAATAAACTTTATCTAATGATAGAGACATTCTCTGCACATTGGCCTGATCACAATAAGATCAAGAAAATTGTTGGATTTTTTTTCTTAATCTATGAACTCATTATAAAACTCTTAACTGGTGGTTGAAAGTGTGTAGTATGTGTTTGCCCCTAAATGATATCCTTAAGGTCTCTTTCTGCTGCATGTAATAGCCAATTTGTACATCTCTGATTGGTGAGTACAAGACTGGATCCCCCAAATAAGTACTTCTGCACAAGGTGCAACATATGCTTCACTCAGAAAAAAAAATAATAATAAGGTCCTCTACAATAAATGGAAACACTGAATTTATGATACTAGCAGATTTAACTTGAATTGATTGACTATGTGAAGAGCTGAAGACACTTTCTAAGCTTAGAAATGGACTGGTCACAAAACACCAGATCATTCATGGATCCATGGATGGGCATATACTTGGAATAAACAGACTTAGATGCAAATCTCTGAAATTTCTTTTGTAGGAGTGTGATTTTAGAAGAGTTGCTTAATCTCTGTGAACCTCAGTTTTCTGATCTATACAATGGAAATAATAATAATACCCAATTCATGAGATGTAAGGCAACTGAAAGAAATGACATTGGTAAAATGCTCATAGCGTACTAGAACAGTTGTTATTAGGTGTGAGAAATTTTTCTGCACACCACTTTCCAATCCTGATCCTCAATTCTTCCCAATGTTGACAGCTGGAAATGGGGCATGGTGAGCATCTTTACACCACAGAAATTGGCAGCAATACAAACCGGGGTGTGGTTTTTCATTTCACTGAAGCTGTTTATTAGCACAACACTGTGTCCATCTCACTGTAAGTAGGTACTTATCATGTTATATTTGATGATGTTTCATTGCATTTCTAAACACCAAACCTCAGAGTAGTCCATTTCAAGTGGATCGAAGAGAGAAAAACGTTAGCCAATTCTACTAGTTTTCCCTGATAGGGTGACTGGAATTGCAGAATGGTATTTTACTACTATTTCCAATGATCAAAGAAGAGTGAAAGAAGGGTGAGGTTTAGTCAGCACAGGCCTTTTAAAGGAAACAACAGCTCAAGTACAAACCATGCTGTCTCATGAATGGGTGGCTTGGAAAAGATTAATAAAGATCAACTTGACAGAAATTTGCCACACGTCACTGAAGAGATGGAGTTTCATTTTCCACTTTAAGGTAATGTTAAACATAACTGTTTCCTTAGAAAACTGAGGGTTTAACTACATCTTCTGCTTAGACAGAAGATGATGAGATTTCCCAGAAACAGCAATCTCGGGAAATAGATCTTACCCTAGAATATGGATCTATATGACCTTCTGCAAGAAAAGCTGGCCAGTATTTCTGAGTTCACAATGATGATACCACATCTGTTTTCATACATGTCTCATCCAGCTCATTCCTGTTAGCCATCTGATAGAGCAGAAAAACTCTCTTTGCAAACCAACTTCTCTTTATCTCTCTTCTCCCCTCTTCCTTCTCCCATTTTTTTCTCTTTGTTTCTTCCTCGGTCTTTCTGCAGATCCAGCAAAAGAACTGACTACTAGAGAGAAGATGTTCCTACCTTAGCTAATATGGCAGCAGGACAGCCTGGAGATGGGGGGATGAGACAAATTCCAGAGACCCAGGGTAGCAAGAAGGTCAGCACCACTTAGAAAGAGGTATCTGGGTAGGTGAGATGTCAGCACTAAGATGACCAGCAGCAAGCAGCAAGACCCAGTCACAGGAACTAGAAAACACTGGAAGATCCCAATTCCTAGAAGTAATGTGTGATGGAGAGCGCTCAGGAAGGATCCTGTCTCAAAGTTACTAGACAACAGAAATCAGGGAGGAATACAGATGAGAGGCTAGAGTGAAGAAAAGAAAGCCAATGAGTAGAAAACAGCTTGAGTCATGACATGGGCATGAATCAAAATCAGAGGGGGATTAACAAGGAGACTAACTTAGTGCAGATGTCAGGCCCACGAATCTTAGAACTGGAAAGACCAGAGCAAAAATCTATATAGGAAGTTACTTGGGTATCCCACCATCCACTCTAAAAAGAGTGTAGCACCCAGAGCCAGGAGACCAGGTAAGGTAGTACAAGACTTTGCAGTATACCCCAGAGAGCCACCAGTCAAGGCTGGTTTCTCTTCCACTAAAACATCGGGGTTATCAAACTTCGGTGGCTAACTTGACTCTAAACACATTTGATATGTGTAGGCAGTAGCCACTATGTTTTTGTTATAATGTCATTCTAAGGAAATGAATCCCCAGAATTTTTCTTCTTGAGTTAATAAGTATGGCACACTTACTGGGGACCCTGTTCCTTTTATATAATTTTGACACAAAATATTTGTGTTATTCAAGTGGCAAATAACTAAATCTCACCAGGAACCTGGGGTCCTCCAAGAATTTCTGGATGATGGTACTAATTTTTGCAAAACATATCTTTGCTAGCAGGATAAAACTGACCCATTAGGAAAGTAAATAGTAGCCTGTATGTGGTAAAATCCTATCCCAATCAGCCAAATTTAAAGGCTTTGAGCTCTTTGCAATGAGTTACTGAATCAAAACTTATTATTGAGCACCTACTATATGCTAGGAAATAAAGTTTTGGGAATAAAAAGACAGATGAGCATTGACATTGAGAAATCCAAGTGTTGATAAAAGAATAAGATTAAGTATTGAGCAAGTGGTAGTTTATGAAGCAAGGAAGAGGAGCGAGCACTGGATATCTGAATTGCAGATCAGCAGAAAGGGAGGGTCCAGGACGAGTGTGTTGGCTGGGATGGGGGGCAAGTATGCAACAGAATACTATACAACTTTGCTCATTCATGTTTTTATCAATCAAATACTTATGGAATCCTTATTATTTTCAGTCTAAGTTTGAGGTACAAACATAAAAAGTAATCCCTGTCTCAAGAGGAGACAGGCTAATAATGAGTCACAGTATAACATATGAAAAATAGAGAAGACACTTACAGAACACAGAATGGGAAGGAGTCATGCCTTTCAAAATAAATCTCACTAATTTATCCCAGGTCCTAGAGTAGTGTCTGGCATACACACACCAGGAGTCAAAAAATATCTTTTGAAAGAATAAACAAATATAAGGGTCACCTAATCTAATTGGGGAGATGGTCACTAAATATCTGGGAGATCTTATGCAGAAAGTAGCATTTAAGAGGATCTGAAGGAGGGGTAGGACATAGGTGAAATCAAGAAACAGCTATTCTAGAATAGAAGTTGGGAGAAAGCCTGATGGGTTCCAGAAATTCCTTGCGATGAAGGGCAAGAGCAGAGGCAGAAGCCACCTTCAAGAGTTTGTACAGTACAATGAGAAGCCTTGAAGGATTTTAACGAGGGGATATATACCATCTGTTTGGGGGTCTAGAGAAATTATTCTTACTGCAACACATTATTAGAGTATAAATTGAAAGAACACAAGCCTACAGTCAGGAAGACCAGCTGGGAAACTATTATGTCTATCCAAGAGAGAGATGCCTGCAACCTAGGTTAGGATTTATCTGTAAAATCATAAAAAGGTGGACATAGGCCGGGAGCTGTGGCTCATGCCTGTAATCCTGAGGCTTGGGAGGCTGAGGCAGGAGGATCCCAGTTCAAAGTCAGCCTCAGCAGTGCTAAGCAACTCAGTGAGACCCTGTCTGTAAATAAAATACAAAATAGGGCTAGGGATGTGGCTCAGTGGTCGAGTGCCCCTGAGTTCAATCCCTGGTACAAAGGAAAAAAAAAAAAAAAAAAAGGTGGATGTACTTGATAAATTTTAAGAAATAGCTAGCCCTACCAAAAAAAAAAAATTAATCACATTTTGGATTCAATCCATGGAAATGAAAACAATCAAAATTACCTATATCTTTTATGAAGTTGGCTTCTGTGTCAGTTTGGCGAGTGTTTTGGACAAGATTAACATTTAAATAAGTAAACTCTAGGTAAAATGGATTTCCACTCCATGGTACAGGTGGGCCTCGTTCAAATCAGCTAAAGGGCTAATGAGAACAAATGACTGGCCTCCCTGAGCAAGAGGGAATCCTCTAGAAGATTGCCTTTGGGTTTCATCTGCATCATGGGGGCTCCTGGGTATCCAAGCCGCCACTCCACACTGCAGATTTGACTTGCCAAAGTTCATACATCTTTCAAATCTCTCTCTCTCCTCTCTCGTCTCTCTCTCTCTCTCTCCTCTCTCTCTCCTCGCTCTCTCTCTCTCTCTGTTTTCATCCACCCCCACCCCACCCATTATCACGAGAACACAATAGAGAAACACTGCAGATTTCTGGTTATTTAATCTCAGGATGCTTTCATTGAAATCCACTCTGGCATCACAGAACCTTACATACCCTATGTAACCAAGGTTCATACAGTAGATCTGTGTAGCCAGCAGAATGTGAATATGAAAATTGCATCAAAACTCTACAACAAACCCGAGACTGATGATGCTGAATGGCATCTCACTTTTTTCGTTGTTGTTTTGTTTTGATTCATTGTACACAATTGGGGTACAACTATTGTTTCTCTGGTTGTAAATGAAGTAGAGTCACACCATTTGCTTAATCATATGTGTATGTAGGATAATGATGTTTGTCTCATTCTGTTATCTTTCCTTTCTCCTACCCCTCCCCACCCTTCATTTTCTTCTATACAATCCATCCATCCTCCATTCTTGCCTCCT
The DNA here is from genome assembly GCF_902686445.1 of Sciurus carolinensis. Lineage (NCBI taxonomy): Eukaryota > Metazoa > Chordata > Mammalia > Rodentia > Sciuridae > Sciurus > Sciurus carolinensis. Next base: position 65,094,943 of record NC_062224.1, read on the forward strand.
TCCCATCCCCCATTATGTATCATCATCCACTTATCAGAGAAATCATTCAGCCTTGTTTTTTTGGGATTGGCTTATTTCACTTAGATGAAATTTTCCAACTCCATCATTTACCTGCAAATGCCATAATTTTATTCTTCTTTATGACTGAGTAATATTCCATTGGGTTTATATTCCACAGTTTCTTTATCCATTCATCTATTAAAGGGCATCTAGGCTGGTTCCACAATCTAGCTATTGTGAATTGAGCTGCTATAAACACTGATGCAGATGCATCACTGTAGTATACTGATTTTAAGTCCTTTAGGTATAGGCCAAAGAGTGGAATGGCTAGGTCAAATGGTGATTCCTTTCCAGGTGTTCTAAGGAATCTCCATACTGCTTTCTAGAGTGGCCACACCAATTTGCAACCCCACCAGGAATGTATGAGTGTACCTTTTCCCCAACATCCTCATCAACACTTATTGTTGCTCGTATTCTTGATAATAGACATTCTAATTGGGGTGAGATGAAATCTTAGGGTAGTTTTGATTTGCATTTCTCTTATTACTAGAGATGTTGAACATTTTTTCATGTATCTGTTGATTGCTTGAAGGTCTTCTTCTGTGAAGTGTCTGCTCATTTCCTTAGCCCATTGTATTTTTGGCATAAAGTTTTTTGAGTTCTTTGTAGATTCTGGAGATTAGTGCTCTATCTGAAGTCTGTGTGACAGAGATTCTCTCCCATCTATAGGCTTTCTCTTCACATTGTTGATTGTTTCCTTTACTGAAGAAAGCTTTTTAGTTTGAATCTATCCCTTTTATTGATTCCTGTTTTATTTCTTGTGCTTTGGAAGTCATGTTAAGGAAGTATTGTCCTAAGCCAATGTGATGAAGATTTGGACCTACTTTTTCTTCTATTAGGTGCAAGGTCTCTGGTCTAATTCCAAGGTCCTTGATCCATTTTGAGTTGGGTTTTGTGCAGGGTTTGAGATAGGGGTTAGTTTCATTTTATTGCATATGGGTTTCCAGTTTTCCCAACAACATTTGTTGAAGAGGCTATCTTTTCTCCATATGCATGTTTTTGGCACCTTTGTCTAGTATAGCTGTATTTATGTGAGTTTGTCTCTGTGTCCTCTATTCTATACTGTTGGTCTACCTGTCTATTTGGTGCCAATACCATGCTGTTTTGTTGCTATTGCTCTGTAGTATAGTTGAAGACCTGGTATTGTGATACCACCAGCTTTGTTGTTCCTGCTAAGGATTGCTTTAGCTATTCTGCGTCTCTTATTCTTCCAAATGAATTTCATGATTGCTTGCTGTATTTCTATGAGGCATGTCATTGTGAAATTTTAATTAGAACATCACATTGAATTGTATAGCACTTTTGGTAGTATGGCCATTTTGACAATATTGATCCTGCCTATCCAAGAACATGGGAGATTTTTTCATCTTCCAAGTTTTTCTTTAATTTCTTTCTTTAGTGTTCTGTAGTCTTCATTGTAGAGGTCTTTCACCTCTTTGTTAGAGATTGATTCCCAATTTCAGAGGATTTTCTCTAATTTCTCTTTCAGAGGATTCATCACTTATGAATAAAAATACATTAGATTTATGCGTGTTGATTTTATATCCTTCTACTTTACCTGAATTCACTTATGAGTTCTAGAAGTTTCTGGTGGAATTTTTTGGATATTCTAAATAGAGAGTCATACCATCTGTAAATAGTGATAATTTGAGTTCTTCTTTTCCTATTGTATCCCTTTAATTTCTTTGGTCTGTCTAATTCCTCTGGTTAGAGTTTCAAGGATGATGTTGAATAGAAGTGGTGAAAGAGGGCATCCATGCCTTGTTCCAGTTTTGGGGGGAAATGCTTTCAGTTTTTCTCCATTTAGAATGATGCTGGCCATGGGTTAGCATGGATAACCTTTACAATGTTGAGGTATGTTCCCACTATCCCTATTTTTCTACTGTTTTGAGCATGAAGGGGTACTGTATTTTATCAAATGCTTTCTCTGCATCTATTGAAATAATTGTATGATTCTTAACTTTAAGTTTGTTGATATGGTGAATTACATTTACTGATTTCCGGAGATTGAAACAACCTTGCATCCCTGGGATGAAACCCACTTGATCATGGAGCACTGTCTTTTTAATGTGTTTTTGTATGTGATTTGCTAAATTTTGTTAAGAATTTTTGCATCTATGTCCTTTAGGGATATTGGTCTAAAGTTTTCTTTGCTCGATGCGTCGTTGTCTGGTTTGGGTATCAGGGTGATATTAGCCCCATAGAATGATTTGGAGGGTTCCCTCCTCTTCTATTTCATGGAATACTTTGAGGAGTATTGGAATGAGTTCTTTTTTTTTTTTTTTTTTGTAAAACAAATGGGATACAAGTTGTTTCTCTGTTTGTACATGGCGTAAAGGCATACCATTTGTGTAATCATAAATTTACATAGGGTAATGTTGTTTGATTCATTCTGTTATTTTTTTCCTTCTCCCCCACCCCTCCCACCCTCTTTCCCTCTATACAGTCCTTCCTTCCTCCATTCTTGCCCCCCTCCCTAACCCTAACTCTAACCCTAACACTAACCCCTCCCACCCCCCATTATGTGTCATCATCCACTTATTAGCGATATCATTCGTCCTTTGGTTTTTCGAGATTGGCCTATCTCACTTAGCATGATATTCTCCAATTTCATCCATTTGCCTACAAATGCCATAATTTTATCATTCTTTATGGCTGAGTAATATTCCATTGTATATATATACCACACTTTCTTTATCCATTCATCAATTGAAGGACATCTAGGTTGGTTCCACAATCTGGCTATTGTGAACTGAGCAGCTATGAACATTGATGTGGCTGTATCTCTGTAATATGCTGATTTTAGTCCTTTGGGTATAGGCCAAGGAGTGGGATAGCTGGGTCAAATGGTGGTTCCATTCCAAGTTTTCTAAGGAATCTCCACACTGCTTCCCAGCGTGGCTGCACAAATTTGCAGCCCCACCAGCAATGTATGACTGTACCTTTCTCCCCACATCCTCGCCAACACCTGTTGTTGCTTGTATTCTTGATAATCACCATTCTAATTGGGGTGAGATGGAATCATAGGGTAGTTTTGATTTGCATTTCTCTTATTACTAAAGATGTTGAACATTTTTCCTTATGTTTGTTGATTGCTTGTAGATCTTCTTCTGTGAAGTGTCTATTCATTTCCTTAGCCCATTTGTCGATTGGATTATTTGCATTCTTGGTGTAGAGTTTTTTGAGTTCTTTATAGATTCTGGAGATTAGTGCTCTATCTGAAGTATGATTGGCAAAGATTTTCTCCCACTCTGTAGGCTCTTTCTTCGCATTGCTGATAGTTTCCTTTGCTGAGAGAAAGCTTTTTAGTTTGAATCTATCGCAGTTATTGATTCTTGCTTTTATTTCTCGTGCTATGGGAGTCCTGTTGAGGAAGTCTGGTCCTAAGCCAACATGTTGAAGCTCTGGACCTACTTTTTCTTCTATAAGATGCAAGGTCTCTGGTCTGATTCCGAGGTCCTTAATCCATTTTGAGTTTAGTTTCGTGCATGGTGAGAGATATGGGTTTAGTTTCATTCTGTTGCATATGGATTTCCAATTCTCCCAGCACCATTTGTTGAAGAGGCTATCTTTTCTCCATTGCATATTTTTGGAACCTTTGTCTAGTATGAGAAAATTGTATTTATTGGGTTTGTGTCCGTGTCCTCTATTCTGTACCATTGATCCACCTTTCTATTTTGGTACCAATACCATGCCGTTTTTGTTACTATTGCTTTGTAACAGAGTTGAAGATCTGGTATTGCAATACCCCCTGCTTCACTCTTTCTGGTAAGGAGTGCTTTAGCTATTCTGGATTTCTTATTCTTCCAGATGAATTTCATAATTGCTTGATCTATTTCTGTAAGGTACATCATTGGGATTTTAATTGGAATTGCATTGAATCTGTATAACACTTTTGGTAGTATGGCCATTTTGACAATATTAATTCTTCCTATCCAAGAACATGGGAGATCTTTCCATCTTCTAAGGTTTTCTTTAATTTCTTTCTTTAGTGTTCTGTAGTTCTCATTGTAGAGGTCTTTCACCTCTTTTGTGAGATTGATTCCCAAGTATTTATTTTTTTCGATGCTATTGTGAATGGGGTAGTTTTCCTTAATTTCTCTTTCTGAAGATTCATCACTTATGTATAAAAATGCATTAGATTTATGTGCATTGATCCTATATCCCACTACTTTACTGAATTCACTTATGAGATCTAAAAGTTTTCTGGTGGAATTTCCTGGTTCCTCTAAGTATACAATCATATCATCAGCAATAGGGATAGTTTGAGTTCTTCTTTTCCTATTCGTATCCCTTTAATTTCTTTGGTCTGTCTAATTGCTCTGGCTAGAGTTTCAAGGACGATATTGAAAAGAAGTGGTGAAAGAGGGCATCCCTGCCTTGTTCCAGTTTTTAGGGGGAACGCTTTCAGTTTTTCACCATTTAGAGTGATATTAGCCATGGACTTATCTTAGATGGCCTTTTCAATGTTAAGGAATGTTCCCACTATCCCTATTTTTTCTAGTGTTTTGCGCATGAAGGAGTGCTATGTTTTATCAAATGCTTTTTCTGCATCTATTGAAATAATCATGTGATTCTTGACTTTAAGTCTGTTGATATGGTGAATGACATTTATTGATTTCCTGATGTTGAACCAACCTTGCATCCCTGGGATAAAACCCACTTGATCATGGTGCACTATCTTTTTAATATGTTTTTGTATGCGATTTGCTAAAATTTTGTTGAGAATTTTTGCGTCGATGTTCATTAAGGATATTGGTCTGAAATTTTCTTTCCTTAATGTGTCTCTGTCTGGTTTAGGTATCAGGGTAATATTGGCTTCATAGAATGAGTTTGGGAGGGTTCCCTCCTCTTCTATTTCATGAAATACTTTGAGAAGTATTAGAATGAGCTCTTCTTTAAAGGTTTTGTAGAACTTGGCTGAGAACCCATCTGGTTCCGGACTTTTCTTTGTTGGTAGGTTTTTGATGACTTCTTCTATTTCATTACTTGAAATTGGTCTATTAAATTGTGTATGTCCTCCTCGTTCAGTTTAGGCAATTCATATGTCTTTAGAAACCTGTTGATGTCCTCGAAATTTTCTATTTTGTTGGAGTATAGATCTTCAAAATGTCTTCTAATTATGTTTTGTATTGCGGTCGTGTCTGTTGTGATATTTCCTTGTTCATTCCGAATTTTAGTGATTTGGGTTTCTCTCGTCTTCTCTTTGTTAGTGTGGCTAAAGGTTTATCAATTTGTTCATTTTTTTCGAAGAACCAACTCTTTATTTGTCAATTTTTATATTGTTTCTTTTGTTTCAATTTCATTGATTTCAGCTCTGAGTTTAACTATTTCCTGTCTTCTACTACTTTTGGTCTTGGTTTGTTCTTCTTTTCTAGGGCTTTGAGCTGTAGTGTTAGGTCGTTTATTTTTGAGTTTTACTTCTTTATTAAATGGGCTCCATGAAATAAATTTTCCTCTAGACTACTGCTTTCATAGTGTCCCAGAGATTTTGATATGATGTTTCTTTGTTCTCATTTACCTCTAAGAATTTTTTAATTTCCTTCCTAATATCTTCTGTTATCCATTCATCATATAATAGCATATTGTTTAATCTCCAGGTGTTGGAGTAGTTCCTGTTTTTTACTCTTTCATTTATTTCTAACTTCAATCCATTATGATCTGATAGAATACAAGGTAGTGTCTCTATCTTCTTGTATTTGCTGACATTAGCTTTGTGGCATAATATATGGTCTATTTTAGAGAAGGATCCATGTGCTGCTGAGAAGAAAGTGTATTCGCTCTTGGTTGGATGGTATATTCTATAATGTCTGTTAAGGGTCTAAATTATTGATTGTGTTATTGAGATCTATGGTTTCTTTGTTCAATTTTTATTTGGAAGATCTGTCCAGTGGTGAGAGAGGCGTGTTAAAATCACCTAGTATTATTGTGTTATGGTCTATTTGGTAGCTAAAATTGAGAAAGATTTGTTGACATACATGGATGAGCCACTGTTGGGGCATAGATGTTTATGATTGTTATATCTTGCTGATTTATGCTTCCCTTAAGCAGTATGAAATGTCCTTCCTTATCCCTTCTGACTAACATTGGCTTAAAGTTCACATTATCTGAAATGAGGATGGATACTCCAGCTTTTTTGCTGAGTCCATGTGCATGGTATGTTTTTCCCCATCCTTTCACCTTTAGTCTATGGGTATCTCTTTCTATGAGGTGAGTCTCTTGCAGGCAACATATTGTTGGATCTTTCTGTTTAATCCAATCTGCCAGTCTATGTCTTTTGATTGATGAATTCAGGCCATTAACATTCAGGGTTATTATTGAGATATGATTTGTATTCCCGGTCATTTGGTTCATTTTTAAAATTTTATTTATTGATTTATTTTTTCTCGACACACCTTGGTTCCTCCTTTATTTGACTGTTCCTTTAGGATAATTCCTCCCTTTGCTGATTTGCTTCTTTGTTTTTTATCTCTTCCTCATGGAATATTTTTCTGAGAATGTTCTGTAATGCTGGCTTTCTTTTTGTAAATTCTTTTCGCTTTTGTTTATCATGGAATGATTTTATTTCATCGTCAAATTTGAAGGTAAGTTTTGCTGGGTATAAGATTCTTGGTTGGCATCCATTTTCTTTCAGAGTTTGAAAAATGTTGTTCCAGGCCCTTCTAGCTTTTAGGGTCTGGATTGAAAAAATCTGCTGATATCCATATTGGTTTCCCCCTGAATGTAATTTGGTTCTTTTCTCTCACAGCCTTTAAAATTCTGTCTTTATTTTGTATGTTAGGTATTTCATAATAATGTGCCTTGGTGTGGGTCTGTTTTAATTTTGTGTATTTGGAGTCCTATAAGCCTCTTGAACTTGATTTTCCATTTCATTCTTCAGATTTGGGAAATTTTCTGATATTATTTCATTGAATAGATTGTTCATTCCTTTGGTTTCTTTCTCTAAGCCTTCCTCAATCCCAATAATTCTCAAATTTGGCCTTTTCATGATATCCCATAATTCTTGGAGATTCTGTTCATGATTTCTTACCATCTTCTCTGTTTGTTCAACTTTGTTTTCAAGGTGAAATATTTTGTCTTCAATATCTGAGGTTCTGTCTTCCAGGTGTTCTATCCTATTGGTTATGCTTTCTATGGAGTTCTTAATTTGGTTTATTGTTTCCTTCATTTCAAGGATTTCTGTTTGCTTTTTTTTCAATATCTCTAACTCTTTATTGAAATGATCTTTTGCTTCCTGTATTTGCTCTTTTAACTGTCCATTGGTGTGATCATTCAATGCCTGCATTGCTCTTTCATCTCATCATTTGCTTCCCTGATCATTTTAATTATGTACATTCTGAACTCCCTTTCTGTCATTTCTCCTGCCATGCTGTCGTTGGATTTTATTGATGTAACATCTAGATTTGTTTGGGGCATTTTCTTCCCTTGTTTTCTCATATTGTTCAGGAATCAGTGGATCATTAAGATATTGCAGATTTCCTCTATTGACTTATAATGTCCCTGAAGATTGCTAGTATATCCCCTCTTATCCTTCAGTAGCCTGAGTCTTGGAGGAAGTTGATAATGCAGTGCTCCAAAAGGAAGCTGCCTCTCTAGGGGTGGTGACCCTCAGGTGGGGTATATTCCCTGCTAGTGGGCAGAGGTGCCTCCACTTGTTGACCAATGGTCATCCAAAGGGGAACTAGGCTATGGGCTGAGGCAAGGCCTGTTTGTGCCTGTGTCTCTTGTTTTACCATCCTTGTGGGAAAACCTCACCCGGCAGGGATGACTCACCCAGTGGGAGGTCTTGCTGGTCAGTTCCCCTCCTAGAGGTTCCCCTCAATCTACAATTACCGCCTGGGCTGACTGCCTTCCTCTCCAATGTTCCCAGGGGTCCAGACCTACCTCCTGGGCCTGGGAGCCTCACCCTTCGCAGACGAGTCTCCTTAGGCTGCCTCTCCTCAGAGAATCTGCCCGCAGTCCTGGAAACTTCGCTCTGCCCTTAGGCGTGTCTCTGTGCGGCTCTTCCACCAAGAAGCCGCCTAGGTCCTGGGACCCTGCTCTGCACCTAATCACCTGGCTATGCAGCCCCTCCTCTGAGCCACCACCTGGAGCCCAGTACAATAGCTCCGATACCCAGAGACCCGCCACACACCTCTTCCTCCGGACAGCCGCCCGGTGTTCTGACGCAGTCACTAGGAGTCCAAGCAACTCACTTCGTGTCTCCTCCTCCCGCCAACCGCCCGTAGCCCTGGGCAGTCATTCCGAGTCCAAGTGACGCCCCTGTTCCTCCTCCTCCTCGGGGTAGCCCCCGGATGTTCAGGAGTGGTCGCTCGGAGACCAAGTGACCCACCGTGCTCCTCCTCCCAGCAGGGCACCGGTGTTCAGGAGCAGTCGCTTTGAGTCCAAACAACTCACCACTCGCCTCCTCCTCTGAGCAGCCCCCTGTAGCTCTGATGCGGTCACTCCTAGACCAAGCGACCCGCCACGTTCCTCCTCTTCCTCTGGGCAACCCCCCGGTGTTCAGAAGCGGTTGCTCTGAGTCCAAACAGCTCGCCACGCAGCTCCTTCTCAGGCAGCCGCCCGGAGCCCCATTGGTTGCTCCGAGTCCAAGCGCTATGCTGAGCAGCCACCTCTATGATGTTCCCAGTTGTCTGTGTTTACCGCTCCAGTGGGGGGAGGGGTGTCTCGCCGGGCAACTCTACTTCACAAAGTTCCCTGCGTTCCAGGACTACCGCCCCATCCGGGATGCCTCCCCAATGGGAGAGACTCACCCGGCGGCTTTGAGTTGGTCCCAAGTCTCTCACTATCTCCTCTTTTGAATCCTGCATCCTGGAGCAACATGAAATGCAGCCGCCCTCTAGTCCGCCATCTTGAAACCTCTGGAATGAGTTCTTCTTTGGAGGTCTTGTAGAACTCAGTTGAGAATCTATCTGGTCCTGGACTTTTCTTGGTTGGTAGGCTTTTGATGACTTCTATATTTCATTGCTTGGAGTTGGTCTATTTAAATTGTGTATGTCCTCCATATTCAGTTTGGATGGACCATATGTCTCTAGAAACTTGTTGGTGTCTTCAAGATTTTCTATTTTGTTGGAGTATAGATTTTCAAAATAGCTTCTAATTATGTTTTGTATTTCAATGATGTCTGTCATGATATTTCCTTTTGCATCATGAATTTTCGTAATTGTGTTTTCTCTCTCCTCTTCATTAGTGTGGCTAAGGGTTTATCAATCTTTTTCAAAGAACCAACTTTGTTTTTTGTCAATTTTTTGAGTTGTTTCTTTGTTTCAATGTCATTGATTTCAGCTCTGATTTTAATTATTATCTGTCTTCTATTACTTTCAGTGTTGATCTGTTTTTTCCTTTTCTTGGGCTTTGAGATGTCAGGTCACTTAGTTGTTGACCTTTTATTCCTTTCTTGAATGCGCTCCATGCAATGAAGTTTCCTCTTAGTACCTCTTTCATAGTGTCCCAGAGATTTTGATATGTTGTATCATTGTTGTCTTTTACGTCTAAGAAGGTTTTTTTATCTCCTCCCTGATGTCTTCTGGTATCCATGCATCATTCAATAGCAGATTATTTAGTCTCCAGGTGTTGGAGTAGTTTCTGTTTTTTATTTTATCATTGGTTTCTAATTTATTCCATTATGATCTGATAGAATACAAGGTTGTATCTCTAATTTTTTGTTTTTACTAAGAGTTTTTTTGTGGCACAACATATGGTCTATTTTAAAGAAGGATCAATGTGCTGCTGAGAAGAAAGTGTATTTGCTCATTGATGGATCAAATATTCTATATATGTCTGTTAAGTCTAAATTATTGATTGTGTTATTGAGTTCTATGGTTTCTTTGTTCAATTTTTGTTTGGAAGATCTGCCCAATGGTGAGAGAGGTGTGTTAAATTCACTTAGTATTATTGTGTTGTGGTCTATTTGGTTCCTGGAATTGAGAAGGATTTGTTCGATGTACATGGATGTGCCATTGTTTGGGGCATAAATATTTATGAATGTTATGTATTGCTGATTTATGCTTCCCTTAAGCAGTATGAAATGTCCTTCTTTATCCCTCTGACTAACTTTGACTTGAAGTCCACTTTATCTGATATGATGGATGGAGACCCCTGCTTTTTTACTGGGTCCATATGTATGGTATGTTTTTCCCCATCCTTTCACCTTTAGTCTGCAGATGTCTTTTCTATGAGATGAGTCTCTTGAAGGCAGCATATTGTTGGGTCTTTCTTTTTAATCCAATCTGCCAGTCTATGTCTTTTGATTGGTGAGTTTAGTGCATTAACATTCAGGGTAATTATTGAGATATGACTTGTCCCAGATGTGTCCCTGTCTTTTTTGGCTTATTTTTGGTTTTTAACTCAACTTGGTTTCTCCTTTAATTGACTATTATTTTAGGGTAGTTCCTCCCTTGTTTTTAATTTCTTTCTCATTGAATATTTTGCTGAGAATGTTCTATAGTGAAGGCTTTCTATTTGTAAATTCTTTTAGCTTTTGTTTATCATAGAAGGATTTTATTTTGTCTTCAAATCTGAAGGTAAGTTTTGTTGGGTATAAGATTCTTGGTTGGCATCCATTTTATTTCAGAGCTTGAAATATTTTGTTCCAGGCCCTTCTAGTCTTTAAGACCAGGGCCAAGAAGTCTCCTGATATCTGTATTGGTTTCCCCTTATATGTAATCTGATGCTTTTCTCTCACAGCCTTAATATTCTATCTTTATTTTGTATGTTAGGTATTTTCATTATAATGGACCTTGGTGTGGATCTGTTGTAACTTTGTACATTTGGTGTCCTATAAGCCTCTTGTATTGATTTCAATTTTATTCTTCATATTTGGGAAATTTTCTGATATTATTTCATTGAATAGATTATTCATTCCTTTGGTTTGTTTCTCTGTGTCTTCCTTAATCCAAATAATTCTTAAATTTGGTCTTCTCGTAATATCCTGTAATTCTCAGAGCTTCCGTTCATGACTTCTCACCATCTTCTCTGTGTGGTCAACTTTATTTTCAAGATTAAATATTTTGTCTTCATTATCTGAGGTTCTGTCTTCTAAGTGATCTAACCTGTTGACTATGCTTTCTATTGAGTTTTTGATGTGGTTTATTGTTTCCTTCATTTCAAAGATTTCTGTTTTGTGGGTTTTTTTTCAGAATCTGTATATTTTTATTGAAGTGATCTTTTGCTTCCTACATTTGCTCTTTTAACTGTTTATTGGTGAAATCATTCATTGTCTGCATTTGCTCTCTTACTTCATCGATTGTTTCTCGGATCATTTTAATTATGTACATTCTGAACTCCCTTTCTGACATTTCTTCTGACATGCTGTCATTGGATTCTATTGATATAGCATCTAGGTTTGTTTGGGACACTTTCTTCCCTTGTTTTCTCATGATGTTCATGTATCTTCCCCTCTAGCAGTGCAAATCCCAAGTATTACAGTTTCCCCCCTATAGGCATATAGTGTTCATGCAGGTTTCCAATACCTCACCTTGAAGTGAGAGATCAATATTAGCAGCACACAACATAAACAATATGCATCCTTAACCAAAATAGTCCCTATTAAGATATTAACCATATTGTCTTAATAAGCAGAGATGATGAGTTCAATTATTATCTACAGCATAAACAATAGGTTTGCAATAAGGACCACAACTTTTAATGGTGGACAAAGAGGATGGGGAGGAGTGTAGGATATAAAGTTAATGAGATAAGAAGTGAGTCTATAGAGGTACTATGTTGAAGGAATATTGAAAGTGGAATTGAAAGAAATTGGTGGTTAGCATGAGAAAAGGGAAAAAGTCTCCATGGAAACAGATAGGTAAGAGGAAAATAGATTGAGAAAAACATTAATAAAAGTAGGAATAGTAGTAGCTATAATAGGAATAATCATAATAATACTATTAATAAAAAATTCTACAATAAAACTATACTGTATTGTTCAAACCGCCTATTCTTCAGTAGCCTGATGCCTGAGAGGAACTTGATAATTTGGTGTCCAAGAAGGGTGCTGCCCCACTAGGGATGGTGGACTCCAGGTTGGGAATAATCCATGCTAGCTAGAAGAGGGGACCCCGCATGCTGATAGAAGGTCAGTCATAACATGGGCGCACTAGACAACAGACTGGGGCAGGTCTCAGTGCTGGAGATGGTGGGCGCTGGGGCAGGTCTTGGTAATGGAGATGCAGATGGGTGTGGGCACTGGGCCGGGTGGCTGGGCAGCATCTCATGTTTAATACAGTTCTGCTTCAAGGGCCTAACAACTTTTTGAGGAATGAACATCTGATCAGAAGGGCTAAGTGAAAGTTTGCAGATAGGGGGATCTGATCCCATTATTTTACAGCTGTGAAAATTGCCTGAGTTTTCTTTAGCATTCCTGAGCACTGCTCAATATTAAATGTTCAGGAGGAAGATTTCGGAGGCAGCTGCTCCATAGCTCAACATGAGTATTAGAGCACGACTCTACTCAGCCACATGCGTGGAAAGTGGGAACCCCCCAGAGAGCATGTGGGCAGGGTGTGCTGCCCAAGGCTGATTAACTAGATTGGTTCAACACAATATCAGTGATACCAAGGTCATGGCCTTAACTCTCATGAGTTAATAATTAACATCAGTTGTATAGTATTTTTTTGTCATGGGTGGCATTACAAGTCCTTATTCATTTTCCATCAAAGGCATGTGCTATAGGTTCCAACAGGCATAAGAATGTGACCAATTCCCTACCAGTTCATGCCACTGCTCAAGAAAATAACTGCAGTGGACACCTGTTGATTTAATCGGTTCAACATTCCTTCTTAAGGAAACGGCCACCCTCTTTCCTGAAGGCGGCACCCTCTCTCTGGCATGAAGTTCCAGTGGGGCCATCCATTGAGTCCTCCTGGCCTGCTTGTGTATGCTGGGGTAGAAACACCCATGCTTGGCCAAGCAGATCCTTTTTCCTGGGGACACAGGGACTTACATGTTGCAGCTTCATCATCCGGTGGTTGTGTCCCACATTTCCTGTCACCACAGACCCTTGGGTTCCCATATTGAGATTCCAGCAACTGACCTCTTTCCAGTTCTCCCTGAGGTTAGATTGCTTAATGTTTAACTCTCCCTTTTTTTTTTTTCTTTTTTTCCAATAAATCCCTGTTTTGTTTTGTTTTTTTTCACTTAAGATAGGCTTTTGTTGCTTCCAGCCAAAAATCCTAATTGATAAAATAACTCCACATACCAACTTCTCAGTGGTTTAGCTAAGTCATCTTTTCTGTACATAGAAGGCACAGTTTTTACATACAAATCATAATTTAGTCATTCAATAAAACAAGCACCTACCAAAATTTGATATGATCTTAAATGTGTTGGGTTTTTATTGCAAAGGTAATACGTGCTTATAAAATACAATCAAAACATTGATATACCAAACAGAATACACATGTCTCTTTGGACCCATCTCTCTTATAGAAATAGTCACTACATTATATAGTTCAATATACATTTATCCAGAACTTTCTCAAAATGAGATTACACTATAAGCTGTTGTGAAATTGTTTACTTTTTAACAATTTAACAATATCTTTCCACATAAATGCCTATCGTTTTACTTCATTAAAAAAAAAAAAAAGCTGGGCTGGGGATATAGCTCAGTTGGTAGAGTGCTTGCCTCACAAGCACAAGGCCCTGGGTTCAATCCCCAGCACCAAAAAAAAAAAAAAAAATACTACATAGTATTTCATTTTATAGATTGCTTTAAATTTAACCACTTACCTATAAGATAGGCATTTGGATGCTTCTAATTCTTGGCTAATACAAGGAATACTATAGTTTTAAGGCATGCCTATGGACTAGAATTGCTTGGGAATTTTGTGAGGATGAAGATAAAATGGAAGATGTCTTCAGGAATGTTCCCCTGAGATCTGGGATCTAGGGAGAGTTTAAATGGTCTAGAACACTAGGTTGGTGCCTGGATATTAGGGGATTTCCTGCAAAGACTTTGCCATATATCTGTATAGAGGTTGCTGGGTCTCCCCTCTCTATTTTACTGATATTTGTGTAGGATTAGGAGCTATCCAAAAAAATTGGATTATTATTTCAAGTCATATCCAGGATATAGAAAGATAGTAACATGAAGGAAATTCTTTCCTATTTTCTAAGTCCTTACTTTTCCTAAACACCCCAAGTAAAGGTGAACTGTCAACTAACAGAGAAGGGAACTTCCATGGGGTCACTCAAAAACTCAGTCCCTGGATGAATGAATATTGAGAAAGCTTGAACCCTAGAAGGGGAAGAACGTCTAGAACAAATAACCTGCATAGTCAGATGGTCAGCATCCTCACCAGCAAGGATATATCAATAGAAGGTCAACACAGTGGCACTTCTGATTCCAGGAGTGCCAGCAGAGGAGGCCACAGAACACACAGTGGCAGCCTAGGACAGCACAACACACACACACCTGTGACCAGAGCCACAGATGTATCAGCAGCAATGAGGTCATGAGTTCTCTGAGGACAGTGACCTCACTTTAGTTGTTTCTCAAAACCCAGAGATGAATTACTGTTATGTTGAATTGAATGCAAGTAGCGAGAGAGCCACTACCTTGATCTACCAGTATCATCAGCCCCACACACAACAGCATGGTCACTAGATCCAGGAATTCTACAGAGTTGGTGAGAAGCTAGTAACTTGGTCAGATGGAAGGCTTGGCTTAAGTTGATTTGCTCAAGCCAGAGACAAGGCACAGGAGAGCAATGGGATTTGTCATTAGTCCACAAGAGTGAAGAAATATTTCACTCTTCTTAGAGATTCACTACCAAAATGAACTCTGCCCAAGAACTGAAGGAGGGCAAACGGGAAGGTTTAAGACTTGACCTCATCACAGATAGATGCACTGAAACTTCGTTGAGTATCAGGTTGCTCAAAAGTATTGAAAATGGAATTGACTGCCCTCTGGGAAATCTTTGCTCATTCTCAAACCAAGGGAAAAAGAGAGAGAACAGACCTGCTTCCTAATAATCCCTTCGGAAATTTCTTCATTCTTTTATTTTACATGTATGAAGAGTTAACCAACAACATTAGTTAAGAACCACTAATGTGCAGGAAGAGACAGTTTTAGAAATTTCTAAGTTATAGAATTTCATGTTCGATGACTGTCTTCAATACTTTCAGCAAGTTTTTCCTCTCATTCTTTGGTTAATGAATGACTCAAGGAAAGGAGACAAGGCAAACATTTGGTTAGGAGCCTTTTGGAAAGCCATGGCCTTTCCAAAAAGCACTGTGTATTAGTGTTCATTGAACTTTTGACTTGACAGAAGCCTTGTATCTGGGAATATCAAAGCACCTTAATAACAGTGATGCTCGGTGTTAACACAGAAGAAGGAGAGTTCAAAGCTTTTCATTGACAGTCTTTAGTTCTCCCCACATTCTGCAATCCTCCTTGTCAAATCCCTAAGGTTCTAGAACCTCCAGCCTGCCTTCCCACCACAGGTCCTCTCTGCTAGCCTCTTACAAACATGAAAAATGCCCCAGGGCACCTGGGTGAAGGATTCACGGTCATTGATTAGTTTTTGGGCAAACTAAGTTCATGGCCAAGGGTACTTCTGCCTCTAGTTTAACCACAGTCACAGTGACTGTATAAGACTCTCTTGGTGATGATGGAACCTCTATCCTTGTTCTTTCAGAAGCAGGATGCACTCAAAGGCTTCTGTCAATTGCTTACTCAAAGACCCAGGACCACCTACACCCAGAAGGGAAAGTGAAAGAAGAACAAATGAATCCCACCCTTGGGTCAGGACTTATATTCCTACTTTCTTTCCCACTTTCTTGGACCACTGACCTCTTTATGTGTGGAATCCTGAATCTTTGGGCCCCTGAGACCTTGGAGACATAGCTCAGGTCTCTAAGCCTTGCCCTGTTCCTTGGATCACAACATGATACCTGCCCCATTGTCTTATGTTTCCACTTTTTCTAGTGCTATGTTACCAGCATACCTTGTCTGTCACCCCAGGTGCCTACCTGCCTGATAATTCACCCCGACCCTAGATGGTCCCTTGCTCTGTGTGTTAATCACAGCCATGCAACCTGGAAAGTGGAGGGGGCAGGAGATGGAGTGACAGGTGTCTGCTAGCCAACCTTCAGGAACATCCTTTGCTTTCCCAGAGTCAGGTTGACCCAAATATCACCCATCATGATGAACTGGTATAGGCCAGAGTGCTATAGTTGTAGGTCCAGTGTGGTTCCTAGTCTGGATTTCTCTCTTGTCCCTATAGCAGAGACTTTTGATTTCTAACTAGTTCAGGGTTGTCTTCATTTCTGGAGCCTATCCTGCCTTGGTAGAAGGGACTTAAACTTCCTCAGCCCAATCGAGAGTCAGATCAGAACCAATCTCACTCTTGCTCCCCACCCCTCCAGCCTGGACACCTAAAATTTGCCTTGTTTCTGAGGACCAGCACCGCCTCTGGGCCCTGTTTCAGATGCCTGGGATCCTAGCTGCTTTTTATCTCAGCTCACATCATGTCACTCTGGGTAAGCCCTGTCACTCCTTCTTTCAGGATCTGGTTTGACTAGGATTCTGACTAATCAGCACTTTTTTTTCCCCTCATCTTGACCCTTTTAGAATTGGAGACAAAAAGGATATTCCAACGGGGGTATGTACAGGGGTGAGAAGGTGGTAGTATCGTGAACCCTGAAGTAGCGTGTGCTGCCAGCACTGCAGGCCTCCTAGCCTCTTTCACAACTGCTGACTCATGCCTTCCAGCCTCATCCTGGGAATATGATCCCTTTCATATGCACTCCGTGAGTGCACTCCATGTGACCCCTCAATTGGAAGTGCCAAGGCCTCTGAAAACAACCTCTAGCAAGAGGGAGCCAGCCAGCCAGGAGAATGCAGTTCGTAGCACTTGCCACTGGCTCAGTCTAAACTGACTCCATGTGGAAGATTTGGCTCCTGTGCTCTAGAGAAAGTGCCTCCAGTCTTGCTCCCATTTGATGTACAGGCTCCAGAGCCACTTGGCCGGGTCCTGACATGTGGTTTGTATTACTTGCATACTGCACAGACTTGTCTGAGGGAATTACTCTGTTTTAGGGTGGCTTCACTGAGCAGGGAGGAGTCAAGATAGGAATTACTGTTTGGACTCAACCATGACCAACTGACTGCTGACATGGCAGAAAGATCCTTGGGACCTGGTCACCCTAAGAGTTCATCAACCAAGGTAGGGAATACTGGGAATAGTCTGGCATGGAGACCAGAAGTCAGATCCTCAGAGACAAGGGAGGTAAAATACAATGACCAGAAGTCCCAGAGGGGATCATGCATAATAGAGGGTGAAAGTTTCCAGGAAAATTTAAATATAATACTAATAATGTAATCCCAAACAATTCCAATGATGACTTAAGTGGGGTTGGGACAAGTAATTTGTGTTTGTTTTTTTTAAAGTTGATTTCTTTTTTAAAGTTGAATTCCTAATATAATACTGGGCATCCTGCTAAAATTCCTTATAAACACTTCTGCATTCCTCAGGACAACTATACATATTACATACTGTGATGCCCAGATTACAGATGAGAAAAACTGAAGTTCACAAGGTTAAGGAAATAGTCAAGTTCATACAATTGGTAATTTTCCCAAATCTAGATTTGAACTTGCAAAGTCTGACTGCAGAGTCTATGCTCTTAACTAATACCAAACAGAGACCTGAAAGAATAGTATCGGTATACCCGAAGCCAGATTAAGAAGTTATGAAAATACAAATTTTGTAACAAGTTTTATTTAAAGCAGTACTAATAAGATTAGAATAAATTTGCCTCCAAAAGCCCACTCTTTGGAGGCAAATGATACATCCAGAACTGCAAATAGAATTCACCTTGCCTGATAATTCTAGTTGATTACCTGGATTAGATTAAACAGGTTTCTGAGAGTATCTGGGCTGAGTTGGAAAGGTTACTGAGATTGATTATCAATGTCTGCTGTGTGTAGGAATGGGGAGAAGTAGCATGTGTGCTGTATATTTGCTCTTCATGACAGAAGCTTACAGATGGCAAAGAGAAAGAGAGCAAGACTCCTTTAAGGAGACAGGCAAGGTTGAGATAGGTATGTGGCCAACATCAGGGAGATCTAATGATCATAAAAAGCATCTACTCAGGAGACATAAGGCATCAGGGAAAGAGGAACACCAGCGGAGGTTTCCGCTTGCTTGTCCACCGCCACCAGTCAGATACCTAAGGATAACCCGCAAAGGCAAAATTTCTCTTCCAGAACAAGATCTGGAAAAGAAATCAAGCAGTGACTTTGTGACTTGGTATGCAGTCTCAAAGGAGAAGGCCACAGCCAAAGGCCTTGTGTCTGAGGACAAGTTGGAGTGAATTCGTCACCAGAGTGAGGAATGTGCTCTGTGGAGTCATGGATCTTAGGTCTGAAGCTGTCTCTCCATTAGGGTCTAAATTGTTCTAGAACTCAGAGAGGGACTGAGACAGCAACGGACCCTGGTTGATTGTGAAACTTTAGATAAGACAAGGCTAGAAAGCAATGTGTCCTTATGCCTGTCCTGTGAATAGGGAGAGGACTGGGGGCAGAACTGTCTTGGCAATCAAAGGGATAAGGCCTGGAGGTTCTTAGTTGACCCCTGAATTAAAATGGAGCAACAGCCCAGGAGGCCTCTTCAGAAGCTAATGCAATCTGGATCAGTCCCCTTGTCAGAACCGTGTCCTCCAGCTCAAGAGGAAACGGTTGGTATCTTGCACTACTTAACTCTGGAGAACTGTGTCCAATTCTGGCCACAGACACAGGAGGTAGAGACAAACCAAAGAGGATGATGAGAAGCTCAATAAGGGGTCATTGCAGGGACTGAAACTGGGTTTTCATTTGGATTTCTGTTCAAGAGAGGATCTTTGAGAACATGTTACCTTCTTCTAGTCAAAGGGTTGAACTTTGCAGGAAGAATTTAAGTTATTCATAGCAACTCTTGAGGAAGAACTAGAAACAGTGAGTAACAATGATAGAGATACTAACTTTTATGCAATAAGTGAGGACATTTCTAACAATTAAGACACCTTTCCCCCAGCTTATGTCCTCTAACTGGATGTTAATAGATGCTCCATGGGGTACATTTAGGAATCTCTGGGTCAGATACAGTAAACAGGTTTCTTCATGGTGGGACTCTTAAAATCCTTTAATGTATTAAGATGCTTTAATTTTCCAAAGAACATTTCTCAAATTTAATTAACCACATAATCAAACTATTTTATATACTAATTTAGTTTTCAGGACTCATCTGTTAATGCCTTAAAACACATTTGTGAATGCTGGACTAAAATCATCCAACAAGGAGATGGTCATTAGGTGAAGAAAATGAGAAACATGTCCAAATTTGAGCAGATGTCCTTCAAATCCTATCTGGGAAAGGAGTCATAGAGGAAATTGCTTCCTAGGGGAGTTTGCATTAAATAATTGTAGTATATGATTCTATGGTTCCATTGACTACTTTTTCTTTTCTCCTGCAATCCTGCGGATGGAACCCAGGACCTCGCACATGCTAGGCAAGCACTGTACCACTGTGCTACACCCCCAGTTCTTTTTAAAATTTTATTAAGTTGCCCAGGCAGGCCTCAAAGTTATGATCCTTATGCCTCAGCCTCCTGAGTAACTGGGATTACAGGTATGAGTTACCACACCCAACTCCATTGCCTACTTTCATGACATCCCACAAACAAACATTTCCAAAGCAGACAGAATAAATTTCAACCTGAATGGATCTCTAAAACTATACAGAACTTACCATGAAAGACTATTTGACTAGTAATACCTCCTGGGATTATATAGGTCTAGCAAGAGAGTGTTGTTGGTAAATGTAAGTTTATAGTACTTTATAGGACTGATCCTGCCCTGAAAAAATTGCCTCACCAAACTTGCAGAACTTTCTAGACATCATCTACTGTCACCTCAAGTTGATTTCTAAGAGTGTTTTCTGCCTTTAGTTCTTCAAACCTTGCAGAGTTGTTTTTGCCTAAGCTATAAGTGTGATGTCATTAAAATGACTCCACTTTTCCAACTTTCATACCGTCAGTTACAGACAGAAAGTTTGTGAACCTCAGTTCCTATGTTGAAATATTTTCCTCATGTGATGATATTTGGAGTTAAGTACTTTGGAAGGTAATTAGGGTATGAGAATGAAGCCCTCATCAATGGGTTAGTGCCCTTATAAAAAGAGGTCAGCTAGTTCTCTCTCTACCATGTGAAGATAGAAGAAGTCAGTAGTCTGCAACCTGGAAGAGCACCCTCCCCAGAACCCAACCACCCTGATCTTGGACTTCCCACCTCCAGAGCTGTGAGAAATAAACACTTGTTGTTAAGCCACCTAGTCGATGGTAATTAGTTACCATCTTAAGTTCTTTCAGAAAGAAGGGGTGGGGCATGCATTTTAAATAAACAAACTTAAAAGATCTTGTCTATTATAAGCATAATACACTGTGGCATAGCTAGTTAAAAAAATAAAAATAAAAAAGTGGGCCCAGAGTAAAATCTGATTCCTCTGGGAAAGACACTACTTTTCCTTTTAAGCAAAGGGTACAGGTCACATTCTGTCTAAGTAAAGGGCAAAGAAAGAGGGTTTTTTTTTTTTTTTTTTGGAAACTTAGTTAAACTTAACTTTAAAAAAAAGTCCATCCTGACTGGAGTGAGATGAAATCTCAGTGTAGTTTTGTTGTTGTCGTCGTCGTTTTGTTTTGTTTTGTATTTGTATTTAAAACAAGGAATTTTTAAAAAGTATATTCTCAAGATATCCAATATGAAACGTTTCCCCTTTGAATCAATGTGGCTCAATCTCAGTCAAGTAATGAAGAGCCTCCCAGGAGAAACCTGAGGGAAAACACAGGGATACACAGAATTCTTTAGATATCCTGAAAATTAAGGCCCTATCTGAGGTACAGGTGGCAAAGATTTTCTCCCATTTTTTCTCCCATTCTGTCGGCTCTCTCTTCATTTTCTTGGTTGTTTCCTTCACTGTGAAGAAGTGTTTTAGTTTGATACCATCCCATTCATTGATGTTTTTGGTTTACTACTTGCACTTTAGGACTCTTATTGAGGAATTCAGTTCCTAAACCCATATGTTGGAGTGTTGGGCCTACCTTTTCTTCTAGTATGTGCATGGTTTCTGATCAAATACCTAGGTCTTTGATTTACTTTAAGTTGATTTTATGCAGGGTGAGAGATAGGGGTTAAATTTCATTTTACTACATATGGATTTCCAGTTCTCCCTGCACAATTGTTGAAGAGGCTATCTTTTCTCCAATGTATGTTTTTGGTGCCTTTCTCTAATATGAGGTAACTATATTTATGTGGGTTTGTCTCTGTGTCTTCTATTCTGTTCCATTGTTCTTCTTGCCTGTTTTGGTGCCAATACCATTCCATTTTTGTTACTGTAGCTCTGTAGTATAATTTAAGGTCTGGTATTGTGATGCCTCCTATTTTACTTTTCTTGCTGAGGATTGCTTTGGCTACTCTGAGTCTCTTACCTTTCCAAATGAATTTCATAACTTCTTTTTATTTCTATGAAGAACCTCACTGGAATTTTGATAGGTATTGCATTGAATATGTATAGCATTTTGGGTAGTATGACCATTCTGACAATATTCTGCCTATCCAAAAACATGGGAGGTCTTTTTATCTTTTAAGGTCTTCTCCAATTTCTTTCTTTAGCGTTCTGCGGTTTTCATTGTAGAAGTTCCTCACCTCTTTTGTTAGATTGAGTCCCAAGTATATTTTATTTTATTTTTTATTATTTTATTTTATTTTATTTTTTGAGGCTATTGTGAATGGGACGGTTTTCCTAATTTATCTTTCAGCTGATATGCCATTGGCGTATAGGAATGCAATTGATTTCTGGATGTTAATTTTGTATCCTGCTACTTTGCTGAATTCGTTTATGTTGGTGAGGATGTGGGGGGAAAGGTATACTCAGAAATTGCTGGTGGGACTGAAAATTGGTGCAACTATTCTAGAAAGCAGAATGGAGATTCCACAGAAAACTAGGAAAAGAACCCCCAATTTGATCCAGTTATCCCACTCCTTATATCCATCCAAAGGACTTAAAATCAGCATACTTCAGTGATACAGCCACATCAATGTTTATAGCACTCAATTCACAATAGCTAGGCTATGGAACCAACCTAGGTGCCCTTCAACAGATGAATGAATAAAAAAAAATATGGTATATGTACACAGTGGAGAATTACTCAGTCACTAAGAAGAATGACTTTATGACATTTGCCGGGAAATGGTGGATTTGGAAACTATCATGCCAAGTGAAACAAGCCAATCCCAAAAAGTCAAAGGTCAAATGTTTTTGCTGATATGTGAAAGCTAACCCATAATAAGAGGGGAAGGGAAAGAATAGAAATTCAGTAAATTAGACAAATGGGAATGAAGGGAAGGGAGGGGGAATAGGAAATGGAATGACAGTGGAATGAATCTGGCATAATTTTCCTGTGTATATATATGAATACACCATAATGAATTCCACCATCCTGTACATACATAAGAACAGGGTCCTAATTAGAATAAGATATTTCATGCTTGTATAATTATATCCAAATGGATTCTACTGTTATGTATAACTCAAAAGAACCAATTTTTTAAAAGTCCAATACCTTAGTAAAACAGCAATATCACTTTTGTATCACTGGTTGCACTACAGGGTCTTCAATAAACCTGGGCAGCTGTAGCATTGAGCTCAAGCTTCAGCCTCTAGAGAGTGAGTCAGACCCCTGCTGCCCTTTCCTACTGGAACCCCTGCTTCTCCTTGTCTGCCACACCCAGTCTCAGCTCACCTGGAAAAAAGACAAAGGCACTCTGAAATCCCTGACATCCTCCTCACTCCCATGCATGCCAGCTGCAGAGGAAGGGAGAAAGAATAATTCCTTACCTTAGCCCCAGGTCCCTGTGATCTGGCCCCTGCCAGCCTGTGACCTCAACTCCCACTCCACTCCCATCACTCACTGTCCTCCCACCAGCTCTGCCTTCTTGCAGTCTTTAAACCCTTCCAGCCAGTTCCTGCCTCCTAGTCTTCCCACTGTTGTTCCCTCTGCCCAGAATTCTCAACCCCACCCCATCCTGTGCTTGTGTCACTCACTTCCATTAAGTTGTTGCTAAATGTTACCTCCTCAAAGAATTCCTACCCTGATTACCCAAAGAGCCCCTAATCCCTCACTCACTATCCCCTTAGCCTGCTTTATGTTTCAAAAGCATTTTTCACTGACTGATACACATTTATTGCCTTGTTTATTTTATGCAGGTCTACAGCCTGGACCTGCCATGGAGGACTCTGGAAACCGGACTTAAATCCACCCTGTGTTGCAGGGAGCTCACTGAGAGATGGCTAAGGTGGTCCCCATCAACTGTTCCTGGTAGACAGGCAGGCATCTTGGCATATCTGAAAGGTTCCCAGAGATATAATATCCTCATGGGAGCGGCAAAAGGGCCATCTGCTGGCTCCTTCCAGTCCTTCAAATGAAGGTGATCAGGGACTGGGGCCCTCCCATGGCCAGAAACCCAAGAAAACTCCTGCTCTAACCTGTTTCAGTTCTGCAGAGCTGTCCAAATGGGATTCGTTGCAGTTTTTACATGAAGGAAAGAACCCAGACTCTGCCTCTGGCTTTTGATACCTTTCCATCAATCATATCACTGTTCCATTGGCAGAACTGAACAAAATGGAAACTTCTGTCTTGTTCAGTATTGTATTCTTAGTGCATAAACAGTGCCTGGGCCACAGTATGCACTCAATAAATATATTTTCATGACTAAATAAAAGAGCAATGGGAGGTCCTCTAAGAATGAGGGGAGAGAAAATGGTAAGTTAAATAGGGAGGATCTGGGAGGACAGACATCTCATTCAGAGGGAATGACTCCAGAAAGTTCCTTTGACCTTATGACAATAGCTTACGACTGACCAACAGTCTCTTTCCTCGACCAGTTACTGTCTTGGTCAATGAACCTATGTGGGCTTTGCCCCTAGGTCTTCAGCTGGGATTCTTGCCTGATAAAAATCTCCTCCAAAATTCATGATATTAGAAGTCAGAGTCTTTTTTTTTTTTTTTTTTTGCTGAGGATAATTGTAAACCTCTTCTCCCAAGCTGTTCCCAATTTCCCTCTGATCCTGACCCCCAGAACTTGCAGTTAACCTATGATTTTGAACTTGTGTTGCCTCCAAACTCTGACTTCTATCCTCCATTGTAGGTTCACACCTGTTTCCTGGTCTAGTTCTGCTCCTGGGCTTATTTCCAGCTATTCTTATGGGTTCTTCCTCAGTCTCCATGAATGGGACCTGGAAATGTGCCTTCATAGAGCATCTGTACTGAGGAAACAAGTAGATGGAACATCAAAGGGACCGGTGCCCATCCATCCTCAACATACCTTTTGGAAAACAAAGGAACTACCATGAAAGCAGGCTGATTGTGGGAAATCATCAGATTAAAAAAAATCTGGGCAAGGTGGTGCATGCCTGTAATCCCAGTGGCTTGGGAGACTGAGGCAGGAGGATTTGAGTTCAAAGTCAGCCTCAGCAACAGCAGGGCACTAAGCAACTCAGTGAGACCCTATCTCTAAATAAAATTTAAAAAAAAGGGCTGGAGCTGGGGCTCAGTGGTCGAATGCCCCTGAGTTCAATCCCCTGTACACCTGCCACCAAAATAATATGAATATTTCAGAAACAAATATAGGGGTAAGAAGTTGAACTCCAAAAGCTGTAAGTTACAACACTTTAATCAATATAGGAAACAGGAAAGACTTCTATTTGCTACAAGTTAGCTTGTTTTTAAAAGACCCCATTTAAAACCACACTCCATTAAGGAGGGTTTGTGTAGGTAGATTACTCTGGGGGAGGGGGGAGGGGGGAGGGGACTGCATTTCACTATGCCTTCAAGGAAGGATAATAATGTTACATAAAGGAAAAGTAAAGACCTGACGTACAGAGGTCTGCAGAAGGGGGTTTTCTAAACCCAGGAGAATTTTCAACCCAGGGCAAATAACTGCTTCACAAGCCTTCCAATTGCCCTTGCACTTGGGAATTCCACTGTGCTTGGGAGCATCCCATGTATGTCTGTCCTATTCAGGGTGTGAGTCTGCTTATGTCCTTGCTGAGGGCATCAGAGTCAGAAAGAGCAAGGCAAAGGGTTCTTCAGGCCCTCTATCACCCCATAGCAAATATAAATCAATGTTTGGAATGAAAAACAATCCAGCCTCCACTGAATTGAGTTCCCAGGAAAATCTGCTTGCATTAACCAGCTGGGTGCTGGAGAGACTTGCATCCAGCTCATAAAAATGATTTCACCAACAGATGTTCGATCTCCACTGAAAGGATTACTGAACAAAGAGCAGATTTGCCTCCAACAGCAGCTTAGTGAGTCATCACTGATGTCAGGCATTGCACTCACTGAAAACATTTGGGAAAATGTAGTTGGAGGGGACCCAGCTGTGAACTCCACTAAGGTGGCATCTCTATGGGAAGACAGCACACTGGAATCTATGTGATTGGAATTTTAATACATTGAGATTTTCTACAAGGATTGTAGCCCGTCAACAGTTGTTAGCTGCAAATCAGAACAGTGATTGCAGAGTTGAAAATAGTTTTACTGTGTAAAAAATAAAGATGGCTTAATACCCAGCAACATAATGTTTAAAAAATTAATAAGTTAAACTGTCAAGGTTGTAAGGGACCTCAGAAGTGATTTAGTTTAACCAAGCAAGAAGTCAACTTCTACAGCTCCAGAAGAAACTGAATTTGAGTTAGAGAGGTTATAGTACCATTCTGTTTAAACATTCGTTAAAAAAAAAAAAGACCTATTGAACATATTCCAAACTATCTACAAGGTGTAAATGTGTCTCCATACAAGTAGCCACACATGAATACCCACCTTTTATACATATACAAACATACTTAGATTCTTCTGACACTTTATCCACAGCGACCTTGATGTTCATTAGAATTATCCGGAGGAAGGACTGGGGAGATAGCTCAGTCGGTAGAGTTCTTGCCTTGCAAGCACAAGACTCTGGGTTTGATTCCCAGCACTGAAAAAAAAAAAAAAATTATCCAGAGGAGCTTTCAAAAATCCTGACAGTCCACATTCCAGACCAATTAAGTCAAAAAGCTCTACGGGGGAGACCCAGGCATCAGCACTTTTCAAAACTCCCCAGGTGATTTCGATGTGTGCATTTGAGGCTAAGAATTGCTGCTCCAAAAAGAGGAAAGAGGTAGAGACAGAGTTGGGAGCATTCATTCATTCTCTTGTTCATTCAACAAGCATCTATTGAGCTTTTCATGTGTACGAGGCACTGTACTAGATACGGGGTATAAAATGATAAAAGAGATTTGTGATCTTGGATTCCATGGAATGTTCATCTAATGAGGAGAAATCAATTAGCTACATAATGAATATATCATTTAAAAGTTACTAAGTATTTCAGAGCAAAAATTGTGGTTCTGTGAGGAGATATAAAGAAGTGTCTGACCTAGATTAGACGTCAGGGAAGTCTTCCCTGAGAAAGTAGCATTTGCAGGATTATAAGAGCGAGTAGAATTATCTGGTAGAGAAGAAGACAGATCACTTGCTCTTTCTAAAAAGAGGGAGAGCATGGGCAAAGATCCTCTGTCAGGAGGGACACTAACGCATTCAAGGAAATGCCTAGATGGGGTGGAGAGGGGACAATGTGAAGGCATAAGAAACACAATTACCAAGAGCGGTCTAGGATGATATTGGGTGAGTGGACGGGATCCAGATTATCATAGCCTTTAGGGCACCATGTTGATCAACATCTAAGCAGGACAACAGAAACTACTCTAGACATTTAAACTAGTGAAAAAAATAATACAAAATACTAGTTTTACAGGTGAAGAAAATATTGAGAAGGAAGAGTTTGATGAGACAACCCCAAAATTAGCAACAGCAGGAATCACTCTCAGCCTTTCCCCTGGGGAGACCAAAGAGGGGACAGGGCCTCTGAAGCTCAGGGATTGGACTCACCTGGTGGAAACATGAACCTCCAGGAGTCTACACAGCCAGCCCACACCTACAGCAATCCCTGCTTCTTCCTAAGGTAAGGCAGTGACCATCACACAAGTGGAGATGCTTCTAGATCTTCCCAATAAGAGGGCAACAAAGTACCATCCATCTTCGTATCCATCTCAGTTATTAAGGTGATATAAAATATTCTTCATTATGGGAGCAAAGATATCATGGAATGGGTGGTGAAAGAAGGAAACTGTCTTTAGCCATGATCTTGAGATCAGCCGGGACCCCTCTGCTGGTCAGAATTTTTTACCTGATGCTGGCGGAAACACTATAGACAGAGAAGAAAAGCCCAAGCCCAGAATAGGTATCTACAATGCTAATGACAAATTGTTATGCCCACCATGACAGAAATGCTATGTGGCAGTAGCCTGATTTGACGTGTGTGTGAGATATATAACCTACAACAAAACATTAGGGTCAAGAGTCCTAGAGAGTAGGAAAACGTTTTTTTAAATTATTCAACATGCATATATTAGATATTAGATTGCTCTGGCTATAGTGTGGGTATATAGAAGGAAATCCAACTACAAGTGAAGAGTCGAGGAAGAACGCATTACAGTAGGGTAGGCGAAAAATGATGGAAGTGACCAGGTAGAGTACAGGGGATGGGCAGAAATGGAGATGCCAGAGCGATGAAGACGAAGGACTGACAGGACCCAGGGATGCATTGGAACTAGAAGGGTAGTAGAGGTAGAGATTGTCCCTTAAGTCCTGGCTTCTACCCAAGGGAAGGGTGGTGCCATTTAAAGAGATAAGAAAATGTCAAAGATCAATGAAAACAGACTGGACCTGAGTGGCACACCCATTAAGTACTGGATTGTACAAGACAGGTTGTAAACTCTTCTCAACCCCTAGCTATGCTCAGTTGCTAAAATTCCATTAAATAATAATAAAGAGTGCTTGGATCTGTCCCTGACATGTAGCAAGTGCTCTTAAATTTTAGTATCTCTACTACATTTCTTCCTGGTTCTCTATGATAGTATAGTTATCAACAGTGTATGCTTCCAAACTATCCACAGAAAGCTTTCTGTTGGAAGTAACCCTCAGAATTGACAGAGGAAATAGTCAAATATAAATCCCAAGTCAGAGAGTGACAAGGACCAAAGAGCATGAAATCTAGAATTATTTTTTTTTCTGAAGTAGCATGTAAAGAGCTTTAAACAAATTTATAAGTACTATATAAAGTAGGACTGTATTAATCACCAGAAATGTATGTCTTTAAAGACACATTTCATGATGACTAATGAAAAAAACAGGTTTCTGGCCTCACATCCCCAACACTGACCTCTAAGAATTACTGGACTGGGAAGCACTGGAGAGAAGCCGTGGAACCTGGGAATTTGCCATGCAGCAGGATAACTATGCCATAGCACTGATGGTTACAAAGGAGAGATTGCTAAAACCTTCATAACCAGAGAAGCCCAGAGTGGCAATAATGATCCAATAGCAAATGAGAATATTGAGGTGTGACTTTCTTTACCTTGAGCCTTAATAAAAAACCACTACCTTCAATTTCTGTGACCCTGAAAGGATGAGAATTGAGATTGAATTTAACCTCTCAGTTTATCCCCTGGACCAATGAGATCCCAGAAGGGTTGCAGATTAGGCTTATGCAAACCATCATTCACATGTTCTCTGATGTGACCTTCACCCACCACCTAGGAGAAAAATCAAGGCAATCATTTAAGTGCCTAAGAATCCACAGGATACTGTGTATGGGAGGATAAGGGACTCAGGCTCACAGGATCCAGAGAGTTGAGGGATGACTTCTGTAAATGAAGCTGCAAGATAATTTGCCCTCCCAGTGATGACTTTGACTTTGTTTATCCTGACAGACCTACCAAAGTGGTACCAAGAAACTCTTACTAAGCCCACAGGACAACATGGTTCCCACTTCTTTGCCACCAAAGTGGACACCACAATGTTTGACACATGTAGGTGCTGACTAAAAGATTGTTTGAAGTAAAAGTAAAAAAAGAAGCTAAAATAATGTTAACTTTCAAGGTACTCACATGCCTTTCAGACTTTTATGCATTCATATTTATAGGGAACCTAACACAATTTGGGTATTGTGTCACTAGGTATTTCCTAGAGGGAATAAGAGAGATCCCTGCACTTAAGAAATTCACACCTACAGAGCCAATGAAAGGGATAATGAGCCCAAAGTAGAGGGTGACATGATGGGACCCTCACAAGGTTGTCACAAGGCACTAGACTCCTTACACATGTGTTTGAACTAACAACAGAGGAGGAAGGCCTTTCTTCCACCAAATAGTGCTGAATAACTGCCAGGAACTGCCTAGAACCTAGGGATTCGCTGGGGTTCAGAATAGACAAAGCTCAGGGCTTCATGGAGAGTGGATCTGACTTCAGAGCTGCAGAGATCTGGGTTTAATTTTTTTTTTTTTCTTTTACAACAAAACTATTCATCTCATGGTCAAGAAGCAAAAAGAGAAAGAGGACCAGGTCAGGGTTCCACAATGTCATTCAATGGCATGTCCCCAGTGACCTAAAGATCTCCTATTAAGTCACACCTCTCAAAGGTCCCACCACCTCCCAATAGTGCATCCTTGACCAAGTCGTGAACACCTTTGGGGAACATTTTAGATTCAAACCATAGCACCATCTCTTCTTGGGTTTAATTTTAAATATGCTCTTTAGTAGGTATGTTATCTCCGGCATATTTTATAATCTCTTCAAAACTCCATTTCTTTATCTCAAATGGGAATGATAATAGTATCCTTTCCTCATTCCATTATGGGAAATAAATGAGAAAACACAAGTGCTCATTACCATTCTTGACGCATAGAACATATTCAAATGCTATTTTTAATTGTGTGTGTGTGTGTGCATGTGTGTATATGTGTGTGTCTAATAAAAAGCAAGGTTTTCTTTTTGTCCAGGTGTTAGCAAATTGACCTACAACAAAACATCAGGGTGAAGGGTTTGAGAGAGTGAGGTGTATGCATGACTCAGCCAGTTGCCCCCTGGATCCTCAGTTCTACCAACGTACAGTTCTGTACCCACATGTCCCTTTCCATTTCACTCACTGGTAAGATTTATCTAGAGTGACAATTTTTAAAAATGTTTTTCAGTCCGATTCAAGAAAATCTCAGAATCCATCTTATTATCTCTTTTTAAAATAAGGGTTTGTTTGGTTGTTTCCCCAGAAGGATAGAGGGGATTTTTCCACTTGGATCTGGAAGTATAAAAAATACTAAAAGTATAATAAACATGTAAATTATATTCATTTTTGCTCTTGACATTTTTTAGTTCCTATCTTTCACAGGCAAAGTAACTGGTCTTTTAGAGACACAAATCAGGATGCAACCATATCTCTCTCACACACACACACACATACACTCACACACACACACAAATACAATTTGGAATACATTATTGTACATACATTTTTTACTTAATATAAAATATCACAATTGGCTCCTACTTAAAATTCCATATTATTTTGTTACTATATTGTTTTCTGATACATAAAATACTATTTTTTTAAACTAAAACATTGATAGGACTAGTTTAGAGAATGAATTGGTAAGAGTTAGTAGGACTAATTAAGCAAAAAACAGTAAGATTTTTAGTGTTTCTTGAGATACAACAATCTATTTTAACTCTTCATTGTGTGCTTAAGTTTTATAATCTATATAATTGTGCATTCTTAATATAGATAAATGTAATGCTTTTGAAAAAGGAAACTACAACAGCAGTAAACTGATATTATCAATATTTAACCAAAAATAGCAATGAATGTTTCTTTCCGTACCATGATAGAGTAGAAGAATATTTTACACTGTTTCCAATCATACTTCTGACTGCCTGCAGCCTTCACTCTTTTCTTTATGTAGAGATAACCACAGAAATTCACTTTGAGCTTCAGCTCTGCTCTTAACCAGGCCCACATTCAACTGATTATCCATGTAAGTCCAATGTGGTAACATCGAGCTTAATATCTTCAAACAAATGCACTTGAACTTGGAATCCTTAGAATTTTATTTAATAGCAAGCATAAGGTTTTAGATTTGTAAGAATTTATTTCCAGCTCTCCAAAAACATGTTCACCCACTTTGTATTTACAGGCTGAATTTTGTCAATCAGGTCCTTTGAATCTATAAATCACCACATAGGTTAGGATGTTCAAAATGGTCATCATTTTTCCACACTCTGTGGCACCTAGACGTCCCCCTAAGGTAAACATCTCCTTCTCAAATGCTTTTGAGGAACAGAGGTAATTTGAACTTGTAAAACAGAGTTGGATTCCAAATAAGTTATAGTTTTAGTTAAAACATTGAGAACATTTTGTGTAACCTAACTGCCCTTTCCTGGAGACCCTTTCCCCAACTTTTAGTTCTGAAACAACCTTATTTCCCCCCAAACAAGTGCCCCCCCCCCTTTTCCAACTGTATAAACTTTTAGCACAATCACTCAGGTACAGTCAGTTCACCCTGTTCTAGGCTCCTCTGGTCCCTTCTGGGAGCATCACATTATTTTGGAGAAACAACATATAAATTTTGTTTTTACTATAATCCTTTTCTTCATTCTTGCCCCCAGTCCTTTTCCAAGTCCAAGGACACGCTTTTTCTCCTGCACTGTGAAAGGTTGTATTTATATGTCAACATATTAACATCTTTTCAATGGTCAGCATCAATGATGGCTGTCTTTGTAGGCACAGATCTAGAGCTATCTCTTTTCATTTCTATAAATTTAAAAAACATGAAATTAATTCTTGCATTTTGAAAAAAAAAACTGAAAATTCACCAGATTTGATTATGAAAGCTTCAAGAGCACAAATGAACAGATTCTACCCCTTCGTTGCAGTGTTAATGCGAAGCAGACAAGACATTGAGCAGGTGAGACCTATTCATTTTGTTTGGCAAAAAGTTTATAGACTAAACGGAATTTGCCAAAATTTCCATTTTCACAGTTTCCTAGCAGAAGAGAAAGAGAGAGGTATGCAAAGTCTAGTTCATATTTAGATTTCAACAGGCTTATATTTTTTATGTTTTGCAAAATGAATGTTTTAGGGAGTGAGTTCTCGATAAAAGGATGTATTTGGATTCCACATCTCTCTCTCTCTCTCTCTCTCTCTCTCTCTCTCTCTCTCTCTCTCTCTCTCTCTCTCTCTCTCTCTCTCTTCTGATGTGCACAAGCTCTCTTGCCCTTCCATCTTCCATCACGGGATGAGCCAGCAAGATGGCCCTTGCCAGATGTGAGCCCCTTGATGTCCAGAACTGTAAGAAATAAGTTTCTGTTCTTTAAGAATCACCAAGTCTCAGACATTCTATTATAGAAGCACAAAACAGATTAAGACACATGACCACAAACTCACAATGTTAAAATTTTAACTAGCTCTTAATACAAAGTACAATGTTAAAAGTTTAACTGGCACTTGATACAAAGCACAAGCAAAGTCAAAGATGAGCTAATGCTCATGATTACAATGCACTTAAGTTGCACACTTAGAGCCACATTACTCGGTGATGCAACAGTGGATGATCCATTACTGTGAACTGCAAATCATGGTTGTCAACACCAGAGTCTGGGGAAAAACAGTGACAGTGACTACAGAAAGCAGGTCATCTATACTTCCCCATCTGACATTAGGTCAGTTGTGTTTTCATCTTCAATTTTTTGAGTCACTCTATGAGTTTTGTATTCTTTCCTCCAACCTCCCACATCCATCACTTGAACACTGAAAACAGACTTTCCATATCCCCAAGAGCAGTTTTACAGCAAAGAAAACCTGCAACACTAAAACAAGGACAATCCCAAGAAAAGTACAATTGGTTACCCTATAGAGTATTAGTCCTGCCAGCAATACCTGGACCTGCTTCTGCCTAGAGAAGTTTAATGGTGTCACCAGAACATGTTGCCACACCACTGAATGGTGGATTCTCTCTTGTCTTCAGACTCCAAGTGATAAGTCCCATTTCCCTTGCAGGGTTTCACCACTCCAGTTCTGAGAATGTACGCATCCCCCAGAACACAAACCTGACTTAGCTTCAACATTTTGTAACCCATCTCTTTAACTGAAATGCCAGGTAGTATAATTGAAGGGGAAAAAAAGCTCCCAATAAAAGTAATTATTAAAGATTTGGTGTTCAAACACCTTCTTGAGAAATATTCAGTAGAATCTTTCTGTAATTAATAACTGGGATTCTATTACAAAAATTGAACATGCCAAATGATAACCAAGAATTTTTAAAACTATGTTCCCTTTTATGTATTTAAGTAGGCATATAAAAACTATATAGACCAGAATTTTTGGCATATTGTACAACAATGACTTTGAGAAACCTGTCACATTATCTAATGAATACAGTATCATAATCATTTGATACCTACCATCATTCCCTTTTAAAATATGAGAAAGTTTCTTTTTAATATTTAGAAATTTAACATCTTATAGTTTAACTCATATTTCTATTCTCCCCTGAAAAAAAAGTGATCTTAATATATTTTATAGTTAAAATCTTGTGGTTAAAACTCATATTTCTTCATTATACCTGCAACAATATATTATTGTATACATTATATAGAAATGTATATATTAATTGGAATATACATATTATAAATGAATTTATATGTACTCATATTTACAAATTTATATATTTATAATATTTATATGTATTAATTGAAATTCAAAAAATTTTAAATTTGTCTTATTTCCTATGACCTAAAATATTAAATTCTGAAAAAATAATTCTTGGATTGCATTGTGTTAAACACAATGAAATAAGTATTCATATAAATATTAATTATATAATACATAAAATTACATTGGGAATACATCTCCTAGTGATATTAGTCACAATCAGATTTTTCTGTATATAGATTTGACCACTATTATATGACTTTATTTTTTGTTAATGAGTTTAAAATTTTCATAAGATGAAATAAGCATCAATTGCAACTGAAATGAATATTTCATAATATCATTTTATAATATAGGTTTTAACTACTAATTCTGAAAGGATACACATAAATGTTTCATCTGTGTGTTTTGCTAATGTATCTTGAAAAGGCTTCCTGTTACATTTAAATGAATTAGTGTCACTACCTTATATTGCAGTTCAGAGATGACTTTCTAGCTATGAAGGAGTAAGCAATTCTCAAATAGCTGAGAAGAAAGTTCACATTTAAATGTCTTAAGAAATTTATTTTTATCATTCCGTACTTCTTATTGATGGTCTGAGCTTTACTTTTACAAGATTCTCTAATGAGCTATAGCCAGGGAGTGAAAGAGGCAAGGTTGTTGAGCAAAACTGTCACTTCTCCCACATCCCACTCTCCCACATTTCTGAATCAGAACTTCTAGCTCAAAGAACATTCTCTGCACCTTTAAGAGAAATAAAAACCATAAAAGACAGGAAGTCTAGGATGTTGGTGCCTTCTTACCTACCAGGGGAAGTCCTCCTCCTGCCAAGAGTTTGGACATTTTTACAAGCTGGGTCAATGTGTCCACAGTAAGATTTGACATGTGTGAGAGATTTGAAGATGTACTCTAAACCTAGGTCCATTCTCTAGGAAAGAATAGCTCATTGAGGAGGGTTGAAGATCTGGAAATCAATTTACTTAAAATGATACATTTTATATCTTTAAAATTCTTTTGGTTTTGTTTTTGCATACCCCAGGGGGACATGCACTCCAGTTTGAAGACCACTGAAGAATCGGGTTTTGCAGTGATTTGTTGATCTTAATCCCATGCCATCATTATTAGCAGTATAACCTTAGGCAAGCTGTTTCATCTAAATGTCAGTTTTGTGGGTAAAATGGAGGTAACGAGATATATGTCATAAAGCAATAGCAACATTACATAAGATAACATACAGGAGCTCCTCAACTTTTAATGGGCTTATATCCCCAAAAACCTACCATTAGTCAAAAATATCATAAGTCAAAAATGTCCTTAACATACCTAACCTACTGAACAGTACATCTTAGTCTCACCTACCTTAAATGTACTCAGAACATTACATTAGGCTACAGTTGGGCAAAAGCACTTCACACAACACCTGTTTTATAACAAAGTGTTGAATATCTCATGCACACACACAGATGGGTGTTTTATAGATTTGATGGGATGTGAAAATGTAAAACACAATATCCAAAAACTGCTGGCATTACCACATGCTGTAGAATATTGGTGGTTTCCCCTGATGACTGGGAGCTGTGGCTCACTGCTGCTGTCCAGCAGCACAAGAAAGCATTATAGGGCATATTGCTAGCCCAGGAAAAGATCAAAATACAAAATTTGAAGCAGAGTTTCTATGGAATACATTATCACTTCTGCTCCATAAAAATATCTTAAGTCAAACCATTGTAAGTTGGGAACCATCAGTATAGGAAGCAACTAACAACACATTACCTGGCTAATACAATGGTAGGCCCAAATAAAGTTTTTGAAATATATTATCATTATTTTGACTTTGGTACAGAAATTAAGCATAGGTTAGAACCATAAAATTTGCACCAAAAGAGGATCCAGACCAACACCAAATCCATTTGGCTAAAGGCCATAATGACCTAAGATTTCACAAATTGATGGTGGAGAGGTATGTGACTGATAAAGGATTTGGTATGATTGTTATTGCAGAGAATGGTTTAGTCATTCTCAATATTCCTGCTAAAGTTTTTGTAAAGTATCTTAGTTAAACCCCCACTGGGATTCTACTTTATCATTAATCAAGGTTCTGGTGCTTGTGGATTATGCAATGGGTAATCCTTTATACAATTCTTTCCTTCATGAGATACAGACTAAAGGCCACTTCTTCTAAACCAAGGGCATGGAGGCAGATAGACCAGGGTCTAGGTCTAAAGTCTACTGGCCAGCTCAAATGCTTCTGTGGTTCAACTTCTTTCCTAATTTGTAAAATGGGATGAATACTAAGACTAACTTGTCAGAGTTAGTAAGGAAGACATGCATCCAACAAAATAACTGTTACCTGATATCAACAGATAGAGGTTAATATTATTTAGAAAGATATGACAGAAAACCATGCCAAATAATCATTTAAGGTAGAATGTTAAATACCACAGAAAGCAATCAAGGGGCTATGAAGGTCCAAAGGAGAGAGAACAGCTTTTAGTTCAGGAGAGGGTAATGGAGAAGACTGCCTGAAAAAGATGGCATTTGAGATTGCCCTCAAAGAGCTGGTTAAATTTCAAAAAGTAGAGATGGGAGAAGGGCCATTTATGGTAAAGAGGATGAAATGAAAAAAGACACAGCTGGGAGATTATGGAGATAGATTCAAGGAATGAATAACATGTAGCGGTAGACGGATGATAGTGAGATACCGATATTGTCTTGTCTTTTTACAGTTCCACCTCATACCTCAGGAGGCGAAACTGGGGAGGTAGTTTGAAGCCAGAGCATGAGAACTTGAATGCTGGACTTAGGAACTGAAGATGGGAGAGCTGGAGTCAGAACTGGCTCTGAGATCTCAGCTGGGTGCAGGCCCTTGACCATATAAAACAGAAGTAAAATAAAGAACTGGTTTTACATTCCTTCCTTACTCCTCATGGCACCTGGGTTGGATCATGTATGGATATATTTCAGGGCACTTTTAGGAGAATGTTCTGAGGCTAACATTTCCCAAACCATCTTTTGGGTTCATTGAAAACTCTTAAAGTTAACGCATACACATACCACAAAATAGTCCACCGTGATTGTATGCATTTGGGAAATATGCATACTATGTTCCTTTTTGCAAATTACAATATGTGTTAATATACTAAAATTCCTGAGAAGTCCCAAAGAAAATGAACCCTTTTGATTAATTAAATCCAGCATTTCTCGTATTGTTTTCAGCATAGCATACTGTCTTCACAGCTGTGTTATTAACAGTTTGTAGAACAGGGTTCTGAAGAACCTCCTTTGGGAAATACATCTTAGACAAGAACTGGAAAGGCAGTTGGATTATGGTTTGGGCTAGGGATTTGGAGAAGAGCAGGCAAAAGGGGCAGAGAGTGCACAGAGTTACAGGGAGAATCGCTCATGCTGTGTAAAACCAAGCTGGCTGACCCCAAAATCCTGAAGTTAAGTGTCACTATAGAAAATGAAAGAACAGATGAAAGAATTTGATCATCCTGAAATTTGGCAGGAGTGACAATTTTTTTTTCTTTAAACTCAAATCCTTTCAAGTTTTTAACTCTTCAAATTCTTGTTTACTAGTTCTTTACGAGCCACAACTTCAGACTACTTTCTGTGTGTTTTGAAAAATGGTTCTGCAGCCTGCCCAAAATTGAATGTAAAACGATTAAACAGTAAACTTCAGGGTCTCTGCATCCAGATGTCTATTTAATAGAGTTGCTTCTGGCAAATTTGACTTCTCCCCAACAACAGAGACCTTTTCAGTTCATATGGGAGTGACACAAATTTTCTTCTTTCCTGAAAATCCAGGAACTGGACACCAAGTCTTCTCAACTCTCAGGACAACGTCTTCCCCTCTTCTTGATTGGCAGAGAATAAAAAATCGACAAGTGACTAAAATAGGGGTGTCTCTTTTCAGTAATAGGTAACAGACTTTCTTTTCAAATAGTATTAGAAAATAATAACTTCTCTAAATGGAAATTGATAAATTTTCAATACTAAAAATCCAAATTTTGAATCACTGCATATAACGGAGGCCACAAGCTCTCTGTCAATGGAATAGGGCCCCTGATATAAAAAGAGTATGAACCATAAATAAGAACATCTGCAGAACCTGAACCTGAATGAGCAAACTATATCAGAACAAAGATAATCCCTAGAGACACTTGGAAAAGTATTTCAATAATTCCTACTGTGAAGGAATTTGAGTTTATAAAATCTACAATTAAACAATCCCTTTAAACAAGTATCCTGATACATATATTTATAGCAAGTAGATTTTTACTAACAAATCACAGATAAGATTTTGTTCCCCAGAATGAACAGACCAGTTAATCAGCATGTCTTACAACAGGTCAACTTAGCCAGACTTACTCTTGCCTGATAACATCACAGTTATCCTACCATATTGGTGGTGTAGTTTTCTCCACATACCTATGGCTATATCTTAGCTTTAGAAACTTCAAAACTGAGTTTTAACTGAAATGCTATCAAGGTAACTTTAGAAGTTGCCTCCACTATGCATTAATGTTCTGACCCAAAAGCACTAAAGTATTACTGTATTTTTTAATTTTATGTGGTAGTGTATATTATATCACAGGTCTTCTTTGACTCTGAAAACTGACACTGTTGTGTGATGCCCATTCTCCCCCTGAAAAGTGAGACTATCAATGCATAATAGTTACTTTTCCCACTAACTCCTCAGACCCAATGGCAATCTTAATAAAATATCAATAGCAGGCAGAAAGATGTTTTATAGACATGAAATGCTAGGAGGCTGTGCAAGCAGGTATTGTAGTACCACTGTTTTAGTCAGCTTTTTCACTGCTATGACCAAGGGACATGACAAGAACAATTTTAGAGGAGGAAAAGTTTATTTGACATCCAGAGTTTCAGAGGTCTAAATCCATAGATGACCATCTCCATTGCTCTGAGGCAGAGGTGAGGAAGAACATCGTGGTAAAAAGATGTGACAGAGGAAAGCAACTCAGGACATCACACCAGGAAGCAGAGAAAGACAGCTCTCTTCACTATGACAAAATATAAACCCCGAAGGCACACCCCCAGTGACCAATGACCTCCTCCAGCCATACCCTACCTACCTATGGTTACTACCCAGTTAATCCCTATCACTGAATTAATGCTCTGGTTAGATTAAGGCTCTCATAATCAAATCATTTCACCTCGACACTTCCTTGCATTGTCTCGCACATGAGCTTTTGGGGGACACCTCACATCTAAACCATAACAACCACCAACTACTACTCAAAGGTCGACCTTGAGTCTGTGCTATCAACCATCTGGTACAAATTTTATCTTAGAGAAGAAAACGCAAATAGGAGGATTGCCCAGAAACACGTGACAACTCAGGGGCATTAGTGGCAAGAAGAAAATTTTCCCTTCCTCTCACTTTCCACTCTCCCAATTCAATGTGCTCTTGTCACAGCCAGCTCTCTCACATGGTGTTTTCTTTCCAGATCATTTACTTTGCTCAGAAAAATGCAGGGGAAACACACTCACCACAGTTGAAGCAGGGTTTGTAAGGAGTGAATGTTACAACCACTCTCGCTGACTTCTAATCATTGTGAGCAAAAAAGAAAACAACAACAACAACAAAAAACTGATACCTAGACACACGCACTCTGAATGTCCTGTTCTGAAGGGAAGGGGAGTCCAGGCAAGAAACAAACCATGGTGCCTTGATTTCTCTTTTTTTCTGGTTCCTATTGCAGAAACAAGATTACTGGCCAGTTCCATTGCAATGTATTTTTCATTTAGTTCTTATTTAGCAGTGATTTCTGAAGAAGAAGAAGTAGAAGGAGGAGGAGGAGGAGGAGAAAGGGGGGAACGAGGAAGAGGAGGGGGAAAGAAAAAGAAGAAGGAAGAGAAGGGGGAGGGGAGGGGAGAAGAAGAAACAGTAGAGGTAGGAGGTATGGAAAAAAGGCTCCTCCACCCCACCCTGGAGATACATCAGGTACATCTGGCAAAGGAGTGGAAACTTTTTCTTGTAAGACTTTTCTCCTACTTTAGGAAAATTTGATAAGCCCTTATGAGGGCTTGCTCCACTTTTCCCTGCACCCACTTCTGTTGAGAGTCGCTATTTGGAAAAATACTATTACTTATGGGACTGAGCATGTCCCTAAGTTGTGTTGAGTCAACAAAAATAGAACAAGAACCACAGACATAGAGAGGCTTCACTCAACCTCAAGTCAGCTGAAATTTGTGCCAGAGGAAAAAGCTAAAGCTCTGCTGGGAAGGCTGTGACTAATTAAAACTCTGAGTACTGTCCAAGGTCAGACTTCACTTTACACTTTGTGGTTTGGATATGGAGTAGCCCCCAAAGACTCATGTGTTGAAGATCTGGTCCTCAATGCAGTAATGTTCAGAGGTAGGATTATTGGGAAGTGATTGGACCATTTACCAACTTATCAATAGAATAATAATTGGGGGGCATTATTGGGAGGTGTTGGAAACTATGGGAGATGGAGCCTAAATGAAGGAAGTAGGTCACTGCGAGTGTGCTGTGCTAGGGTATATCTTGTCCCCAACCCCTTCCTCCCTCTCTGCTTCCAGGCCACCATGAAGTGAGCAGCTTTCCCCTGCCTTGTCCTTCCACCATGATGTTCTGCCTTGCCTCAGTAATGGGGCCAGCTGACCATGGACTGAAGCCTCTGAAATTTAGAATGAAAAAAAAACACACACACACACACACAAAAAAAAACTTTCCTCCTCTGAGTTGTTTTTCTCAGATATTTTGTCCCCTCCAGGAAAAGCTGACTAACACTAGAAGAAAAGTCAGAAATAAGAGAATTGCCCCGAGACACATGACAATTTAGGAGCACAGGTGGCAAGAAGAAAGCTCTTTCTCCTTACCTTCCTCTCTCCCAGGCCACTGTGCTGTTGTCACAGCCAGGCTCTCTCACATGGACTTTCCTTTCCGGATCATATACTTTGCTCAGAGAATGCTTGGGAATGCTCGGGAAATATACCCACAGATCAAGTCGAGTAAGCACCAGTTGCCATGCAGAGGAAGATCTGGAGAAGTGCAGAGCAAGGAATGGCAGCACACAATGAACTGAGCTCAGAACAATAGTCAGGGTCAGGACAGGGAAAGAAGGCACAATGGTTTGGGCTCTGGGCTAGTGTGGCGGGGAGCAGAGCAGAGTCAGAAAGCAGAAACCCTGCAGTAAGGAGTATCAGATGGGTGGGAATGCCTTGATGAGGCCAATTCCAGCCTTTCTGCTTCTCTGACAATTTGCTGTCTAGACTGCTTTCATGCTTTGGAGGCAGCTCTGCTAACAGATGTTCCCTGATTACCCACAGGCCTCAGGTGCTCCTGCTCAGCATCCTGAGGGTGATTATTTTATCTAAGAAAAGGAAGGCATGTTTTTCTACTGTTTGTTTTCTGTCCTCTCTATGAAATCATTGCAAAATATCTGTTATTAAGGGCCCATTCTTATAGCAAAATATTTAAATTTTTCCCTATGTTGGTTTTAATCCCATGTCTAGAGAATTCTGGTTTGTTGACATAGAGATTGTGTTCATGTTTCCAACTCCACATTGGCATCTTCCTGTGAGCTCAAAAAAAAAAAGTCTAATCCACCCATTTTCTTTCTGCCCCCTAACTGTGCAAGCCAAACCAACACCTTTCCAGCTCTTTAGCTTTGCACAGATGCAAATGAAAGCAACACAATATGCTTGTTTAGCAAGTGCCTCTGGACAAACGAGACAGCTGTCGAAACTGACGAATGACCAGAGTTGAATTTTATGATATATCAAAGGAGTGGCGGAATTCAGGAGGGAATGCTCTGGCTCATGTTTTGCAATGCTACCATTGCAATTACATCTGCAGTGCTGTGCTGTGTGTCTCAATGCTGATTTAGATGTCACCCGACGAGACACATTTAAGAGAGAAGAGTTTCTGACCCAAAGCCTCTTGATGTCTTATCAACCCACACTGGATTTGCTTCGGGGCTCCATCATTTCTTCAAACACATTTCTTAGGATGAATTAAATCTATATCTTCTAAGTCTCTCTTAAAGCAGAAAGTAAGATACATTTTACTTTCAAATCATCAAATGGGTCAAAACATTGGTCAGAGAAGGCAGAAAAAAATGTGTGAGATTAGATCATATGGTAATAGGTGTTTGAATAGGATTGCTGCTACATATTTCAGCTTTTACCTTAGACTGCAGCAATAAACACCATTAGTGCTCTTAATTACAGCATTTATAAATTAATGAATTTTTACAAACATGAAGAAAATCGTCCTCTCTCTTCCTTTACTGAACAAAATGTGTTTCTTCATAAAATTACCAAGATATCACTTATGTTCAGTGTTACTTGTAATTAATTCATTATGAACTAATTTAGAAAATACAACAATCTTCTCACTATATAAATAATTATTAAAATAAAATGAAGTGTGTATATATACTGTAACCTGTCATTCATAAATCAAGGTGTCCTGATTAGTTTAAATCATTCTTCCAGTTAACAGAAATGTCATTTGTATTATATTAGGATTAACAATTTCCAATTACTTGGGGGGAAAATGAAGTTACATAAAATGTGCTGAATGAATGTAATTTGGCTTTTTTTGAATATGTAGAATGTACTTTAAATTTGTCATTATAAACATTCATTGAACTGGTATTTGGTTGATGTGCCAGTTGAAAGGTATTTTTGATTTAAATTTTTTCTAATACTACAAATGAAGAACAAAGGTTAGAGATCTAGAAATAGAGCATATCTGCTTGGTTTATAACACCACCTAAGTGAAAGCCTCAACACATACCTCCAAGATACCTAATAAATAAAGATAAAAATCTCACATCACCACTTAAGACTACATTTCACAATCAAGCTATTGCAGGAAACTTGGAAGTATTTTACTTACTGATAAAGCTGATGATGTGCAATTTATTAATGTAATCAATAGCCCATGTTTGTTTTGCTGTTGAAAATATAGCTACCTGTCAATCTGAAAGAAATGCTTTCTGATTTTCCTGATTGCTATCTTCAACTTGAAATAGTAAATTCTGGACCAATGAGAAAATTAGGCAGTAAAATCCAGAGGAAGAAAGTTGGGATGTTGGGACATGGTCAGTAAAGACAGTCATGTGGTACATCATTAGCACAGCAGCTGTCTGGATATGGTCTATGTAGTGCTCTTTAGACCCACAGTCAAAATATATTATAATCTCTAAAATTTTTACATTGTAATCTCCTAAGATCAGGAATTTTGTTTCCTATTCACTGTAGTATCCCCAGGATCTAGTAGAGCACCTGATACACAGAACATGCTCAAAAAGTAGTTGAATGAGTTGAGCATGGTGGTGCATGCTTGTAATCCCAGCGGCTCAGGAGGCTGAGACAGGAGGATGGCAAATTCAAAGCCAGCTCAACAATTTAGCAAGGCTCTAAGCAACTTAGTGAGACCCTGTTTTGTTTCAAAATAAAAGGAATAAAACAAGGGCTGGGGATGTGACTCAATGGGTAAGTGCCTCTGAGTTCAATTCCTAGTACCCCCCCCCCAAAAAAAAGTTGTTGAATGAGTGAATGGGGATTGATCCACTTATATTCAACAGTAAGGTTCTAACACCTTTTGGAAGACATTTG
Source organism: Sciurus carolinensis (assembly GCF_902686445.1). Taxonomy (NCBI): domain Eukaryota; kingdom Metazoa; phylum Chordata; class Mammalia; order Rodentia; family Sciuridae; genus Sciurus; species Sciurus carolinensis. Next base: position 65,138,249 of record NC_062224.1, read on the forward strand.
ATCTAAAATATTTTCTAATAATTAGAATGATCTTTGACACACAGATCCTGATCCTGCTTTCACACAAATTCTTCCATTATAACTATACAACTACACGTATCTAATAGGTGGTGTGAGCACTAGCTATACATCCACACTAATCATTATAAACTTGGCTACCCTTGAAAAGTATGCCTACATACTTTTAATGCCCCCTGTCCTATGCCTGTAGTACCTGACTGGGAATCTTGAATCCAATCAAAATATAATAAATACAAAAGAACATGGCAACCTGATTCTTCTATGCCTCTGTCTTCTTTTCAGGGATATTCTTACTTAAAATAAACTGAACCCACTCTGGCTCCTTCCTACCTCTCTCCATCTGCTATTCAATTTTAAAAGTAGAAATTCAGGGATTGGAAAGTTACCATATCAAGAATTGTGCCATTCATCCACCAGAGCCCCAACACAGGCCTTTCCAGTTAATGTAGAAAACTCTGCAATGAAAAAGAGAAAAATGAACCTCTACCATAACAATGTCAGATCTATTGCTTCATCAAGCGTGGGGTCAAAACCCCATTAAGGAAGGTCAATGAAAAAACAAAATTATTTCTCTCCCTGGTGGAGAATGAGTGTTTTGGATAATTTAATAAAAATTAGCCATGATTATTGTTGGTCGTTCACCCAGTGCCTCCCTCACTCCAACCCTATCCACAGTAGATAATATGAGGGTTGAGTTCAGCCACCCTTCTCTTCAGAGGCAGTGGAGGCCCCCGAGTTTCAGCTGGCATCCAACTGGAGCCTTAGGTGACTGAGTGTAGAAGACACAAGAAGGAATGGGGTTGGACTATTTTAACCTGTGGGGAGGCACAGGGTGCCCACAGGGAGAACAGGATGCTTACATGGGAGGAACGGGTGAAAGACTGGGCAGATAGGTTTAGGGAGGGACAGACAATTTGTGAGCCTGGCACTTCTCTCAGCTCATCCTGCCTCTTCCATCCTTGTACACCATAGGGGAGCAAGTTAGCTAAATGAAAGCCTTCTGATCCTGCAGTCCGTAGTGCTTCGGGACCCTGGATTCCACTCTTCATTCACATTTCTGTGTGTGAGGTTGTTGGGACAAGATGGGAAAGGCAACATTCAGGGTCTCTACTCAGTCACCTCCTGAAGACAGCAGGCTTCTTCCTTTCAGTTTCCCAGGACTCACCATCTCTCAAGTAGAGAGTCAGCTGTTACTTTGACAAAATACCTAGAAAAAAAACAACTTGAAAGAAAGGTTTCTTTTGGCTTATGGTTTCAGAGGCTTCAGTCCATGATTGGCTGGTTCCATTGCTTTGGCCCTGAGTTGAGGCACAACAGTATAGCAGGAAGATGTGGTAGGGGAAAGCCACTCATTTCATGGCAGCCAGGAAGAACAGGAATTGGGGGCAGGAATGAGAAACAGTCCAGGAGGGCACACCCACAGGACCCACTTCTTCTAAGTAGGTCCCACCTCCTACAGTTTTCACCAGCTCCCAATAATCCATTTAATTATGAAACCATTGGATAATAGATTAATCCATTGATGAATTGATGAGATCAGAACCCTCATTATCCAATTATTTCCCAAGACCCCCACTTTTTTTTTTTTATACCAGGGATTAAACCCAGGGGCGCTTAACCACTGAGTCACATCCCCAACATTTTTTTGTATTTTTTTATTTAGAGACAGGGTCTCATTGAGTTGCTTAGGGCCTTGATAAGTTGCTGAGGCTTGATTTGAACTTACAATCCTCCTGCCTCATTCTCCCAAGCTGCTGGGATTACAGGCAGGCACTGCCACCATGCCGGGATCCAAGAGTCCCACCTTTGAACATTGCTACATTGGAGACCACGCCTCCAACACACAAGTCTTTAGGGAATATTTAATATCCAAACCATAAGAGACAGCCACGTTTGGGAGATTAAACGAGCCACAAATTCTTTTAACTTCTCACATCAAAAGGTAGAGTGTATTTCCTACTCCTTAAATTGAATTGGCCTGGTGACCTACTTAAACCAATAGAATGTGGTCACAGCATATTATGCAAGGTTAAGCCTAGACCTGACAGCTTCTACTCTTCTATCCCTAGAACATGATGTCTTGTGAACAAGCTGAGGGTAGCCTCCTGGAAGTTAAGAAACCACAGGGTAGAGAAGCCCCAGGCATGAGTGAGCCAGTGTTGACCTCTCCCTGTGTTATCTTCAGTATGGTCGCTTCAGGTAGCCAGACTTCTCACATGTTGACTCAGGGATCCCAACGTGTATTTCCTAAAATGAGATCTTAGTGGACTCTATATTGTTTTTTCTAACCTAACCCCAGAAGTCACACAGCACCACTTTTACTGTATTAGACTCATTAAAAGTGAGTGATTCAGGGCAATCCATATTCACAGAGAAGGGAATCAAACCGTCAAGATTTTGCAGACTTGTTTTAGAAGTACCACATGGGTCATCTGCACTCTGTGTGGTCTGAATTAGCTAATGGAAATAGAGCAAGATGCTGAGGGGCCCCAGCTGTTTGAGTCAGCCCAGCGTCAACAAGACTTGTGAATGAGAGCCTTCAGATGTCAGTGCCTAGGCTTTGAGCCACTCTATGCTGATGCTGGTGAAGGAAAGTGAGCTGTTCCTGCCAAGTTCTGCCCAAATTGCAGATTTATAAGCAGAATAAATGTTATTTTAACCACTAAGCACTTTGGGCAATTTGTTAAGTAGCAGTAGATAACAGATACATGATTACACTTTCTCAGGCTGGACGGTCATATTTGGTGAGCTGCTTATGGGTAAGCTTGAGCCTCAGCAGCCTGGGTCAGCATGGAAGAAAAACTGAGGACAAGCAGCTAGAATTTAAGAGGGATGATGACTAGAGTCCAACACATGGGGCTTAGAGGTTAGGAGAACTCAAGAGAAGAGGAGAGGGGAGGGAACGAACCAGCAAGTGTTCAGGGTCAGCAGTAGGCATTTTCAAGCAGGCAAGTAGAGACCATACAATAGCTGGGGAAGACCTCATCAGGGCTGGGGTTACAGGGAAACAATTCTTCACCCCAGAAGACAAACTTTCCTTTCTCTCTGTGGGACCCAGATAAAGAGACAAAAGTAATGCATGTGAAACCTTTAGAAGGCATATACATATTCAAAGCAAGGAAGTTTTAGTGTGTCAAACATTAAAATTACCATCACACAAAACTATTCACATCAGTTCACCTATCAGTAACTGACTATGTAAAAAACTGGATTGAAGATAGGTCACAGATGTATTCTAGCATTAAAAAATGATACTCCAAATTTCCTAAATATGAATGAAAAAGATTTGTGAGAATAAATCACCACTTCAGCAAGAGAAAGGTTTAGACTCTGTGGGAGTTTAAATGTGACAATGAAATTTCTCAGCCAGCCCCAAATTATCATCTTTCCTCCCAGCAGCGGTTTTTGGAAATCCTTTGTATATTCTCTATTCAATCATCAGCACCATGTTTTTATGTAGGTTAAACTGAACTTCTAACCATGAGAGAACCTGGTATTCTGATCAATAGGGACAGAAAATAATAATAGTCGAAGCCATAGATGCTGAACTTATATTAGGGGTTGAAGATTAATTTATCATGTGCTCAGAACTATCTGAAATAGTCTCATATTCTAACCGTGGGAGGTTACCATAGATTTCTACCCATTTGCCAACACGAATATGGAGAACAATGTTAGAATCTATGTTCAAAATAACTATCTGTTGCTATTGGTAACTAAAACTCAGAGTGAATTGAGCTGTAGGAATCTACCCCCCATTTCCATTTTCAGATGGCTGAACCTTTTAGAAAAGGGACTTAGTTTATTTTTGGTTTTTATGGCTCAAGTATTTCTCAGAAGGTCAGTAGGCCTTGGGAAGGCTTCTATCCTATATTTAGATTACTAAAACTAAGTTTAAAACAAAAATGTTTGGGACTTAGCCAAACTAAACTTTAAAAAAATGAATTGGAAGTTAAGCAAGATATCATCTGTTGAACAGCCACTTGCATGTCCCCATTCAGGACAGCAACATAGATCTCACTTCATGGCAGCTCGTGCTCATATTCCATAGGCCTTTACAGTGTCTTCTTAAAATTTGTTTGGATTTTTCTTTCAATCCTCACTGTGTTCACTCTTTGGACCTGATGAAGGAATTTGACTGATCAGTGTATATACTGGGATTTTTGCAGTTGCAAGTAACAGAGCATTCAACCCAAACTGGCCTAAACCAAAAAAGGAATATACTGGTTCATGTAACTGGAATGTTCAGATGTTCAAGAACATCATGGTGCAGGGGCTTTGAGTGATATCTCCAGGATCCATTTTTCTCTCTGTTTTATGACTTAACTTTTTCTGATTGATTTCACTCTTGCACAGGTTCTTTCTTTCCCGATAGCCCCCAAATGGCTCCTACCTACTCTGGGAACAAATTCTTTCTGGGTTAAAATCTGGTGGAAAACAGTAAGCTTTTTTGACTCAGAACTCTTAAGTCCAGAAATTCACATCGATTAGACCATTCTAGATCTCAATCCCTATCTTGTGCCAACAACACATGCTGTGACAATTGAGTTAGGCCTCAATCCAGTTTCTATTTCCAGAGCTAGAATCCCATCTAAACTGTCTGGAATGAAATGCAGAATAGACAGATCTTAAAAGGGAAATAGGGGCTGTTGACAGAGGCCGAAGGATTGGATGCTGGAGAGGCAAACAATGAATGCCTGGTCCATCCAGCTTTGATCACATCAACACTCCAACTGTATTGAACTCCCATTCCCCTAACTTCCTTTACTCTTTTCTTCTTTGTGTCATCATATGCTAAGATATATGTAGTGAAGTCTTGACCTATTGACTGTTGTGAAAGAGTGTAAATGATCACACTCTGAGATCATAGAGGAAGATGTACATAATTGAGGTCATTGGATTCCATTCAATGAAGCATCCTAGCAACACCAGGGACCTATAGCAATGAACATCATTGCTTCCAGAGTGTATGGATCATGTAAACTAAAAAACATCTAAAATTTTAAAATCTATCCTGATGTAGAAAGAACTATGCTAGTGATGAGGACCAGAATATGTCACCACAAAATAGACCCCTTTGGCATAAAGATTATTCTGGCTGCAGACAAATGAAGAACAGCACACACAGGAAAACCAGAGCATAAGTTTTCCTTTGAAAAAGGCAATTTACATTTATAAAGGCAATTTCCATTTGTAAAGGTCTCCCTCTGTCTCTCTCTCTCTCTCTCTCTCTCAAGAAAAAGGAGAATGACTATACAACTCTTACCCATGGAGAAGGCACCAACTTAAATCTGCATAATAAATCTTAATACACAACACTTGTTTGCCACACATTTCTTGGTCACCTTCCCATAATTTACCTTCCTTTCCAAGTTAGAATCCCTTTTTATTTGTCTAGCCTAAGGTGGTATATAAACCCTAATTCTGACTGTCTTTCTGGGACATATTTTTTGTGTGAACAATGATGCATACCATAATTAAAACTCTTTTTTTTCTTATTAATCTGTCTTTTATCAGTTTTAGTCACAGGCCCTAGTCAATGATAATAGCAGGGTAGAGAGACAGTTTTTCTTCCCTTTGGTAGAATATCTACAGCAGACTTGTGCTATGAGCAGCTTAGCATGATGGCCAATCAAATTTAGGAGTGCTTTAATCTCTGTTATTTTAAGAATATGTAAGTACTTATCCTCCACGCTATTAATCCCTTTGAGACTTTTTCTTTTCAATACAGAAAAAGGAAGGCCAATGTCAAGCATATGAAAGGCTGTGAGTTAAGTTATAGAAATAGATTTATTTTGTAATTTAAATTTTTTTAAGTAGATGATAGAAATGAAAGAAAAAGTTCAAACAGAGCATGTTCCATTCAACACGTTTTTATCAAGAGTCACTAAGTGCCAGAACTGGATATATATCACTGAATTGACCCATGTAAAATCCCTGCCCTCAAGGTGCAAATAGTCCAGCAAGAAACAGACACATTAACACATGCACACAGATATCTCCAATGGTGACAGTAACACTGATTGAGAGCCACGGCACCCTTCCCACTTCTCTTCAAACATTCCCACCTGGAAAATAGAAAAGTAGGCAGGGCTCTCTCTGGCAACATTTTAGTCCCTGCTTGGCATCTTCCAGCTGGTGACTTCTCCCCTGTGTTTTCTTTCCCATTAATTCCTACTGCATCACGACCACCATGGCACTTTTCTACTGCTTTTCTTATTGTTGTGAAAGGCCTGTGAACTGGAGGAAAGCTCGCTGAATAATTTAAAGGCAACTTCTCACTTTCAGAAGCAATGCTCTAGTTACCTAAGATAGCATCAGGCCACCCAACTTTGCATCTGTGCCGGAGGCAGGCATGTACTGGTAGCGACTTTAGCTAAAATAGCCAATGACTCAGCAATGGTGATGACTACCCAAAGACTCTTAGGTATGGTGGTGGGCTTTGCTCAGAGTTGAGAGGTGATACTGTAGGTGAAGAGGAGCTAGTTGAGTTAGTTGATCAGCAGCAGGATCACATGCAAAAGATATCGCTAACCTGAGCTATGACAACACATGCATGATTGGTTACATTTTTTTAACCAAGAATGGAAGTTTTATCTGCTTCCTCTTTACTGCCACCAGCCTCTCAGGCATTTCACTAAGCATCCTCCCCCAGCGGATTCAGAGAAGCACAAATCACGAATATGTTTGAGTCCTAAATATAAACAGAAGTGAGATTCCTTCCATGAGGAAAATAAAATGCAGGAATACCTAGAACTCCCCAGCAAGCTCTGTTCATTCAAAGTCCCACAGAAATATGTTTTTTTAAAAAAACACACACACAAAAAAAAAAACATTCTTTAGATAATGAACTCACAAGATTCCTAGGTGTGACTGTTGAAATGTGCTGATTAAGTTAGGGCCAAATCTCAAATAGAAGCGAAGGTTGGAGGAAGAATGGAAACAAATCCAAGAACCAGGGCCCTAATTATATCTGCTTTGTGAAAGTTGCTTTTATTAATTTAATTTAGCTCCTGGATTAATTTAGGTAAGCCCCTCCCTGCTCATTCCTATTCGTGCAGGGAACCCAGCATGAGCCTAAGCTGGTTTTCTCCAGACTCAGGCATGCCAAGGCATGTTGCAAGGACTCTTGGGTAGGTGGGGGAGCCACCAGGAATTTACTTATGTGAGGGATAGAGGAACAACCTGAAAAAGAATTCCTCCTCTGGAAAGAAATCTTCTTGGCAAACAAGTTTATATAAGGATAGTGGTCTAGAGCGGAAGGGATAAAAGGGCAAAAAGGGTGAGTGGGGTGCCTCTTGGAGGTTGAGGGAGTCCCAAACTCCCATTGTTGAAACTCCTGAAATCTTACAGGAAGAAATATCAAAACTGGGTTATTAAAAAAAGGCATATCTTATATATTTACATTTAACATGTCAACATCTTTGGATTTTAACACCAAAGTAAAAACACATTGCCAACTATTGGTGTTATTCACAAGATTTTTAAGGGTTTATAAGTATTACTAATTTGTAATTCAGTGCAGGTGATATAGCCCATTACAGGGTCCCAAGAAAAAGACTGAATATTGAATGCTGTCTTCTTTCAGTTCCCATGGCATCTCTTGTGATGGGCTGACAGTTCTGGCTCCATGAGAATGTTATAGAACAGACTCTAAGGGAAATGACTAAACAGACTCCATTTTGCCCTGAGACTCCATGTTATGTAGGAAATAAGCTTCTCCCATGGGAAAACCTCGTCTCTGTGCCCATCATCAGTTACTTGGTGTGACATGTTTAATAATATACAATGGCAACTACTATGTAGTAAAGAATTGCTCTCTTTTGATTCCTATTGCTCCTAAACAATGTACCATGTGAACAGTGATTGTGTGGATGTTAGTAACCATTCTTTAGTTTGTACCTAGGTAAGGGTCATTTTGACCCACTTTCCCCTCTGTCGATGATCTCATGATGTTAATGTGTAATTTCGAATCATAGCAACAGACACTTATGATTAATGTGATTTTTGGTATAAGAACCCCTACAACCCTATGGTCAGGGCTGTTCTCCCAATAGCCATTTTTGGGGGCATTGTGTGAGACAGTCAGTCGGCCTGCTTAATAAAGACTCTCAAATTTGGACTTGTCAGTGGTGATCCATCTGTTCTTACGTTGCGCCCTATAACAATCTCTGAGATGCCCTCGTTTGGAGTCATTCCCATCACTGGCTGGTGTCTGTCCCTCAGAATGTCATCCTGCTCCATCCTCACTAACTCGGCCTGAATCTTTTGCCTAGGGGCTGCAGGAAAACAGCAAGCAGAAACCACAAGAGCTTTTTATTCATAAGCTCTGAGAGACGCTGAGCATGCAGACCTCCTGGTGCCAACCACTTCTTCAGCAACTGTGGGGACTTTGGCGACCACAGGAGTCGGCTCAGACATTATCACCTTGACCAGGTGTCAGTAACCTTGGCACAGGTGTCATTGGGCTATCAGTGCCTTTGACTGACACCAGCAGTAGCTGCACCTGCCAGGGAAAGTGACAACTACCTGTCAGTTTCATTGCCGGTTATAAGAAAGATCACCAATGAGCGCCAGGGGACAGGTTAACCCAGCCATGGGATAACCAGGAAGTTCTTTTTCCCAGTGAACCCTTCCCTGCCCTCTCCCTGGGCAGCTGGGGTTCCCTCAGAGAGCCCACATTGTGTTTCTCCACAGCAGATTATGTAGCAGCAGACTACATAGGGAGTCACCGCTTATGACTCGGTGGGTAAGTCTATTTAATTCTCCAGCTTCGTATTAAGAGGATCGCTTGCAGGTTGGGGTTGTAGCTCAGTGGTAGAGCACTTGCCTAGCATTTGTGAGGCACTGGGTTCAATCCTTAGCACCACATAAAAATAAATAAATAAAGGTATTGTATCCATCTACAACCAAAAGTAGTTTTTGAAAAAAAAGAATAAAAGAATAAATGCATACTGTTAAAAAAAAAGAAAACAGAAATAAACACACTTGTCTATAGGTGTAAGGCTCATTCTCAATATGAGCTTTGTCAGGAAGTTTTATAATGTTTCAACTTTGTATATTTTGTTTTATTTCTAGATTAGTTCCGAACTCAGGAAAGAGAGCTGTTACTTATTGTCTCCTAAACATTCACAGGTATCTTCATCATCAATCATTATCATGTATTCCCAGGACATGGCAGTATATTATTTGGCCCTAAAAGACACCTAAATGAATGGATGAATGAGAAAATACACAGCACTCCCTCCAGAACAATATCAGAAATACTGGTAGGAATTTGAGGTGTATGTGATAAGAATTATCCAGAGAAAAATGGTTTGATGATTGTTACAGTGACTCCATTTTTATCCAAAGACTGATAATACACCAGGAAACATAGATTATTCATTTATCAAATCATACATTCAAGAAACATCTTCTGAGCATCTAAGGTGCAACAGGTGTAAAGAAAGAGAATCCCTATATTTAAGCAGTTCACACTCTAGTTGGGTAGGCAGACTCTGTGAGTAACTGAAATTCAATATGACACGACTTACTAACAATGTTAACTAGTTACTAAAGTGGCATAGAGGAGGTAAAAATTAATTCTGCCTGTCAAGAGAGTTGGAAAACTTTCAGAAAGCTGAAGGCCAAAAAAAAAAAAAAAAAAAATACCAACTAAAGTCTTTTGTTCACAATATGGAGAGGAAAGAAATGCTCAAGACATGGAACTAACCACCAGGTGCCTGGCAGTTCTTCTTGAAGCCAACAAGTCAGTTAGAATCCAGATCAAAAGAACTAGTAATTAATTCATTCCAACAAGGGTTAGTTGAGAGTCTACTACATACAAAGAATGTCCCAAGATGTGCAGGTGATGTATTACAGAAAAAGGACCAAGACACCTGCAGCTAGATGTGAAAGGGGAATTTAGAGGCTCCTTGGATGTTGTCTCAAGAGTTAATTTTCACTTCCAGTCTCTGTGCTGGGAAGATGTTTCCATCGTACAAGGATTCCTGCAGAGAAGGGAAAAACAATGATTTTGAGTTTTGACCCAAACTAGAACATCTAATCCTGGACATTTTAATGAAGAAGATCAAATCCAGAAAAATCTCACATTGAACTTATGATCAGTCATCTGGTATAGGCAGTAGAACATGAAATTACCTTTGGACGAGGATGCATTTATTCTGGAAATCACAATTGTCATGGAAATGACTTCCCCAAAGCACAAGATACACACTGACAGAGATGTTTATACCACATATCCCTTTTCCCTGGCTATGGTTAATAAGTTAAAGGGTAGCTAAGATGAACCAATCTCTTTCTAGGATTAGAATTGGGACTAAGAGCATTTGCAAATTGCTGATGACTACCTGAATTGAAATAATATAAATTTAAATACTGTGTAACTATCTTTTCACCTTGTGCATGGACAAGTAAAAGCCATTTGTGGAGAGAGGGAGTTTATGCACAGTGAGAAAGCATAAATGAGCCTATCTGCTAATGACCCAAGTCTTGGTGAAACAACTTCACCTCCAACCCTGGGATCCTGTTGCTCCCTAATAAATCTTCTGTACACCCACTTTTTGTTTAAGTTAGTTTAGTGGAATCTTATTTGTCATCAAAAGAGCCTTACACCTTTTAAAATTGACTAGAACCAGGCACAAACCTGTAATCCCAGCAACTTGGGAAGTTAATGCAGTAGGATCCCAAGTTTGAGGTCAACCTCAGCAACTTAACAAGGCCTAAGCAACTTTGTGAGATCCCATCTCAACATAAATAAATAAGGGCTGGGATGCAGTTCAGTGGTAAAGTGTCCCTGGGTTCAACTCCCACTACAAAAAAGAAAAGAAAAAAAAAAGGGGGGGAGCAGAGGCATCTTCTGGGATCCATGGTTTGTAATTTTCCAGCTGAAAAAGGTTCAATTTGTTTGCATGGTCCTAAAAAAAATCTATTTAATTGTGGGGAGAGTGGCTAAAATATAAACTCAGACCCATCATCCTACAAATTATTGCCTGTTCTGGGAAACATAGTTCCTCAAGAAGAATGGCTACTGCAAACCAAGATGGCAGCAGGAGTATGCATGCATGGGCATTCCTTCAACCAAAACTGAAAGAAAACTGGTCTGAATTTAGCAACCTTCAGACTGGACCAATTGTGCCCCTAATATTGTGTTATTCTAACTCAGTTGGAAAAAAAACCTGATGTCTGATTATTATATTCTATATAATATAATAGAAGGACTGTCTTTCTGAATATAGAGGGCATCTTTTATGAATTGTAGACTGCATTTTTTTCCTGAAGGGAATGAAACTTCCACAATCTATCATATTGGGATGAGTTAATGGAGGTTAGATATACAAGACTCAGAAGGCAGGGAACATTTTACCAGTTGAAGGATTTGCAGATAATGTGGCCTGTGCCTCAGCATAGGGTAGACATGCTGAGGTCTTTCAGCCATGAAAAATACTAACTTGCACCACTGTGAAGCAGGCCAGAAATTAAACAGGCTTAACTTCAGTGGGCTCTGAGAACAGAGTCCTAGCAAAGTCATATCTAATGCCAGTTTTACATTTACCTACATGGTCATTTCCTTCTATGATATTAAAACCTTCAGTAAAGTTTAATTATAGTGTAGTCTTGGCTTAGCTGCAGTGAGGGAAGGATATGTGTGGAGCAGTAAAAGGGACACAGACTTTCTTCATCTTGGGATCAGCTTTGTGGCAGTGTTACTAGGTTCTTAGGTCAGAAGCCCTGGATTAGGGGCTCCCAAAAAATCATGTCTGGGTCACTTTCCCCAGAAATCAGAAAGATAAAGCAATGGGACAGGTAGGATAGAAATTTATTCAATATACCTACATAGGTAAGACAAGGGGGATCGAGCATCTTCAGCCCTGTGTTCAGGGGTACTGACATGAGCTCCCAGTTTATATAAGGAAGCGGGGCCAGAAGTATGCATAGTCAAGCAGTCTTGATAAAACTGTGGTCTGGTTGATCTTTATCTCAGGATCAGCCAAGTGGAGACTCATCTTCAGTGATAAGAAAGTTGCTTTTGCCTGAGGGGGTGGTTACAGCTTATCACAAGATGTTCACTGATCAGACCTGTTGTCCCTGGAATCCAAGGTGACTGCAAGAGAAAATGACTCAGAAAAAGGACTGGTCAGAAAAACGAAACACCTTAGTTCCTTCAGGTTTAGGGCAATAACTGGAGACTTTTAGGCACCACTTGGTGGTCTGGAACAGGACATTATAAAACTTGGCAATTAGTAATCTATTGATCATGTTTTTGCTGAAAATCTTGAAAATACCTTGGTTACTCTTATCTTGGTGCCTTCAGTTTTGAAGAGGGAGGATTATCAGCTTTACCCAAGGCTTAAGTAGCAAAGGACATAGATGCAAAATGAAGGCAGAAATGCCAAGCTTTTATCCTGCTTTGATTTACCTATTGGACATCTGCGGGCCCAAGTATAGAGTCAGTGCTTTCAGCAGAAAGAGCTTCTAAGTCCTTGTTACAATAGCAGCATCCATTGAAGGGAGATAGAATGTTCTAGAACTGCAGAAAGAGGTCAACAGGAAAGTGAATGTTGCCTCATGGTAGAGTACAGTCCCCCAACCTAGAATCAGGCAAAGCAGAGGCACAAATGTGGCATAACAGACCTGGGAACCAGCATGAGGCACCCTTCCCCCACCCACCTCTTGTGTGCTAGAGTGAAAGTCACCACTGTGGTAGAGATTGGCTAGATGCTCAACAATATCATTTCCTCCTCCCGAGCATACACAGGGTTTATCTCCCAGATTCCTTAAAAAGGCCAAAGGAATACAAATGCAGGCCTGCACTCTAAAATCTCCAAAACCTCTGCCTAAGCCCTCGTGGCTCAATTTAGATGATACGCAAAGATACCAGGAGGACCACAGAAGATAGCAAACTTGAAATATAGAGGGAGCCTCAATCCCCAAATCACTACTTAGAGGAGAGCTGCCAGACCTGTTTTGAGGGATGATGGAAGCAAGGAATAAACATGTATTGTGCTAAGTCATTGAGGTTTTTGAGGCTCTTTTGTTATTGTATCTAATGTCAATTACTCTAATACAAAAACAGAAAAAGATATCTGAAGCCTACTACACAGATGAGGGCTTTTGAACCATCAGAGATTTGGGTTTACATAGACATGAATCCAATCTAGATCCATCCCCCAAAGAGCTTGCAACCCAAGCTTAGAGAAAAGGTGACAATAGAAGGATAAACAAGAACCTAACAAATGGCTTTGTTTTCCTATTGTAGAGATTAGTGGTGAGGCAGAACTACCAGGAGACATTTAGGACATTTAGACATTTATGAATTCTCATAGTACCATTCCCTCCAAGTGGCAGAATTGTCAGGAGTTGAGTGCTTGTTTTACAAATTGTGAAGCCACTGAGTATCTCACCCATGCATTAAAAGAAGCCTCCATTTTTCTCTCCGATTAGCTCTTAGAGTTTCACTTACAATCTCTATTTCTTCATTGCCATAGTATTGTCTTTGCTTTCCTGTGTTTATCAGAAAATAAAGGTACAGTAGTCTAAGTTACTTCTTACTGAACCAAGTCTTTGCCAACACAATGCCAAGTCCATAAGTAGGTGCAACCCCAAATATGAGTAAGACTTCAAAAATAGTTGACCTGGTACTCCTGGAAGAATAGCTTTTCATCCAGGATGGTTGAACTTTATTCCTTTTAATCTCCTTTGCTCATATCCTTGGGACCTGGGGAAAGCACCATATCAAAGATTTGTGATGGCAACTTTTTCACGGATTGCCAAGTAAAACTGGATAGGAGAAATGTGGACAGGTGAAGCAAGTCTGTGGCTTTTTTTTTTTTTAAGTTCAAAAGTAACTTATGATGCATGCCACAACACAGATGAAACTTGGAAAGCATTATGCTAAATGAAAAAAAAACCCACATGTTGTATAATTCTATTTATATGAAATATCCAGGATAGGCAAATGCAAATCCATAGAGACTAAAAGCCGATTAATGGTTGCCAGGGACTGGAGGGAGAGGGAGAAGGGGGAGTGACTGTTCTCACTGGGTACAGGGTTTCCTTGGCAGATGATGAAACTGTTGTGGAACTAGATGGTGCTGGTGGTTGCACAACACTGTGCACATACTAGATGCCAGTGAATTGTGCACTTTGAGATGGTGACTTTTACATTGTGAACTCTACCCCAATTTTTTTTTTTAAAAATCAGATTTTTAAAAGTAATTTAGTATTATTTTTTGCCTTTCTTGCCCCACACATTCCTGCTGCCTCTCCTGAAGCTATAATATTAATAAAGGTAGCATTAACAACACTAGAAATTAAATGCGACTTGCTGCAGCCTGACTGGCAAAAACCCAAAACTCAACTTTAGGGCAATCGACTGCTGAATCAATAGAAAATCTGAAAGGGGAAATCATATGCTCTTTAACTAAATCTCAGGGGAGACTGGTTTCCACTCAGAGCAGACCTAGAATTATAGGTTCCTGGATGACAGATTAGTAAATAAAAAATAATAAAACATATTGGGGTCTTTTCTGGTCTGCTCTCTTCCTCACATGCATGCTGACTTTATTAATAAGTCTGAGCATTTAAAAAAATCTTATCTCCTAGAACTGGGTATTATGGCAAACCAGATTAGACAGTGAAGAAGAGAATTGATCAGAGGATAGAAAAGGGGCTGGGATTGGATTGCTCTGGTCATGCTGACCTTGAAGAATCATATCATGAATCCTGTGCCAAGTAGGGGGCTAGACAGACACGAGGTTTGAAGAAAACAGACTGAAAAAACCTTGCTTTATCAAACCACTTAGGAAATTGAGGCTGGAGGATCACAAGTTCAAGGTCAGTCTGGGCAACTTAACAAGATCCTGTCTGAAAAAAAATAAAAATAAAAATGGCTGGAGGTGTAGTTTCTTGCCTTCTCTCCACTCCTTGGCCATGCTTTCTCCTCTTTGAGAGGATTTAGCACCTCTGCCTGAGCTGGGAAATTAAAGGGATAGCTGGTGGGAGGTGGTGTCACTTCATAAAGAGGCCACATCCTAACACAAAGGCCCTGGTCTATTCTAGAGCTGTTTTCTTTACATTCTTTGAGACACATGTCCAGCACAAAAGAGAGCAAACATCATTTGGTGCTTTGGGGCTATGGAGCCCTACATCCTAGACCTGCTTTGGAAAAGAATCAAGCCAGGGGATTCCCAGCCCCAAAGACAGAGGTATGCTAGAGAAACTCAGCCCACAAATGTTGATTGCTAAATTTTCAGGAAACTATAAGCCTCTTCCTAAATAAAATCATTACTTTAGAAATTATATTACAGATATTACTAGAGCTGAAAGAGCTCTCTGTAATTGTCATGATTTATACAAGGTGATAACTAGTAAATAAATGGTAGATTACATAACAGATGTTATGACAATAAATTTATTGGGAAAAGATGTAATGGATTGGGGTGCAACTCCATTTCTCATATCATGGTTGAAGTGTAACTGTAGGTTGGCTGTGGATATATAAACTCAGCAAAAATCAACAAAAACATCTTACCAGTCAATTGGCAAAATGAAATTTACAATAAAGTGTGTTATGTGTTTTTATTAGTAGTAGTAAATTGTGTACCACACACTTTTTACATATAAAGTCCACAATAAACTCATGAACGTATCTAGTTTTTCCAGAAAGCCAGTTGTTAAACCTCATCAGCACACAATTGTCTGAAGCTTATAACCCTAGGACTCTTGAATTGAGTAACTTGTTCATCTTCTTACCTGTGGAAGGAAGGAAAGAGGGAAGGAAGGAAGATAGGAAGGGAGGGAGGGGAGAAGGGAATGGGGGAGGGCTAGGTCTTTTTAGACAATCATACTCCTTGCCTTTCAAATCTAAAGTTGTACAGAAGATGATAATGAAAGATACAGAGTTCACTCTGTAGGTAACCTCCCACACAGTATAATTTTACTCCAAAGCTGGCCAGTCGAAAAATATCTACCCCTTTGGCCTGCCCAAACCTGCTTCGTGAAATTCACAGAACATGACTGTCCTTCCTTTGGGTAAACCTGGTCTCCCAAAGCTTTCTCTTGCCTCCAGTAGCGCTCATTTGCACCTTAGTCCACATGTGTGTATAAATAACTAGATGTGGCCTTGAAAAGCACTGAAGTCCCCAGGAAAAGGAGATGTAATGAAAGTTCTGATGTGGAGAGGGAGTTGAAGAAAACACCCAAACACCAGCTGTTCCTTAGCAGTACAGGCCGTAAAAAAGGGAAAACTCTCAGACAGATTAGGATGTCACTGAGCACTGAGGGGACCATTGAGGAGCAAAAGGCTTTGAAAAGGAAAGCAGGAATGAGCTGAAGGCTATATCACCTCATCCAACCTGGTGTAGACACTAGCATTGAGTTTGCACATTAAACCTCTTGTGAAAAACTTGGGGGTGAGAGTGAACCCAAATGTAAAGGACAGACTCTGGGTCCATGATGATCTGTCAATGTGTTCAATGACTGTAACAAATGTACTCCACCCATGGGGTAGGTTAATAGTGAGAAAAGCTGTGTCTGTGTGGGAGACACAGTGTGTGAAAATTTTCTGCATCTTCTGCTTAATGTTGCTGTGAACCTAAAACTACTTTGAAAAATAAAGCCAACTTAGAAAGTACGGTGGGGCAAGGATCCTAATCATTTGCCCTGTTTCAGCTGGAGTCTGCAGGCCCACCCTGGGGACCCTTTCCCTGCTTCTCACCATTTTCACCTTCCAATGTATCTTCCCATGACAGTAACAATTGCAATCCTTGGGAAAATATAATTATAACTGAACAAGTGTGGGCTGATGCACCCAAAGAGGGGGGACTGATAAGAGAAAGTCGCACCCACCCTTTGTCCCTGATTCAATTAATAGGCAGAAGTAATAAATACTTAATTTTTATCTTTCAGGGCCATCCTCCCCTTTGCCCTTTGGATGAAATATTGTGACTTTCCTTTTTTTCCAAACCTATATCACAATCTCCTTTCAGAAATGTTCTTTACCATATTTACTGTGATCACTTTGCTTTTCAAAAATCTATTTTTTTAAACCTCTTCTAAGGTTTCTTTGACCTTACTTCCTATTGCTCCTCCTCTTTTCCAAGTGTATCCTTGAACTTCTCTTCAATATCATCTTCAGCGTTTGAAGTTTGTTTACTTGTGATGTAAGGGACTCTCTCCCCGGCATGTTCCTGGAAAAGCCAGGTGATCAGGAGAATATTGGTTGTACTTAGGTGTAAAACAGACCCTAAAACCTATGTGAGGGTAGACTGACTGGTCTTTACTCCTTCCATCTCCTCATGCATGTCTGTATTTTAATAAATAACAAAAGTCATTTTTTTTAAGGGGGGATTAGAAGTTAATTGCCAACTACACCCAGGGCAGGGTTAGCTCTTAATGGCCAGTGTAAGTGACAGGATTAGCAATGCCAAGTCAAAATCAATCCAGGGAGGGGACCCACAAGTTCCCTGTGCCAGACTTGACCCCACCCTGTCTGCCACAATGTCATCTAATGAGGCTTAACTGGTTAATTAAGTTCCATTATCCCTATGAAATCTTAAATGGAAGGACATCTAAAATTGAGCAAAAATATTATTCAGTCATAAAGAAGAATAAAATTATGGCATTTGCAGGAAAATGGATGGAACTGGAGAATATCATGCTAAGTGAAATAAGCCAATCCCAAAAAACCAAAGGCCGAATGTTTTCTCTAATAAGTGGATGATGATATATAATGAGGTCATGGGTTGGGGAGTAAGAGAAGAATGGAGGAACTTTAGATTACATAGAGGGAAATGAGAGGGGAGTGGGAGCGGGGGTGGGGATATGAAAGATAGTGGAATGAGACAGACAGTATTACCCTACGTACATATATGATTACATGAATAGTGTGAATCTACATTGTGTACAGCTATAGCAATGAAAAGTTGTACCCCATTTGTGTACAATGAATCAAAATGTAGTCTGTAAAAATTTAAAAAAATTGAGCAACAAGTATACCCCTTATGGTAACTTTTGAAATATATGTTTTTAGAGTTCTATTTTTTTTTTTTTTTTTTTTTTTTTTTTTTTTGCCGTGCTGGGGATCGAACCCAGGGCCTTATGCTTGCAAGGCAAGCACTCTACCAACTGATTTATATCCCCAGCCCTAGAGTTCTATTCTTTCAAGAAAAGTTATAGGTGAATGATTTACATATTTGAAAAATGATATATATTTTCATAAATGTGAAAATTGTATAAAGGATATATAAGCTCTAGATCATGCTTTCCAATCTATTTTAACGCACCTTTGTCAATTTCATTGAAATATTTGCAGAATTGAAAACTTGGGACTTAGTTGGCTTAGTTGGTTTGAACCTACTTCATTGAACAAGAATTCAGGGACAGCTCCTCATCTGCTGAAATCACCCTTTCCTATGGCCTTGTGGGTCTACCTAACCCCAAAATACAACCACAAAGTCTAGGAAAATTGTATTTTCTGATGTGTGTAATTTTTTCTTTGTTTGAAAGTTCTTATGAAGACAAATTAACTTCACTTCCACATTCTTACTGGAAAGAACCACAGTGCACCATGTTGGAACTGCTCTAGGAATCCAGCATGGATGACCACTGTGCAATTTCTTCTCTCATGCAATCCATAGCTCCCCAGGAGCAGACATCCATGGACACTTTCACTCCATATCAGACTGCAGAAAGCATTTATTGCTTGCCTCCCAGATCACTTCTTTTCTAAGATGTCAGCTTTAAGAAGTTACTGCATGCCATGTGTCAGTCTGAGTGGGGCTTTTATTTCTAAATACCCTCAATTCTAAGACAGGTCCCAGGATCTGTCTTCCCGGGCATCAGCTCTAGAGCAGATGCTGCGTATTTTGTCAACGTTGTAAAAGAAACAATCTAATGTGACAGAGTACTTAGAAACAGCGTAAAGTTTTCAACATATATTGAAGCTGCCAGTATTTTAGTGGGATAGCATGGGAGATAAGACCATGTGTAACTATTATGGTTACTGGTGGCTCTTGTCTTGTTTGCAAATGGCCAGGTGGTTAAAGGCAAATGCATGGCAGTTGACTCTGGGAGCCTTGCAGGAAATATTGTCCCCAACTTGCCAAAGAGAGGAATTGCATGAATCAGATCACTATTTCCTCAGCTGGCTGGTTCTCTAGCTCCCCTGGATCTGAAAAAAAAGGCAAGGAAAGAAGAAAGGAGGGTAGGATAGTGTGCTCTGTGGGACCAGACTGGGTGCTGGATGTGCTGAAGCCATTTCTCAGCCCAAGCTCCTCTTTACTCAGACTGCAGGAAACCCTGATTTAGCATCTGTTGTCAGCATTCGCAGGTGTCACAAAAATGGAAGGAACCTAGGCCTGTAGTGGATTCACCTGCAGTAAGAGCTTTAGAAAGGGCTGTGATGAACAGCAGTGTTTGCTTTAGAAAGGGCTGTGATGAACAGCAGTGGCTTCAGGGCCGGAGTGGGGAACCCAAGAGCAGAAATTAAACCACAGGAGAGGAAATATAGGCGCTGTAGGTAACTTAATGGTTCCATTAGCACCTGAGGTGTATTCTGTTCCCTGAATCCTTCTCTCCCCACTAAGGCCTCCAGACTGCTACAAAACAAAAATAAAATAAAAAGTAGCAGCTACAGATTTACCACTGTGGTTTTTATGTCTGCTCACTCAGAAAGGGCTACACTCTCTTTAGGCTATCATCAGCCCCACTCACCCAGAGGCCACCCCAGGCCACCAGACTTCACTTGGGCTGGGGCACCTCCAGCTGGAAAACTTACTGCTAAAGAAGGACAAAAAGGAATATCGGCCCATTCCCGGGAGAGTGTGGACTTCCAAAGCTTCTTGTCTTTGACCTTTGTTTTCCTAAACAAAACTCAGGACATGTGTTCTGAAGAAGGATTTTTGTGCTGCTCCCAGAGGGGTGAGTCAGTTGGCAGGGGTGGGGGAATCATGGTTTAGAAATACCAATGTTAGAATTTCTGGGACATTTTGAGATTAGGCATAAGAGAATAACAAGGAAGAACAGCAGTTTGGAAGTCAATAGATGTAATTAATGATTACATCTCCATTACCTCCAAACTTGTCTTAGACAAGTAATTTTTCTGTGACTCCATTTTCTCTCTTGTAAAAGGGGATAATTTTAATAATATCTATTTCACATGGTTGTCCTGAATATTTAAAATGAAAAGTTTGTGTAAAGGAGAAAGAAAAAAGCAATGCTATAAACTATAATTGCTTTCTGAAGCAGAGGGATTCTGCTACAGGAGTGTCTTTTTGTTCTTCTGAGTTCCTTTGGTGGGTTTGTTCAGCTTTGTTGAGTAAAGAAATAAGAATTTGGAACTTCTAGAGAAATCTAGCATGGAGATCCTGAGAAATGAATGAAGATGGGGGAAAAAGAGAGAGAGAGAGAGAGGATTCAGTGAGATAAGTGAGACTGGAGGAAATTTTCTAAGCTCAGGGGCTTTAAGGCTTGATAGACCTGAGTTCAAATCCTGCATCTGCCACTCACTGGCTGTGAAGCTCTGGGAAAATTATTCAGATTCATTAGCTTCAGTTTCTTCACATGGAAAATTGGGATATTACTTCCCTCTCAGAGTTGCAAGGATTAAATGAAATAATTATTGTGAAATTCCTAATATAGTATACTGCTCCTATCATTGTGCATAACACAGGAAAGTTATGGTCTGACCTGCAACAAAAAGAACAGCTTAGCAAAGGCACCTTCCCTACCTATACAAATAAGAATGGGCACACATCCTTCATATATGAATACACAACCAGGTAATTCCACATCATGCACAACCACAAGAATGGGAAGTTATATTCCATGTATGTATGATATGTCAAAATATATTCTACTGTCATGTATAACTAAAAAGAACAAATAAAAAATTAGAAAAAAAATAATAAGCACATCCTTGTCCAAACTTCTCCAGAGTCTAGTGCTAGATCAGATACAGTTTGAGAGAGCCCAAGGAACACTAGGTTCTGGTGGGAGTTACCATAGCATAAGTCTACCTTTGACTCGTCAGTCCTTCTCCTTCCTATCCTCCCCTTAATATTTTCCTGATCTAGAAAAGCAGCCTTTGCTTGCTGTGATTGGGATGACATATTGTGAAAGCCTATACTTATGCAAATAAAATGATGTATGTAAAAGAGTTTTATAGACAAACTCAGGAATGTTATGCAAAAGTAAGGCATTAGAATTATTATCACCAGAAGGAAAAGACTTAACAAATAGAAACCTGGATATTCCTTTTTTATGTCAGGTCTAGTTTTTATTTTTTCAGAAGCATGACCTAGTGATAAAGGATTTTTAAAAAATCCTCTCTGGAGCTCTACGCAGTTTCTCCAGGCCAACTGAATGGGCATCATTTCTGACTGTTAAGTAGTTACATGTATTCTGTCAGGTACAGTTGACCTACCTGGAGTGCCTTGGATGGGGGCCATGCCTCCTCCTGCACCCCCTGGCCTACGTACCTCCATCCCACTGTCTGTGATTACCTGCTTGCACTGCAGTAGGTACCTGTGGATTAGTAAGAGTGAAGAAAGCAAAAAGGTCTCTGTTACAAAGATGCATACTATGGAAAACATCGAACAAAAACATACACAAAAATTCATTTACTTCCTTTTTGGTAACTAAGTCTGAGAGCACACAGGCAGAGGTTCTTCTGAAGAAATGTTAATTACACTGCAGCAAGATATTGGCGTGTACAGAAGAGGAAGAGGGAGAGAGAGTGAGCAGCATGTGCAAAGGCTCAGAAGAAGAAAGGAACCTGGCAATAGAAGATGTGAAAGAAGGTCAACGCACATTGAGTAAGCAGATGGATGGAGAAGAGCTCCTAGGAATAAATCCTCCAGGTTGTTTACATTGGGGAATGGTGGAGACAAACCTCATGTTTCACAATTAGTGGAAAACCATTCATAATGAATAAGGGAGAGGAGTAGCAAAAAAGGTGTGTCTAGAGACTGGGGATGTAGTTCAGTTGGTAGAGTGCTTACCTCGCAAGCACAAGGCCCTGGGTTCAATCCCCAGCACCACACACACACACACACACAAAGTATGTTTAGAACATTTGTTTGCTATTAAGTATGTGGACAATTTATGAAACTAATTAGAACACAGGGCCATTGGGCCGAAGGTCAAAGACTGATTGACTGAGCTGGCTAGGCTTCTTTTATTTCATGGCCAGCTTGCATACACTTGGGCAAGCGAAAGGCTATTTGAAACTGTGGATGAGTTTGTGCAAATCCATTCCCACCAATAGAAACAGATATTAAAAAATCCATCATGTGGATGATGTTGATGATCATCATGTATAAAGAAGAGAGCTTTATAATTTAGGTACCAACCAGCTGGGTTGCCATGAGTGCTCTGAGCATCATAACCACAGAACCCAAACCTACTTCTCAGGCAACTCCTCTGCTTCTAGTGACTCACAAGGTGACTCACTTGAGTGAACACACCTACCTCTCAAGACCTACCTATTTTGTCCTGACTTCTTGGAGGTAGGAGAACAAAAAAGTGTCCAGAGCTGGCCACAGGCAACCAATCAGCCTGCTTCTAATACTAGCACCAAAAGTGAATCCCTTGATGCTCCTGCTTGGCTGTTCTAGGGCCTGTGATCCGTTCCCTTGAGATGATACTTTCTGCCCCAGCACCACATAGATTTCCACAGTCCCTCCAAATGGAACAATGCCACTAATGGAAGTCACCTAATTGCAGTAAAGAATCAGGAGAAATCATTTCCTTCCTCCTTTCAACTCACTAGGAAAATATCTGTTCTTTGCAAATGTCTGCTAAGAAATACCAGGGACCCTCCAACTCTCCCTTCCAATCTTCCTTGTCCTCTTTCTTCTCCTTCTTCACTCCTCTGTCCTCTTTCCTGCCTTCTTCTTCCTCACTCTTTCCCTCCTCTTTCTTGTTTTCCTTCTCTTCCTCCACTTTCCTCCCAATACTTCTCCATTTGTGCTAATTTCTCTATAATGACCATCTCACATTTGAACAAAAGGGAAAGGGAAACAGTGAAAGAAAAGAGAAATGGAAGCTCAATTCCCAAATCATCTAAGAAAGGGTTAACTGGGGTATGACAAGGACCTTGGAATCTACCCAGAGTCCTTCACCAATCATCTTTGTAACACTCTGTTCCAGATGAGATAGAGGGATTTAGATAACTTCTAATATCCATTCTAAATTTAAAATAACAGAAGATGTGAATAGGTTTATTTCCTAAGGCAAAGGAATCCTTTAGGGACAAGAATTATTCTTCAGTAACTTCATTATGGGCCAATAAAGCAAAGAAGCCAGCCTTGAGCAAAGCCACTGGATCATCTAGTGACATCATTTCACCATGTTAAAAGAATTTAACTCTTAACTTTCAATATAGTCCACCATAAAGTCAGTGAAGACACACACACATACACATACACACACACAGTAAAACATTACAGGACTGCTGAACTGGAAGGATTTCTTGAATCACTCATTTGCTTCCAGTTTGGTTAGAGTCTCAAAATCCTTTTTGTTCATCCTCAGCTTTAGGAATAAGTAAGATTATGGTATTGGTAAACAGTTCCTATTGAATGGGACCATTATTGAGTAACTTTGGCCCTCTTTCTGAAAAGTCATTCATGCCCTACCCAGAAAAATTCTTTGACTCCTGTCCATATCTGGGGAAACTTTGATAGTGATGGCACCAATCCCCAGCCCCATCACCCTAGAGGGTACCTCCGTGTTCTGAGGGACAGACAAAAACTTTTTTTTTTTTTCACTTTCAGAAAATGTGTTCTTGTCTACCATTCCTACCACAAAAAAGCTAGACCCTGGAAGCCTGTCGGTAGAACCAAAACCAGAATTTACCTTGTTGATTCTTAGAGTCCATGGCAATTTTATCATGTGAGTACAGCAATGAGGTTCACCCTGGCTTTCCCTTCTGTAGATCACGGTTGCATTCACCACCACTATCTGCATATCCACAATGCTTGTGGGGATTTCCTTTAACCTGAGAACAGGGATTTATGGATGTCACCAGAGGGCTTGAACTCTGACTCACAAAAATCAATGCAGTAAACTGACAATTTGCAAATCAAGTGAGAAAGCTATTTAAATATTTGGAATTCATGGTTGAGTGACATCATGAGATCTTTATGATAGACCATTTATTAGCTTTCCCTTATTATAGATCAGGAAGCTGAAGCTGTGTGCTATACCTGTTGAGTATCCCTTATCTGAAATGCTTGGGACCATTATTTCAGATTTTGCATATATGTAATGAGACCCAACTCTAAACACAAAATACACAAAATTAACTTGTTTCATATACCTTATACCCGCACATACCCTGATACTAATTTTATAGGATATTTTTAATGTGCCTATGTTTTGACTGGGACCCATCACGTGAGATCAAGTGTGAAATTTTCCACTCTGGCATCACCTGGCACTTCGGATTTTTGGACTAGGGTTGCTTAACCTATATTAGGTTTACTTGAATATTAGTCTATATCTCTAATAGTAGACCTAAAACAACTAGGAATAATAGATTAAATAAAGATGAAGAGACAGAAAGAAGGCTATCGTGAGTATCATAGAGAACCAGCAGATTTCATAATTCCCTGAAATCCTAAAACTTTACTGTCTAATACAGTTACCGCTAACCACATGGAGCTGTTTAAATTTTAGCTAGTTAAATTTAAATAAATTAAAATTCAGTTCCTCAGTCACAATAATCACATTTCAAATATTCAACGGCCACACATAAGTAATGGCCACCATATTGTACAGCACAGATTTAAATAGCATTTCCATCATCACAGAAAATTCTAATGAAGAGTGCTGCTCTAGATTACCCTCATGAATGATAGGATCTATTCCTAGAAGATGATAATTTTTCAAATGCTATTGTCTGAGTTTTACTTATGTGAAGTTCCTAGAGAGCAGAAAGAAACTGTTTACTCCAATTAAAAGAACAAGAGGCAGCAAACAGCCCTTTTTCCCCAGTCTTTCAAGAACCTACTTACATGTCCAGAAGGCAGGGTTCTCAGAAAGAGAGTTTCATCTCTTCCTACCAAATCTGCATGGGAGTTATTGTCATTGGCTTGACCCTTAATAAAGTTGCAATGCAATTAGTATTTGATATTCTATGTGTACTACTCTTTAGGGAACCTGAAGGTTAATAGGCGGATCAGGACTGGGGCATTCCTTGGCTGCTAAATATTAACAATTGTCATCAAAACCTCATCTACTACTGTTTGAATGTGTCCGCTCAAAATTCAGTTGGTGTAATGATATGAAGAGGTGGAACTTTTATGAAGTTATTAGGCCATGAGGGCTGCTCCCTCAGGAATGAGATTGAGGCCTTTAGAAGCTTCACTCAGCATTTGTCTGGTTTGCACTTTCCCCTTCTGCCAAGTTTGGGCAGCATGCTAATACCCTCCAGAAGATGCAGCAAGGTGCCACTTTGGAAGCAGAAAGCAGCCCTCACCAGACAACTGAACATGATAGTGCCTTGATTTTGGACTTCCTAGCCTCCTGAATTGTGAGAAAACAAATTCTAAATCAGTCTCAGGTACTTCCTTATAGCAGCACAAATGCTAAGACATCATCTCCTAATCACTAACACTTAATCCATTTTCTTTCTTTGGAACATGAGGACCATGTTTCTGAAAGTCTGTTAACTTCAATGACAGTACTCTGAGTTTTCTATCACTTTTTTGTTTGTTTGTTTTTTAATTTAAATTTTTATTTTTACAGACTGTATTTTGATTCATTGTACACAAATGGGGTACAACTTTTCTTTTCTAAGGTTGTATACCATGTAGATTCACACTTTTCATGTAATCATATATGTACATAGGGTAATGCTGTCTGTCTCAATCTACTATCTTTCCTTCCCCCACCCCCTCCCACCTCATTTTCCTCTACACCATCCAAGGTTCCTTCCTTCTTCTCTCTGCACCACCACCCTCATTATGCATTGTCATCCACTTATCAGAGAAGACATTCAGCCTTTGGTTTTTTGGGCTTGGCCTATTTCACTTAGCATAATATTCCCCAACTCCTTCCATTTACCAGCAAAGGCCATAATTTTATTCTTTTTTATGGCTGAGTAATATTCTATTGTGTACGTATACCACAGTTTCTTTATCCATTCATCAACTGAAGGGCATCTCAGTTGATTCCACAATCTAGCTATTGTGAATTGAGTGGCTATGAACATTGATGTGGCTGCATCACTATAGTATGCTGATTTTAAGTCTTTTGGGTATAAACCAAGAAGTGGGATAGCTGGGTCAAATGGTGGGTCCATTCCAAGTTTTTTGAGGAATCTCTTTCTCTCTCTTTGACTGTTCATTCAATATATATAAGTATATGTGTGTGTGTATGCCTTTTATTTATTTTTCTTTATCAACCCCTTAAATGTTGATATCCCCCAAGACTCCATAGTCAACTCCTTCCCCATTTTGAACTCTCCTGGGATAATAGCACCTGTATGCATGATTTTCTGCACATTCTATATATTAATTGCAGTCTATTGACATCTCATACCATCACATACAGACACTAAATTACCTACTAGTTATCACTGCTTGGATGTCCCACAGGAAATCCAGAATTATTTGTCATAAGCAGAAGTCATAATTTTCTCTTCCCATTGACATACTTTTTTTTTCCAATTTCAACCATAGATAGTCATTGCCAGTTCCACTCACCTGTATTAATTAATTTTAACCATGATTATGCTTCTGTTATTCTAGACTTCCTCCAACAGCCTGAGCCACAGAACTCTGTGAAAACGACTAACAAAATATCAAAGGTTTTTCAAAGACACTATTCAGTGTTGGTGAGAATACAATGTGAGGGGCACTTTCACATATTCATATGAAGGAAATGAAGATTTATATATTGCTGGAAAGCAACTTGACAATTTGTATTGTGATGATTAATTTCGATAGTCAACTTAATTGGATTGAAGAATGCCTAGAAAATTGGTAAAGCACACTTATGGGTGTGTCTAAAAGGGCATTTCTCCAGAGGATTGGTGTGTGGGTCAGGGAACTGAGTGGGGAAGACCTACCCTAATGTGGGCAATACCGTACAATTGGATGGGGGTCAGGATGCAACAGGAAAGTGAAAGAAGGGGAAAGCTAGCTCTCTTTCTCTCTGGAACCTTCTTGAATGGATGAGCATTTTTGTTTTTTTTTCTGTTTGATCTGTGGACATCAGACTCCAGGTTCCTTATTCTTTGAACTTGGACTTGCACTCAGTGCTTCTCCAGTGGGTTTTCAGGCATCCAGCCTCAGAGAGGAGCTATATCATTGGCCTCTCTCATTCTGACCTTCCAGTTTCTTAGACTGGGCAGCTACTGATTTCCCTGACTCTCCATTCTGCAAAGGGCCAGGATGGGAGTATTCAGTCTTTGATCATGTAAGTCAATCTAACAAGCCTGTCTTATAAATATATACTTTCTAATACACATATTGACATGTACACATTGTTACCATTACCAGAACACTCCTTTGGATCACTCTTGGATCCTGGAATTAATGTAGTGAGGACAGAACTCAGTCTGACACAGAGAATATTTATAGACTATCTTGCCTTCATGATGCCAAGGGTCACTCCTACTAGCATCACAGGAGTGAATAATGTGATGTCCTATGACCAATCTATCAGAATAACTTTTCACTAATATTTAATCATATTGTACCCATCCTCAAAATACATAATCCATAATACTTGTCTTCCATTATTATAACATTATTAAAGCAACTTTCAACTCATTATATTAGAATATCAGAAATGATGATAGAAGTCAGTCTGCAAACATACACGTACCTTTCTAATTTGGTAGGGTTTGTGCTCAGGAGTTTCATTAACATAATTTCTTCCTCTCAAATACAATGCTAGAAATAAGGCCCCAGTCAACAGGGACCTAAAGGACTCTTTACAGATTCAAGGTACTCTGATGTCTCAGTTGCCATGGATTATATAGATCCTAACTAGTAAATATGGGGACAGCAAAGAATTCCAGTTCTATTGAACCACACCTCAGGCACAAGAGGACTATAAAATTTACAAATTAAATGTAAGAAAAAATGCCACCAAGCACCATTTTATGTCTTCTCAACATGTAATATGAGTCTCCAAAAATGTATTCTAAATTCCACCTGAATTAATTTACGCAGAGACATGAGTAAAGATATAAAGCCTAGGATGTTCAATGCAATATCATGTATCAAAAATTTTAAATATTGGAAACAAAGTATCTAGTCATAGGTGATAATACATCAATTATGACACTATGAATATTATACTGGCATGAAAATATATTTTAAAACAATTTTAATGTCATAAAACAGTGCTTATAATATTTAATGAAAACTAGTATATAACCATATACAAATGTCATTCAAATACATGTCTAAATATACATACACTTGTGCTTTGAAAAATAAGAGTCAAAGGAAATATACCAAATGATGGGGTTAGTGATTTTCCTATTATGTATAGTTATTATCTTTAGAATAGGAAAAAATAGAAGATCCATAAGGATGTTGTTGGCTTATTAATTAGTACCTGGTGACATGCAACTTCTATTTACACATTTTTTTTTCTCCAATTCTATTTCAGTATCCTTGAGAGCAAAGAACCTATGTGTTATTCCTTTTGATTCTCCATTACAGTACTGGGATTTTTTCACATGGGGTCAGTCAGCCAGTAAATATGAAGAGAAGCAGGTAGTTGAGTGTCCCTTATCTGAAATGTGTGGGTCTAGAAGTGTTTCAGATTTCAGACTTTTTCAGATTTTGGAATATGCACATATACATAAGGAGATCTCTTGGTGACAGGATTCAAGAGAAAACTTGAATTTTTTTTTGTTTTATACACACCTTCTACACATATTCTAAAGGCAATTTTATACAATATTTTAAATAAATTTGTTCATGAAACAAAATTTCATACTATGGAATTTTCCACTCATGGTATCATGTCAGTACTCCAAAGTTTCTGATTTTGGAGCATTTCAGATTTTTAATTTTTAGATTAGGTATGCTCAATCTTTAATACCATTAATTCAGTGATCACTTCTATGTAGGCCCCAAGGTCAATCTATCATCAAAAGGATTGTTGGTTCAGTAGATGAGATTCTACAGCAATGAAGATGCCAAAATGTCCAGTGTCTAGGAATAGGGGAAAAAAGAGAAAAAAGTACAAACTGGTCAAACACATCCAAACCCAACTTCATCACTTGATGGCTGAGTAATGATCAAGTGACTCTCTTCTATGAGTCCCAGTTTAAGCACCAGTAATAATACTATTCCTCATGATGTTTATGAAAATTAAAGAAGTACAATGCCTGGCAAATTGTTGCCATTTTCCTTTCCCTCTTTTAAGGCATGGTTCATTTTACTAAGAAAAGGACATTGTGAATAATTAAAATCATCATCAGTTCCGACAGTTCATTAAATGTCTTCTTCTGAAGAACTCAAAGGATTTAAAATTAAATTTTAAGTGGTATCTGTGTGGACAGAATCTGCCTACATCTGGAAAACCGAAGGTTGAATCTTTGTTCTTGCTGCCAGCAATTAAATTTTTTTTCTGCATTTCCCTGAAACCTTCTGCTGTTTTATCAAATCTGTTTGGAAGGGACAACTGATTCCCCAGAGCCTGGGGTTAAACATTAGATATGAAAGTCACACAGAGACTAGAAGAGATGAGTAATATGTCTCAGCTCATTTATTTTCAAAAAGCTTTTTGGGGCAGGAGAAAAGGAGAATAGGAGGAACTTCTAAAGAATGATTAGTTTTATGAGGCAAAAGTATATCATTTTCACAATTCAATTCTGGGAAGCAAGATTACCTTGAATAAAATACTTATCTTAGAATTGGAGTTAGAATTGGAATGGCTGCTATTTTTTTGTGTTTCTGATTTATAGTACAGAGATATTACCATGACTATAATGGGGTTGACATAGTTTGTTACAGGGTTGATATAGTTTGGATCTGGAATGTTCCCCAAAGGCCCATGTGTTAACTAGGCCTAGTTCCCAACTTGGTGCTATTGGGAGGTGGTGGAAACTTTAAGAGGTGTGGCCTAGTGGAATGTCTTCAGGCATTGGAAGCAAGCACTTGAAGGGGATTATGGAACCCTACTCTCTTCCTCCTTCT
The DNA here is from genome assembly GCF_902686445.1 of Sciurus carolinensis. Lineage (NCBI taxonomy): Eukaryota > Metazoa > Chordata > Mammalia > Rodentia > Sciuridae > Sciurus > Sciurus carolinensis. Next base: position 65,168,443 of record NC_062224.1, read on the forward strand.
TTCACTTTCCTGCCATGAAAAGAATGCTTTTTTTCTCCGCCACAGATCCCTGCCATAATATGCCTCCAAAACTGTGAGCCAAAATAAACCTTTCTCCCTTGTTCTATGACGAATTGGTTAAGAAGTGATTCTCAAAACTTTTTTTCTTGGTTTATCTACTATGTATTTTTCATGTTATCAAAACAATACTATATCATTTCATTTTGATCTTGAAAATTTGAGTCTTTACGTTGCCTGTTGTGTTGTAAATGGGGGAGCAAGTTCCCCTCGTGGGTCTTTAAGGATCACTCTGACACAGCTATGGAAATCACACTTACAGCAGCATATGAAATTAAAGGATTTGTTATACTCACATGCCCTACAGAGGGACATATGTCACATCACACTGGGAGCCACATGGGAAGAGGGCCAAGGGAGTGGGCTCAACCAAACAGGTGAGGAGCTGAGGGAGAGGACACCTGAGCAAGTGTCCTTATTGGCGGTCAGGGTGGAGTATACAAGCAAAAAGTGTGAGGGGATTTCATCAGTGTTTTTGATTGCTGCTAGGTCACAGTCAGGAGAGGGCCCGAAGGGGGACTTGTGGCAGGGACCAGCCTCATCACATTGGTGCACCTGATTTCCTGGGCAGGTGCCTGTGGGAATGTCAGACCATGATAAAAAAATGACATTTAAAAAATGTCTGATACACCCTACTCTGAAGGGAAGATAGAAGTTGGTGGCAATAGTTAGCTTGGGGTATTTGTACATTAAGCAAAACAGTTATTTCAGCAGGGAAGAAATAACAGTAAAGAAGATTTGAATTTTAGTGCAATTCAATGTTATTTAATTCCACTTGGGTATGGTTCCACCTAAAATGACCTCATGCCCTACCATACCTTGGAAAACACTGCTTCTGTCAGTTATGATGTCGTCTGTGTTCCAGAAGCCTTGATTCATGTGATATCAGATCCTAGTGTGTGGTTTTTGTTCTGATTGTCTCAAAATGGCTTCCATATATCTTCCAGATACCACAGCCTCATTCCAGGCAGGAGGAAGGGGTAAGGACAATAATGTGAGTGTCAGCCAGTCTTTAGTTTATTTTTTCATTGGAAAGCAATAGTTTTCCTAACATTATCATCCAGTAGAAAGGAACCTGCATCCTATTCATCAGAATTGTGTTACTTGCTCATTCCTAACTGCAAAGGGAGCTGGGAAATTATCCTCACATGGTGTTTTTCCAAATGTATCAGATACTCTATTAACACATTTTCTCCCCTGGAGACATCCCTGATATGCTCTGTCACCCTGATCCAATCTGAACTGGATATGCTCTAGACTTGACACTTAGCCAAAAGCTCAGGACACTTTCATTTCCACCATCCTAAGAATTTTCTTCCTCACATGGATGTTAGGTCCTCTCTTTATTGGATGGTTAGTTCTTGGTTTACTCCTTTGTCAGGTAATGCACATCCTTTAACAGCTTTTGGAAAGGGAAAGTAAATTTGGAGATCATAGGAAGTTGAAAATGTCTTTTATGTAGTATCACAGTCTAAAGATAACTTGACAATAAAATGTTGGATTGTCAATCATTTTTCTTTGGCTTTTGAAGGCATTCCTTTTCATCAATTTGGTTGAGAAGTCTGATGCCAGTGTTAGTCAAGAATTTGTGTATATATTTTGCTTTTCTCACAGAGAACTTTCAGTATGTTCTATCACTGGTACTCTAAAAATTTGGTTTTTTCCCCACATTTTTATTGGTGTGTTATAGTACATACTAGTTGAATTTGTTGTTATATGTTCATACATGTGCACAGAATACCAATATAATTTGGCCACTATCATTCCCCAGTATTTTTCCTCTTTCCTTCCCACTTCCTCCCTTGTCCCCTTTCCTCTGCACTGTTGATCTCCTTCAAGATATTCATGAGATTCTCCCTCCATCTTCCCTTTCACTTTTCCTTGTCCGGTTTCCACATATGAGAGAAAACATGTGACCCTTGACCTTCTGAGTTTTGCTAAATTCACTTAATACATGACCTTAAGTACCATCCATTTTCCCGCAAATGACAATTTCATTTTTCTTTATGTCAGAATAAAACTCCATTACATATATTTACCACCTTTTCTTTATCTATTCATCCATTGATGAACACCTAGACAAATTCCATACTTTGCCTGTTGTGAATTGTTCTGCTGTAAACATGGGTGTGCATGTATCACTATAGTATGATGACTTTAATCTTTTATTTTTAATAGATATAAAATATTTATTTACATACAATTTTTCTTGACAAACAGGAATTACACATTTTTATGAGCTTCAGTGTGATATTTTAGTACATGTATACAATGAATAATCAGATCAGGTCAACTGATATATCACCCACCATTTTGTTTTCAAATGTTTATCATTTGTTTTTCTTGAGAACATTCAGAATCTTCTTATTTTGAAATATCTATCAATTGTTGTCAACTATAGTTATTCTACTTTGCTATAGAACATTAAGATTCATTTCTCCTATCGCACTGTACTCTGTATCTGTTAACCCTCTTCTTTCTCCCACATCTTCTGAAGCTCTGATCACCACTGTCTGTTCTCTCCTCCTATGAGATTAGCATTAGCACCCACATGTAAGTCAGAATGTGTGGTATTTGTCCTTCTATGCCTGACTTTTTTTTTGACTGTGAGAAAACACTTGCAATACACATATTTGTTTACAAAATATACAAAGACTGGAAAACTCAACGATTAGCAAATAACACAATTAAAAATTAACAAAACAAAATTATTTTATTTTTAACTTAAACAGGTATTTCATTGAAGAGGATACTCAAATGGCAAATAAGCATATGAAAAATACCCAGCATAATTTGCTGTTAGAGAATTTCACATTATAACCACAATGGGATACCTTAGAGATTGCTTATGGTAATTATATATATATATATAATATATAATTATATACATGTAAAGGAAAATGTACAAAATGGGCAATCAGATGGGAAATTGACAAATGAAAACTATATATATATATTAAGTGATAAAGTGTTAACAAACAATAAAATAATTCTGTTGCTATGTACAATATGATAAATGAGAGAATGAAGAATTGCAACAAAAGCATTCCAACAATCTCTCTGAGCCTGACAGCAGGACTGTTCAACCCATTTTCCAAAATATTACATCATCAAACCTATCATTTACGCAATTTTCCACTGACCTTCATGTCAGGTGTTCTTTTTTTTTTTAACAATGTCAATAATTAATTTAAATATAAATGAAATAGATATTGTAATTAAAAGGTGTAAATGTTCAACGTATGTTAAAAGCAAAGAATAACTATACATTCTATGCCTATGTCATACTTTAAATACAATACACCAATAGATTAAAAGCAAAAGAAGGGGAAAATAAGCATGAGAAATCTGAAGTAGAGCTATTAATATAAAATGAATTTCAAGAAAAAGTATTTTCAAATGTAAAGGGAAACATTTCATAACCATAATAGGGTAACTTCTTCAAGAAAGTATAACAATCCTAAACGTGTATGTACCTAAAAACAAAATTTCAAAATACATGAAGTAAAAATTCTACAACTAGAATGACAAATCCACAATCATATTTGGAGATTTTAAGCCCCCTCACTTTGCTGGATGGAGAAATGATATAGAAGGCTTAACAACATTATCAGCCACCTTGACCTAAAGGTTGGCTTTTTATTTATCATGGTAGACACATGTGGTTCTTTTTAATCTGGAGATGTTTGTCCTTCAAAGAGAAGTTCTCATTATTTCTTTGAACATTCCTTTCCTCCCTTTCCTCTGTTCTTTTTCTGTAATGACTATTAATTAATACTATACCTCTTCAATTACTCCTTTATTTTTTTGGTTTTGGTTTTTCTCATTAATCACTCTTACATTTTATTCTACTTACTTATAATTAGTGTTTCCTATCATTTTATTTTTAACTTATCTGTATCTATTTAATGTATATCTCATAAACAAAAGGTCAATAAGTTTTTTATTCTATACATTTTAATTTTTAGTTCTAGAATTTCCATTTGGTTCTTTTAAATAGTTTTCATTTGTCAATTTCCCATCTGATTGCCCATTTTGTACATTTTCCTTTGCACCTCTGAACATATATGTTTTACAGTTTGTCTGCTAATTACAAAAACTGTCATATGGGTTTGCTTTTATTGAATGTTCTTTCTTTCAATTATGGTTCATGTGTTCTTATATCTTCATTTATGGTAATTTCTTTTATTGTTATATGGATATTGTAGATAATACAATGGAATTTACCATCTTTTGAAAGTGCTAAGTGTTGTTCTAGCACATAGTGAACCGGTGGTGCAGCTTCCTCCTTCTCAGAACCTTGTTTCACAAATCTCAGCTGACACATCATCCCTGAATTCAAACACACCACTTTCTGGCTCCATTTCCATATGCCCCATTCTGGAAATGACTCCCAAACAGAAAGCTAGGGTGAAAGTAGATGTTTCTTTGTGTGTTTTCCTTTTCTCAAGAAGCCGAGGCCTGTAGTATTTGATGCTTAATACCTGAAAATTTCTTCAAGCATTTTGTCCAGTTTGATAACTGTGTGAATCTATGCCAGTTCCTTAATTATAGCTGGAATGCAAATTCTGATTTGACTGAGTTTTATACTTTTGAGTTTGTATTTTCAGTGCATATGTAACATAATTTAATTCAACACTTGAAAAGGGACAGTTTTGTAGTGTTATTTATTCTATACCTCTCCCTCAGCATTTAGTGATCAGAATAGGAAAATTTGAGGGATTTTAACAGAGAGTGGTTGATGTAAGAACAGTGTAAATGCTAGTAAGGTTGAGTTCACACTATAAAGGGGAGCATGGGTCAAAAAGGTGTTTTGTCACTGTATTAATCCAGGATGAGTGTGCATTCCCACTTTGAATGGCTGCCCAGAGACTTTAAACATGAACTCTAGGAAAAAAAAAAAATGGTTCTCAGTTTAGGAATGGAGAGACAATTCAGTCAGAATAGATACATATCCTGGTGAGTATTTTCTATTGTAATTCCAACACTTAGCTAAGTGAAGCCATTTGTCGGGCCCAGAAATTTTCAATAGATAATGAAGAGTACTGTTGAAGAGAAAAGGCAACTTATTCAAAATCTACTATGCACCATGGGTAGAAACAACAGCTGGCCTCCTTTCTATAAGTTGTAGAGCCCTGTGAGTCTGTTCTCTGATCTGAAAGGTTGTCAATATACTCCTCACACTCCTACAGATTCAGGTTTTGCCTTTATTGGTTATTGAGAATCTAGTACTTGATAGTTTCTCAGCATAGGAAATCTGGGGTCAGACTAACTCATGTTCAGCTCCAGCAGCCTCCTGCCAGTTGTATGACCTTCTCTGAGCCTCAATTTCTTACCTGTACTGTGGCAGAGAGCACCACTCTTATCAAACATCTGCTCCTGCCCCCCAAACCTTTGTCACTAACAACCTGTCACTTATAGAGGCAGTGCCTAAACCAGTGAGGGAGTTGGCTAGACACTTTCCTCTCAGAAGTGGAAGACTAGAGCTGATCTCCTGCACGTACACCTGTTACCTGGCTTGACTGGAATGTGTAGTAAATCACTGTGTCCTATTTGAGCACTGACCCTGGGACAGCTTCACCTACCAGACCACTTTTATTCCTTTACTGTGTCTCATTATCTGATCTAGACTAGGCTCACTCCCTCCGCAATGGGGTCCCCTAAGAGCCTGAGCTTTCCCTAATAGAGCATGTATCTCAAGTGAAATTACTTGTTCAATATATGTTTTCTCTCCTAGAGTACAATCTCTATGAGGGTGGGGTAATGTCAGAGATCTCAAGGATGTAACCCTGAAACACAGTAGATGCTCAATAATCCACTGTTGAGTTGTTCACTATAGTGGTGATGAGCATGAACATACATATCTGGAGTGTGTTCGGTGTTTGAGAACATGTATGGAGAAAGTGGGAAGACTGGTTAAGACGGGTCCAGCATAAAGGTGGTTTTTATAATGTTTATCTTCATATTATAAGTCCCACACATAGAGGGAGTCAAATGGCAGAGGGGAGACTGACAGGTTGAGCTGAATGGCCAGGTCTGCCTGTGAAATTCCTTATGCTATCTTTGCTGAGTAGGACACAGAACAGAAAAGTCAGAGTCACAGAACATCTGCTCATCTGTGGTTAGTAGAAAAAGATGGAAACTGAGAGTGTTTGATTGCTGGCCATTGTCCAGTTTGGCCAGGACCCCAGATAAGTCATTTTACATGCTCAGTACTTTCCTTTCCTCTTTGGCAAAAATTAAGAGGCAATAGCATGTTTATGGTGGTGACAGCTGTCCTTTTTTAATACTGAGAGATAAAAGTATGTAGTTTTTCTTCAAATGTGAGAAATCAATACATGAATAAACTTCTTAGTTCTCAAGAAGACATTCTAGATATAGGTGAGAGGATTGAGGTGGGGAGGAAGCAGTGACATTAGGTTTTAAAGTTTATCACAGTGGTTTAGAAAATTTAAGACAGAGACAGGTTACTTTTCAGGTAACATATGTGGGCATGAGTGTGTTCATGTGCACCTACATGTGAGCATTTGTGTCTTAGAGAAAAGTGTATGACATATAAGTGTATGTGTATATGTGTGTGGGTGTGTGCACCAAAGAATAAATCAAATATGGAAAAATGTTACTAATTGGTGAGCCAGGGTGCAAGATATATATATATATCCTTTAAATATTCTTGCAAATTTTGATAGATTTGAAATTTTCCAACTAAAAACATCATCAGTATCAGTAAAGGCAAAGTTTGCTCTTTAAAATACTAAGTTTAGTCCATCAAGGGGGCTTGCAGAAGCTTTACTTACCAATCTCCACTAGAATACATTAGAATCCCTGGTGGCAGAATATACCCCACCCCCTCCCAGTCACCCCTCCACATCTGGTTAGTTCCTGCTGATACATCAGAGCTGTCTACTGCTCTAAAGGTAATGACATTGGAGCCACTTACCAAAGTTGGTTCTGAAGCATCATTCTCCTGGAAGGCTTTACATACATTGAAGTTTTAGATACATCTTCCTGAGAGACAGAAGTTTGGACAAAGCCCTCCCAAGGTCCTTTTGATTATAAATTAGTCTGAGTGCAGAGGAGTAAGGGTTTAGAGTGTCTGGGGAAAGTCGTACAAATCTCTTTCTTCTCCCTGGTGATTTGATTACTCAGATTTTTGGAACTGGCACATCGCTTTTGTTTTGCTCTGCTTTGTTTTCTTTTCTGTCTCCTGAAAGAGCTGTGCTCCAGTGTATGCCGGGCAAAGTTGCTAGAGCCAGCATTCCCAGAAGCTCCCTGCTCCAGATGATGTCAGACCTCATGTGACCCAACTACCACATGTTTGGAAACATTACATCATTCCAGGATATGATTACCTTCTAAAGCAGAGCTCAATACTACCGTGCTGCTCCAGCAGCTATTGCTCTAAGCAGCAAGCAGAACCTGAGGAGCAGGCAGGGTTGTACAGGTGAGCGGCCATGGCCAGGTAGACAATTGACCTGCCCCACCAAAATACAATGACTTCTGGGACAGGCCCCATACCACTTAAACCTACCTAAAACATTCCACAAGTGAAGATCAGGAATGAAAGGAAGGTGGGGTTTTTGTTTTTGTTTTTGTTTTTCCTGGAAAGATGTGTTTTGTGTGTGGTTCATGTTTCGTTGAGTTAGATATTTTGGAGGGAACTGTACTCACAGATTGAATAAAAAAAATAGTACATAACTCAAGTATGTACAGGAATAGGGCAAGAAGCCTTTAGAAAGGCATTAAAAGAAAACAAGGTATACTATAAAGACAATTTTTAAAATTTTTTTATAGTTGTAGATGGACAGAATGCCTTTATTTTATTTGTTTATTTATTTTTATGTATTGCTGAGGCTCAAGCCCAGTACCTCACACATGCTAGGTGCGTGCTCTGCCACTGAGCTACAGCCCCAGCCCCAAGACATTTATTTAAAAAAAAAAATGTTTGGTTGTAGATGGACACAATACTTTATTTATTTATTTATTTTATATGGTGCTGAGGATCAGACCCTGCATCACATGTCCTAGGCAAGCACTCTACCACTCAGCTACAACCCCAGCCCCTGTAAAGACATTTATAACGCATAATCACTTCAAATAATTATAGAAGCAAAGTATTGGAACTGGAGGAGCAGATGACAGTTAATACCCATGAGTAAGGACAATTATAACATTGACAATAACTATATTAAGCTCTAACCAGATGGCAGACGCTGTGTAAAGCAAACCTACTAACAGCATGACCAAGTAGGTAGGGTTTCCTTTGCCAGAGCTAGGAAGATCCCATCAGGAGACCATTGTCCCCTTCCCGGTAACACTGAGCTCAACTATACCACCCTCTAGAAGTCCAGAGTAATTCAGGTGCATGTGCGTGTGCATTTGGCTTGCTGTGGCCTGGAGGCAATCTCTGGCCCAGGAAGGATGACTTCAGACAGTAAGCCTTTGGGGTCTTTACCATCTACACAGCCTCACGAGATGCTCCTCTTGGGTAGCACTTCATCTTGCATCCCTGCTTTTCGCTATAAGATCTTCCCTAAAACTTCTGTCTTCCCTCCCTTCCTTTCTCCTCCCCTTCCCTTCTCCTTTCCTTCCCCAACCACCTCCATGTGTACTCTAACTCAGTCTTTTAAAACTAGATCAGGAGTCCAGGAAGTATTTGCTTCCCTTTTTATTCCGCTGCCTGCTGCCTAGGCCTGGTCTCCTAGCAACCTGGCTCTTTACAGTCTGGGAGGTAGATGTGTCACAGCAAGCCTGGGCGGCAGAGGTGAAAACGTGAGGAAAGCTCTTTCCTCCCAGGTCCTGAAATACAGACTCGCTGCGTTGCAGGAATTAATATTACAGAAGAGATTCACTTTCCCTGGCATATCTAAGGTTCAGCCCTAAGGGGAACAAATAATTTGTCAAGGAGGACAGGATTGCACTTTGGTGCCAGAAGTAGGGTTTTCTCTTTGAGGGATACTTACACGTGACTTGCCCTAAGGACTAATGAAAAAAAGTGAGATTAAATGATTTCTCTTTGGTACAAGACCAAGGTACCATTCCTAAGGATGTGTTTGAGTTATTCTTTGAAAATAATAGAATTTTACAGGCAGAACATATCTTAGGATTGTGTTAAGTATCACTATCTTTATGTAACCTGATAAACTAAGACCCAGAGAAGGTAAATGACCCACCTGGGGGTCTCCTAATAAGAGGAAGATGGAATTGGGACTAAAATGCTCTCTCAGGCCTCAATCTGATGCTACTTCTACTACCCTCTGCGGCCTCCCAGGTAGATGTGACACACAGGCTCCCATAACTGAAGGAACCGGATTGCAGAATAGCTGGCTGTTTGCAGGGGTGTGGGTGTAAGGTTTGTGTTGTACATTGGAATGTGGCCACACTATCAACATATTATTCCTGATTGAACCGACCAGGATAGACAACAGTGAGGACATACAGAAAGTGAATCACTCCTCACCCATGAGTTTGGTATTCAAAGACTCTCTTGGATCAACCTTTAATTGAGGATCAGAGGAAAGGAGACAAAACCCTAAACCCATAGTGACTACAGACAGTGTGTTAATTTAGAAAGCATTTCTGGGTGATTTCTATGTCTCTAGAACTATAAAATTCTTCATTGCAGGTGACAAAAATACAAATCATACTATCTTTTAAGAAAAACTGAATTTATAAACTCGTAGCTAGGCATAATAACTTAGGGTAACTCAAAGGAACCTGAGAGGAGCCATAGATGCCAGGGCAGAAGGATTGGAAATGAGACTCCATCCTCTACCTAGCTTTTCTCTCCAGAGAGAAGCAAGACTTATCTACCTCTATAGCAGGTCTTCTCTACCTGGTTAGAAATTCTTTAACTTTATATCCTTGTGGCACTATGACCCCCAACGCAAAACAATTGTTTCTCCAACTTCAAACTCAGAAATACCAGGGAACGACTTGGAAAGATCCAGTTGGAGTTCATACCCTCCCCTGAACCATTACTGTGGGGGTGGGGGGAGGGGAGCTATGACTAGCCAGACCTGTCAGTGGCCCACGCCTCTGTGAATGGCGGAGGGAGAGGGAGGGTAGTTACTGGAATAAGGGGTGATGGGAACCTTGCTTGGATGGTAAAAAGATAATAGCTACCACTATCTACTATGCCTTTTTTTCCACAAGTGCTGGGATAGAGTACAACTTCCATTATCTCATGCTTCCCCTCCCTCCAGCCCACATGCTTACATATGGACCATTAATAAATAAACTTGGATGATGGCATTGGCAGTCCGGGGAATTCTTGGCAGGTTAATCAGCCTTGTCAAAATTGATCCATATCAGTTGCCCTGCAAGAATCCTCCAAAGCCTGGAGGGCAGGAGGCAGTGTACTACAGTGACCAGAAAGCAAGCAGTTTGGATTCTAGTCCTGGCTTTGTCAGTGACCAGTTCTATAGCCTTAGGCAAGTCCCTTCATCTCTCTGTTTGTTTTTCAAATGGGAAGAGTTGGCCCAGGAGGTCACTAAGATCCATCTACCACTAATATCCTACAGGTGCAATCCGGGTGCAACAGAGCATGTCACTGCCCCCTCTAGTGGTTCATTTAAAGTAGGAAACGAGCTCAGAATATATTCATTCCTAATTGAACAATTGTTTTTCCCCCTACAGATCCTAATGGGCACGTTCCTACCAAACAAGGTTAAAAAGTAAAGTTCTGAAGACAGAAATACACTACTGCTTTATCAAGCAAAGCCCTGGAAAAGTGCAAAAAAAATTTTTTTTAAACAGTTTTGCATGGAAATGTTATAGCCACCCTGACATCTGTTCATCAAAACACCGGTCAACCAGTAGGTGGCAGAAACACACAGGAACAAAACCAGTTTGTGTGGAAACAAAAACTACAATAGTTTTGAAAAGATGTAAATGACTGTATAGACAATAGAGGATGAGAGGGAGAAAGATAAGTCTTACAAATGTTTTTGATCAAAACTCATTTATTCCAGAAATGTTTGCTGAGCACCTACTGTGTCCCAGGCTCTTACTGTGAATTACAGCACCAAATATAAGAGAATGCACAGTTCTAACCCTTTTGAAACTTATGATCTAATACAAGACACAAATATCATGTAAATGAAAGCATAGTCAGTGCCACAAAATGGAAACTTAAGTTGCTCCCTGAACTCATTACAGGGGGCCCAGACCTTGACTTTTGTATCAGAGAAGATATTCCTGAAGAAGTGATCTTTAAGCTGGGTTTTGTGAATGTAGAAGGAAAGAGGCCAATTGTGAGAAATAATTTTGAATTTTTAAAAATATTATTTAAACTGTCACCACATTCTAAGTTCTGGAGATGCACAGATATATAAAATACAATATTCTTGCCCTCACAAACAATTATCTCTGGAAGACAGAGGAGAGAGAGGGTTTGGAGCCAATCACATAGCTGTATTTCCAGAAGGCTGTGTTTGCCAATCAAGGGTTGTTATCTTGTAAATAGAAAAGGATATAAAAGGCAAATAGAGGAAATAAAAGGCAAAATTTATCTTAATAATCCATACTTTAGGGACTGAGTCCTTTCTAGACATGCACTTTGATGGTGCGTATCCCTGCCAAGGTAATGAGGCAGCCTGTGGCCTGGATTATAGGCGGCTTATCAAGTGTTGTGTCCCCAGCAAGGCATACACATTTGATAGATGATAAATAAATGAGTGAAGTCTCCTCCTTTTGACTCTTCAGCCTAATTCACTGATTTTGTTCAGAATGTGAAATATATATGGTTTTGGAGAGAAGGAGCAGGGAGTGTGCAGGTGTCAGTCCAACGCCTAGCAGAGTGGGTACCTAATAAGTGTTCAGGCATGGCTGGCAGCATGGATGAATGAATGCAGGCACTAACAGTTCAGGCTGGGGCTGTGTTCAACAACTAGGTGAGGAGAAGTTTCTGCTGTCCCTCATAAGCCGGAAATGAGATCCTGACAGTATTTTAAGATCAAAAGAGATCTTTAATTGGAATCACAATCTCTCCCATTCTTTTTGTTGACCATTCCAACCCTCAGCACCCTAGCCTGAATCCTTCCGGTCTATAACCAGTAACTGAGACCCTTTGATAAACGTGCTCTTCCATTACTCTAAAGAAGAAGAAATATAATCGCAATTCAGTAAAAACTGCCGGAGGAACACTTAGCAAGGTGCTAAGATAGACTAGGTATTAAAATCACTCCTTCCTTCACATTTAGACTTCCTGTTATAGAGTCAGCGCATATATCATGGACTCAGAAGGAGAATATGTTGGAAATTATATCATTTTTAAACACAAAAGGGTCTCCTCACTTAAAGGAAGCTTGGTGATAACTGCCTTTTCAAAATTAAGGTTTTCTGTTTCTGTGTGTGGACTTTCATATCAGGGTTTCTTAAGATGAAGTGCCTTTAAGGTTGAAATTTGTGGTGGAAAACAAAGTTAGGTTTCTAAAAAAATTTTTTTTAAGAAATCATCACCCTATATAAGAATTCTTTGTTGTAAACAATCAAAATTGGGGCTGGGGTTGTAGCTCAGTGGTAGAGCACTTACCTAGCATGTATGAGGCACTGGGTTCAATTCTCAGCACCACATATAAATAAATGAATAAAATAAAGGTCTATCAACATCTAAAAAATATTCTTAAAAAACAATCAAAATCAATTCCAACTGATTTAAGGAGAACGGGAATTCATTAAAATGACAGGTACATCAGAATCGCAAGTTAGATTGAAGAACGGGACAAAAGTAATGTATCCGGAATGAGCCTGAAATCACACCATAGAATTGTCCCTTCCATCTCTTATACTCCATTTGCACTACTGACACTACACACGGATTAAGACTAACTTCGACTGCAAGCAACAGAGACCCTGAATTACAGGACCTTAAGATCAATGTTTACTTTTCTTTCTCATATTAAAATCTGGAGCCCAAGGGCTGATGGAGCTGTCCTTTGGAGTCCCAGGGATGCAGGTCCCTGAAAGGCATCCATTTTTGTGGTTACCTTGTGGTTCATGATAGCTTCTTCAGCTTCAACCATCCTGATCCCCATTTCAGCCCATAGGAAAGAGGAAGGGATGAAGTCTTGCTGTCCTTTAAGAAAGGATCCCAGAATGGGGTTAGGCAACTTTTCTGCTATGTAATAAAGACTTTATTCCTAAAGGTATGTGCCCAGACAAAAATAAAAGTTTTTTTCAGTATAGAAGAAGGCAAAGATATACAGCCAGAAGCCTCTACCACATAGAGCAGGTGCTGGACTTGAGGCATCATCTTTGTTCCTGTCTCTGTGGCTGTCTCTGCTAGTCCCCAGGAATGCAGGCTTTCTGTAGCCATTACATTGCAAGGAACTCTGGAGCAGGTGCAGGTGACTGACATAGACAGTCATGTGCCACACTCCAGTAAGATGTTACGAAAGTGAACATCTGGGCTAATCAGCATCTAGGCAGGGAACAGACTCCACAGTCCACAATATTTAGAAGATTATAAATGTCCATACATAGGGAGAGGGTAGCAGCGCTGAATGGCCTAAAAGAGTGATCCATTCCTCTATTTTTACCACCAATCAGATTTGAATTATAGATAGAGTTTAAATAATTTATGTTCTTAGACAATATTGGTTTTGCTCTTTCTTGTCCATGTTTCCATTGTAAAGCTGCATAAATGTACTACTACTTTAGGCAATGATTTCTAGATATGACACCAAAAGTGTAGGTAGCAAAAGGATCACAATAAATTTAAACTTTTGTGCATCAAAGAACATAGTCAACACAACAAAAAGGCAACCTATCTAAAGAATAGGAGAAAATAAGCTGGGTGTGGTGGCACGTGCCTGTAAAGCCAGCTGCTCATGTGACTGAGGCAGGAATATTGCAAATCTGAGGCCAGTTTGGGCAAGTGAGACCCTGTCTCAAAACAAAAAATAAAAAAGGCTTGGGGATATAGCTTGGTAGTAGAGCACCCCTGGGCTCAATCTCCCAGTACTGCAATTAAAAAAAAAAAAAAAAAAGAATGGAAGAAAATATTTGCAAATCATATATCTGATAAGGGGTTATCCAAGATACATTAAAAACTCCTACAACTCAACAATAACATCAATGACCCAACTAATAAATAGCACATGCCACTCAGAATAAAGACTGTATTAACTAATCTTCCTTGGTTTATCTAGTTCTGGCCAATGAGCTGTCAGCTGAAGTGTTACCTGATTATAGCCTGGGTTCCTTCCTTAAAGAAACTTAAGATTTATAAATGGTCAAAAAACATGAGAAGATACTCAATGTCACTAAGCATTAGGAGTATGCAGTCATCATATTCATTATGATGGCTGCTATTAAAAATGAAGATAACATATTGATGAGGATGTGAAGAAATTGGAATCCCATACACTGTTGGTGGGAATATAAAACAGTGCAGCTGTTGTAGAAAACAGAATGGCAATTCCTCAGACAATTAAAAGTAGAATAATCACATGGTCTAGTAACTCTGCTTTTGGGTATAAAGCAAAAGAATTGAAAACAGGGTCTCAAAGAGATATTTGTGCAATAATATTGGTAACAGTATAATTCACAATACCCAAAAGGGGCGGACTCTCTTCACGGGGCGATCCAAGATGGCGGCCTAGAGGGAGACTGCACCCCCAGTCGCTCCAGAACCCAGGAGTTAAGAAGGGGAGGCATTGAGAGACTCGGACTGAAGTGGAGCCACGGGTGAGTCTGCCCACTGGGTAAAGCTCGGCCCGGGTGGCAGGCCCAGATAGAGGTGGCTTATCGGAGCCGGGCAGGGAAGCTAGAGTCATCCACAGGCAGCCCTGCGCACTCTGGCGGTGGGCCTCACCCACACAGCCAGCTTCTCCAGGTTCTCGGAACGGAACTGGCCCGCTAGTGAGAGCCTTTCTGACCAGAGCAGGCTCCGAGTCCCGGAGCCCTTGCAGCGCAGCGTACTCCGGCAAAGAACCAGCGGAGAGCCTCGATCTGCAAGCAGCCTCAGGGATCAGGGCAGGGCAGCCGGAGACCTCTTCAGGCGGCTCTGCCCACTCCGGCTGTGGGCTCTCTTCACGGGGCGATCCAAGATGGCGGCCTAGAGGGAGACTGCACCCCCGGTGGCTCCAGAACCCAGGAGCTAAGAGGGGGAGGCATTGAGAGACTCGGACTGAAATAGAGCCACGGGTGAGTCTGCCCACTGGGTAAAGCTCAGCCCGGGTGGCAGGCCCAGATAGAGGTGGCTTAGCGGAACCGGGCAGGGCAGCTAGAGTCTTCCCAAGGTAGCCTTCCACACTCCGGCAGTGGGCTCTTCCCACACGGCCAGCTGCACGGTGCAGGCCCACAGTGAGAGCATTTCCGCACAGAGCCAGTTCCAAACCGTGGAACCAGTAGGGGGCTAGGGGCAGTTTTCTTCGGATGAGCTGCTTTATCAGATTCCTCCAAGACATCAGGCTACTGAAGGCTGGGAGGTGATACACTGGAAATCTACTGGGACACTATAAGCCAATAGTGGAAAACTGCAATATCTCAGGGTCCCACTGACAACTGACCAATATGAGAAAACAAGGGAAGAAAATGTCCCAAACAAACCTAGATACTACATCAATAAAACCCAATGACAGCACAGCAGAAGAAATGTCAGAAAGGGAGTTCAGAATGTACGTAATTAAAATGATCAGGGAAGCTAATGAGGAGATGAAAGAGCAAATGCAGGCATTGAAGGAGGAGATGAAAGAGCAAATGCAGGCATTAAATGATCACACCAATCAACAGTTAAAAGAGCAAATACGGGAAGCAAGAGATCATTTCAATAAAGAGTTAGAGATACTGAAAAAAAACCAAACTGAAATCCTTGAAATGAAGGAAACAATAAACCAAGTTAAAAACTCCATAGAAAGCATAACCAATAGGATAGAACACCTGGAAGACAGAACATCAGACATTGAAGACAAATTATTTAATCTTGAAAGCAAAGTTGGCCAAACAGAAAAGATGGTAAGAAATCATGAACAGAATCTACAAGAATTATGGGATATCATGAAAAGGCCAAATTTAAGAATTATTGGGATTGAGGAAGGCTTAGAGAAACAAACCAAAGGAATGAACAATCTCTTCAATGAAATAATAACAGAAAATTTCCCAAATCTGAAGAATGAAATGGAAAACCAAGTACAAGAGGCTTATAGAACTCCAAACATACAAAATTACAACAGACCCACACCAAGGCACATTATTATGAAAATACCTAACATACAAAATAAAGACAGAATTTTAAAGGCCGCGAGAGAAAAGAATCAAATTACATTCAGAGGGAAGCCAATAAGAATATCAGCAGATTTTTCAATCCAGATCCTAAAAGCTAGAAGGGCCTGGAACAACATTTACCAAGCCCTGAAAGAAAACGGATGCCAACCAAGAATCTTATACCCAGCAAAACTTACCTTCAAATTTGACAATGAAATAAGATCCTTCCATGATAAACAAAAGCTAAAGGAATTTACAAAAAGAAAGCTAGCATTACAGAACATTCTCAGCAAAATATTCCATGAGGAAGAGATGAAAAACAACGATGCAAATCAGCAACAGGAGGCGCTAGCCTAAAGGAATAGCCAAATAAAGGAGAAACCAAATCATCTCAAAAACAAATATGAGTCAATTGACTGGGAATACAAATCATATCACAATAATAACCCTGAATGTTAATGGACTGAATTCATCAATCAAAAGACACAGACTGGCAGATTGGATTAAAAAGAAAAATCCAACAATATGCTGCCTGCAAGAGACTCATCTCATAGAAAGAGACACCCATAGACTAAAGGTGAAAGGATGGGGAAAAACATACCATGCACACGGACACAGCAAAAAAGCTGGAGTATCCATCCTCATCTCAGATAATGTGGACTTCAAACCAAAACTAGTCAGAAGGGATAAAGAAGGACATTACATGCTGCTTAAGGGAAGCATAAATCAGCAAGACATAACAATCACAAATATCTATGCCCTGAACATTGGCTCATCCACGTACGTCAAACAAATCCTTCTCAATTCCAGAAATCAAATAGACCACAACACAATAATACTAGGCAATTTTAACACACCTCTCTCACCACTGGATAGATCGTCCAAACAAAAATTGAATAAAGAAACTATAGATCTCAACAACACAATCAGCAATTTAGACTTAACGGACATATATAGAATATACCATCCAACAAAGAACGAATACACTTTCTTCCCAGCAGCACATGGATCCTTCTCTAAAATAGACCATATTTTATGCCACAAAGCGACTGTTAGCAAATACAAGAAGATAGAGATACTACCTTGTACTCTATCAGATCATAATGGATTGAAATTAGAAATAAATGACAGAATAAAAAACAGAAACTTCTCCAATACCTGGAGACTAAATAATACACTATTATATGATGAATGGATAACAGAAGACATCAGGAGGGAAATAAAAAAATTCTTAGAAGTAAACGAGAACAAAGACACATCATATCAAAATCTCTGGGACACTATGAAAGCAGTACTTAGAGGAAGATTTATTTCATGGGGTGCATTCAAAAAAAGAAGTAGAAATCAACAAATAAACGACTTAACACTACAGCTCAAAGCACTAGAAAAAGAAGAGCAGACCAATACCAAAAGTAGTAGAAGACAGGAAATAGTTAAAATCAGAGCCGAAATCAACGAAATCGAAACAAAAGAAACAATTGGAAAAATTAACAAAATAAATAGTTGGTTCTTTGAAAAAATAAATAAAATTGATAAACCCTTAGCCACACTAACAAAGAGAAAGAGGGAGAAAACTCAAATTACTAAAATTCGGAATGAACAAGGAAACATCACAACAGACACGAGTGAAACACAAAACATAAGTAGAAGCTATTTCGAAAATCTATACTCCAACAAAACAGAAAACCTCGAAGACATCAACAAATTTCTAGAGACATATGAATTACCTAAACTGAACGAGGAGGACATACACAACTTAAATAAACCAATTTCAAGCAATGAAATAGAAGAGGTCATCAAAAGCCTACCAACAAAGAAAAGTCCAGGACCAGATGGGTTCTCAGCCGAGTTCTACAAAACCTTTAAAGAAGAGCTCATTCCAATACTCCTCAAACTATTCCATGAAATAGAAGAGGAGGGAACCCTACCAAACTCGTTCTATGAAGCCAATATCACCCTGATACCTAAAGCAGACAGAGACACATCAAGGAAAGAAAATTTCAGACCAATATCCTTAATGAACATCGATGCAAAAATTCTCAACAAAATTTTAGCAAATCGCATACAAATATATATTAAAAAGATAGTGTACCACGATCAAGTGGGTTTTATCCCAGGGATGCAAGGTTGGTTCAACATTCGGAAATCAATAAATGTCATTCACCATATCAACAGACTTAAAGTTAAGAATCACATGATTATTTCAATAGATGCAGAAAAAGCATTTGATAAAATACAGCATCCCTTCATGCTCAAAACACTAGAAAAAATTGGGGTAGTGGGAACATTCCTAAACATTATAAAGGCAATCTACGCTAAGCCCATGGCTAATATCATTCTAAATGGTGAAAAACTGAAAGCGTTCCCCCTAAAAACTGGAACAAGGCAGGGATGCCCTCTTTCACCGCTTCTATTCAACATCGTCCTTGAGACTCTAGCCAGAGCAATCAGACAAACCAAAGAAATTAAAGGGATACGAATAGGAAAAGAAGAACTCAAACTATCCCTGTTCGCTGATGACATGATTATATATTTAGAGGAACCTTGAAATTCCACCAGAAAACTTTTAGAACTCATAAGTGAATTCAGTAAAGTAGCAGGTTACAAGATCAATGCTCATAAATCCAATGCATTTTTATACATAAGTGATGAATCTTCAGAAAGAGAAATCAGGAAAACTACCCCATTCACAATAGCATCGAAAAAAATAAAATACTTGGGAATCAATCTCACAAAAGAGGTGAAAGACCTCTACAATGAGAACTACAGAACACTAAAGAAAGAAATTCAAGAAAACCTTAGAAGATGGAAAGATCTCCCATGTTCCTGGATAGGCCGAATTAATATCGTCAAAATGGCTATACTACCTAAAGTGCTATACAGATTCAATGCAATTCCAATTAAAATCCCAATGATGTACCTTGCAGAAATAGAGCAAGCAATTATGAAATTCATCTGGAAGAATAAAAAACCTAGAATAGCTAAAGCAATCCTCAGTAGCAAGAGCGAAGCAGGGGGTATTGCAATACCAGATCTTCAACTGTACTACAAAGCAATAGTAACAAAAACGGCATGGTATTGGTACCAAAATAGACAGGTAGATCAATGGTACAGAATAGAGGACATGGACACAAACCCAAATAAATACAATTTTCTCATACTAGACAAAGGTTCCAACAATATGCAATGGAGAAAAGATAGCCTCTTCAACAAATGGTGCTGGGAAAACTGGAAAACTATATGCAATAGAATGAAATTAAACCCCTATCTCTCACCCTACACAAAACTCAACTCAAAATGGATCAAGGACCTCGGAATCAGACCAGAGACCCTGCATCTTATAGAAGAAAAAGTAGGTCCAAATCTTCAACTTGTTGGCTTAGGATCAGACTTCCTTAACAGGACTCCCATAGCACAAGAAATAAAAGCAAGAATCAACAACTGGGATAGATTCAAACTAAAAAGCTTTCTCTCAGCAAAGGAAACTATCAGAAATGTGAAGAGAGAGCCTACAGAGTGGGAGAATATCTTTGCCAACCATACCTCAGATAGAGCGCTAATTTCCAGAATCTATAAAGAACTCAAAAAACTCTACACAAAGAATACAAATAATCCAATCAACAAATGGGCTAAGGAAATGAACAGACACTTCACAGAAGAAGATGTACAAGTAATCAACAGATATATGAAAAAATGTTCAACATCCCTAGTAATAAGGGAAATGCAAGTCAAAACTACCCTAAGATTTCATCTCACCCCAATTAGAATGGCGATTATCAAGAATACAAGCAACAATAGGTGTTGGCGAGGATGTGGTGAAAAAGGAACACTCATACATTGCTGGTGGGGTTGCAAATTAGTGCAGCCACTCTGGAAAGCAGTGTGGAGATTCCTCAGAAAGCTTGGAATGGAAACACCATTTGACCCAGCTATCCCACTCCTTGGCCTATACCCAAAGGACTTAAAATCAGCATACTACAGAGATACAGCCACATCAATGTTCATTGCTGCTCAATTCACCATAGCCAGATTGTGGAACCAACCTAGATGCCCTTCAGTTGATGAATGGATAAAGAAACTGTGGCATATTTATACAATGGAATATTACTCCGCAATGAAGAATGATAAAATTATGGCATTTGTAGGCAAATGGTCGAAATTGGAGAATATCATGCTAAGTGAGATAAGCCAATCTCAAAAAACTAAAGGACGAATGATCTCGCTGATAAGCGGATGAGGACATATAATGGGGGGTGGGAGGGGCTAGCATTAGGTTTAGGGTTAGGTTTAGAGTTAGGCTAAGGAGAGCGGTAAGAATGAAGGAAAGAAGGACTGTGTAGAGGGAAAAGAGGGGTGGGAGGGGTGGGGGGGAGGGGAAAAATAAAATAAACATTATTACCCTATGTAAACATAAAAAAAATAAAAAAAATTTAAAAAAAAGTTAAAAAAAAAATACCCAAAAGGTAGAAGCACACAAGCATCCATAGATGAAAACAGATAAAATGTGGTATAAACATGAA
Source organism: Sciurus carolinensis (assembly GCF_902686445.1). Taxonomy (NCBI): domain Eukaryota; kingdom Metazoa; phylum Chordata; class Mammalia; order Rodentia; family Sciuridae; genus Sciurus; species Sciurus carolinensis. Next base: position 65,189,229 of record NC_062224.1, read on the forward strand.
ATAGGATATTATTCAACCTTAAAAAGAAAGAAAATTCTGAGACATGATACAACATGTTTGAATCTTGAGGACATTATGCTATATGAAGTAAGCTAATCAGAAAAAAATGAATGCTGTATTTCATGTATATGAGGTGCCTAGAATAGTCAAACTCAAATAGACACAAAGTAGGATGGTATCTCCCAGGGTTCTGAGGAGAGAGGAATGGTGCAGCTGCTCTGGAAAACAATTTCAGTTTTTTGACATGAAAAGAGTTCTGGAAATCAGTTGTACAATAATGTGATGCAATTGAACTATACATTTAAAAATGATTAAGATGGCATATTTTATGTTATGTGTATTTTACAACTTAAAAAAATAATAATACTATTTTCCTGGTGTAGACAGTAGTAGCCAAGAGTCCCAACTCCCCTGATACATATTTTGCCCACAGTGCAAGACCACTTAGTAAATAGAGACAGATAATAAAAACCACAGGATACAACTCAAATCATAGAAGTACTTTTTTGGGGATGCAAAAGGGAGGAGTCTTTTTTTCCTTTAATTTTTTGATATAAACAATAATATATTCAACTTAATTAATAATTATGGTTTTAATATTCCAGGAAAGGTTTAATGCAGCATTTCTCTTGTACTGGAAAAAATGTCCTGGGATTAAAATAGAAGCAAGTAAATGGGTCAGACCCACAATTCTCAGAAACATTCAATTGCAGGAAATAAAGGCACAAGAAGGACTGGGGTTGTGGTTCAGTAGTAGAGTGCTTGCCTAGCACACATGAGGCACTGGGTTCATTCTCCAGCATCGCATTAAAAAAAAAAAAAACAACTAAATAAAATAAAGGTATTGTGTCCATCTATAACTAAAAATATTAAAAAAAAAGATGATTAGCAAACATTTTAAATGGGCAAGTGCAAGTCACTAGTACCATTACTACCTGCAAGTTCATGGCCATAACTATCATTTGCATCATGTTTTGCAGTCTACAGAGCTGTCCGTCATCAGCTGTATATTATTTCATTAAACCTCATCATAACACTGCGAGAAAATTAAACAAGCATTATTCCTATTTAAAGGTGAAAACTAAGGATGGAAGAGGATAAATTATATATCCAGGGTTAGGAAGTAAGAGCAGGGTAATGATCCAAAACAGAAGGCAAAAATAGTACTAACAGCAAAATGGTAAATACCAAATGCAAGCTAGGATGTTGTGTTGTTTAAATACAATTGTAGTTTAATTTGTTTTTAAGATTTTGTGTTTTATTCTCTCATATTTTCTTCTCAATGGGGAAAACATACCTCAAAGTTTTATTTTAAGTGAAAGACAAATTTAAAGATCTTAAAAAGAAAGAATGTGAGAGAGTTCTGGTCTGTTGTAAGAAGAACCAAAAGCATCTGAATCTTTCAGCTCTCAGCACCTATAAATAAAGGACAAAATATAACACATACTTCAAATCATAATGAAAGGCATCAAATCAAAGGGAGAATCCCAGGTGTCAGAAACAAAAAGGAAACCTGAAGAAGGAGTGCCCTTGTGCGTTACACAGAGACTGTGCTGGAGCAACAGGCAGCATTAGCCTTGGGAATCCAGGGAGCTCTAGTGCTCATTTAGGAAATAATGATTATACTTAAAATGGAACTGAAAACCTTCATAAAACCCGGATCATCAAAGAGCTGCCCCTTATGAAAGGGCAATTTAGAAAACAACCAAACTTCCAGCAGAAGGAAAGTTTGTTTGAGTAGTCCTAGCTCTATGTGGGAAAAATTCTCCCACGGGTAAAGGAAAATCAACACCCTTTCAAAAAAACAGAGATTGGTATGCTGAGTTTTTGATAAGCCTATGACATCAGGCCAGAGCAAACCAAACCTGCTCTCCAGGACCATGCCCTCAACCCAGGTTGCACAGGATTCCCAATCACATGTAGTTCTGCTAAAGATGATAGCAGTCCAAAAATTATAGAACACATGAAGAAAAAAATCCACTCTGAATAAGAATCAGAACATGACTCCAGAGAATATTTGATAAATAAAAAGGTACAGAGAAAACTTGCAAAGGACTTACAATCAGCATACTACAGAGATAACAGCCACATCAATGTTCATTGCTGCTCAATTCACCATAGCCAGATTGTGGAACCAACCTAGATGCCCTTCAGTTGATGAATGGATAAAGAAACTGTGGCATATATATACAATGGAATATTACTCAGTCATAAAGAATGATAAAACTATGGCATTTGCAGGCAAATGGATGAAATTGGAGAATAACATGCTAAGTGAGATAAGCCAATCTCAAAAAACCAAAGGAAGAATGATCTCGCTGATAAGTGGATGATAATACATAATGGGGCATGGGAGGGGTTAGTTTTAGGGTTAGAGTGAGGGTTAGGGAGGAGGGCAAGAATGGGGGAAGGAAGGACTGTATAGAGGGAAAAGAGGGGTGGGAGGGGTGGGGGGGAAGGAAAAAAATAACAGAATGAATCAAACAACATTACCCTATGTAAATTTATGATTACACAAATGGTATGCCTTTACGCCATGTACAAACAGAGAAACAACTTGTATCCCATTTGTTTACAAAAAAAATTTTTTAAAAAGGTAATAAATAAATAAATAAATAAATAAATAGCAATTTGCTAAATATAAAGCATCAAAAAAAAAAACTTGCAAACAGAAAGATAAATCTTCAGAAACTGCCCAACCTACAGCTCAAACTAAAGGAGAGATAAAGAGATAGAGAGAAAAGGAAAGTGGAATGTGAAAAACCCAACATATGTTAAATAGATATTCCAAAAGGAGATAGAGGTGACTTGAAAGAGCAATTAAGAACTGGTGGTGAGGAATTTCTTTGTGCATTTTCAGACGAGATCGGGCACGTACAGGGTAGTATGACTGTAGATTCTTTGTGCATTTTCATTATACAGAACAGTGAGTTTCATTGTGGCATATTCATACATGCATACAATATACTTTGATCATACCCATTCCCCCGACCATCCTCTTTTCTTCTCCCTTCACCCCTCCCTCTAATAGGTGCCTTTCAATCTACTTTCATGTAGACTTTTTCATTTTTCCCTAGATTCCATTTATGAGGGAAAACCATGGGATACTTTTCTTTCTAAGTCTGGCATATTTCACTTAACATTATAATCTCCAGTTCCATCCATTTTCCTGCAAAGTACATGATTATGTTATGAATAATATTCCATTGTATAAACATACCACATTTTCTTTATCCATTCATCCACTGATAAGCACCGGGGCTGATTCCATAACTTGGCCATTGGCAATTGCACTGTGATAAACATGGGTACACAGTTATCTCTATAGTATGCTAACTTTAATTCCTTTGGGTATACACCAAAGAGTGGTAAGCCTGGATCATATAGTAGTTCTATTCTTAGTTTTTGGAGGAACCTTCGTACTAATTTCCATCATGACTGTACCAATTTATACTCCTACAACAGAGTACAAGGGCCCTTTATCTCCTGCATCCTTGCCAGCATTTATTGCTTCTTGTCTTCTTAATGATAGCCATTCTGACTGGGATGAGGTAGACTCTGAATGAAATTCTATTTTGCATTTCGCTGACAGCTAAGGATGTTGACCACTTTTTTATATTATATTTTACATTATGAGACATATCTGTTCAGTTCATTTCCCCATTTATTGATTAGGCTATTTGTGTGTGTGTGTGTGTGTAAGTTTTTATGAGTTCTTTATGTATTTCGGATGTTAATCCTCTATTAAAAGAGTAGCTGTCAAAGATTTTTTTTCCCATTCTGTAGGGTGTCTCTTCACTCTGTTGTTTTCCTTCGCTGTGTAGAAACTTTTTGATTTGATGCTGTTCATTTGTCAATTCTTGCCATGCTTCCTGAGCTATTGGAGTTCTATTCAGGAAGTCATTACCTGTGCCTGTGTCTTGAAGTGTTTCCCCGATGTTCTCTTCTAGCGTTTTCAGTTTCAGGTCTTATATTTAGGTCTTTGATCCATTTTGAGTTGATTTTTGAACAGGGTAAGAGACAGTAATCTAATTTTGATCTACTATGTATGGATAAACAGTTTTCTCTGCACCATTTATTAAAGATGTTGTCTTTTCTCCAATGTATGTTTTTGGAATCTTTGTCAAAAATTAGAGGGCTGTAGCTGTGTGGATTTGCCTCTGTGTTTGCTATTCTATTTCATTAGTCTACATGTGTGTTTTTATGCCAGTACTATGCTATTTTTCTTACTATGGCTCTGTAACATATTTTGAAATCAAGTATTATAATACCTCTAGCATTGCTTTTTGCTCAGCATTGTTTTGACTATGTTGGATCTTTGTCAATTACCTATGAATTTTAGGATTTTTTTCCTACTTCTGTGAAGAAGTCATTAGTATTTTGATGAGGAATGCATGGAATCTGTATAGCACTTTTGGTAGTATGGCCATTTTAACAATATTAATTCTGCCTATCCAAGAACATAGGAGATCATTCCATCTTTTAGAAACTTCAGTCTCTTTTTTCACTGTTTTGTCATTTTTTTTGTGGGGTTGGGGTATGGTTTACCAGGGATTGACCTCAGGGGCACTCAGTGGACCCACACACATCCCCAGTCCTATTTTGTATTTTATTTAGGGACAGGGTCTCATTGAGTTGCTTAGGGCCTCACGAAGTTGCTGAGGCTGGCTTTGAATTTGATATCCTCCTGCCTCAGCCTCCCGAGCAGCTGGGATTACTGGCGTATGCCACTTTGCTGGCTGTTTTGTAATTTTCATTGTAGAGGTCTTTTACCTCCTTGGTCAGGTTTATTCTTAGATATTTTTAAATGCTACTGTGAACAGAATTTTTTTCTGATTTCAAAAAGTGAATTCATTATCAGTGTACATAAAAAGTTATTTATTTTTGTATGTTGATTTTCTAAGACCAATGAAAGGACATGAATTCCCAATTTCGGGAAGCCTACTAAATCTTCAACAACATAAATAAATCTACACATAGAAACATCCCCCCAAAGTATCAGAGTCAACAAAAACTGAAAGGTAATCAAAAAAGCAACCACTAAGAAAAGATGGAAATAAAAGAAAAATTTGAAAAATTTCTAACAGACTACTCAACACCAAACATAAGAGACAGAAACAATGTAATACTTTTTAAGTGATAAGGTACAATAACTCCCAATCTAAAGACTAAAATAACTCCAAACGAACTTAAGAAGAGAATGAAATTAAGACAATGCCAGTCAAACACAGAAAGAATTTAACTATTCACATATCCATGATGAAAATACAATCTAGGGATGTACTTTAGGAAAACAGAGAATTAAACTCACAGAAGAGAGACTCACACAACAATGGCTTCAGTTATTTTAGTTTATATATGTTTTATGTTTGAAATGTTACATAATTTAAATTTTTTTAATTTTAATCAGATCCAAATCTATAAAAGTTATAAATCTTTCCACCTGTCATAAGTCCATATTTTGCTTAAGTCCATAAGTCACATATTTTGCTTCTTATAGTTTATTACAGCTTACATTAGAACCATGAGTGCTTTTTCTACTAGTATCTACACATTTTTATGATTTTAAGGACAATAAAATAATTCATTAGGATGCAATATGGAATAACAATTTTTTGAAAAATAGATAGCTTTTATACAAACATGAACATTTTATCTCCAGAATAGATCCCTTGTAGGCGAGACATTTATCCAAAGATGTTGCTATTACTTAATGTACTATTAGCTATTCTTTTAAAATATCTTCCACAAAATCAACCATCTAGCGAAAAACCATCTCTGGGTCTACTACCTTTAAAAAAAAAATACTACATTTCTCTCCTTTGTGCCATTTCAATTTGCACCATCTATCTCTATTTGCTTTCTCACTTGAGACAGCTCACTAACAATCCTGGGACTGTGGTCCTACATAAATGTTGCTCCTGTATCAATTCAGTATAGTTCAAAGCAGTAATCATGTACCAAACTGTCATCAAGTTTTAGGCATTAAACATGAAGGTGGTTTTACAAGACAGTCTCTACTTTGAAGAACTCATTATCAGTAGAAGCAAACACATAAACTGCTAACATAATGTAGTCAATATTATGATGGAACTATGTACAAAATCAAGGTTAGGCAACAAATTTTTTTTCTTCTCTCTCTCTCTCTCTTCTTCCGTTCTGGGGATTGAACCCAGTGGTTACTCCTCCAGTGAGCTACATCCCCAGCACTTTATATTTTTTTTATTTTGAGGCAGGGTCTTGCTAAATTTCTCAGGCTGACCTGGAACTTGTGAGCTTCTAACTTAGCCTCCTGAGTTGCTGGGATTTCAGGTGTGAGCCACTGCACCTGGCACAATTCATTCTGTCAACAGACATGGCTAGTGAGGAAAGGGAGAATCTAGGAAGCTTCTGAGTATTGACTCTTGATTTGACTCTAAAGGAGTTGTGGGAATTCAGTAGGCTGACAGGAATGGGGGGTGGGGGGTGTGAATTCTTGATGGAGGTTAACAACATGGACAAAGAGCAGTTGATAGTACACATGACAGAGAAGACTCCAGTGCTCTAGAACAGTGGACACATCTCCTGGGCAGTGTGAAGCAGATAAAGAGAAGGGAGGATGGGAGAGTCCTGTACATGAGAACTCAGGTTGGAAACCCCTTTATGACACAAATGGCATAAATATTTATTTGGCCCTGTTGTGTACCAGGCTAAGTGTTTTTCATATGTTCCCTAATTTAAGGAGTTTGAACTTGACTCAGGAGTGCTGGAGGACATTCAGAAGCAAGGCTGTCATAGAAGAGTGACAGCTGAGGAAGGAAGAATAACATGAGTTGTCACCACTGGTTGGAAGTGCTATTGGCATCCACAGTGTATATTATAGGACAGCCCCTGCAACAAAGAATTATCAGACCCCAAATTAAAAGATGCCATGCTGTGAAGCATTTTCTGAAATTATATTCTGCTGTTCACATAAATGATAGTGATTTTTAAATGTATTCATTAAATGTGAGCATCTCTACAATATCACTAGTGTGTAGTGATGGACCAAAGGCATATAGTCTTGCAGCTGACAATGCTAACAAATTCTTTATTCTGCACAATAAAGAAAAACTTTTCATTAGTTGGAATAATGAAATTAAAACTTGGATTTAAAAAGTTCATTTGAAGACAATTTCAGGGGTATGTACACAACATAAATAGAGACTACAAATTCAATGAAATAGTAATGATTCTCTTAATGACTGACTGAATTCATTTTGACAACCTATTTCAAGGAAGAAGAGCCCTAATCAGTACAATAATATCAGATTTAGGGTGTGGTAGACACATATCTTTGCCTTTAAATGTCTTCCACTATTAATAAGTTCATTTATTAAAACTTCTCAAAGTGCCCTTTTCATATTTATCAGTGACTTTGGTTAAACTCTGTATCTATAGATCCATGGTCAATAATACTAATTACTTTACACTGAAATATACAAAGCATTCAAAGAATTTCACTTACTAAGATATTAACATGCATTAACCAGGACTCCATTTAGCACTGAAATATTTATTAATACATTAATGAATTATTAATTCTCTTATTTTATTCATTGCTTAACATCTCAGCACTTTTGAAATTTCTTTGAAAAAAATCTTCAAATAGATTTTGCCAGTTTATAGAACTCAATGTCATACCTCACAAAAAATCTTGTTCTCTGAAGGGTAAGCTTATTTTAGATAATATGATTTAGCTAGAGTGGCTGTGTTGTATCAAGCCTGCATCTAATATAATGTCTTGTACACAGAGAATATATAACTAGTGTGCACAGATGAAGTGGTGATGGAGAGAGTGGGAAAGAGGGACAAAATAGACAAATAATAGAATGCTAATGGATGGCAAAAGAGTAATACTATGTGGTTAAATATTCATAAGATGTAAGAGAAGATTATACAAAATTTAAAAAAATAAAATGTAGGTAGTTCATTGCCATACATAAAATCCACATTAATTTTGTATCATCATTAATAATAGTAATTTTAAACATCGACAACGATTATACATGCCATACAATCAGTTATGAAGGGTTGGCAAGTCATCTCCTTATCTCAAAGATTAATGGACATCTGGTGTGTGAGACCTATGGAACTGCATAATAAAGTAAACTTTAAACAATTCCTGTTTTTACTCCATCCTATATAATCATCACTCATTAAATATTTGGCGATAACAAGAAACTGAGGCTACATTTTAAAAATTATTGGTCCAGTGGAGATTACTGGACAATCTAAAAGTTATAGCTTTGGTTTTTTTAAGTTCTACAACAACAAGTGATATTTTATGTTCTAATTCTTGTCTTTTCAAACACAAATTTTATTCAGGGTAAATGGTTTTCCCAGTGAATTTGCTTTGCCCTTTGATCTTTTCAAAAGCAGTGTTTACTGCCTTGTAGATTTTTTGCCATGTACATTTAATTGTTTTAATCTTTATGTGTATTGACTAAGACCTTGAACCACCATAAATTATCTGTTTCCATTTGTATTTTGAATTTAGTGAATTGATAGCTTCTATAATCCCTGATCATTGGTCTCTTTGTCACAATTAAATTTTCATTTCAAATAACATGTAGATAAATCACTAAAATACTTTTTCTCATTAATCAGAAAGCTCAGTGAGAGGATGAGGAATTAAGAAGTATTCAGAACAGGATCAGCTGTATATTAAAAATAAACATCAGGTGCTCAGGAAAGGTTATTTAAGACATTTAAAAAGCTATGGCTTAAGAAAACGCATAAGATACAAAGTACCTAAGTGTCAAAAAAGACAAATATTTAGTTTTATGTGACCATTGTTTTATTATCAATAAAGAATTTGGAAATTTGAAAATTTGGAAATTCGAAAATTTTTTCTATAACTCAAGTGCAAAAAGACACTCAGGAAAAGGGGGAGGCACAGAGGTGGGGAGGCTGGAGGGTGGGCACAGCTATTAAGAAAGAAGTCATTTTAGTCAGCTTTTCATTGCTGTGACCAAAATATCTGAAAAGAACATTTTAGAGAAGGAAAAGTTTATTTGGGTCTCCTGGTTTCAGAGGTCTCAGTTCATAGATGACTGACTCCATTGCTCTGGGCCCAGGATGAGACATCATGGCAGAAGGGTGCAGTGGAGGAAAGCTGCTCACTTTATGGCAGCATCAGGAAGCAGGGGCAGAGGGCACAGAGAAGATGCACCCTACCAGAGCATGCCCCCAGTAATCTCCAAACATGCCTAGAGTTACCACTCAGTTCATTCAAACTAGTATGGACTGATTAGATTATGGCTCTCAATTCAATCATTTTACCTTCAAATATTCCTGTGACCTCTGGAAAGTTACTAAAGTTCTATGAACCTTGCTTGCCTAGACTCTAAAGTAGAGCTTGTTATGGGGCGCAACTTAAGAACAGACCGATCACCACTAAGAAGTCCAAATTTGAGAGTCTTTATTAAGCTGGCCAGCTGACTGTCTCACACAATGCCCCAAAAAATGGCTATTGGAAGAACAGCCCCGACCATAGGGTTGTAGGGGTTCTTATACCAAAAATCACATTAATCATTAAGTGTCTATTGTTATGATTCAAAATTACACATTAACATCATGAGATCATCGACAGAGGGGAAAGTGGGTCAAAATGACCCTTACCTAGGTACAAACTAAAGAATGGTTACTGCAGGCAAATGGATGAAATTGGAGAATATCATGCTAAGTGAGATAAGCCAATCTCAAAAAAACAAAGGATGAATGATATCGCTAATAAGTGGATGGTGACACATAATGGGGGGTGGGAGGGGTTAGTGTTAGGGTTAGAGTTAGGGTTAGGGAGGGGGGCAAGAATGGAGGAAGGAAGGACTGTACAGAGGGAAAAGAGGGGTGGGAGAGGTGGGGGGGAAGAGAAAAAATAACAGAATGAATCAAACAGCATTACCCTATGTAAATTTATGATTACACAAATGGTATGCCTTTACGCCATGTACAAACAGAGAAACAACATGTATCCCATTTGTTTACAATAAAATAATTAAAAAAAAAATTTACCCAAGTCAAAAAAAAAAAAAAAAGAATGGTTACTAACATCCACACAATCACTGTTCACATGGTACATTGTTTAGGAGCAATAGGAATCAAAAGAGAGCAATTCTTTACTACATAGTAGTTGCCATTATATATTATTAAACATGTCACACCAAGTAACTGATGATGGGCACAGAGGCAGGGTGTTCCCATGGGAGAAGCTTATCTCCTACATAACATGGAGTCTCAGAGCAAAATGGAGTCTGTTTAGTCATTTCCCTTATAGTCTGGCCTAAAACATCCTCATGGAGCCAGTTCTGTCAGCCCATCACACAGCTCACAGTTCTATTATGGTTTGGATAGAGGTGTCCCCCACAAAGGTCCTGTATTAATGCAGGAATATTTAGAGGTGAAATGATTGGATTGTGAGAGATATAACCTTATAAATGGATTAATGTACACATTTGTACAACACTTAGTTAGACTAGCAGGAACTGGGAATTGTGCAGAACGAGATGTGTTTTATATTAAAATATATGACAAGTGCTCATGAAAACCTATTTAATACATTTTTTAAAGTTATATGTTAAGAAAACACAGTAAATAAAAACATATTTTTAAAATTACCTTGATCATTGTTAGTAGCATGCTGGTAAATTAACAACTGATTTTGGAAGTAAAAAGAACAAATCCTAGTTTGTAGTTTTTGCTGATTTCTGTGATATAAATATTCTTATTATGGCAGATTTCAACATATCAAGGTGAAAGTAACTGCTAACAAATTTCCAGAAAACTTAACAGTCAGCTCTGGCAAGCTGGTGGTAGCTGACTCCAGCACAATATTGCCAGTAAGTTTTAACTAATTATGAGGAAAATGTTTTATCCCATGATTCTATCTTATGAGATCTTATTTACAATTTGCTTTGGAAAGTTGGATAGAAACTGAAAAAATCATAAAGCAGACATATAAGATGGCTAACCTACTTAAAGGGAGAATGTGAAGGTAGAATAATAAATCTGGTCACAATATTTGTCTTCTTATTTACACATAGGGTTTAGTACCCAGTTTTAGACATTCACTGAAGATCTTGAGATGCATTTCCAGAAAATAAAGGGGGATTACTATATCAAACTTCTGCAGTGAACCCTGAACTTTTTTTAGTCATAGACTAAAAATAGTGCAAATATCATGGTCAATCTTAAGAATTTTCTAAGAAAAAAAAATCAATAATGAAATGTAATGATTATCCTAAACTTAGAAGTGTGATAAACAGTGGCAAAGACTGAAAATGAATGCCACAAACTAAAAAGCCTACAAGAAAAAGAACCATGAGGGCAAAACAAGTTCCATTTCATAAAATGTGAACCATTACATTTAGAGAAAATAATTTCAACTGAAAAAATTCAAAGATATTCAACTGTGATATGCAAGCTGAAATAGGATAATGTATTTACATGATGACAGATAGAAATGCCAAGGCATCTGACAGAAGACCGATCAGACAGTGCAAGTCAAGTTCCATTTCCCAGACTAACATCCTGTTTGAAATTCTATTTTTTTAATTAAACAATTAATATTAAGCACATTCCGTGTTTGAACACTTTTTTAAAGATATCACATTGATAACAAAAAAGTATATTCCATTCAGATCAAGTTTGTAACATGGAGTCTCCTTAGACTCTGACTCTATGGACAGGTCTTCCTACACGGGTCCTCTGCCCCAAGTTTTGGGGCCTTTTAGCAGATTCTTTGATGTCCTCATAACAGCTCTGAAACAGAAGTTGACAGAAAACTCAAGAAAAAATTGGAAGGGATCAGCTTCCTCTCTCGGCTCGCCCCTCCATGCCCTCACCTCTGTGGAGTAAGACCAAAATATCCTTTTTATTCTTTTTTAACTGAGATGTAAAAACATAAAAATTGTACATATTAATGGCATAATGTGATATTTTAATACCTGTACATATATTGTATAATGTTTAAATCAGATTAACATATTTATGCCATCAAACATTTATCATTTCTTTATGGTAAAACATTCAAACTCTTTTCTTTAAGCTTTTTGAAGTATGCAGTACATGACTATTTTCTATTGGTCCCCAGTAGCACATCAGAACTTCTTACTCCTACCTAAATGTAACTCAGTGTTCACTGAAGTTCCCATCCCTTCCTATCTGTCTGCCTCTGGTAACCACCATAGACTCTCAACTTCTATGACATCAATTTTAGATTCCATGTGAGTCAGATTATGCATAACCTGTATTTCCGTGCCTCGCTCATTCATATAGCATAATAATCCCCAGTTCCACCCATGTTGTTGCAGGTGACAGGATTTCATTCCTTTTTATGGTTGAATAGTATTCCATGGTGTACATGTTGCTTTTTGGGTTTTTTTTACCCATTCTCAGGTTGATGGACACTTAGATTATTTCTATTTCTTGGCTACTGTGAATAGTGCTGCAATAAAAATAGGTGTGCAGATGCCTCTTGTACATACTGATTTCATTTCCTTTGGATATATACCCAGTAGTGGGAACTATCCATGTGGTAGTTCTATTTTTAATTTTTTGAGGAACCTCCATAGTGTTTTCCATGTCTGTGCTAATTTGCATTCCCACCAACAGTACAGGGGCTCCCTTTTCTGCACATCCTTGCCAGAACTTCTTTTGTCTTTGTGATAATAGCTATTTTTATTGGGGTGAGGTGATATCTCACTGTAGTTTTGATTTGCATTTCCCTGGTGATGATGGGCACTGAGCATTTTTTAAATATAACTACTGGCTATCTGTTTTTCTACTTTTGAGAAAGATCTATTTAGTTTTTTGCCCATTTTTAATCAGATTATCTGTTTTGTTTGACTACTATTGAGTTCCTCATGTATTCTGAATTTGTTGTTTTTTTCTTAGTTAAACCACACTCATCCTACAGATGCAATTCAGGGACTGTCTTCTTCATGCAATCTTCCCTAACAACCTCCAGTCACAGCAATCTCTCCAGATTTAACTACATTCTCTTGTACCACTCTTTTTTGGCACTGAATTAAATGGGGTCTAGTATTTACCTGTTTTGACAGATAGACCATGTTTGTCTGATACTAAGGGCAGGCAGACTCGTGTATTTTACATCATTTATATACCACCTATGGGAGTCTGGGTCACACTTCCTTCTTTTCCTCCTTTCCACAAACATTTATTAACTAACTACCTGTTTGTTTAGTACTTTACTAAGCACAAGAGAGAGACACAAAGCTGAATAAACTGTAGTCTTTATCCTTGAGTCATTTTTATTTCACTCCTCCTTACCTCTCCATCTTCAGCTTTACACTTTCCTTTTAGCTCCATACAGGCTAAATGACACTTGATTCTCCAAATAAACTGTGTCATCTCATCTACAGGGTTTTGAACTGTTTCCTCTGTGACTAAGAATGCATGGTCTCCCTACTCACATTCTATCCTCCGTCCCCTTTAGGTCTGGCTAACGCTTAGCCAAGCCCTCAGGTCTTAGCTTCATGATTCTTCCTCCAGGGAGCCCTCTGTAACCCAAAGTGAAGTGCCCTTGCATTGTTCCCAACATTGCACTTTTCAAATGAAATTGTAATTGCCTGTTTATGTACTTGTGTCTGTCACTGGAGTATATTATATATTAGTACACATGTGTCTTGTTTTGTGTGTGCTACAAATTAGTCAAAAGGATGGTTAGTTTATTGGTACCTAGTAAGATTTTTTTTGTTGTTGTTTTTGTTTTTGTTTTAATGTATTGAAAGAGTGAATTTCACAAAGGTAAACAGGTCACAATCCCTGCCCTTGAGGACATCACCATCTAGTGGGGGAGACAGAAATGCAGATAAACCATAAGGCAAGGTGTTAAGTTTGAGAATATGTGCATAAATAATCCACAATAAGGGGAGATTTTTTAAAAAAAAATAATAGAAGTTCAGTGGAGAAGACAAAGGGGAAAGACAGGAAGGGAAGGGGGGTGGGAAAAGGAAAGACAGTGTAATGAATCTGACATAACTTTCCCATGTACATACATGAATATATCACAGTGAATCTCACCATCGTGCACATCCACAAGAAATTAATTTTAAAAACTAACTCTGGGTAAATGGCAGAAAGATCACTAGAGTAGAAGAACAAGTGGGAGCTGGGAGGAGAGGGGAAGGGGAGACACTGGGGACTGAATTAGAACAAGATATATTCCATGTTTTATAATTATGTCAAAATGAATTCTACTATCATGTATAACTAAAAAGAATAACAACAACAACAACAAACAAATAAACAAAACAAAAGGCAAGGGAGATCCAAAGTGACTAATTTTCCCTGGGAAGTCAGATCTTTTACAAAAGAGGTGATATCTGAGCTTAGTTTTGAAGGATTTCAGTTTTCTGGATAAAGAAGAGGGACACAGCAGATGCTCAGATAGTGAGGAGATACTTTCTCCTCACTTCCTTCTACCCTCATCTACCAGATAAAATGTTTCTAGTTTTCAAGACTCAGCTCAGATATGACCTCTGAAAAACCTCTAGAAAGTTCTAGTGTGCCTCTGTGCAGACCCATAGTCCTGAATAGTTCAAATCTTCCAGGTGACTTTTGGTGCAAGAACAAATAGAACAGAGTATGGCCACACATGAAAAATTCAACTAATCGTTGCAAAAAGAACTGTATTTATAAAAAGATTTAAAATTCAATGGTCACAGATAAGTCACATCAGTGGCTGCTAGCAGAACAGTTATCGTTGACTAAATCTGTTGGAAAGAAACTACATCAATAAGAGTGAAACATCTGATCACTCGATGTCAGTTAATGTAAGGAGGAGAAATTAGAGGGCTTGGGTGGCAGGGGGAGGTGTTTTCACTTCAGATGAGCACATAAGTGAAAGTTCTCAGCTATGGAATCTGTTAGTGTAGGAAAGTTTTAGTAAGGAGGAACAGAGATCAAAATTCAACATGAATCTTGCCTCTAGTGTAAATTATCCAGGACATCAGGGGCAGCTGGGGCAGATGAACGTGTTTCCACTCCTGACCTATAAAACCTGGTCCCCTTCTGCAGCCCTAGACTGTAAGCAAGAAGTGAAAAGTGGTAATTAATGAAGAAAGTGAACCAAAGGAGACATTTCTCACCTTTAAACAAACTAAGAAATACTAATTAGTCCTAAATTTCTGGAGGAAATGAAATTCCAGGAAGATTAAAATTGCTCTGGGCTCACCTTTGCCCACAGGGTCACACTTCATGTTCTAGAAACAGCTGCTTGTGTTTGTTAGCATGAGTTGTTTTGCTTCCAGATTTTTGATCACGATGCTTTCTCTCCTTGAGATACTTTCTCCTCACTTCCTTCTACCCTCATCCACCAGATAAAATCTTTTCAGTTTTCAAGACTCAGCTCAGATCTGATCTCCAAAAAATCATTTTGCTCCCACTCTGTGCCCTTGTGATATTTTGAGCCGTCTGTGTATTGGTTGTCTCCCACCTCTACCAGTATGGGGTCTTACTTATATTCATGATTTTTGGGATTCCAGCCATCATGGCTCCTAACGAACATCAGGAAAACAGTTCTTAAATGAATGAATAAATTAAAGAATAAATGAAAATGTCTTGGGAAGATTTACTGAGTAACATGATTAGACTTAAATGATTTGGAAGACAGATCTAGCAGCAATGTGTAGGATGACTGACGTGGGAGGACACCAGAATCAGAAGCAGGAGGAAACAGAGAGCTATCAAAACAGCCCAGGAGAGGAGGCGGCAATGAGGGTGGTCAGGAGAGGCTCAGTCCAAGAGACATTTTGGAAGTTAAACCAATAGAACTTTGGTAGCTGACTGACGAACAGCATGGAAAGAGATTACTGCTAATGTTTCTGTTAACAGGTCATGCATCAACAGAAGGGTGATACCATTACAGGAAAGAAAAATGTTTGGAATAATTCAAGTGACTTAGAAGAAGGGACTGGGGAAAGAGAGGAAGATGACAAGGGGGTGCAAAACAGATAAGAAATAAAGAGCTCATAGGAGAAGAAGGGGGCTAGAGGTAGCAGCTTCATTGAAGGGAAGTTTTGGGAAGCATTAAGGGAAGAGTTACCTAGAGTGAGAATCTATAGCGAAGTAAAGAAATATGCAGGCCTTAGCTATCTTAGTACACACATTAATGGCAATGGCTTTTCAGACTTGGGATCCAGGTTCAAATACTACAACTTCAGGAAGGTTCCCTTATTCTAACATGCCCTCGATTTTCCATTATGAAAACTGTTAGTTGAAATTTATCACTCAGATACCAAACAACACTGGGGACATTCTTTCCTTTCACAGTCTTTTAAGGATTCACTTTTATTATGATAAGAATAAGAAAACAAGAAATATTTGGTCATCTTAGACCTATTTTTATGTGCAAATGAAGCCAAGATTATTTAAATAATTAAAAAATCCAGGTAGTTGATCTAAACTCTTTTGAATTGTGCTAGATAAAAATAATATGAGAATAATAAAAATGCTTTTATTTAAATAACATATGGAATAGACCAATCCCTTTTCATGAAGTTTCTCTTCTTACTTAGGTCTTCTCCTTACTTAGCTCAAGATTATGTTCAGTGACAATAACAGAAAACCCAAAATAGAAAAGGCTGAAAGATGTAAATATTTATTTTGTCATGTTAAAGAAGTTCAGATGTGATAATCTAAGCTTGGCTGGCAGTTTCACCATGCCGAGGAGACTTAAGCTCCTGGATTCGTGTTCCATCCTAGTTCAAGTCATTTCATTGTCTAGGAAAAAAGTGCTAGAGATCTAGCTATGTCAAATTCTTGGTTGGAAACATGTTAGCCAAGCCACCTTTCTGTCACTATAACAATAATCTGAGGCAATTAACATATAAGAAGGAAAGGCTAATTCTGGTTCATGGTTTCAGTCCATGGTAATTGGCCCATTGCTTGTGGGCCTGTGGTAAGGCAGCACATTATGGCGTGAGCACTTAATAGAGAACGCTGCTTATCTCATACACCCAGGAAACACAGAGAAAGGGGGCGGGAAGAGGGGATAGGGTTGGATTTCCAGGATCCCCATCAAGGTCATGCACCAATAATCTAAGACATCCCACTAGGCCCCACTTCAAAATGTTCTCATCACCTTCAAATAGCTTCAAGCTGAGAACTAAACCTTTAATACAAGGAGGGACATTCCAGATCTAAACTATAGCAAAACAAGAAAGGGAAAAGAAAAACCAAAAGTGTTTTACTTAGCTGCTTCTCTTTAAATAAACTTCATGGAAATCCTCCCAACAATTCTCACAATTTATGCTCTGAGAGAGGATGGGAGACAAGGTTTGTTTTTAAATCTAGACACATAGCTGTCCCAGTTATATAGGGGTTCTCATGGTAAAGAAAAAGGGGGAGTGGATAAAGGATGACTAGTAGTTTCTTCTACAAACGTGATTTTTCATTGTTTAAAATATAGTGACTTACTTACCTGATAAGTCCTAAATGCATTAAGGTCAAGAAGACAAGACACTTAAAAGTACTATCACACTTATATTTGTCAGTTAGCTATACTTAAGGTTTTCCCATATGCTCTTATAAAGCAGATTTTGGTCCAATGTAAATATAGGAAAATGCTGAAATTATAAATATATTTTCTTGCATTCAAAAAGAATAATAAAATGCAATGTTTAATGAAGTAAATTCTTTTCACAGTCAATGGCAGCAAAAATAAAACTTTCTCTCTTTAGTCAGAGTTGAAGAAAAAGATTGCCATTGCCTCTATGGCTATCAGAAAAATAATCTACTTCTGGAGAAAGGTCACATATTTTCTGCCAAGGAAGCAGAGTTTGGCTGTTGTACAAGCTGGACAATCACTCATATAACTCTTCCCATCAAAAGCTGTCATCTATTCTCAGATTTCACTTTCAAATTCTTTATTGAATTCAACCCAATAGATTCAAGTGCATATGAACATTTCTTCTCCCTCCCTCGGCTTTTAGGACATGGCCCTACCATATATAATTTTCTTACTTTTTCAAATAGTCCTTCCAGCTTGCTTCCAGCCCAGTCCTGTTCTCACCCATATCAACTACACTGGCATTTTCATGCTCTCCCTTCAATATAAGCTTGGTGTGGATGACTTCCAAAGGAAGCTTCTAGCTCTGGCCTAATTCCAGATTTCTAACTTCTGTTTATAGGAAGTCGCTTTTTAAAAAACCTAGCTATTCCATAGGTACTTCAGATTTAACAAATTCAAGACCAAATTCACCCCCTTCTTATTTGCCTCCAACTCTATTCCTTCTTTTATATTCTCTGCCTCTCTTTTTTTTTCAGTTATAGATGGACGTAATGCCTTTATTTATTTTTATGTGGTGCTGAGGATTGAACCCAGTGCCTCAAACACTCTAGACAAGCACTCTACCACTGAGCCATAGCCACAACCCTGTATTCTCTATCTTGATTACTGACATGATATTATCACCTCCTCAATTCTTTAGACTAAACACTTGAACATCACCTTGGTTCTTATCTTCCCATTCCACTATCTATATTAAATGATGTACCCAAACTCCATTGATTTGTCTTCCAGATCTATTGTCATTATCTCTTGTTTAGAATATTATGACATCTTGAGTGGTCTCTTTTTCAGTCATCCCATATCCTGTAACCTCTTCTTCAAAAAGTTTCCATTGGCTACCCCTTGCACACAAGGAAATAAATATTATATTATTTGGAATTTAAGTTTCTCTATAATATAGAATCAATTCTTGCATAGACTTCCCTACCTCTTCCCAATTATTCCTCTTCCAAATAACAAGCCTAATGATCAGAATTAATCTTTCCTTTATTTCTCCTGCTGCTCTTCATCCAAAGGCACCCATGGTACTCAACACATTCTGCTCTTCATTAGAGTTATTTGTGTGTGTGTGTGTTTTCAGGTAGCAAGTCCCTGGAGAGTTTGTTCTTATTGCCTCACTGTGCTCACCACAGCATCTATGGTACAATAACCCTCTATAAATGTTTGTTGAATAAAAATTAGTAGTAGTCAGCCCTTGCTTCTGCTCACACAATCAAGGATGAGCCTGGGTAAAGCTATGCAATAAGGCTTCTATAACTCTTTCTCTGCTCTCCTTCCTTTCACTTAGAGATGCTCAGTGTCCTCATATCCACTCTTGCTGACCTAGGCCTCTTACTGGTGTGCCATTTGAGCAACTTAAACTTCCAGATCTTTCTCTTCCCAGTCTCTTACCCAACCTACATAAACCTGGGATTACCTTAGATCCCAGCCTCTTTACTTTAAAGACCAAAAAACCAAGGCCAAAAAGGTGAGACATGCATTCCCCAAGATCATGTGACTGGTTAGTGCCAGACCTGAAACAGACCCCAGGTCACCTGACTCCAAGTCCACTGTTCTTTATATCAGCTTTGCTGCCTATCCTGCAATAGGCCTCAGGCTGTTGTTAAGGATTGTTAAGGAACTGCTGCTAATTGTCCTTAGTGAGCACCTCTCTCTTAAGAGCCGCTAGTGCTCCAACTTACAGTGATAGATTCTGGAGGAAATTCACCTTAGTACTTGAACCCTTCCTGTTGTTATTCTGGTTAGAGGGCCTTTCTGGTCAGAGTGCTTTTCTGAGATCCTAAGCTCATACCTCATAGAGACACTGTCTATGCTGGGATATGTAAGATCTGTGCTTTCTGAAGATTGTGTGGTTGGTGATATTCACTGTCTGACACAATCTTCCCACACTCCACAGAAACCATGGCAGCAGAACTCCAAGGCATCCCTTGCAGCTTTATAACTTCTCGGGGAAAGAGTTCAGTTCATGAATGTGTTGTGATTTCTGTGAAGGGTATCTAAAGTTCTTAAAAACATTCACGAATAAACCTTTTCAACACCACATGAAGGAAGTCAGGGACTTCACTATTGAAACTGAGCCAACACAGTAATGAAATTCAAAGACTGCCATGCAGGAAACAGATGAGGGATATATATACGCCTGAGGGCAAAACAAAGGCCAGCTGAACCAGCCAAGGGCAGTTACTTCCACAAAATGCATTTACCTGAATAGCAATTTGAGTGGTTTTCCAGGAATGGCACTGTATTCTTCCATAAAGTGTTATGTATTCTTTCTTTGTTTAATAAGGCTACAAATCTAAGTTTAAATTTTGTTTGGTGTTTGTGCTGAATTTAAGGGGATAATCTTTTCAGAACTGGATTGTTATACTGAGTGATGACTCAAAGAAGCATTGCATTTTTTTCATAAGGAAGAAGGGACCAGTGGAAGCTGTCTTTTCAATAAGCTTTGATTATAGAATTATAGGTCCCTGGCATATCTATTTGTATTTAGAGAGAGGAACTAATACCTGTTAACCTGACAACACAGAAATCATCAATCCTATTTTGTGAGTATCATTCTACTCTAGAAGCAGGAATTAATGGAGTAAGATCCTGGGAACTCAATTATAGTTGTTATATTATTAGGACTAAGTATGTACACAGGCCGAACAGAAATGAATGCTCTGGATTCCATTGTTGGAACTAATGACACGTTAACTAACTCAGGCTGACTCCTTACTCCCTGGCAGGTGAGCAAGATCAAGGACTCAAAGGCGGTTTCAAAGGTTAATGACGATAAATCCGACCACCTTCAGGGATTGGTTAACAACAGTTTCGTGAACGTGATCAGCTTGTGCTTGCCATATAGTCCTATGGGACTCTCACCTGTGTGAACCCCCCCCCCATGTCTTGCTGACCTTTAAGTTGATTGGTTCCCGCCTAGCCTCCACCCTACATAAAAGTTGTGTGACTTCCTCAATAAACTAGTTCCTGCTGTGACTGGTCTCCCTGACCAGTCTGGGGCAGCGATCAGTAGGCCCTACCTATCCTGGTCTGGTCTTGTTGGGGAGTGTCCCCTTCCCTGTTGCTGGTTGAGAAGAGCAAGGGGGCTTAAGACCCCAACATTCCATCTCTTTGTCTTTGACTTTTTCTTGCTTCATTTCTTTCACAAAAAGTAGATGACCTTTATAGGTTTCCTTTGGGAAGTATATGAGTGCCTACAGTTCTTTGTGCTAACATTAAAAGAAACACCTTCTGTTTTTTACTCTCGGACACATTCAGATCAATTTCTTTATTTTAAAAATCAGGATAAGGGGGGCCTGGGAATGTGGCTTAACCGTAGAATATTATCATGTGAGAAGTCCTGGGTTGGATCCCAAGCAATGCAAAAAAAAAAAAAAAAAAAGTTGGGATAAGGAGCTGAAGGTATAGTTCAGCAGTAGAGCACTTGTCTAGTACAGTTGAGGGCCTGGGTTTGATTTCTAGCATCAGTAATAACAATAATAATAATAATAATAATGAATAAAAATTAAAATTTAAAAATTGGGATAAGACACTCTTTCAATATTGCATTTGCGACTATCTAATTGAACAACGTACGGAAAAGTACTTTTGAAAACAAAGTGCTTGCACAGGCCTATAATCCCAGCAACTCCAACTCCGGAGGTGCAAGTTCAAAGTCAGCCTCAACAACTTAGCAAGGCCCTAAGCAACTTGGTGAGACCCTATCTCAAAAAAAAAAAAAAAAAAAAAAAAAAGAAAAAGAAAGAAAAAGAAAAGAAAAGAAAAGAGAGAGAAAAGGAAAGGAAAAGAAAAATTAAAAAGAAAGTCTGTAATCTCAGTTCTTTAGGAGGCTGAGGCAGGAGGATTGCAAGTTTAAGGTCAGAAGGGCATAATTTAATGAGACAGGTTTCAAAAGGGGGGTGTGGGGAACATAGGAATGTAGATCAGTGGTAAAGCTCCCTTGAGTTCAATCTCTAATACCAAAAGCAAAACAAAATGAAACAAAAGAAAGAAGGAAAGAAAAAAGAAGAAACAAAGTGCTTTATAGGAGAATTGGGTTATTCTATTTAATTTATGTACACATTCTATTCCATTTATTCCTTCAGCAAGTATCTATTAAGCACTTACCAAGTGCCAGGTACCATTCTAAATACTGGGTATAAGAAATGGAATTAAACGAGATGCCAGATTCCCGTGTAATGTTCTCTTCTAGCAATTTGTACTTATTTCCCTCCTAGTATTTCCCCAATTTTCGTTAAAATTGTTCAGTAATTAATTGCTTACAGTCTGTGTCAGTCACTAAAATTTCACTTTTACAGGGACACGTACTTACTTCTTTTTTGTTCCGACAGCGTCTAGCATAGCTAGCAAAGACACAAATATTTGTTGAATGGATGGATGAACAAATGAGTGAAAAATGATGGAAACACGTGTATAACACAGTATAACCAGTACTACATTAGGCTTGCCTAGTACTATGGGCATTTATAGTAGGAACATTCAAAAAATCAGACGAAGAGCTGATTTCCAGAAGAAAAATTAATCTTTTCAAAATACATTACTGCCCATGCTTTGATTTTATTCCACGTACCTGCTCCTAGCTTAAAACATTATATTCCCTGTGAAATAGCAATAGTAGGCCAGCATTTAGACTGGTTGAATGACTCAAAGGCCCAAGTAAAGTCCAATTAGATCAACTATGGCTGAAAGCCAGGATGAAGAAAAGGGTTCACTTGCCCGCCCAGAACCAGCACTGAAATCTTGCCCCAAGTCTACACGTCCACGTCTGCCTCGCCAGCGGCCCCGCCGGTCACGTGGCTTGGCCCGCACCGTCTCCAGGCAGTCCTGCGCGTGCGCAGTGCTCCGGGGCGGCAGCTCTAAGTGCGCTGACAGCTTCCGGTTTGTTTTCCCCGCCTCCTGCGTGGCTAGAGCTTTTAGGGCTTGGCGGTGGCCGCGGTGGGCTGGCGGGGCAGGGTGTGGTGAGGTAAAGTGAGTCCCCAAGCGGGGTTCCCCGCAGCCATGGCCTGTTCCATTGTCCAGTTCTGCTACTTCCAGGACCTCCAGGCCGCCCGGGACTTCCTCTTTCCTCACCTGCGGGAGGAGACCCCCACCGGCGCCGTGCGGAGGGACCCCAGTAAGTGCCTCTCGCTTCGCAGCCTTCTTCCCCAGCCGCCCGCGGCCTGTGCTGTTCCCGTGCGGGTCCTCTACCCGCCCCGCGCCGCCTGCCCTGCCCTCTGGGCTCCCAGTTGGCGGCGCCTCCCGCCTTCCTGCTGGGACGACCCCCTGCCTGCCTGGTCTGAAAGCCTGGTCCGTCCTGGAGGGCCGGCGTTGTCTTCCTTCTTCCCCAGCTTTTCTTCCCACCTTCTCTGCCTTCTGGCCAAAAACTGCGTCTTGCTTCCTCTCGCCTTTGCCTGTCACCGCTTCCCCACCCCCTCTTTCCCATTTCTGGCTTTCTTTCCGAGGATTTCCATCTCTCTCTTTCTCCATCCCGGTGTCCCCAGTTCCATACTACTTGCTCCGTGATTGTGTCCTCCCCATTCTCTGCCACATTTCAGCCCCCTACACTGGTATTGTGCCAACGCCCACTCTTCTCCATCCTTGGGACTGTGGCCTTTGCCACCTCCCCTTCCAGAAGTGTTTATCTTCCCCCACACTCTTCCTTCTTCCGCCCTTTTCTCATTTAGATTTAGAGCATAAATGACTGATTGACAAATGAGGGACTCTTAAGGTTGGTGAGTTAACTTCTTCTAAATAAGAAAAATAACCTGTTACGAAGTGAGTCTATACTAAGAACTAAAATTACAGTGACATGACCAAGAAAAGCTGATATGCTTTATTGAGGTGAGAAACCTTCCACCTGTTATTATCATCAATGTTAATAAGTCCTCCCCTTGCAGTCTGAAATGCCAGGGCTGGATTATTAGATACCATATAGTTCTTCAGAATTTCTCTTTTTGGAAAGATGCATTTTGTGCTTATTGATTTTTGTTTTGTTTTGTTTTTGCCTTTGGGAAGCATGTTACCAAGTGTGTGTTGTCAATTTGTGCTGTACTGGAATGATAATATAGGGCGCACTAAAAATACTCCTCTCCCTTTTCAAAATTTAGAAGATAGCAAATCAAAAGTATGTATAAATGAATACTTACTCTGTGCCAATCATGGGTGCTACAAACCAATTAAGTTTTGTGGTTTCTGACTTCAAAAAGCTTATGGTTTATTGAGAAATACAAGTAGCTCCCATGTAGAGTGATTGAGAATATGAGGCACTCCCTTAAAGTGGTGATACGTAAGCCTATCTTTGGAATAGTGAAGGATTAAGGGGTAGTGATAACTTGTGCAGAGGAAGGAGGACTGAAATGGCATGCTATTTAGAGAATTAAGAAAAGCTGAATGGTCGTAGAGGCGGATGTGAGAGGAAGAATGAGAGAGAAGAGGGTGTAATGCCGATAAGGAGCTAAATCATGAAGAAGACTTGTGAAAGTTATTGGATGCTTGTGAAAGACTAAGTGGAGAAATGACATGATCAGATTTGTACTTATCCTGTTGAATACCTGTAATGTGCTCTGGCAGCAGTATGGAGGAGAGATAAGAAGTTGGGAGGTTGTTCTAGTAATCCAGGCAAGAAGTCATGTGAGCCTGAACTAAGCCTTGACAGTTTGAGAGGAAGGATATATGGGAGGAGGTGGGATCTGCAGGACCTAGTGAAGATTTGACAATAGGGGTTGTAACTGGTGGAAAGGGGTTTAGGATGCCTTTGACTTGGGCAAGGGTACCTAAGAGAGAATGAAGGCATTTTAACCTTTCTCATTTGAAATGTTAGTGGTATGTCCAAGTGAAGAGTTCCATTTTATCTGTAGATATAGAAGTCTAAAACTTGGTAGGGAGTTCTGAGCCCAGAATATTAATTTGAGAGTTACCAGCAGAAATGTTAATTCAGTCTCAGGGATTATGTATATTGTGAAATGAACTGAGTACTGAAGATGTAACCTTAGAGGAATACTGAAGTTTAAGAGTCAAGTTACTGAGAAGGTATAGCAAAGAGAGGAAAACGAGGTGACAGTAATGTCCCAGAAGCTGAGAGAAGAGAGAATTTGATGAAGGTGAGTAGTATTCAGCAGTCTGCAAACAGCAGAGACCAGATAAGAATAGAAAAGCACTGTTGGACATGGTGGACACACCTCTGATCCCAGCGACTTGAGAGATGAAGCAGGAGGATCTCAAGCTTGACTCTGCCTCAAAATAAAAAAATAAAAAGGACTGGGGATGTAGCTCAGTGGTAAATCCCCAGTATCAAAAAGAAAAAGTGCTTAATGGTTTTGGGAAATGGAAGGTAACAGGGACCTTAGGAAAGTTTCAGTGGAATAGTAAGGACGGAAAGCGTATTTATGAGATGTTGAGTAAAAACTGAAGTAGACTGTTTGATTTGGTTGTGAAGGATAATTGATGCAGGATTATAGACAGGGAATGAAGAGAAAAGGAACACATCTCTATTCCACTTCAGCTGCCCTGATCCAGGCCCCCATTTCCTCTCAACCTGAGTCATGGCACCTGTCTTCTAATAGATATTCCAGATTTCATTCTTGGCTTCTTCTGATTACTTTTCAATAGTAGTGAGAGTAAGCTTTTAAGACATAGTTTAAAATCACAGCATTCCTCTCTTTATAACCTTCTATGACTTTTGATTTTATTTAAAATAAAATTTACAGTGTTTACGTGGCTTATGAGGCCCTTGAGGCTCCCCCTCCTGCCACTTCTTGGACCTCATGCTCCTCTCCCGTCGTCTTATCTGACACTTCAGACACCCTTTGTTGTTAAACTAGCTAAGCTCATTTGTGCCTCAGGCCTTTGCCCTTGCTGTTGACTGTGTCCTGTATGCTTTTTGCACATCTTTGTTAGTTGCATCTTGTCCCTGAAATCCCAACTTAAATGTCAAGTCCTGATGGCAACCTTTTCTGACCATCTAATCTAAAGCATTAGTCACAACAACCTCTCTTGCTCCTGTTTGTTGTTCTCAATCATATCATCCTGTTTGTTTTCATCACTATGAATATTGTCCAGGATGGTGGCTGCTAGCCACATATGTATTTTGAGCCCTTGAAATGTGACCAATGCAACTATGGAACTGAATTTTCAACTTTTCTTAATTTCAATTAATTTAAATAGACAAATGTGGCTAATGGCTACACTATTGTATGGCATAGTTATAAACATTAGAACTCAGTTTCAGACAGTTTAAATACTTGTCCAAGTATACACAGTGAAGAGTCGAAATAGGATATGAACTCAGTCAAGCCTGTTGAGGTTGTAATCACAACTTAACATCTAGATTAATTTTAACTATGTGTCTAGGTTTACAACTAATTGAATTCATTACTCTTTTAATCGAATTCTTAGGTTTATGTAGGTATTGTGGCTACCATCAATTCATATAGAAAATAGAACCTCTTAACTGTTGAACATCTTCGTAAAACCTGCTATTTTAACCTATGCAGAAATAATGCTTTCATTTACAAATAAAAAAAAAATCAGAAAAATAGCTTGTTTTTAGATAGTTCACTTGGAATTCTTGGAATGGCTAGGGCAATGGAATTCTGTAATCATCTCTGACCATTTTTATAAAGCATCAGGTTTTGTAAAGAGCCTTAATTAAGAAAATCTGAACCTAAACTTTTATTACAGTGAAATTTTATGAAGTTAAAAAAAATTATTCCTTTATTTGGAGATCATTTTGAGAGGCAATCTGAAAATAAATAGGAATTTCAAGGAAATTGAAACCTGAGTGTTCTTTAATTTCTTCATTCAGGTAATATTTACTGATTACCTGCTATGTACTAAGCACAAAATAAGTCTAAAAGTACACAAAATGGATCCCTCTCAAGGAGTTTTCAGTTAATGAAAGGAGATAAATATGGAAAAAGAACAGAACAGTTATATTGTGATTTGGCACATGATGGGGAAGAATGAAAGAGTGTTGCTCCATTCTATTTTGAAAACCCAGGAAAGTCTTCATACAAGAGATGATATTCTCATTATTGATAGCTTAATAGATGCCCTTCAAGAGGAAAGAAGAAGACAAGGGATGTGAAATAGAATGGGGTTCAGAAAACTGCAGATAGCAAATGGTGGAGGAAGGGTAAGAGCTAAAACTGAAGAGGTCCTTGGAGGAGTTTAGATTTTATTCAGTAGCTATCTTCAGATGGAAATAGGAGTTCTTGGGATTACATGGAAATTTGCCAGGGGTTACTTGAGAACAGATGATTTTAAGTGAATTCTTTTCCACCTGTACTTGTGAAAGTGCCTACTTTCTCATCCTGCCTTCTACCTTACTAAAGGAAGGCTTACCTCTCACACATTTCTAATCTTACTATAGTAAGATACTCCATAGTATTTAAAAAAAAAAAAAAAAAGTAAATTCCTCCATCTCTAACAAACCTTCAAATAATTTTTCTTTATGTGTTTAATGATTATCAAAAATTATAATATTTATGCTATTTCCTCAGTTATCTGCTTCTAATTGTTAGAAAAATTGGGCAAGATTAAAAATTTTAATATTTAGAACCATAATCACAAAAAAACTTTTTTCAATTCATATTCCTTCTTGCAGAGAAATTTTTGGACTGGTAAAAATCTATATTACATTACAATAGCCTTCTGTTGGTGGAAGTAGAATGGAAATAAGAATTCAAGTGGAAAAGAGAACTTTTAAAAACTGTTGAGAAGATGATATTTTTTAAATGGATATTGATGGATATTATTTCCCTATAGTATTAAGAATCCGCTGAATAAATTTTAAAAGGCAATACTTTTATTTTAAAATGTCCATGTTTGCAGTATATCAGAAATTACCTCTTTAGTGCAAGGAATATATATTACTTAAATATTTGGGGGTGGGAGGTGGGGCTGGCATGATGGCCCACACCTATAATTCTAGTGACTCAGGAGACTGAGGCAGCAACCTAGTGAGATCTGTCTCAAAAAAAAAAAAAAAAAAAAATAGGCTGGGGGTGTAACTTGGTGGATCATTCAGTCAATACACACACACACTGCTTGAGAATTTTATTTTTAATTTCATGTTATCCAATTTTTATTTCATGCATCTGCAACCTTTTTTTTTTTTGTTTTCTTAATTATATAATGTTGTTATCTTTCCATGCCTCTCTATATTATAACACTATAGCCTTTTTTCCTAAGGGTTACATAGTACTCCAATGAAGACTCCACCAGGCTTCCTTGATCAATTATTTCCAATATTTTTGCTCTAAGAATATTCCTTTTTTTTTTTTTTTTTGCAGTACTGGGGATTGAACCCAGGGCCTTGTGCTTGCGAGGTAAACACTCTACCAACTGAGATATATCCCCAGCCCTAAGAACATTTCTTAAGTGTTTTTGTTGTTGTTGTTGTTGTTTTTCATACTGGGATTGAACTCAGGAGCAGTGTACCACTAAGGTACATCTCCAGCTTTTTTTGTTTTTTGAGACAGGATCTCTATACATTGCCCAGACTGACCTGAAATTAGCAACTTCCTGCCTTAGCCTCCCTAGTATCTGGGATTACAGGCATATTATGTGTACATGTTAACCACAGCTATCAAATTACTCTAAAATTAGGTTTTCAGATTCATTTCTATCCCATGATTTAAAAAAAAGTTCCTGTGTGCATGTATATTTGTTCTCATTGTTCAAAGTTGTTTTTCTAATTTGCTGTTCTAATGGATGAAAATGGTATATCATTGCTTTAATTTGTATTTTTTAAATTTAAGTAAAGTTGAGCATTTTAGATGTTTGTAGACCAAGTAGAGCTTACTTGCAAAAGTAACTGTTCACAACTTTTGCCAAAATTTTAATGCATTTTTTTACTTCCCTTTTTTTCTTTTCTTTTTTTTTTTTTTGGTACTGGGGATTGAACCCAGGTATGCTTAACCACTGAGCTACATCCCCAGTAAACCACACCCTTCTCTTTTCTCTTGAGACAGGGTGTCACTAAGTTGCTAAGACTGGTTTCAAACTTGCAATGCTCCTGCCTCAGCCTCCCAAGTTGCTGGGATTTGTAGGCATGTGCCACTGCACCTGGCTGACATTTTCTATTATTTTAAAAGAATTTTAAGATATTTTAATTTTTCATTGATACATGGTAATTGTACATTTTGGGGATATAACGTGATATTTTAAGACATGCATGTATTACATAATGATCAGATCAGGGTAATTGGTATATCCATCACCTCAGACTTTTATCATTTCTTTATGTTGGGAATATTGATAATCTAGAAAATTTTAAATTTACAATTAATTGATATCAACCATTATTATCCTGCTGTGCTATTGAACCTTAGGAGTTATTCCTCTTATCCAGCTGTACTTCTGTACCCATTAACCTTTCACTTTCCATTCCTCCTTCCCTTACCCTCTTCCTAGGCTCTGGTAACCACTATTCTACTCTATTCTATGAGATTAACTTCTTAGCTTTCACATGTAAGTGAGGGCATATGGTGTTTGTCTTTTTGTAGATTAACTTACTTATAATGTCCTCCAGTTCCATCTGTTGCTGCAAATGAGAAAATTTCATTTCTTATGACTAAATAATACTCCATTGTGTATATTTACCACATTTTCTTTATCCATTCATACATCAATGACTAACCTCTATTCTGTTTTCTATAATGGCCTTACTAATTCCCATCAACAGTATATTAGAGTTCCCTTTTCTTATTCCTTGCCAGCATTTGTTATTTTTTGTCTTTTTGATAATAGCTATCCTAACTGGAGCAAGAATGACCATTTATAAATGTTCTTTTGAGGAATAACTATTTGCCTGTTTTAAATCAGATTTTTAAATTATTTGGGTATTAGAGTTCTTACATATTCTTGCATATTAATCTCTAACTGAATGTATAGTTAGCAGATACTATCTCCCACTCTATACATCGTCTTTTCACTCTGTTGTTTGTTTTCTTTGCTGTGCAGAAGCTTTTTTGTTTGATATAATTCCATTTGTCCATTTTTGCTTTTGTTGCCAGTGCTTTTGGTATGATATTCAAAAAAATTTTTTTCCAGATCAGTGTCCTAAAGTATTTCCCGTTTTCTTCTAGTAGTGTCATAGTTTCTGATCTTGTATTTAAATATTTATTCATTTTGAGTGACTGTCATATATGGTGTAGGTATAGGACTTTTTCTGTTGTTTTATAAAAACTCAAGCTATGCTTATATTTTACAAATATTAGTCTATCATTTATCTTAACTTTAATAATGAGACAGGTTTTAGATTTTATATAATCATCTCAGTCTTTTGCTTGTTACCTTCTGTTTCATATCCTTCTTTAAAAGATCTTTCCAATCCTAAACTTATAAAATGTTAGATTTTTATGTAAATCACTTTTGTGTGTGTGTTGTGAAAGTGTGAAAGCTGAGATAGAACCCTATCCTTATTTTATTCCAAATGGATATGCAGTTGTTTCCACATAATTTATTAAATAATTCATCATCTCCCTACTAATTTCAGCTTTTTAGTTTAGTTTGTTGTAATCCATTTGTCAATTTTTGCTTTCGCTACCATTCCCACATAGTAACTTCTCAGAAATGATGGCCTCTATTTTTTGGACTTGCTTTTATTCCATTGATATATTTGCCAGTTCCTGCCAAACTACTCTTAATTTCAAAAGTGTCCTCAAGATATAGTCTTACATATTTTTCTTCCAAGTGAATTTTATAATTAATTTATTAATTTTTTTTCCCTCTGGGGATCTTTTGTTCTCAGGGCCTTACATGCTCTTGGCAGTTACCATACTGTGGAGCTCTACACCCAATCCCCTAATTTATTAAGTTCTAAAAACAAAATAAAACCAAATTTATACTGAGATTTTGATGGGAATTGTTTTCATGGATTTGTTTTTGATGCCAGGGATTGAACCCAGGGCCTTGTGCATACCAGGCAAAGACTCAACTACTGAGCTACACACATTAAAAATTGTTTTAAGATTATAATTAATTTGAGAGAGGTTCATATTTTCCCAGCCTAGATAACTTTCCTTCAAGTGAAATTTATTGAGGTATATTTGACAGATAAGCATTTATATATATAAAAGATGTATAGCATAATGATTTGATATACAATTACATCTTGAAATGTTTTTATAATCAGGCTACTGCATCCATTGCCTCATGTAATTAACCTCCTCTTTTGATGAAAAGAACACTTAAGATCTACTTTCAACACATTTCAAGTGTACAATAAGTCAGCCATAATCACTATGCTTTGCTATATATTATCCCTAGAAATTATTCATCTTACAGGTAAGATTTAGTACCATTTGATTAACTTCTCCCATTTCTCCACTTTTCAGCCCCTGGTGATCACCATTTTACTCTGTGTTCTACGAGTTCAGTGTTTTTATATTGTGCATATGTTAGGTCATAAAGTATTTGGGTATTTTTATTTATACCTTTTGTGTTCTTTAGCAATATTTTTTGCTTTTTGTATAACTCTTGCACCTTTCTTTAATATGTCTGAGTGACTAGGTACTTTATTAAATTTATTGTTATGACTGAGGTCTCCTAAACTTATTCTAAAATTTTTTATTTTGATACAATTGGTCTAGGGCTGTAGTTCAGTGGTAAAGTGTTTGCCTAGAGTACACCCAGCTGCGGGTTCTATCCCTAGCCTGCAAACAAACAAAAATTCTTTAGTTGGTATAAGATGAATGCTGATATTTATACTTACACTTGGTTCTTTTTAATCAAGTCTGATTTTTCAAAAATTCCAATTAATAGGTTTTTATCTTCATTTTTTCTTTTGTCTTAGAGTTATTGAAGAATAATTCTAAAATTTTCTCTTTTTTAATTTGTTGTTTTCAGAAATACATGACAGTGTATTTTGACATATTATACATGCATGGGGTACAACCCATTACAATTTTGATCCCATTCTTGTGGTTGAACATGATGTGGAGTTACACTGGTCATGTATTCATATATGAACATAGGAAAGTTAATCTGATTCATTCTGTCTTTCCTATTCTCATCCCCGCTCTTTTCCCTTCTATCCCCTTTGTCTAATCCAATGAACTTCTATACTTCCTCTCCCTACCCTCCCTTGTTATGGGTTGGCATCCACATGTCAGAGATAACATTTGACCCTTGGTTTTTTGGGACTGACTTTTCATCTAGCATGATATCTTCTAGTTCTCCATTAACTAGCAAATGCCATAATTTCATTTTTCCTTACAACTGGGTAATATTCCATTGTGTATATATGCCACATTTTCTTTATCCATTCATCTGTTGAAAGGCACCTAGGTTGATTCCAAAGCTTGTCTATTATAAATTGAACTCCTATAAATATTAATGTGACTGCATCACTATAGTATGCAGATTTTAAGTTCTTTGTGTATAAGACAAGGAGGAGATAACTGGGTCAAATGGTGGTCCCATTCCAAGTTTTCTAAGGAATCTCCATACTGCTTTCCATAGTGGTTCCTGTTTGTAGTCCCACCAGCAATGTATGAATGAACCTTTTTCCCACATCCTCGTCAACATTTATTGTTCCTTGTATTCTTGATAATTGCCCATCTTACTGGTTTGAGATGGAATCTCAGTGTAGTTTTAATTTGCATTTCTCTAGTTGCTAGAAATGTTGAATATTTTTTTATGTATTTGTTGACCATTTGTATTTCTTCTTCTGTTCAGTTCCTTTACCTGTTTATTGATTGGGTTATTTGTTTTTTTTTTTTTTTTTGTTACGTTTTTTGAGTTCTTTATATATTCTGGAGATTAATGCTCTAAGGTGCAGATCGTAAAGATTTTCTCCCATTCTGTCCATGTTCTTGTTTCCTTTGCTGTGAAGCTTTTTAGTTTAATCCAATTCCATTTATTGATTCTTGATTTAACTTCTTATGTATTAGGAGTCTTATTGAGGAAGTCGGTTTCTGAGCCAATATGATGGAGAATTGGGCCTACTCTTTCTTCTAGTATGTGCAGAGTCTCTGGTCCTTGATCCACTTTGAGTTGAGTTTTGTTCAGGGTGAGATATAGGGGTTCAATTTCAATCTACTACATATGAATTTCCAGTTTTCCCAGCACCATTTGTTGAAGAGTCTCTTTTCTCCAAAGTATGTTTATGGCACTTTTGTCTAATATGAGATAACTGTATTTATGTGAATATGTCTCTGTGTCTTCTGTCCCATTGTTCTTCAATTCTTTTTTTGTGCCAATACTGTATGGATGTTGTTAAAATAGATTGGTAGTATAATTTCAGGTCTGCTGTTGTGATGCCTCCTGCTTCACTTTTCTACTGAGAATTGCTTTGGCTGTTGTAGGCCTCTTATTTTTCCAAATGAATTTCACAACTGCTTTTTGCTTTTTATTGTTGGTTGGTTTTTTGCTGCATTGGTTTTAGAGAGTATATATGTTTCTGCTTTTTGGATGTTGTGTAAAGGTTTGCTTTTGACAGTAATGTAATCAATATTTGTGAATATACTTTGGACATAAGAAAACACTATTTGTTATAGGGGACATAAGTATTTTGTATATAGCTTTATAGAATTGACCTCTAAAACAGCTCCTCATTGTATTGCTTTTTAATGTGTTATCCTAATAGATACTGTGATCAGGGTTAAAATTACCAGTGACAACATCATACTGAATTCAAAAGACTGTCCAAAATAACTTAGCTGGTACTGAAGATGAGTGCTCTGGCAAATCCTTAGATGATTCAAAAAGTAGATAGAAATGGTCCTGCCTAGGTTTAATCCTACTTCTGCCTCTTTTCAGTTGTGTGACCTTGAGTGAGTTGTATAATTTTTTGCTTTAGAAATCCTGTCTGTAAAATGGAAATAACAGTAGTTCATACCTTACAGGGAACATTGTAGTGCTTAGAACAGTGCTTTGCATGTCATAAATGCCATTTAAGTATTTTTTTATAATGCTTATACAAGGTTATTGATGCTGAAGGTGCATATGGAAGGGTTTCATTTCCTAAAATATGAAAATGAATAAAGCAAGAATATTTCTAAGCTAATGTCACTGGGATTTGGAAGATTTTTGTCTTTAATGCCCTATGATGTATGACATAATTAAATGTCACACATAGATATTTGAGTGTCATTAAGTGCTTGCATTTATAATGTATTATGTTCAGATTGCCCTAAAAAAACTTTTTAAAAAAATCTTTTTTGGAAACATAAATGATTGCTTTATATCTGATTCACCTTTTCTTTACTCATTTTAAAAATAATAGTTCTTAAAACTATTTAGCACATGGAAAGTAGTTTATAAAGTAAAAAAAAAATCAGTATACAGTTTAATGTTATAAGGAATTACTTGTAATTTCAAAGAAGTTGGAAATAATACCTGCTACTAGAGGTTTGATTAATTTAATTGATATGGCAAAATAAGGAGCCATGCAAAATAATGACCTACATCTGTATTAGTTGCACAGAATCCCTGTATTTTAGAGTATGTGACTAACTTTTCCCTCTAGTTTGCAGTTTTTGATAATGTCAGGCTTGTGTTGTATTTGCCTGTTGTCTCTATATTCTGCCCTAAACTGGGAACCATTTTAATTTTAGACCAGGGAATAAGAAATATGTTCATTGTATCTTCAGCAGTGGTATACAATTGATGTGTAGTAGGGACTTAATGAATGAATGCATATTGTTTATTGGATTGTGCTTCAGTTGGATGTATGTCCTTATTTTAGAAATGCTAACTGGATTAAAACACAGTGATAAATATGCTGTTTACATTTTTTTCTTTATTACATGTCCAAAAATGTTTCAGTTTCCATGTGCTATTGTTAAAATTACCATGCTTTCTTTATGTGTACTTAAAACAAAAACGAAACTGTAAATAGCAACCTTAGGCTAGTTTAGGTGCTGGGGAGGTAGCTTTGTAGTAGAGTGCTTGCCTACCAAGTGTAACACACTTCAAAACAAAACAAAAAGATGAGACTGGTATAGGAAGGATTTAATTTAAATATAAAGAAAGAATCTCACAGGGAAAGTAGTTGAATATTAGGGTTAAGGAAAGAAGATATAGAATTGGTTTCCCTAAAATATTAGAAATTAACTTTAGTTAGCAAATTAGTTTTAGTTTTATGTACTTTCACCCTTGTTTCCTAATGGCCCACCCTCCTTCAATTTATAAGCCAGGCCCTCCTTTTTTTCTGTTGCTTTGAATATTAAAAAAAAAAAAAATTACTGATATCTAAGTATAAGACTGTGAGATTGTAATAAAGTTATAAAAAATATGTAAGTTCTTCTTAATATACATTATATATTACTTCTCTTTAGTTACTGATTCCCTTTGAAAAACAAATAGAATAAAACCTATGAAATTTTTTAAGGTCTTGCCTCATCTTCTACAGGCCACAGGAGAAATCTGTGTATTTGGATTTCTTTGGAATGAAACCTCAGTAAATAAGATTCAGTGATCTAAGACTGAACCAAATCTGCTCTACCAAAAAAAAAAAAAAAAAAAAAAAGGAAAGAAATTTTGTTAGGTCTATAGATTTGGGGGTGGGAGGAGTTTTTTTGTTTTTTGTTTTTTATAAAAGTGTATCTAAAGATTTCTTAGGTTTTTTTGGGCAAAGGGAGCATGTTTATTTTTATGAACTTTTTAGAGCAGTCTTACCTTAGGCCAAGGAAGATGTGCTGTATTTCTGCTTTAAGATTAATTTTTGGTTCTGTCATTTTATGAATTGACTGTCAGGATGTACTTCTTTATGGTATAAGAAGTCATTTGTGAACAGGAGTCATTGGAATCCTGGAATTGAAAAAGATGTAATCTGATTTAATCATGATGCTTCGAAAGAAATTAACCCCTGCTTATTGAAAATGGGATAACCTGGCTGAGGTTGTGGCTCAGTGGTAGAGCACTTGCCTAGCATGTATGAGGCAAGGGGTTCAATCCTCAGCACCACATAAAAATAAATAAATAAAATAAAAATATTGTGTCCATCTACAACTAAAATATATATGTATATATTTTATATATATATAAAAGAGGGCTTTAAAGAAAATGGGATAACCTTCTTTCTTTAGTGCTTTTGTTGTTGTTTCTGTTTTTGTTTTTTGGTACCAGGGATTGAACCCAGGGGTGCTCCACCTCTGAGTCAGTCCTTTTCTTATTTTTTTTTATCTTGAGATAGGGTCTTGCTAAGTTGCTGAGATTGTTTTTTTATTATTATTATTATTTTGTTGTAGATGGACGTGATATCTTTATTTATTTTTATATGGTGCTGAGAATAGAACCCAGTGCTGCACACATGCTAGGCAAGTGCTGTACCACTGAGCCACTCAGCCCCCTGGGACTGGTTTTGAACTCACAATCCTCCTGCCTCAGCCACCTGAGCTGCTGGGATTGCAGGCATGTGCCACCTCACCTGGCACCTTCCTGCTGCATATTTTTATAGTGCTGAGGAATGGAAATTTTTCCCATTTTCCATTCTCTATAAATAGATAAAAGCTAATAATTCTGAAGCAACCTCCTTATTTATTTTTGTTGTTGTTGCTTACTTATTATTGCTGGGTGCTGCTTTCCATATGGTAGGCAAGAAGAACTTAGTAAAATTTGAATTACTCAGAATTATATATAAGATGTAGATTCTAGAGGTTCTTACTTTTTATGGAAACAAGTACATTATCTCTGTTTTTTTTTCCTGCCTCAGAGGAACAGAAATGAATTTGCTTCTGTGCTAAAAGATCTTTTATGAGACCATGGAAATTAAATTAAGTTTTCCTTTTCCTACCATTTAATGGATTCGGTTTCTTACTTAGTTTTTGATCTTGACATACTCATACAAATACAATGAAATTAATTGTCCACTTTTAGAATTCAATTTCCTATCTAGCTTCAGGTTCTTGTTAAAATGAAAAACGCACTGAATTGATGGGGACAGACTATTCAGAAACATATTAAAATAATGTATTTTGGGAATTAAATAGAGCTATGGAAAGCAGAGTTGAATTTCTTATTTAGGCTTTTGTTAGTAGAATAAGTAATTTATTCATTGGATATACCCCCTAAATAAGACAACTACAAATTTGTTTTAATGATCGAAATAAAATGTTTTCTCTGTGGTTCAAAGGTTTCATTTATCAAGTGAGATATGAAACAGTTTTTATGCTAGTATAATCTAATCTTTTTAGGGAAAAAAATTCTCTCCAGAGGGAAATGGTGGTTACAGTTTACATTTTGAAGTCATTGGTTTAATTTGTTCAAGCAAAACATTTATCTTGATAAGAGTAAGAACAGGGCTGGGGAGATAGCTCAGTCGATAGAGTGCTTGCCTTGCAAGCACAAGGCCCTGGGTTCGATCCCCAGCACCCAAAAAAGAAAAAAAAGAGAGAGAGTAAGAACAAGCGCTTATGGTTGTGTTTATCAGTTATTCTAGATAATTCAAGATCATCCTGTTGAGTGATGAATATTAAAAAAAAGTTAAAGATTAAAAAGCCAGGTTAGTGACCAATGAGGAAGGGATTATTTTTTGTCAATATTATTTATGACTTCCTCTTGCTCCTATTTATTTCTCTTCGTAACCTAGAAGTTATGACTCATGACGTGGTGTGAGACAGGAGAGAAGTATAATTTCAGCAACTGAGGTATAAAAAAACATTTTAAGCTGGCAGACTTCTTGAATGACTCAAATTGAATCCTCAGTGAAATCCTTGATTTTTCTGTGAATTTTAAAGGGAAAAAAAAATGACTCAGAATAAGTGAAGATAATAAATTTTAAAGGAAATTCGCTCTTCAAAAAAGCCTTGCAAGGGGAAAATTAAATTTCAAAACTGAGCAGGTAGTGTCTTATGTGCCCAGAAATATTATTTTATCAGTAGTGTGTACAGAAGATGAAATAAGAAAGCCCAGTTAAAACAAGAACTTTTGAAATATTTTGCTTATAGCTGGAATACTGTCTTGATGTAATATTATTTTTTCATTTTTAAATTTTTTTTCATACATGTATATAGGGAATAATGTCTGTCTCATTCTACCATCCTTCCCATCCCCACTGCTCCACCTCTACCCGTACTCTCCTCTGCATAAAACAAAGTTCCTTCATTCTTCTTTACCCATCCCCCACTATGGATTAGCATCTGCTTATCAGAGAAAACATTGGGTCTTTGGTTTTTTGGAATTGGCTTATTTCACCTAGCATTCCATCCATTTACCTGCAAATGCCATAATTTCATTCTTCTTTTAAACTGAATAATATTCCATTGTGTATATTTTCTTTATCCATTCATCTTTTGAAGGGCATCTAGTTTGGTTCCATAGTTTAGCTATTGTGAATTGAGCTGGTATAAACATTGATGTGGCTGCTTCGCTATAGTATGTTGATTTTAAGTCCTTTTGGGTAGTATTAGCAGCTTTATTCACCATTGGCAAAAGAATATTTACATAATAGAGTACAGACATAACTTGAGAATAATGTGATCTTCTCTTCTTTGTGGTATGGTGTTTATATGGGAACCCTGTGGCTTTGTAATTATTTTTTCTACTCTAACAAGAAATTAGATTGTTGAAAATCACAATGTAATGGAGTTAGCATATTGGTTTTCCATTATTGACATAGGATAATTTATTAGACATGATACAAATTTTGTTTTGAAATGTTAAATATACATTGTGTATGTGTGGTGTCTGTGTGAAATGTAAAGATCCTTTAATCCATGTCAAACTATCTTCTTTGAAGTAGATTTCCAAAGAATCTTTTCTTACGTAATCAAATTTTGCCACTTAGACTGAAATTAAAATGAAAATACTTTATTTTCTCCTTTTTCTTATTAAAAACTAAAGCTAGGATTTGGTGCTTTTTAACTGTTTTGTCTCACTAATTAAAATGGAATGGAATAGAAGAGAATTGTCAGTATTATAGTGTTACATAGAAAAGTTGATTGAAAAAAGATGGTTTTGGTTCTGGATGTAAAGTTCTGCATATATGTATATATATAATTTTTTTTAAAAAGAGCTTTTATTATTTTACATTTCTATTGAAATGGAAAAGGTTTAGGATCGATAACTGATTTGTTCATTATCTTTATAAATATTAATTTAGTTCCACTTGCTTTTATGAAAGTATACAGGAAAGCATTTGGGTAACAATGTAATGTTCAAAGACAAATTATTGAGCAGATATTAAGTTCTAAATAAGGAACACAATCAAATGCTGTAGTTTCACAAGAAGGAAAGATCATGGTAGATACAAGAAGACTTCTAGAAGGATTAATCTGAGATGTTGGATCTGGAGAGGCAAAAGGGAAGGCATTTGGTTGATGTGTATAGAATAGGCAAAGGTAGAGAGGAAGAATGAAAGTGCTATATTTGAAGAATAATAATTATAACATGTTACAGCATCTCTGTACCTAGTGCTTTGCAGTTTTTAACTACAACAACTCTCTGAGGTAGATAGTCATTAAGTTCATTTCGCTAAAGAGTAAGCTAAAGCAGTAAGAAATTAAGATCATATAACTTTGTAGAGATAAAACTGGACATCCAACCCAAGCAACCTTATATCAGAGACCTAATTGTTGTTCTAGACCTGTGCTGTCTTATACCATAGTTACATACACTTGAGCATTGGGAATGTAGCAGGTACAAATCCAGATATATTCTAAGTGTAAAATACATGTTGGATTTCCAAGACTGAATATGAATAAAGAATTTTAAAATATTTCATGAATGAGTTAATTGATTCATGAGTATGTACATTGGTTATATGTAGAAATGATAATATTCAGGTTAAGTAACATATAATGTTAATTTTATCCGTTTCTTTTTTTATGGTTTTATAGTGGTTACTGGTTAATTTAAAATCAAATGTGTGACTCATATTAAATTTCTTTTAGACCTCACTGTTGAAGACTGCCCACCAATGAGTGACAGTGGAACTAGAGTGAAAGAATTGAGAAAAGGGCGATGGTAGGCAAAGGAATAAAAGATATTTAGGATCAGATTAGACTGGCACTTTATTTGTCCTTAAAATTAATGTTCCTTAAAGTGTGATCCTTGTGCCATCTGCCTTAGATTTGTGGGTTGGGGAAGGTTGGTTAATGCAGTTTCCTGGACACAGACCTCTTTAAACAACCTCTAAGAGTGGGACCATCTCTAAACTTTCTGTCATCCCTAACTCATTATTTTAATTTCTTTTTTGCTGAAGTTTTCAGGCTACCTGTAGATGGAGATCTGCAGAAGAAACTGTAATTCTGGTTTTATGAAGACAATGAATATGAATGCCATTTTCTCAATATCTGCCTTGATTTTTATTCCTTTGGACTTCAATAAAAAGAATGGCATACAAAGGCAGTTGATAATAGTATTTGAAGAACTGCCTTTTGGAGATGGAGTGATTGCTACTTATTTAATAAATAGGCAAAAACAATTAAATTATCCTATAATTTGTAGTCTAGTCTTTGAAATGAGCATCACAATAGCTCACTGAGCAAACTGGGTAATTGCCAATGGCTGTTATATGATGATTAGTGGTGTTAAATCTTTACACTGAACTCGGACCATCCAAAAGAAGTTGCCTGTCCTGGTGTCCTTGTTCT
The DNA here is from genome assembly GCF_902686445.1 of Sciurus carolinensis. Classification (NCBI taxonomy): domain Eukaryota; kingdom Metazoa; phylum Chordata; class Mammalia; order Rodentia; family Sciuridae; genus Sciurus; species Sciurus carolinensis. Next base: position 65,229,585 of record NC_062224.1, read on the forward strand.
GTACTACACTTGGTCGCAGATTTATCTCTTAAATTATACCAGGTTTTAGGACTTTCAGATTACCCTGGTCTATACTGATTTTTTTATTCTCCTAAGAGACAATCATGATAAACTATCTTAAACTTTTCTTCATAGTAATTGATAATAAGGAAGTTAGTCTTATTTCTTCATGATTACAAGGAATTTATAGATCTGAGGGTCTTACAGTAATGTTCTGTGTTAACCTAAAACAGTGCACAGTTCTCAAATTTATTTTCAACTATTTGGTTACTATAACCGTGATCAGTGATCAGTTGAGAAACACTACTAATAGTCTCTGGAAGAACACTGACCTTCATGGGTAGATTATCAGATTATCAGAAGAAAAAACTTTGCCTGAATACAATTCTTTACATGAATGACATCTTTATTAGCTTTTATCAACTATTTTTTCCAATATAAACCATACCCCCCGCCCTATCTATGTGCTCGAATTGCTTGCACAATTTGAAGGCATAAGGGATAACTTTGGTAAAGTGCTAGGATGCTAACACTTTTTTTTTTTTTTTTTTTTTTTTGTACTGGGAATTGAACCCAGGGGCACTTAACCACTGAGCCCCAGCCCCAGCCCATTTTTTTTTTTCCATATTTATTTAGAAACAGAGTCTTGCTGAGTTGCTCAGGGCCTTGCTAAATTTGCTAAGGCTGGTCTCAACTTACAGTCCTCCAGCCTCAGCCTCCCAAGCTGCTGGGATTACAGGCTTGCATCGCTGCACCTAACGGTTTCTAACACGTTTTAACAGTTAACGGTAACTATCAACTGGTAGCTTTCAAGACAGTATCAAATGATTTTCAATAGAAGTTAAGGCATCACAAACATTATATCATTAGCACTGACTAGAAATAGTCACAATGGTAGTGTCTAGTCTGCAAAATGTTTACCATTTTTAACTTCACTAGAATTTGCAATGCATTTTATCATAATGATATTTTAAAGAGATTTAGCATTATAATCTACAAAAATACCTTTTACCTACCTAAGTAATAGTGCTTTAACTGGTTTATATCTGGTCTTCTTTGGGAAAGTGTATTCCTGTGATAGTGAGAAATGCCTTCATGAACATAAATGCCTTGTATAAAGTATTTCTCAAGGTCTTTCTGTTCTTGGATGTTTTGAATTGTGGTACAAGAGGATATTGGGTCTCTGCAGGAATAGGAAATCCAAATTACTGCTGTCTTTCATTTGACTATATGAGTCATTTGTGAATTGAGTCAGGTACTTTTTACACAGATATGAAGGAGAAATAAAACATTTTTTATAGTTTTGTACAGCTTTTAACAGAGATAATATGCACAAACTGAGCTCTTTGAAGACTTATTTGCTTTCATATCTCCAGCCCTTAGCAGTGTCTGAAGATAAAAGATGCTGTTTGTTCAATGAATAAGTTAACTGGATTCCCGAAGGGCTTTACGTTCTGTGTGGTCTTTTGATGTGGTGGTAATTCGATATATATATATTATTTTTATAGCAGTTTTGCATCATGGGCTTTTAATTCTTTGTACAAAAGATGGTGCATATCCTGAGACTATAAATGGGATGGCCTAGTTGCCCACCATCAACTCACAATAAGAATTGTTTTTGGTGCAGTGGGAAAATTAGCAGAATAAGGAGATTACCTAACGGAATTAAATGCCAAAGAACAAACTGTGCTTTTCCAAGATTAAAAACAAAAACAAACAAACAGAAAAAAAGAACCCTCTAAATCTCAATATCAAGGGAATGTTTCTATTTTAAAATAATAAGACCTTTCATACTTTTGACCTTAAATGTAAACACCACTGTTTGCTACTCCTTTCCTTCTCCATGAGCCCCCGTAGGAGGAAGTGTAGCATGATACTGAGGAGCATGGGTTATGGAACTCAGGCCAACCTCAATTCAAGCCCCACTGTTTTTCCTAGTCCTATGTGATCTTGGTCAAGCTGCATAAACTCATAAGTATTATAATGTCTGTGTTTTCCCATTGTAAAATGAGGCTGAAGTATCCTTGTGACATTTAAGTGAATTAATGTTCATAAAGTACTTATGCATATAGAAACGTTCAGTACGTGTTAGTTACGTGTGTTTCATCTTTTTTACCTCTTTGCCTTTTCTCATTTATTTTTCTCAATAGATTTGAAAAGTTTCTACCTACTTTGTGAAGACTTAGTTTAGAAGGTCTCTTTATTGTATTTTTTTTTTAATCTTTCACTCCCTCTTCCAAGTTACTACAGCAGTGGATATAGCACTCACCATGTATTACAGTTACATGTTTGTCTCCTACACAAGATCATGAGTTTATATAGTTGTAGATGGACACAATACCTTTATTTTATTTATTAATTTTTATGTGGTGCTGAAGATCAAACCTAGTGCCTCACACAGGCTAAGCAGGCACTGTACCACTGGACAACCCCAGCCCAAAATCATGACTTCTTTAAGGCCAAGTAATATGTTTGTATTTTTCTTGGCTCCTGCTGCAAGGGTTGGCACATGGTATTTCACAGAGCACGTACAATTGTTAATTGACTTGTATATGGAAATCATCTATAAATTGTGCAGTTTTAATCAAATGTAGTGCTATTTTAGGACTTAATATATGCCTAGCAATGTGCTTGGCATATTTGGAAGTACTTATTTGGCATTTAAGTGGCAATGATTAAACTATTACCACAAGTTAATTCAGCAATGATTCTAAGTACCAGACTGTAGCAATTTTTTTATCAACTCTATATAATTTATTTCTGCAACTTTTAAAACCTTGTGTATAAGTGAAAGTTTTGTTTCCTTCCTTCCCCCGGAAGCTATCAAAATCAGTCTGATCTTTTAAATTGATTTCCCCCAAGAATTGTAAAGTTGATTGCTTTAAAATAATATTTATATTTTATAATCATTATACTTTAATGGCTAAATATTGATGACTAGCATTGAGAACTTATTATATGTCAGGCACATACCTAGAAGCTATTTGATTTAAACCCTTACAACCCCTATTAGGTAATATGCTTTTTCATGCTTTTGCAGTAAGAGAATTAGAGCTCAGAGATATGGAATAACTTGCTTGAGGTCACAGGGCTAGTAAATGCAGGATCCTGAATTTGAACAAGCATTACATCATATGCATTACTGAAAATTAAAAAAAAAGTTTGATTAAATTTAAATAAAAATTCTATAGTCTGATTCTGGGACCTGAAGTTTTATTTGAACTTTATCAATTTTTTTAAAATTTATTTTTATTGTAAACAAATGGGATACATCTTGTTTCTCTGTTTGTACATGAAGTAGAGGCATACCATTTGTGTAATCATACATCTACCTAGGGTAATAGTTTTTGATTCATTCTGTTATTTTTTTCCTCCCCCCCCACCCCTCCCACCCCTCTTTTCCCTCTATACAGTTCCTCCTTCCTCCATTCTTGCCGCCCTCCCACCCCCCATTATGTGTCATCATCTGCTTATCACTGAGATCATTTGTCCTTTGGTTTTTTGAGATTGGCTTATCTCACTTAACTTGATATTCTCCAATTTCATCTATTTGCCTGCAAATGCCATAATTTTATTATTCTTTATGGCTGAGTAATATTCCATTGTATATGTATACCACAGTTTCTTTATCCATTCATCAATTGAAGGGCATCTAGGTTGGTTCCACAATCTGGCTATTGTGAATTGAGCAGCTATGAACATTGATGTGGCTGTATCTCTGTAGTATGCTGATTTTAAGTCCTTTGGGTATAGGCCAAGGAGTGGGATAGCTGGGTCAAATAGTGGTTCTGTTCCAAGTTTTCTAAGGAATCTCCACACTGCTTTCCAGGGTGGCTGCCCTAATTTGCAGCCCCACCAGCAATGTATGAGGGTACCTTTTCCCCACATCCTTGCCAACACCTATTTTTGCTTGTTGAACTTTATCAATTTTTTAAAATTTAATTTGAGTCAATACATATAAAGGATCCAATGTTTATTTCAGAGTACTTGCTCAGAAAATGATAGTTTTATTTCTTCTGATAAATTCCAAGATAATTGTATAAAAACAAGTAACATGAGCAATGAAGGGGATGATACTCTTTAATCCTGAGAGGTTTTTAATTCTTGTTGCATTGTTTTATGAACATCTTATTTAATCCAAGATGATGTTGCCACATGCAAGAAATCAGAATTTTGGAAAAGGGTGCAGAACTATAGGCTTGTCTTATTTCAAAATTCAGTTCTTTTCCATTGATACTTTGACTTATCAAAAAATAAATTGTGAAATAGTAGGTGTGTTTTGTCACTATGTATATTTGTCTAATGTCTTAGGTAGCAAACACTTGTTTAAAAACTTTTAAAGTCATTCTTGCCGTTTGACTTAAATGTGGATGTACTTGATGTTCAGCATCTTAAGATCCAAATAACTTGCACACAATTTTATTAAAATGTAGATTTGGGAATTCTGTAAGTCAAATGTAATCTCCCTGATTGTTATTACGTGTCACAAAATTCTGATGTAGCATATTTTACCATTTTTTTCTTCCATAATGTCAGTGGAATGAGGGATTGGTTCTATTATGTTTAGAAGAAATTTTTTAAAATGTTTTCAGCCCTATATTTCATGTAAGCACTTTTTATTTTTATTTTTTAAATAGGTAAATCAACAAACTGGGAAGATGATGGGTGGGGAGCATGGGAAGAAACAGAACCCCAAGAACCTGTAAGTCTTTATAAATATTTGCATGTTTTCTGATAGGGACATTTTCCTTTTGTAATGATGGTGACGTGTTTCAATATTAGGTTGGCATTTTAAAATCTATGTCAAGAAAGTTTTTATGTTTACTTAATAGTACCTAACTTGATACTTGTTCTTAAGGAACTTAATGACTTAATTGCTAAGTGTGTGTGTGCCTTAGTCTATGCTATAACAAAATATTAGAGAATATATATATATATATATTTGAATAATTTATAATAAATACTTATAAATACTTATTGTCTTATGGTTCTAGAGTCCAAGATCAAGGGACCAGTATCTAGCAAGGGCCTCTTGTTGCATCATAACACTGCAGAAGTCAAGACAGAGAGAGGGAGAGTGTTTGTGAAAGGGGGTCAAAATCACAATGACTCCTGTAATAATGAACCCACTGCTTTGATAGTGGCATTAATCCATCCACTCTGCTCTCATGGCCTGATCACCGCTTATTCAGCCTCACTTCCACATCCTTTTACACTAGGGACTAAGTTTCTAACACATGCTTTTTTAGGGATAATACAAACTTTAGCAGTGGGCTAGTTGAAGAGTGGTTGTTTTAGGATTCATCTCTCATAAGTTTGTTTTTTAGACTCTTTCACTTATTCATTCAATAATTATTTGTTGTGCCCAGTAAACTGTAGGCATTTTCCTGGATGCTGGGAATATAGCAATGAGCAAGTAGATAAAGTTCCGTGTATGTTATGATATTTTTATGTATGAGTAATAGAAAATCTAAGTTAAACTGGGTTAAATAAGCACACATAGAAGAAGGTCCAGAGACAGGATAGCTCCTAGATTGGTTGATCAGGCATTTCAACCACATTCTTCCCTTTTGTCTACTTTGTACATATAGTGTTGGCTTCATCCTGAGGCTTCTCTCACAGATGTCATGTGGCAACATGTTTGTTCATTCATGACAGAGAGAGAAAAAGACTTGGTCTTTCAATGACTCTTTAGGAGAAAGGAGCAAATTTCTCAGAAGTCTCTAACAAACCTTGCCAGAATTTTCTTGGCCAGAATTGTGTTACATGTTTTCCTCTAAACTAATCACTGGCCAGGGTTATGAGATTTTCATTGACCAATCATACCATCCCTTGAAGGTATAGGATAAGAGGGTTGGCTTTTCTCTGGCTACACAGAAGGGGAGTTCATACCTGAACAAAAATCAGTTTTTTTGTTTTGTTTTGTTTTGTTTTTTTCTGAAGAAAGAATAAATATATATACTGGGTAGATCTTCTTATAGTCCTTGTTCCCAGGAGCTTACACTCTAAGGGGGAGAGAGAAATAAAATTTAAAAAAAAAGAAAAAGAAAAGAAAGACAAGTGAAAAGTATTAAATAGTGGAAATAGGTGTTCATAGAATTCAGATGGTTATGTGACAGCAAGTGATTGAGTGACTACTGTAGGTCAGGGCAGGCTTTTCAAAACTGAGATCTAAAAGACAAAGTCAATGAGGTAAAGATCTGGCAAAGAGCACTTTAGGCCAGGGCAACACCTCATGCAGAGCCTCTGAGGCAAGAAAGGCGTTGGTATGTGAAGGAACATGAAGAAGGCCACTGTGGCAAGGGGAGGACTGAGACTGCTCCAGGGTCCAGGCAGAGAAGTAAGGATTCCTGATGTCAAGTTTATTGAGTTTGGAGCTTATTCTGAATGTTTTTGGAAACCATACTTACCTGATTTCTATAGCTCATCTTGAAGCCTCTTTAAATAGTTTGAAGTAGGGAGAAAAGTGGAGGCAGGGAGACCAAGTAGGTGGCTGTTGCTGTAGTTTAACTGAGAAGTGAGGGTGACTTAATTAAGGTAGTAATAGTGAAAATAAGAAATGGACTCTGGGTAAGTTTTGGAGATGAAAGTAAGACTTACCAGTGAGTTGATTGTGAGGGATAAAAGGAAAATGAAAAGTCAAGAATAGCTTCTTTATTCTGGGGTGTGGTATGAAATAAATAAAACATGATTGGCAAAATGTTGACATTCTTAAAAGGTGGGTAATAAGTATCATTCTGTTTATTTTTGTTAATGTTTGAATTCTCCACAATAACAATTTTTTTTAAACTCCCATATATTTGGTCTGAAAAACTGAATGGATGGCGTCCTATTGAGTTGGGAAAGATAAAGAAAATAATTGGTATGGAGGAAAAATAGAAGAGCGTCATGTGCTGAGAAGTACGGATGTGCTCATGTTATTGAGATTTATATACCTCTTTTTAATTATTTTGTTATTCCTTTACTCTGTTATTTTGTGTTAAGCAGATATTTTTATTGTACAATTTAGTTACTCAGATTTTTAACATTTTTGTTATTTTAAATACATATTATATTAATATAATTCACATACCATGTAATTTCGCCCTTAAAAGTATACAGTGTACTGTTTTTTAGTATTCACAAAGTTGTACAACCATTACCATGATTTAATTCCATAATATTTTCATCACCCCCAAAAGAAATCCCATATTCATTAGCAGTCACTCCCTGTTCTTCTCTTCTTCCTAGCCCCTGACAACCACTAATTTACTTTCTGTCTATAGATTTGCCTCTTCTGAATATTTCATGTAAATAGAATTATGCAATTAAAAAAACAGCTTAACTTCTGTTTATTCGTGATTTATTCTGTTTCATGGCTTTTGCTTAAATTTTTTGTTTGTGATCTTGGATTCTTCCTCTTTTTCTTTATTTCACATTCACAGCTATATCAGGACTAATAGATTTTACTCAGCTAAGGTAAGACTTCTGTTATTTCTGCTGCTGTCAATGATCATGAACAACCTCAAAGGCATAATTGGCTTCAGAGGTATAACAAGAATCAAAGTAAAACTTGGCAGATGTATAAAATGTATAAGTACAAGCTCTAGTCAAGGTAACAGATATTGCTGCCCAGTTAAAGATAGGGAATTGAAAGGAAACTTGCTACTCTCTTTTGCTAGGAACAGACAGCAAACTCAATTCCTATCTTCACTAAATGCACTGGGTCTTGTCCACATTATAGAGGACACCAGAAGTGGAAGAAGTAGAATGTATTGAAGTCAGGCATCATTGTATCAAGGTGCTATAACTATAAGTGTAGTGATAAGGTTCTCTATCAGTTGCCAACGGAGGATGGTAAACTATTCTTCTTTGTTAGTCTGACATTGGAGAGGTGTTGTGTTTTGGTCATTAGGAGTACTGCAGTGGTGTGTAGATAAATGACAGACGTAGCAAACAGAAAAGTGGACCAGGAGCCAGTACCACTAAATGCTGACCTGGAGACCAGCTGTCTGCTACTGAGTTCATCAGAATACTGTAAAAGCTCCAGGGTGCTTTTTATCTCCATAAGTTGTTAGCTCTTTGAGAGTAGTTTCTCGTTTTTATGGCATTAGAGAGTACAGGGCTTTTGTATTCAGAGAGACTTAGTACTAAGGATCCAGAAGAGGCCTTTGTAAGAAAAGAGAAATCCTCTTTAGCTTTTTCTGGTTCCAAGGTGTCAGCTGTAATAAGGGCTTAGTGCAGAAAGCGTATTCTAGGCTCAACAGAGTGGAAGTCACTGTGAAGCAGAGGCAACAGCAGAAACAGAAGGTATACATTCAAGACCTTGAACGATGATGACAGTGGGACCATGATCAGAATGAAGAAAAGAACACACAGAAATATGATGAAAGGGGAAAAAACAAAATGAGACAAGAGTCAGATAAGTAGAAAGAGGAACATTGCTCTCCCTGGACCAGCAGAACATTCCTGTAGTAAAACTATACTTCCTTGGACTCCATGAGAACCCCAGGCTCTGCTACCCACTCACACAGCTGTGAACAGAATATCAAACACCTTTGACTCTGTGGAACAGTTTTGAAGTTTTTTATAATCATATGATATGTCTGAAGAACCTGCTGGCCATGTTAACTTCCATCACTTCAAAGAAGAAATAAGACCCATGTGGGAGGATGATGCAAATAAAAATGGTGATAGGTGGATCATTCACCTATGGAAGGACTTGGCTTCCCATTGCTGTGAAAAGCTCATCTTGGCCATGCTAGGGAAACAGTTCATGGTTGGGGAGGAGATCTGCAGGGCTGTGGTCTCTGTTTTCAGGGGGACATCATATTAATATGGAATAAGTCTTCCAAGACTGAGCAACCAAGCCCAAATTTAGGATATACTTCAGTGAGTGCTTAACCTACCTCCCAACACCACTGAGGAAAACAACTCAAAATGACAGCATCAAGTACATGTGGAAGGGCTTGGGGACATGTCCCTGAGCTTAGCTGAAGGAGCTCTGTAGTTGGCCTAGGCTTGAAGAGAAGTGGTAGATCAGGCTCCCCTTAGGGCTTCTGGTCCCTTGCTTTAGTTCTGATTGATGAAGCTCCTTGCCCACCTACACTTCAAGATATTTTGAAACAGCTCTTCTGTAGAACCCAGTTGCACTGCCTGGGCTTGTTTTATTTCTATATTGTCTTTCCTACACTCACCATTATCTAAAAACAAAAGAAAGTCATCTTTTTCTGGGTGTTTTGAAAGATAAGTTTACTGAACAATAAAATCTTTTTCTCTACCAAAAATTTGAGGCCAGGTGCGGTAGCGCATACCTGTAATCCCAGCAGCTCAGGAGGCTGACAGGAGGATCACAAGTTCAAAGCCAGTCTCAGCAACTTAGCAAGACTCTGTCTCAAAATATGGAGGGATAAAAAAAAAAGAAGAAGAAGAAGAAGAAGGGCTAGGATGTGTCTCAGTAGTTAAGGGCCCCCTTAGTCCAATCCCTCATACCAAAAAAAAAAAGTTAAAAGAAAGAAAGCATTTTCTAATATCTATTCTCAGCTGTAACTAGCCACATCTAAGAGTGTATGCATCTATGACACTGGAAGTGCTCAAAGCTTCTATGTCTTCTGTAGATATTCATGCCTGTTTTTGTCTGCTGAGGCTACCATAACAATACCACAGTCTGGGTGAATCAAACAACAAAAATTATTTTTTATCACATTTCTGGAGGCCCAACATCCAAGATTAAGGTGCCATCAGTGTTGGTTTCTGGTGAGACCTTTCCTCCTGATTTGCACTGTCTTCTCTCCGTGTCCTCACTTAGCCTTTCTTCTATGTAAACATGGGCAAAAAGACAGGAGTCCGGGGAGCAAGTTCTGGTGTCTCTTCCCCTTATAAAGATATCAGTCCTAATAAAATACAATCAAAAAAGGGCAACAAATTATTTAGGACTGGGGATGTAACCCAATGGTAGATTGCTTCCTTAGCATATATGAGGTTCTAGGTTCCATCCTCAGCGCCAGAAACAAAGACAAAACTGAACAAAACTTTTTGGGCTGGGAGTATAGTTCAGTGGTAGAGTGTGTGCTTAGTGTGTACAGATCCCTGGGTTTGAGCCACTGCCAACAAAAACATTTTGCTGTTGTTTTGAGGGAGGTTTTGATGCTAAGAGTAAAATTTGTGTTTAATTCATCCTTTTAATCTGAAAGTCCAAGTAGACTTTAATTTTACACATTGTTCTACCCTTTGCATTTTATATCAACTGTAATTTAATGTAAAAACTCCTCCTTCTCTCCCATTTTCCCTCCCTCCCACCGCATCCATCCAACCATCACAAGCAATGCTTGTTATGAGCTTCTTTACATCTACCATGTTTCTTTGGTTACATGTGGGCATAAATTGTCATGATTGGGAGTTAAATGGCCTGAATTTCTGTCCTGCTACTTATTATGAAACCTTGGATGGGTTACTTAATTTCTCTAAGATCAATTCCCCAGTTCCAAAGTGGAACTAAGAACATTATCAAATTTATAGGATTGTTATGAGGATTAAATGAGAAGTACTTAGTACCTGGAACATGGTAAATGTTCCATAGATGTCAGCTGATCTTATTATTGCAGTAGAGTGAATTCCAAAGGTGGAATTCTTAAGGCAAAAGGTATATACATTTTAAATTTTAATAAAAGGTTATTGCAGTTTGTATTACAAATAGCAGTATCTGAGAATGCCTTTTCCTACTTGGCATGTGCAGACATAAAACAGCTATGAGCCAACTGCTTTTTATCATTGATTGTGTGCTAGTGTCTATTTTGTAAAACTAAAATTGTTCTCCATTTTTACTTTTAAAAAATCAAATGTCAGGAAACAAAAATCAGAGATGAATTGTTTTTGTGTGTATGGGGGTGTCTTGTTTGCAGGTATTTTTAAAATTGTTGACTCCCAGTATGTTATCAAACTTTCATCTTTACCATAGGTGGAAAATGCCATTTTAATGTTTTGATGTATGTTTTAATATTTTAATTTTACACATGAGTGAGCTTAGTCATCTTGTCATATTTTTCACTTTGGGGTATTTGTATTTTTTTTCCTAAACTCTTAGCAATTTAAGGTTCATAACACTTAATTGAACTATTAGATCTATTATGATTTATGTTGAGCTCCAATTCTTTCTTATTTTTCATCTCGTTTGTTCAACTAGATGATAAAGTTTCTGAGCGGTAATTGTTTGGTAGTTTATTTTTTGGGGGAGGTGTGCTGGGAATTGACCCTAGGGGCACCCAACCACTGAGCCACTTCCCCAGCCCTGTTTTGTATTCTATTTAGAGAAAGGGTCTCACTGAGTTGCTTAGGGCCTCACTACGTTGCTGAGGCTGGCTTTGAACTCAAGATCCTCCTGCCTCAGCCTCCCAAGCTGTTGGAATTACAGGTGTGTGCCACCGTGCCCAGCTCATTTGGTAGTTTCTTATATGCCATAGTGCCTCGTGAAGCACATAGATTTAGTATTTAGTATTAAATAATTGTTCAAGAGATAGAGACATGTTTTTGGGGTTCAGAGTTCTATTGTAATTATTTTTGAAATGCATTTTTTTTTCTTTTTACCAGTGATGAAGTTGTTTTGGTACATATTTACTATAGAAAATTCAGGTAATGGTACAGAATAGAGGGCACGGACACAAACCCAAATAAATACAATTTCCTCGTACTAGACAAAGGTGCCAAAAATATGCAATGGAGAAAAGATAGCCTCTTCAACAAATGGTGCTGGCAAAACTGGAAATCCATATGCAACAGAATGAAACTAAACCCTTATCTCTCACCCTGCACAAAAATCAACTCACAATGGACCTTGAAATCAGACCAGAGACCCTGCATCTTATAGAAGAGAAATAGGTCCAAATCTTCAACTTATTGGCTTAGGATCAGACTTCCTGAACAGGACTCCCATAGCACAAGAAATAAAAGCAAGAATCAACAACTGGGATAGATTCAAACTAAAAAGCTTTCTCTCAGCAAAGGAAACTATCAGTAATGTGAAGAGAGAGCCTACAGAGTGGGAGAATATCTTTGCCACTCATACTTCAGATAGAGCACTAATTTCCAGAATCTATAAAGAACTCAAAAAACTCTACACGAAGAATACAAATAACCCAATCAACAAATGGGCTAAGGATATGAACAGAGCTTCACAGAAGGTCTACAAGCAATCAACAAACATATGAAAAAATGTTCACCATCTTTAGGAATAAGAGAAATGCAAATCAAAACTACCCTAAGATTCCATCTCACCCCAATTAGAATGGCGATTATTAAGAATACAAGCAACAATAGGTGTTGGAGAGGATTTGGAGAAAAAGGTACACTCATACATTGCTGGTGGGGATGCAAATTAATACAGCCACTCTGGAAAGCAGTGTGGAGGTTTCTTAGAAAACTTGGAATGGACCCACCATTTGACCCAGCTATCCCACTCCTCAGCTTATACCCAAAGGACTTAAAATCAGCATACTACAGAGATGCAGCCACATCAATGTTCATAGCTGTTCAGTTCACAATAGCCAGACTGTGGAACCAACCTAGATGCCCTTCAATTGATGAATGGATAAAGAAACTGTGAGATATACACACACACACACACACACACACACACACACACACACAATGGAATATTACTCAGCTATAAAGAATGATAAAATTATGGCATTTGCAGGCAAATGGATGAAATTGGAGAATATCATGCTAAGTGAGATAAGCCAATCTCAAAAAAACCCAAAGGACGAATGATCTCGCTCATAAGTGGATGATGACACATAATGGGGGGTGGGAGAGGGGCAAGAATGGAGGAAGGAGGGACTGTATAGAGGGAAAAGAGGGGTGGGAGAGGTGGGGGGAAGGAAAAAATAACAGAATGAATCAAACATCATTACCCTATGTAAATATATGATTTCACAAATGGTATGCCGTTACTCCATGTACAAACAGAAACAACATGTATCCCATTTGTTTACAATTAAAATAAATTAAAATTAAAAAAAAGAAAATTCAGGTATTACAGAAAAATACAAATAAATAATCAACTTTCTATTATCTAAGAGTAATCATTGTTATTTACTTTAAGGATTTATCCATGTAGGCATTTTTCTATAGATCTATACAGATAGAAGCTTCAGTGGGTAAATGAATGGGCACATAAAAATTTTTATAAAAATAACCAACTCCCTCTTTCCACAGGTGGTACACTGTGGAGAGTAGTGGAAAATTTTATAAAAATGGAATTCTGAATATGCAATTGAAGAATAAATAACTGAACTATTTCTACTTGAATTGATTTTAAAGTAAAACTTAAGAGTTAATGAATCATGGTTAACTTCCTCAAGAAAAGTAATTTAAAAAGTTAGGATTGAAGGTAGGGTTTTTGTTATTAATTGTATTTGTGAGAATTTTTTCTTTGGGTCATTTGCAATTGAATTTAAAAAGAGTTCATGCCTTGCCCCATTTAATTTTTTTTTTGTAGTTATAGATGGACAGAATGCCTTTATTTTGTTTATTTTTATGTGGTGCTAAGCATAGAACCCAGTGCCTCACATGTGCTAGCAAGTACTCTGCCACTAAGCTATAGTCCCAGCCTGCCCCATTTAATTTTGAAAAATCTTAAGGTCTTTCACTTGAAAATTTTAGACTGTTAATCTGGAAAATGGCCAAGACTGGTACTTTTCATGCTGTGTTCGAAGACACTGTAGAGTTCTATAGAGGTGCTGTGTAGCTTCCCTATCTCTGTTTTTATCCCTTTCATATATTAAAATTTTGTACAAAATTTTGTTTGGGAATAAAGGTCCTGCTCCCCTCTCCACAAAAAAAAGATGTTTAAAAAACATTGGGCATTACATATGTTGGTAGCAGATTAGAGGGAAAAAAACCCCCTAGTTTGTGGTATTTACTTTCTTTTTGTGTTTCAAAATTGCTGAAACACTTATGTCTCTTGCTTTAAAGTGCAGATGAGTATTTCATTTTTATGACGTAGGTGGCAAACTCCTAAGAATTACAGTGAACGTACTGACAGTCCCTTAATTACACTGGTTTTTATTGGCACCACTATAATGTGTACATATCTTTGAAAGTTAACAGGATGACAGGAACAATGCAAATGATGGATTCAACTAAAATTGAAAGGTTTGAGAAACTACTCCTGGCTACTTCAGTGGCTGTCTAATCACTATAATACCTGATATGCCAAAAAACATTTGCTGCTATGTTTATCATACTGACCCCTGTAGTAACTAGCTAATTGAATGGATGGTTTTATACTACTACAGTTTTATCATTTGATACATTATGAAAGCAAAATCATTTGACAGATTTGTAGATTTTTATAAACTTCTTTTTGTAGTTGGGATTGATTCCAGGAGCACTTAACTACTGAGCCACCTCCCCAGCCCTTTATAAATTTTATTTAGAGATAGGGTCTCACTAAGTTTCTTAGTTCCTCCATAAATTGCTGAAGCTGGTTTTGAACTTGAGCTCCTCCGTCTCAGTCTCCCAAGCCGCTGGGATTATAGGTGTGTGCCACCACACCTGGAAGATTTCTGGACTGAAAAGAAAAAAAAAAAATATTTTATTGGTCTTAATTCAAAGAAAAAACCTTGAAGTGTAGGCCATACTAAAATATAACTATAGATTTTACCCCCAGCATAGGGTAAAATAGATAATAGATGGATTTAATCTACCTTTAGTAACTACATGCTATTTTTTGTAGAAAACCAAGGTAGTCCCTGGCATACATAGCATCTTTAAGCAGTGAGGTACTTTTTATTTTATTTTTAAAAAACTTCATGTCTCCCTTGGGAAATCAACTACCTTGTCAAATGATGGTGTTGTTTTAGGATCACTAGCTTCAAGGGAACAATTTTAGTGACTGTAGGCTCCATTATTGTGGGGAGGTTTTCCAGAAACCTAATTGGTAGGCAAATGTCCTTATGAAACAAAACAAAATGATGAGCCTGCATCTTGTCAGCCACGGAATGCGTGCTAGTGTTCTATGAAGCTTCACAAAACATTTTTCTGCACAGCCCAGTTTCCTGCCTGAGTTTCTTCATGAATTAGAAATCAAGTTTTGCTGCAGAAACTAAGATCAGTTTATTTGGGTCTGCCTAGAGTGGACTTTCCTCCATCTCCACTATACCAGTATTTTCATCTAGTTTCTTACTTTGACTTGAGGCTCCCTTGAAATATCTGACACAGGAACTACTTCAGACAGATCCCCATTCTTTATTTTTGGTTTTTATCTCTGCTGCCCCTTCCCTGTGCATTAAACTAGGCCCTCAAGAGCCTTTGTTCCTCTGTTAGTTCAGCTCTCAGGACTCTCAGATCTTCTATTGCCGTAGTTCTCATCCTGCTGCAATTTTGCCTCACACCCCAACCCCAGATGACAAAGGCTGGGGCAGTTTTGTTCATCACACTGGGGTACTACTGGCATCTAGTGGGTGCGGGCCTAGGATGTTACCAAATATCCTACAGTGCGTAGGATAGTTCCTGTTATGGATTGGCTGTGAGTTGTCCCCCTAAAACTCACGTGTGAGACAATGCAAGAAGGTTCAGAGGAGAGATGATTGGGTTGTAAGAGTCTTAACCCAATCAATGAATTAATCCCCCATAGGGATTAACTAAGTGGTAACTGAAGTGGTAGGGCTTCAGTGGCCGAAGTGTCTGAAGTGACTGAAGGAGGTGGGGCATTAAGGGTATGACTTTGGGGCATTTATTTGTATCTGGCAAGTGGAGACCTCTTTCTCTCTGCTTCCTGATCATCATGTGGAATGGTTCCCTGTGCCTCACTCTTCCACTTATCTTCTGCTTCACCTAGAGCCCTGAGGATTGAAGTCGGACTTCTATGGACTGAGACCTCTGAAACTCACAGCCCTTAAATAAACTTTTCCTTCTCTGAAATTGTTTTTGTCAAGTCTTTCAGTCACAGCAGCAAAAAAACTGACTAAAACAGCCCCCAACCCTGAAGAATTATCTTGCCTAAAATGTCAAAAATTCTGAAATTAAGAAACCCTGACTTAAAACAATTTATTATAAACTGCTTATCTTAACTTGGGGTGAAATCAGTTTGTGGTGGTGTTATGGTTTAGATACGAAATGTCCCCCCCAGAGCTCCTGTAAATACTGGAATATTCAGAGGTGAAGTGTTAGATTATGAGAGCTGTGACTTCATCGTTTCAACCTAGTTTGAGTGGGCTGGATGGCAACTGTAGCTAGGTGGGACGTGGCTAGAGGAGGTGAATTACTGGGGAGTGTGCCTCTAGAAAGGTGTATCTTTCCTGCGGCCTCTTCCCTTTCTTGACTCTCTCTCTTTGCTTCCTCACCCTGCCGTGAGCTGAACAGCTTTCTTCTGCTGGGCCTTTCTGCCGTGATATGCTGCCTTACCTTGGGCCCAGAGCACTATCTGTGGACTAAGACCTCTGAAACAGTGAACCACAAATAAACTTTCCTTCCTCTAAATTGTTCTTGTTGGGTGTCACAGCAATGAAAAAGTTCACTGAAACACACGACTTTTAGTGTTTTTTAAAATAATAAAATTCAATTTTAAAAATTTAGAGTGTATCATTGTTTTAAGGGTGATTATTATTTTGGGCAGCTTTCATCTCTAGAGTGTGAGAAAGAAGAGGGATGAAGTAACTGAAATCAAGGGGTTATAAAATCATTTTTATTTCTACTTATTAATATTTTAAAAGTTTTAAAAACAAGACATGGGGGAGAAGGAGAGAGTAAGAGTGAGTCAGCTTGCACAGATCTGAGCAGGTAACCTCACTGCTTAATAGTGCCTTCAGTTGCTCCCCATGTCCTCAAGATCAGATCCCTCCCTGCTCTCACTTTAACCTGGGGGAAGCTGTCTTGATAAATCTATTTTCCTGTCCCAGAATGGGTATAGTAATAGAACTTTATAGAGTTACTCTGAGAATTAAGATATATGTATAAAGGGGTTAACGTAGTGTCTGGTACATAGAAAGTGTTTGGCAAGTGTCCCTATGAAAATCACCCAAGTCACCAGTGTCATCCCTGCCTCAGTACTCTTTATTTAGTTGAACAGACCCAAATACACATGAATGACAGAACACTTGTTGATGGACACACTGTCTTGTGCTCAGGATGGTGCCAAAGGATTTCTTTATCATAAGAAGTTTCAGGTCACTGTGGCCTGCTTTCTACATTTCAAATTGCTTGGGTACAAAGTAACATTACAGAATAATTTAGGACATGTATTTTTTAATCCTTTTGTTCTTTGTTTGCCTTTATATATCATATGTTCATTTTTTCCTGATGTGCCAAGGGATTTCTTCTTTTTGAGGATTTATTAAAAGAAATTTGATTACATAAAATTTCTTCACCTTCTCTTCTCCTGGTTTCCTATTTTTGTTTTGCTTTGTTTTGTATCAGAGATTGAGCCCAGGGGTGCTTAACCATTGAGCCACATCTCTATCCCTTTTTATTTATTTTGAGACAGGGCCTCACAAAATTGCTTAGGGCCTTGCTAAGTTGCTGAGACTGGCTTTGAATTTGTGATTCTCCTGCCTCAGCCTTCCACATCGCTGGAGTTATAGGCTTGTGCCACTGCACCTGACTGGTTTTCTGTTTTAAATTTATGTTATAATATGGTAGGTTTTACTCTGCTTGGAGCAAAATAGGTAAGTCTATGGGAAAAACAAATTTTTATCACTATTCATAATTTTTGAAAGTTTCATTTGGGTTTGGTTTTTGTAATTTTAGAGGCTTTTTTTTTTCTTTTTGGATCTGATAAATCAAATACTATGCCTTAGTCACAAGGAACAATTCAGAATTACATGTGACTAGGAAGTTGCAGTTGCATAGATATACAGCTGCTCCCCCATGTGGCTGGATCAGAAGAGATTTAGAGCTCATATTAAAAGCGCAAAATCTTTGCATTTTGTGATAAGGTGGCATCATTCCTGAAAAGCTCTACTAAAGGTTTATATCTAGATTTTATGGCATATCAAACTCTAATGATGATACAATATAATATGATAATATGGTAATATTTTTGCATTCTATTTTTATAATATGAAACTCCCACTTACATGCATTAACTTCACTGTGGCAGATTAAAAGCATATGCTTTTAGTCCCACAGTCACAAGGAAAGATGAAGTAGTAGGGCACTCCTTTGGTAGAGTGTCCTATTCCTGTGTTCAGTCCCTGGTTCAAAAAAGGGGGGTAGATTGAGGGGGGGAAAATGCATGAAAAATGATGAAGATTTGGTTTTCTGCCTCTTTACCCTCCTGTCATCGGTAGATGAACCAAAATTCTAAGCCACATGAAATTTCATTTTCTGGTTTCATATAACTAAAAATGTACATTAATGAGCTGACTGAGGGTTAGGGATATAATATGATTATGGCATCATATTAAAATAATTTTTAATCATAAAAGTGTAATGTTTTTAAAAATGAAAGCAGCCTCATACCGTCCCTACTCTCTTGAATTCAGTCTGTAAGATAATACATTAGGTTGAGTAAGGTAGAAATCTGTATCACATAAAACCAGGAAGCCATAAGAGAAGTGATCATAATTTAGTTATACAAATATAAAAAATTCCTGCATGGAAAAAGAGAGCATTGGGAAAAACTTTGGTAGCTCTACCGTTCAAAGGGCCAATTTTCCTTTATTCTTTGCCATTGAGCTGCTCATGGCATAGCTATCTCTCTCTGAATAGGGTTATTTAATAAATTCCCTAATACTGAATCACTCCTAAAGTGATCCCATTGTGACATTCTTTTGATGCCTTGTTTATATTTAACATTTTTTGCTTTAATATCCAAAACATTTATTTATAGTGGATATTTTATTTGTTGGTCAGTTTGACATATTTTGTTAAGGAATATTATGAAACTAAAAGAATCGGGGGAACTAGGGTTGTGACTCAGTGGTAGAGTGCTTGCCTAGTCTGTGTGATGCACTGGGTTCAATTCTCAGCACTGCATGTAAATAAATGAATAAAATAAAAGTTCATCAACAACTAAAAAAATATTTTAAAAAAAGAATTGGGAGTTTTCCTTTTTTAGTAGTCCTTGCCTCACAAAGCAGACAAGCTAAGTTTAAATACACTTGGTATTTTTTGCATTTTTACTAATTATAGGGTCCGGGGTTTGGCTCAGTGATGGAGCAGTTGTCTACCATATATGAAGTTCTGGGTTTGATGCTCCAAGCACTGCAGAGAAAAGGAAAAAGGTTGCATACAATTTCAGTGTGGCTAATGAGGCCCAAGTAGCCCAGCCCTTAGTTAAAAGAGGAAATAAAGTTATAATATAGTAATTATATTTTTACCCACAGGAAGACGAAGGAAATACTTGTAAAACACAGAAAACTTCCTGGCTTCAAGATTGTGTTTTATCTTTATCTCCCACCAACGATCTTATGGTTATAGCCCGGGAGCAAAAGGCTGTGTTTCTAGTGCGTAAGTACTCTGTTATTTTCTGTGGCCTTTAGCATTAGGTGAAAAGAAAAAGTATTATTTCTTTTTTATGTATTATATGGTGGCATCTCTTATCTATGTAACACTTTTATTTTTTCTCCCCCCTTTCTTTTATCTTTTTTCTTGTTTTTTCTCTCTTAGCTGCAAGGTACTTAAACTGTCTATGGCGCTTCAGAGGCAGTACTGGGCATTGCCCAGTTCTTGCAAAGGGACAGTCAGTGGTGAAAAGGTCATTGACCCTTTTTTATGAGTGGGGTAATTTTCAACCATAATTTGAAAACTCACAGTACTATATGCATTTTTGTTTGGTGCATAAATTTTCAGCTCATAAAATTTTTTGTTCAAGATTAAAATTAAGGTTTGGTGATAAATAGAACATGAAAAACCTCACTGGTCAAAATAGAATAGATATGGAATGGTCTTTTAAAGCAAATTTATCGCCTGTAGAATAAATCTAATACAAAAATTTTCTGAGCCATCTGAAGATAAAAGTAGTCTTACAGATAAAGTAGGGTGATTCATAGGAATTAATAACTTTATTGTGCAAGACTGTGACATTACATGGGCTTAATAGGAAGAAGGAATGAATAAACACTAGGGGACCAGCTGGTTTCATAAAATTTTTTAAAAAGTTTTTTAAACATTATCTTATATTTTCCTATGAAAAGACCCAAGTTAGTTAATACAGAACTATTAAGTTTTGTAGTCATCCTTCTAAAGGGAAAGATCAGAATATATGACTGTCTTAGCATGCTATAATGTGCGGCACCTTATTTTTTTTCAGCAAAGTGGAAATATAGTGATAAAGGAAAGGAAGAAATGCAATTTGCTGTTGGTTGGAGTGGTTCTTTAAATGTTGAAGAAGGGTAGGTGTCAGTTAATTTTATTTTCTCTGTGTTAATGTGTATATGAAATCTTTTGACTTATAACTGAATTTGTTAAGTGTCATCATTTGAAATGTTTAGAAAATGTATATATGTCAACTTTAGAGGTTGTAGAGAATGATTTAGTCAGCAAATTTTAATTGTACTCTTGTGATTTTTGTTTTGTTTTGTTTTTAAATCTGGTTTAAAGAAGATGACAGTTTGGAAAGAATCCCATAAAATCTTTTTTACATTTTGTCTTTTCCCCCTTCTCTTCATTGCTGATTTTATTCATCTAGAAAGCCAAGGCAGGCCATTGTCCTCTCTGTTTTACTAGTATTAAGCTTGTATTGAAGGACACTGTGCTACATTAAATCTTAAAACTCACATTTAAGTTTCCTGCTGACCCACTAAACCCTTTAAAACTATGATCTCTGAGTAATTACATTATGGGGCTGCTAGTCTGGAACTTTTAGCCAGGAACTATTTTGATATGTTTATTGGATAAGCATCTGATTTTCATTTTGTTTTATGACTGAAAACTCCGATCAGAGTAGATGAGATCCTTCAGACTGAATTCAGATGAAAGATACCAAGTGCAAGGACGTAGCACACTTGCATGGAGTGGCATATTACAGATACTCAATGAAGTGTTTTCTATTATCAAAATAAATGATGCTAATTCTCTTTTCGTCTAAGCATTTAAAAGACATTCAATTTGTCACAAACGCAAAGCAAAACTGGTGATGGTCGCAAGGTTTGACAGGTTAAACAAAAATCAGTCAGTAAGAGTTGTTTCGATTTCAAGGTTTAGTCTCTGAGTATTTGACAATATTTCAAGTCCATATATTAGGAAAAAAAGTCTTTTTGAGGAACATTAACCTTAATATATGCTTAGAAATAGGCTACCAGGGACAGTTTCTGGAAAATGGAAAAGGAAAAATCAGCTAGTTGAAATACTGTGTCTCAGATATATTCTCTAGAAATGCAATTTGCATGTAGTGTGACTGGCAGTTCCTCCTACCCTGAGCCCAGCCCCTCATCTCAAACAAGGATGTAGGTTGAAATTCTTAGTTAATATGAAAGGAGAAGGGAATGGTAGGATGTTCCTGCCAGATAATCATTTGAGCTCTTCTAGGTTTAGTATACAATCTTTTTTGTAAGTAAATTTCTTTCATTCATGGTTTCATGACAATACAGAGCAAAAAATTATTATTGAAGTTGTTATTATTGAAGTTATTTTTTTAACTTCAAATGAACACAACCTTACATTTTTTTGTGAATGAACTTAGTGGTGGAATTCTGTTGAATTTTTATTTGTACATCAACTAAAACTGGTCCACAAGGGTCATTTTCCACTTATTACCCTTTACCATCAAACTTTAGAGAAATAAAAATAATTGATATGTTTATTGGATAAGCATCTGATTTTGATTTTGTTTTTGTTTTCAGGGAATGTGTAACCAGTGCTCTTTGTATCCCACTAGCAAGCCAAAAGAGGTACAAATAAATAAGAGTTGTCTGTTTTCTTTACTTTGGTGCATAAGATATTAAGGTCGTAAGTTTTATTTGTAACAGGAGTTCCACTGGGCGACCTGACTGGACCTGCATCGTGGTGGGTTTTACTTCAGGTTATGTCCGCTTCTACACTGAGGTGAGTTGAATTTTTAGCAGGTAGAAAAGAATGCAGTACCTCTTTATGCATCCCCATTTACAAATTTGTGACTTCATTACCTGTTGCTTAGAAATATATAATTGATGCTTTATGGGGATGAGGCAAGGGTAGGAAATAGGGGCTTCCTATGAATGATATACAGAAGAAAAGCCATAGTCTTCTAGACAGAGTACCTGAAATCCATGGAAAACTGGGGAAACGGTACTCTCTGCCTGGCCATACCTTTTCAGGTATATTGGTGAGAAAACAGCACCCTTCTCTGTGCTTCCTCCTAGAATGGTGTACTTTTGCTTGCACAGCTGTTGAATGAAGATCCAGTGCTTCAGCTTAAATGCAGAACTTATGAAATCCCCCGACATCCTGGCGTGACTGAGCAGGTAATAGAAAAGATGATGTTCAAAGTGACATACTCTGAGGCAGTTTCTCCCCACCTTTTTTCATGGAAATTTAAAGATGTGTTGTCTTGTGATATAGTTAGCTTTGCTTTCATAGTCTAGAGAGAAAAATCTATTTGTAGCTGTGTACACAGAATTCTAATCTTGCTGTTTTTTTTTTTTTAAGGAAATATTACGTTTCACTTTATAGTAAAGTAAAATATTTTACTTAGAATCCAAGACAAGTTTCTCATTTTTAGAATTTAATAATGACTTAAGGCAAAAATGAGTTATATGACCTATGTCTTTTTTATTTTGATTTAGGTGTCAAAAATTACCCATAGTAAAAGAAAAGTTCAGGTCTTAGTAGTACTACTGCTTTGTAGTTAAGTACCTTTTTAGCAAGGGTTGTTAAGTTTTTGTTTATAGTGGAAAATTTTTTCTATTTATCGGAAGTTTTGCCTGAGAAAACAATACTATTCAGTGTGCGACTTGCACTTCTTCCTAGATCCCTTGTAAGATCTTGGTTGTCTCACAGTCAAAACTGTAGAACCACTTACGCCAATGTACTTCTATTTGGTTTGCAGTATAAGTACTCAAAAGTATGTAGCATGCCTTCCTTTTTTGTACTACTTGGCTTCCAAAAGATTTCAAATGAACAAATTGTATGTACGCAAATTACATGCTAGAAAGATGGGAGCTATAGAAGAGACTTCATCTTTTAAGACAGTCTAGATTAATATGTATTAATACCTATGAATGGATTAGTAATATAAAGATACACCTAATTAATTGCTGATTTATATGGACAGAATAAATTCTGTACAAGTCTTGATGTGGGCAGGGCCTAGTTAGGACTAGGACAATAAGAGAAAATGTCTCTGAGGAGGTGAGATTTGAATTAAGCTTTGAAAATTGGCATAGAATTTAATTTGGTAATGGAAATAGCGGCGGCTAGGGCAGTATGTCAGGTAATCAAGAGAAAAATGAAGGAAAATTCAAATGTAAAGCCATGTACACCACAATAAAGAAATCATGATAGGAAATAATGAGAAACTACCTCTGGACCAAAGAGCATGGCTAAATTTTGCATAAATTTGAAAGCTAAGTAAAAATCAGAATTGACCCAGTTGAGAGAAGCCCCTAAAGATTTATGAAAAGGAAATGATGTAATTAAAAGACTATCAAAGGACACTTTCTTCAGGATGATTTGGAATTGTGAGACACTGGAATTGGGAAGGCTAGGTTATCTGATTTTTTTCTTTTTTAGGTTATCTATAATAGATAAGGATCCATACAAAAATCATTTTAAAGGAACAAGGGACAAGACTTGGTTGTTATCTAGAAGTGGAGAGTATTAAAAGAGAAATGAGTCAAACAGAGCTCTAAGATCATGATTCTGAGGAATGCCATTGACAAGAGAAGACGTTTTCTGACATAAAGATCGTTAACTGTGATCTAGAGCATGTTAAATTTGAGGCAATGATTGGAAACAAAATGAAGACACCAGTATCATGTAATGATGCAAAGCTAGTATGTAGGCACAGAGACTCAATTGGATGTGATGGCTGAAGTCATGGATTATTTGTTCTTTCAAGTAAAGGATATAGGAAAATAAAAGTATAGTCTGAAGACTTAAGTCTAGTAACATTTATCATAAGGAGATAGAAATGAAACTATTGGGGCTGGAGTTGTAGTGGTAGCATACTCACCTAGCATGCATGAGTCCCTGGGTTCAGTCCTTAGCACCACATAAAAATAAAGGTATTGTGCCCACCTACAACTAAAAATATATATATATTAAAAAATATATTTAAAAAAAAGAAATGAAACTATTGACAGCAACAAAAAAGGGCATTTGGAAATCTGAGATAATGATTTATAAAGGTACCTTTTAAGAACTGTTTTCCCTTTTTCTACAAAGTCACTATATAGTGAAGGTCCTTTAAATGCTCTAAATTTGGCTATGATATTCATTTTTGCAGCTGATGAAAAAATGTAACATTTAAATGCTTGTTATTAACTATACAAACCAAGAAAATCATCTTTTAGCTGAAAAATAATTTTTTTGAACATGGAGAAGGAAGTCTTTGTTGTCACTCTGTATGGTACATAAGCGTCTCTGAATCTGACACATCAATTTCTATGTGTATATCAAAAGCTTGCTATTTGCTTCCTCATAGTATACTTCCATATCTATCAGAGATCATAGGAGCAGATTTCTAACTCAGTTCTGGGGGCAAGAAATGCAGTGGAAGGGCAATAGTGAGTCATCGTAGGGGAAGATTCCAAGAGAGGTCAGCTTCTGGAATAGCATTATGCTGCTAATGTGAAAAGAAAAAGACGAAAGAATGTTTATTTCAGTGATGTTTATAGTAATGAAAATGCATTAATTCAACCACAAATGTTTGCCTGTTGCTTATTATGTGCCCAATCTAGTTGAACTCAGTGAGGATTCTTTGGTGAGTCACACACACAGCCTTGTTCTTTTCATGGCATTTAACGTATGGGGATGGTGGAGGGAATACCACAGTAAACAAGTAGAAATATCAAGGTGACTCCAGTCTCTGATAGGTGCTATGAAAGAAGTCATCATGTTGATGAGATAGTAATGTGACAAGAGAATGGGAATGCTGCTTGAGAAAGAGGCTTGGGAGCAGCCTTGAGCTTCTAAGCTGAGACCTGAATGATTAGAAGAACTAGGCAGGCAAAGAGCTGGGAGAAGAAGATGCAACCACAGGTACAGGACTGAGGTGATAATGACCTTCCTATTCAAGGAGCAAAGGCAGAGATGTGAACTAGCGTTAGAGGCATGTGCCAGAAGATATTATAGGCTTGGGTAAAGTGCAGAAGGAAGCCTTTGGAGAGTTTTCATTAGGAGAGTAGTTTGATCTGCTATGTCTTATGAAGATGATACTGACTGTGTGGCATGTGAATTGCAGAGAGTAAGAGTAGAAATAGGATGCCAAACTGAATGTCCATTCATAAGGAAGGATTGGTTAAGTAAATTTGGGTACATATCTAGGTGTAATGGCATGCACCTGTAGTTCCAGCTACTTAGGAGGCTGAGGCAGGAGGATTGCTTGAGCTTAGGAGTTTGAGGCCAGTATACTCACCATAGTGACAACCCATCTCAAAAAAAAAAAAAAAAAAATGCATAAAATGGAAAACTGTAGAGCCTTGGAAAAAAGTGATTACATGATTTGTTTACTTATTAAAAGGGAAAAATAGGATTGACATAGTTAAATATCTGTTACAGAAGACCATGTGGTAGCCGGGAATGGTGGCACACTCCTGTAATCCCAGTAACTGAGGAGGCTGAGGCAGAAAGATCACAATTTCAAAGCTAGCCTCGGCAACTTAGCGAGGTGATAAGCAACTCAGTAAAACCTTGTCTCTAAATAAAATATAAAAAAGGACTGGGAATGTGTCTCAGTGGTTAAGCAATCCTGGGTTCAATCCCTGGTACCAAAAAAATGGTGGGAGGCTGAGATGTGTCTCAGTGGTTAAGTGCCACTGGGTTTAATCCCAAGTACAAAAAAATAAAAATAAAGATTGTGCAGTATAGTTTCATGCAAATGCGTGTGAATATATTTGAGAATGTACATTAGGACATGTTTGGGATATTAGGTGGGTTTTCTTCTTTCTGTATTGCCCGTATCTATATAGTGATTATATTTAATTTTTATAAAATTGATAACAGTTTTTGTTACTCTTAGCATCTATCCTGAGACCATGTTCCACAACATACAAAAGCTCATGTTTGAGAGAAATTTTAAGTCTTAGAAATTAATTTTCCATTTATTTTTACTCTTCCTGTACCTTATATTGCTTTGTGTGTTGGGTAGTTGACTGATTAGTCAAAGTGATTACAAAGGTTTTAACTAGACATGTTTATTTTCCCTATCTCTTTCAGAAAAGTTACTATTTTCTTTTTATTTCTAAAATAGAATGAAGAGTTGAGTATCTTATATCCAGCTGCCATTGTAACTATTGATGGATTTAGCCTTTTTCAGTCTCTTCGTGCTTGTCGAAACCAGGTAGCAAAAGGTAATTTTTTATAAGAAATATTTAACTAATGTGATTTTGTTTTATTTAATGTGAGTTACCTACAGAATTAGCATGTCTTCTAAATTAAAAAAAAGTTCAGTTCTTGATTTAAGGAAAAACCTGCTTCTGTAGTTATGGGAGTGCATTGATGGGTAGAGAGCTTAGGAAGATGAAGTCAAGGTGAACAGTGATCTTTGGAGGTTGCCAGTGGTGTGGGGCCAGCATAGGAACAGTAGGCTTTCTTCACTGACCTCGCAACATATCTTAGGAGAGATTTGCCTTGTATTACAATCAGCATTGGTTGAGGAGTTTGGTTGCATCTGGCAAATTTCTCACTAGGTCAGCAACTTTAGGGATAAAACACTATAATCCTATGATTCTACATTATTTCCTTCCTTTCTGAGGATGTAGTATGTGCAGGAGACCCTTTCCCCACAGAAGGCAGGGCCCAGCAGAGTCAGCATCAGCCTCTTTTTGCTAACTTGAAACACAAATGGAAAAAAGCAAGGGACCTAAAAATATATATATATATATATATATATATATATATATATATATATATATATATATATGTAGGGAATGAAAACTGCACAAATAATCAAGAACTCTTACTTTTTCTCGCTATAGTTTACATTATAGTGCTATATTAACTTAGGAAGAGGATCTTGTATCTCATTATTATACCATTGATTGTAAGGTGCACTGTTACTTTACCTCCAGGAAGAAAAATGCTGCTAGTGAAAGATATATCTCTCAATTTTAGGGATGTTAAAATAAAAGGAAGAAAAGTCTTAAATTCAGTGAAAATACCACTAGTAGAGCCTGCTTAACCTTTCTTAGAGATTGAATAGAAGAGCTTTAGTGGCTCTTATTGTAACTCCTAAATAATTTAAATAACTCCCTAAAAACAGTTTCATTAGAATATGTTTGCTACTTCATAAAAATCGTTTCTAAATCCAGACTGAAAGAGGCAAAATAATTTCTTGTAGGGAAAAAATGTACTATCTTATATTGCAATAGAAAATTTTTCTCTCTTTTAGCAGGTTGTGATTGGTAAATTTCTGAAGTATTGGTTTTGTGATTCTTTTTAATAATTCGTACGTTTTTATTGAGTCAGAATATTTTTAAATTTTTATACCTATTTTCATAACCTCTAGCGTTTTAAAATTTAATCCACCATAATCTTCATTATTTTGAGAGCATTTAAAATGTCATCATTAGTATGTATGGTCAAAGAGTCTGGCAATTTTCTGTAGGTAAGAATTCTATTAATTAAAAAAAAAATCTATTAATAAACTGGAAGCTGGGCATGATGGTACATGTTGTAATCCCAGCTCTGTGGGAGTCTGAGATAGAAGGATTACAAGTTCAAGGCTGGTCTGAACAACTTAATGAGACCCTGTCTCAGAAAACTTAAAAAAGGGGCTGAGCATGTAGCAGAGCAGTTGCTTAGCATGCACAAGGCCCTGGGTTCATTACCCAATACTGCCTAAAAAATGAAATAAACTAGAAATAGACAGTTATGTTATAATTGGTATTATTAGCCATTGAATTTTTTACCATTTTTGAATTTTTGTTAATTGTACATAAGATCATAAAGTTATTTCACTTTCTAGAAAGTAAGGAATTGAGCCATTTAGTGCCCTATTATTGTACATTGCTCTAGAAAGAATTCTGATTATTTAGTCACAAATTGTTGTGGCATTTATTTCAGGATTTAGGAAAATTACCTTTTGTTACCCTTGCTATCAAATCTGCAGTGTTCAGAGGATTATATTTTCCTTTTGTTGAAGTGTGCTTTTCCTCACTTTCCAGAATAAACAGCCAGAATTCAGCAGCATTCTAATCTGTAATATTTACTGTGACTTTGTGCATGAACTTATGGCTTAGTTTGTTAATTGTTGCTATCCCCTTCATTACTCATTAGGTAGAAGGATTGAGGTTAAAGATTGGCATTTCGTTATTTTTTTTGGCAATGCTTTTGCTGTTAACATATCTGTCAAGTCTGGTCTTATTTACCCAGACAGAAACCATGCTATATGTGAGCTCTGCCAAGTATATCAGGTTTTTAGTTTTTAAATGAATAGAACACAACATGCTATTCCCAAATTTCCTCCTCTTTCTCAAATGAAAATAATTGCTTACTTGGCATGAAGTGCAGCATGAATTCACCTTGATTTTCAGTAGTCTTCTAGGATTTTTGATCATCTTCTCTATTTACTTGGATATTCCAAAATCATCTATGACAGCCAACTTAGTCTTTCAAGTGTTTGCATTTTTATATGTGATGTTGTGGTGAGAATAAATCTCACTTTATGCCATTTCATTACTTTGTTTCATTATTAGTGTAAATTTTAGAATAACAAATTATTGTATATTTAATGATTTTTGTTAAAACTTCATTTTATCCATTATAATTGTTCAAATTGTCTAATTTTTATTTCTGACAGCTGCAGCATCAGGCAATGAGAACATACAACCACCACCATTAGCTTATAAGAAGTGGGGTCTACAAGACATTGATACTATTATTGATCATGCTAGTATTGGTAAGCATTACTAGTTCCAATTATTTTGGAATTTACTTGTTATACTTTTTGATTAAAGTACTTCATTTCTTAGAAATGGATGTTTATACTTCTTGAAAAAATGCATGCCTTTAAGGGGACATTTGAAAGTTAGTTTAGATTCCAATTAT
The DNA here is from genome assembly GCF_902686445.1 of Sciurus carolinensis. Taxonomy (NCBI): domain Eukaryota; kingdom Metazoa; phylum Chordata; class Mammalia; order Rodentia; family Sciuridae; genus Sciurus; species Sciurus carolinensis. The sequence continues at coordinate 65,258,691 of NC_062224.1, forward strand.
AGTCTTTAAGAAACAGTAGCAGTTTTTAAAAAGATGTAATTATGCCCTTAGTGGCAGTCTTAAGTCATTCACTATTTGACATGATTTTTCAATAGTTTTGAGCCATATAATGACCATATAAATCAGTTTTTTAAAAATGTAACCCTTAAACAACCATGTAAAATGTGAATAATAGCCCAAAAGAAAGTACAAAGAAATTACGAGTGGTGTTTTAGTGAACTTTTTCACTGCTGTGACTAAAGGACACAACCAGCACAATTGTAGAGGAGGAAAAGTTAATTTAGGGGCTCATGGTTTCAGAGTTCTCAATTCATACACAGCAGACTCCATTCTTTGGGGCTTAAGGTGAGGCTGAACATCATGGAGGCAAAGTGTGGCAGAGGGAAGCAGCTAACATAACGATCGGGAAGCAGCTAACATAACGATCAGGAAGCAGAAAGAGACTCCAATTGCCAAAACCACACCTCCAATGCCCACCTCATCCAGCCTCACTCCCCTGCTTCCAGTTACCACTCAGTTACTATCTCCTCAGGGGATTAATTCACTAATTGGGTAAGGCCTCACAACCCAATCATTTCCTCACTGAACTGAACCCTCTCTCATTGTCTCACATGTGAGCTTTTGGGGGACACCTCACATCCAAGCCATAACAAGTGATATCATATTGAAATCATGGATAATTTCCATGTTGAAGTGTTAACGTGATTTTTGTTAGAAAAGTTATTTTGACCAGTGATGTGCATCTGCATGCGTCACACATATAGGGTAGTGGTGAATAATTATGTGACCTCGGACAGGTTACTGAGGATATTTAAGCTTCAGTTTGCCCATTTGTAAAAAGGTGGTGATAATGGGATGTACTTCATGGAGTTTCATGCAGACTCAATGAGGTAATGCATTGAAAACACCAAGTTCTAATACCTGGCACTGAGTAAAAGTTAATCCAGGTTATGAAAGTGATGGTCATTTTGGAAATGGTCATGATGACCTGCTGGATGTTGTTGTATCTTTGCTTATCTATTTTTATTGTTTATTCTGTTCACAGAACATTGTTCAAATGCTAATCTTGACAGTTAAAGACCACTATCATTTTAGCCCTTAAATTAGAAAAATATAGGTAAAAGCAGATTTCTTCTTGCAACCAGTATTTGAGGGCTTATTGTGTTAGGAGTCAAGAATATGGATATGAAAAGACAGAGTCTTTGCTGTCTGGAAGCATGAACTTAGTTGGAAGAAACATATGAGAATAGCTGCTATATTACAACACAATGTTTACTATAATAGACAAGAGGACCAACTATAGTGGGAGCAGAGGACAAAACCACTAGTATTGTGGGAATCAGGGAAGAGGACTTGACTTTAATCTGAGATTGAAAGAATGAGTAGAACTCAACCAAGAAAGCAAGCCCCAAGGAGGCATTTTAGCCAAATGCACATAGGTGGAGGGGATCAGAGTGCATAGTGTGCTGGGGAAACAATGAGAGCCTAGGAAACTAGCCAGAGGTAAGCCAGATATGTATAGAGGAGTCAGATTTTGAAGGGCATAATATACTATGCAGAGGAATATGTAGATTTTTTTATTTAGAGCTTTTTCCTAGCCACATTGAGAGCTATCAAAGAATTCTGAGCAAAAGAATATCATCATCACATTTGCCCATTAGAGAAATCACTTTGGTGGCAGTTTAGAGGCCGGAATAGAGGGATCAGACTAGTTAAGAAATTGAAAAGTAATGATTTCAGAATTAAGACAGTAAAAATGGGGGTGAAGAAAAAGGAAGTGCTATTTAAAAAAATATATATTTTTCTTTCCATATCATATGTGCTTGTTGAAATTTCATACATAAAAAGAAAAAAAACTCCTTAAATCCTACTATCTAGAGATACTTAACATTGGCATTTTGATAATCATCCTTATAGATTTTCTTGTGTGTGCATATGTGTTTGTGTGTAAATATATGTATAATATGCATGTGGTCATGTGTGGAGATATGTTTTCATAAATAGGATTACATCATGCCAACCATATTATAAACCTTTTCTGATTAATGCATCATGAAAGATCTTTCATATCAGTTTTACTAAGTATACATCTTATCAGCTAGAATCCTAATAGAAAACAAATGACACACTTGAAATAATATAATTGAAAGTAAGTTTATTTACAGAGAAAGGAGGACTAGAGAGATGTGTTATAGAACCACAAGGGATAGTTCAGTGTCAGAGGGCATTTTAGCAGCCAAGCTGTTAACCACTAGTATGCCTAAAGGGAAAAGAGCAGGAAGCAGTTTCAGAACATGGAGATAGTGTTGGAAATCAGCACCTGGAAAGCAGGATGATTTTTGCTCAAGAATCACAGTCAGTTTTCAGGGAGGGAGCCAGGGAAGTGGATTTCCTGATTTCATTCTCCTTTCTCTCTTTAATCTCCTAATGGGGCTTCCCATTGTCTGAACTAAATTGCAAGGCAGTGTTATTTATACAAACTAGCCCCTAGGGAAGGAAGAGAGAGAGGGGAAAAAGGAAGGAGGTTGAATCTAGAGAGGCTGACAAAAGGTATCTGACATACAAGTCCTCTTGTTCTACTTGCTGCACAGTTCTTGAATGGAATACTCTGTAATAAATACCTTATGGGTAAACATTTCAGTGTGTCTTTACCCTTTGCTAACATAAAAATTCTAATATAAAAATTCCAAAGTGTTGAGTTCAGTTCAGGGTATTTTTCCCTGTTCTGTTAATTAAGCTTTGGAACATTGAAACTGGCTAGGGGAAATGATTGGATAGAAAATGTTATTCTATTCATTTATCCCCAGCCTACAAATGGAAGAACAAAAGATGCAGTAAATTTTATGTATGTCTTTATGTAAAGGTCTAATTAAGTTGTTCAAGAAATAAATACTGGTTATTTCCGAGGGACTAACATGGGTAGTAGAAACAAAAGATGGACTGGCACCAGCCCTGATGAAGCTTAAAATCTGGTGATGGTGAGATAAACCATAAACAGTTAAACTAAATGAGTACAGTGTCATCACATGATAGTAAGCATCATGAAGAAAATAAGCAAGTTATGATAGTAAAGAAGGAGTCCTTTAGGTAGACTGGCGAGGAAAGGCCTCTCCAGGAAAGACAGGCAGCCTGAGACTTGAAGGGTGAGAAGGAGTCAGCTGTGGGAAGAGGAGGAAGCTGGAATACAGGCCCCAGGCCTTTGAAGATCTCATAGTATTGAAGAAACAGAAGGGAGGTCAGTGGAACTTGACTACTAAGAGTGAGGGGAAACAAGAGAAGTTTAGGCTAGAGATGTCAGATCTCATAGAGATAAGGAGGTCAGATTTTATCCTAAATGCAATGGGTAACACCGATGAACTCTAAGTAGGTGTTTATATTTTAAAATATCCCTTTGGGTGCTATTTAGCGAGCAGACCAGAGAAGAAAACAGGGAGGCCAGTTAGGAGTATTGCAGTAATTCAGTCAAGAGAACATGAACCTTTAGGGTGGAGGCAGAAGAAGCGAGAGAGGTAGAGAGATAAGGAATATATTTTCATTTGTTAAGATATAAGTTTGAGAAATAAGAGAAAGGGAAAAAATAAGAGAAAGGGAAAAAATCAAATCCTTAAGTTGCTTAAGTTTGAGCAATTTAAGGATTGCTCAGACAATGGGTGGATGATGAGACTCTTCAGTGAAATGAGAAAAAGGAGGAGGAAGAGACTTACGTTGGACCAGTCAGGTTATTTTCTTTTACAGGTTGATTTCTCACACTATACATTCAATACAGGTATCAAGTAGACAAACAGGATGAGAGTCTGAAGTTCAAGGAGGAAGTTGGGATTGTAGATATAAATGGGGAGTGGGATTGGTTAGCTGTGGAATGCTTCATAGAATTCAAGAAAGAAGGTCCATGGAATTGATAACAGATCTATTTATTAACTCAATAGGAGCAGTTGAAGTGAATGTTAAGGATGAAAACCAGGTTAGGTTAGGTTTAGATTTAAGAATAAATATTTCCATTCCCTTTTTTCAAAAATTACAAACAAGGAGAACAAGAAATAAAATCATAGCGTCTCCATTTTTATCTCCAATCCTTATCTCTTCCTTGAATTTTATAGTCATTTTTCCAACTCTTTCCTGAACACTTCCACTTATTCAGACTTAACATCCAAAATTGAATTTCTAATTTTTTCCCATCCAACTGGCTTCTCCTTTTTTCTTCCTTTTATTCCATATCATCTCTCTTCTGGTTGCTTCTTACAGTGGCATTTAAGGCCTGACCTTATCTGGCTCATGGTTCCTCTGACCCTATCTCCTCCAGCACCCCTTCTCTCACTGTGTTCCAACATGTTGACCTTGTTCCTTAGATATACCAGGTGTCTTCTCACTTCAGAGAAGTCATACTTACTGCTCCCTCTGTCTGGAAAACTTGATGCAGCTAGTCATTGGGCTCTTTTCATTTCATTCATGTTTTTGTTAATATATCACTTTGTCAAAGAGATTCCTTATAACAACTATAATAGACCTAGAAAATGTATTTCTTTAATACATTTGGTATATATTGTCAAATTGTCTGCTGGATATCCTATATAGCTATTTATATCCCCCATCTGTAGTACATGGAAATATGAACAGAAACTCTTTTAAACTTTAAATTTCAATTTATATACCATCATTTCACCCTTTGATCTTGTTCTGGTAGAGTCAGGAAAAAGGTATTCAAATTTTATCAGATAGTACAAATCTTCATATGTTAAATCTTGAATTCATTTGTGAATATGAGACTCTGACCTTTTAGAATAGTCCAGTGTTTATAAGGATTTATTCGATCCTCAAATCCCTAGATTCAATGAATGGGTTTGCTTATGAACTCACTAAAAGAATTTCCCTTCCCAGGACTCCTCTTTTCAGAAACAGTGTACCTTTTGACAGAGGGCAATTTAGAAGTAGTGCCTATATATGAAAATCAGTATATAGGACAATAGAAAATGAGACAATAACTCTTTTTGCATCCTATGATACATTTGAATACAGTTCCTCTCAACAGTCTATCTCCTTGTACTATGTGAGTGCCCAAGTTTGAGACATTGCATGAGTCTGCATATTTTGGAATCTAGCAGCAGAAGGGTACTTCCCATATGCCTAAGCTCACAATTTCCCCGTTTCTCTCTCTGCCACCCAGGTGAATTTAAATGATACAGGTTTTTCCTCTACTATACACAGGCATGTGAATGTCAGCATTCATGCTATCTACTTTTGCTCTTAAAGCCTTGGGGAAATGAAAAATAGCTCTTCATTATAACAGGATTCACAGACTGCAAAGTAGATGTTTAACTGTGTTTGCACAGGTACTCTCGGCATTTTTGATGGTAGTGTAAGTTATCAACACCTCTATGGAACACAGTGTGACAGTACTTAGTAAAATTTTTAAAATGCAGATCCCCTTTGACCTTGTATTTTTGTTTATAGGAATTTACTATACAGATAACTTTAATAGATGTACAAAGACGTGTTAAGGAGATATATTGCAGCTTGCTTTATAGTACCAAAAGATGGGTAACAACCTAAATGTTTATTTATAGGTAGGATGAATTACAGTATGTTCATAGAAGGGAATACTAAGAGTAAGTAGAATGAATGTATCTCCTTGAAATTTTATTAAATAAAAAATAAGGCACACATCAGTTTATTTGGTATGCAGTCATTTATATAGATGCAGTACTTCTGGAAGGTGGCATAAGAAACTGTTATCAGTTGTTGCCTCTAAGAAATGAATTGGTACCTGGGGATATAAGATGGATTGTATGTTTTTTAGACCTTTTGAGTTTGTATCTGTTCAGAATGTTAATATTTAAATTGTACTTTTGTAATATTTTATAGGCTGGAGAAATTATGGATGACAATTTTAATATTTGAGTATTTTCTGATTTTATAGTTTTAAAAATGACTTTGTCTATTAAATAAAATCAAACATTCAACATCTTAAAATAAAATTGTAGTGACCTAAAATGATAGTGTCTTTTCAGGGCGTTCAAATCATGTGTTTTTATTTTTTTTGTTTTTGTATCATTAGGTATTATGACTCTGTCTCCTTTTGATCAAATGAAGACTGCCTCCAATATAGGTGGATTTAATGCAACAATTAAAAACAGTCCACCTGCCATGTCTCAGTATATTACTGTAGGGTCCAATCCATTTACTGGCTTCTTCTATGCTTTAGAGGTATGAGTTTTATTACTAATCATGAGTAAGGCCACTCTTAATTTTTTAACTTGTTTAAAAAGTGGATATGTTAACATAGCTTTAGAAAGATTAAGCAGTTTACATTTCTAAGTTTTAGTTGAAGCTAAAATTAATCAGAACTACATTTCTTCTAAATTCTTTAACTGAAAAGGTAAAAAAGAACAAATCAAAGTAAAGCAAACTTCTTTGTTTCTGAAGCCCTGAGTTCTTTGACAGCTGAGTTTTCTTTAAATATTGGTGCAGTAGTCAGAAGCTCAGTTGTTAATTATGTCAACCCATCAGGGATTTGAATAAATGAGGAATTATAAAAACAGCTCCTGATAGAAGTGGCAAAAATTGCTTCTAAATTAGGGAAAAGTTAGGTGTTAAATTTGGCAGCTCTTATTTCTCACTTAAAAAGCAGCCCTCTCAAAATTGTCCAAACTTTCTTTTTACTTTATACAAACTTATACTTATTTAAAAAGGAAAGAAATGGAAAACAAGAGGGCAAGAGCCAGTTGTGTGTAGATGGAAAATCCATAGCCCAGCTAGAATAATGTCATCTTAAAGACCTAATTTAACATTTATTTTAATTAAGTTACAATTCAATGAGAGAAATCCTAAGGGTAAAATACACTACTCATGATTTTATTTTGCTGCTAAAATGAAGTTTTTACTGTTTGAAAGAAATTGAGATACTAGTTCAGGAATTAGAGTTTTTCAAAGCATTTTAAAGTAAGTCTTATTTAGAAGGTGAGTTTTGTTTCTTTGTAAGCTGCTGAGTTTTCTCATTTAAATATTCTCTCTTTCAGGGAAGCACACAACCATTATTATCCCATGTTGCCCTAGCAGTTGCAAGTAAACTCACTTCTGCTTTATTTAATGCTGCCAGGTAACTAAATAACAATCGTCTAGTTTATGTCTAGCTTTGTTTTAACTTATATTTTGATAGTCTACACTTTAAAATTCTTGAAACTCTGGTTTTATTCTAAATTTCCTTTCTTTTCAGTGGTTGGCTTGGTTGGAAAAGTAAGCATGAAGAAGAAGCTGTCCAAAAGCAAAAGCCAAAGGTGGAACCAGCTACCCCATTAGCTGTAAGGCAAGTCTGCCATGCCTGTCACTTTTGGTACTTTTAGAAATCACTGTTATGGCTGAGTGTGGTGGCTTGTACCTGTAATCCTAGCAACTTGAGAGGATAAGGCAGGAGGAATACCATGTTCAAAACCAGCTGTGGCAACTTAGCAAGGCCTTGTCTCGAAATAAAAAATAAAAAGGAGTGGGGATGTGGCTGAGTGGTTAAGCACCCTGGGTTCAATCCCTGGTACAAAAAAAAAAAAAAGAAGAAGAAAAGAAGAAATGACTGTTAAACTTACTTATGGTCTTTCAGTATGCTGAGTTGATTTGGTGATTTCATGAGTCTTTGGAGCTTCTGAAAATCATTAGGATGGGTCCCTACCACACACACAATAAAATGTACACTCCTTAAGAAGGGTGATACTTGCCTATTTTGTTCACAGCTATCTCCTCATACTGAGGTGCTCAGAATGTATTTTCTGAGTGTGCTTTTTAACAGACATCTACAAACTTAGTTTAAATTGCTGGAAAAAAATAAGTTTAGTGATAGCTATTTAGTTCCTTTAAAACGTTTAGATAGTACATCACAAAGCTGTATAAACTTAAAAAGTAGTGTTTTTTTTTTATTGTTTGTTTGTTTGTTTTTTAATAAAAGCAGGAGTTCTGAGTATTTAAGCACTGTTCAAAGTAGTGGGTTGTGGCTGAGTGTGGTAGTACACACTGTAATCCCAGCAGCTCAGGAGGCTGAGGCAGGAGGATCTCAAGTTCAAAGCCAGCCTCAGCAACAGTGAGGTGCTAAGCAACTTGGTGAGACCCTGTCTCTAAATAAAATATAAAATAGAGCTGATGTGGCTCAGTGGTTGAGTACCCCTGAGTTCAATCCTAAGTTTCCCACCCCCCCAAAAAAAAGTAGTGTGTTGTGCTTCTGTGTTTACTTTAATAGTGCTTTGTGATGTGGTAGTGTATTTATGAGGGTGTTTTATTTTTTGTTTGTGGGGGGGAGCACGATTTTTTGCTTGTTTTTATTTTTAAATCATTTCTTATTACCTAATATAAAGTACCACTATAAAAGGAAATAGAATCCATCCTGTCTTTTTAAAGAAAGCCAACTAATTAACTGTCCATAAAATTTATTGAAATCTATCTTCTATGACATTTTCATCTTATTTTAAAATACTATGCTGTAACTTACTGAATTTCCTGAATTGACACATCAAGAAATTACCCATGTGACTTTATGTATCTCAGATAGATACCACAAAGTTTGAGTACTTTGTCTCAGGGACTTTATCTTGAAGTGAATTCTCCTGATTCTTTTTTAGTATCTCTTTTATTTTACTCATAGTTCTAATAAGGTTAATTATAGACCAATAGCAATTTATTTATTTTTTTATTGGTGGTGCTGGGAATTGAACCCAGGGCCTTGTGCATTTTAGGTAAGCACTATACCAACTAAGCTGAATCCCCAGCCCTTCCAATAGCAATTTAGTGGTAATTCTTTAGAAAAAGGAAAGTTCTTGTTTCAGGCAGATATATTGGTGTCAACAAAATATGCTCTAGCAAAAAAGAGAACATATTAGGACTTTTAACAAGAACTTAAATGAAAAGGTTCTGGGAGGGGGGTCTTAAAAAAAAAGAACTTAAAATAGACAAAAGGTGTGTGGGAGCAAGCATTATAAAATTTAATTGGTTGTAAGGGTATTGATGTGCTTCTTAAGGAAGTATACACTTTTTGGGGGGTGAGGGGTGGTACTTGGGATTTAACCCAGGGGTGCTGTACCACTGAGCCACTTTCCCAGCCACCCCCCCCCCTTTTTTTTTTTAAATTCAGTTTGAGACAAAGTCTTGCTAAGTTGCTTAGGGCCTTACTAAGTTGCTGAGGCTGGTCTCAAACTTCCAGTCCTCCTCAGCCTCCCAAGTCTGTAGAATTACAGGCGTGCATCACTGTGCCTGGCAAGGAAGGATAAACTTACACTTGATATTTTCTAAAAATATGAGGTTGTGGATATCTATATAGAATACTTACACAGGATTGTTATTTTTACTTTATTTCTTTTATGTATTTTTTATTGCAAAAGCAGATGTGACTAATTAGTAAAATAACTCGCAGTCCAGAACTAGGTTCATATTTCTTTATGTAAAAATAGATGCAGTCTGTTTTGTTCAGTATTTTCTTATATGTTTCCAGACTGGAATGTGATTTGAGCTTTATATTTACTTTTAAATAACAGATTTGGACTTCCAGATTCTAGACGCCACGGTGAAAGTATATGTCTGTCTCCTTGTAACACACTGGCAGCAGTAACAGATGATTTTGGCAGAGTTATTTTATTAGATGTAGCAAGAGGAATTGCAATACGCATGTGGAAAGGTACTTATTCCTTACAAAAATCCAGAAAATAGGTTAATTAACTTTTCACTCTAAGAGTTGAGCAGCATTTATTATCCTTCAGCTTTTGGTTGATAACAGTGTTTAATCCTTTGTGTTTATATTTTCTCTTTTTAATATGCTCTCAGATCAGTAACACTTGATTTAGTAGTCAATTGATATATCCTTTAAGTTTGATCACCTCATAGGCAATTTCTTTCCTTGTGCAGTTTTTTTCAGTTCTGTTGTTGTCAATTTCTGAATTCAGTTTCTCACCCCTGCTACATTCATTTCCCTTCACAAGTCCACTCTTCAGCCAAAGATTCTCACAAAGACATTCAGATTTAAGACTAAAACCTGGCATAATTCAACTTCACCAACTTGACTTTCGCATCTATATGTTTAGGTCAGGCCACTTAATTTATCAATAACTATGTCAGTTTCATTTGGTTGCTTATAATAGATCCAAGTATAGGACTGACATAATATCACTATGATATATTCAGGAAGCCAATCTCCTTCATGTAGCTTCCCCACTCAGGGTTCTTCCTGCCAGCGCCCTCTCTGCATTCTGGGAAGGAAGAGGGAAAAAAAGAAGAAGGATTCTCCTACCAGCTGAGTCAGTCCACTTTGACAATAGTCTCCTCAAGTCCCCCCAACCTTCATCTACAATACATAGTGACAAGGTCATACCTAACTATAAGGGAGACTTGCAAATATTTTTTAATTGGGCACATTGCCAACCTGAATAAAATAACATCTAACTAAGGAAGAAGGGGATAATCCATTATTTAGAATCATCTGGAGTAGTAATGTGTCTGCATAGACCACTGGTTGGAAACCACAGTTATGGTACAATTTTGTCTATACTTAATGTGAAGAATAATTGATTTGAGTACATTAAATTACTTGGACTGGGTTGAGGCTGCTATCACCTTGCCAAAGTACTCCTGCAATGATGGGCAGAGGCAGTCTTCACTGGCCACATGTTTCAATATCTGTAGAAATAAGTTTCAGTGCTATAGATATATCATTTTTCTTCTGAAACTTCAAAGCTGTGTTCTCAGCAAGACCTGTCCAACTGGCCCAAGAAGATGTAGCTGTGCCAGATGGCCCAAATCCACTATGGCGAGCTCATTGCTGGCATTGTTGCCTGTCTTTCCACAGCTGCTGCAGTCAGTTTTCCTTTCAGTTGTGTGTTGGCCTATGAGATGGACCACCCAAAATGGAGGATAACACTAGTTGCTGCTTTCCTATCATATTTCCCTCACATCACCTCTATAGCCATGCTTTCCCTCTGTCTGTGTACTCCCAAGTTCTTGAATAGCAGGAAATCAATTTGATCTTTTGCTTATCTTTTAATTAGGCTTTCATTTTGAAGCCAAATCTCCCCAGAATATTTTTTAAAGGAGGGAATTATTTTAAAAAAAGGAAGGAAGAGAATAGAAGTGCAGGGTATTGGGGTAAACAGGAAGCTTCAATGTTATCTGTAATATTTTCTTTTTAAAGAAAAAAAAAGTGATCTGAAGCATCACAACTAGGAAAATATTAAAATTTGATAAGACTCAGGGATTTATTATATTTATTTTTCTGTTTAAGGTATTTCATAATAAAATTATAATGTACTGCTATAGCTTATTTGACACCCTTCATTTCCCTCCAATATTCCAAATACTACTGAACCTGGATTAATTAACTAACTTCTCTTTCCCTCTGTCTCCAAGGGTACCGAGATGCACAAATTGGATGGATTCAAATTGTAGAGGATCTTCATGAAAGAGTACCAGAAAAGGTGGATTTTTCCCCCTTTGGAAATAATCAGGGTCCCAGTAGAGTAGCTCAGTTCCTTGTCATCTATGCACCAAGAAGGGGAATTTTAGAAGTGTGGAGCACACAGCAGGGACCTAGAGTTGGAGCTTTCAACGTGGGAAAGCACTGCAGGTAAGCTGCAAGCCCTGGCATTTTATCAGCTATAAAAAGAAATACAGGAATACTTTTATTAAAGTCAGGCTTTTATTAAATTAAAGCTACTTACTAGATTACAAATTGTTGGAGCATTGTATTGTTCTCTATTCTGGTTTTTCCTGTGAGTGCCTGTTATATAATTAAATATGACATGTTTAATAGCAAATACGATTGAAAATACCATGTTATGCTACTAAGTTAAACTTAGCTTGGTGGAGCCATTTGCCCTTTACTTACACTGTGAAGCTCAATAGGAAAACTTCCTTCAGCTTTTCCTAATTATGATGATAAGCAAGATGAGCATTAACACATGGTATTCATTTAGTTTTCTAGTACCGTTTACAAGGTATAACTGTCAGTCAAGTCCTGCTTTACTTATGGTTTTGGTGTCAGTATTTACTTGCCTTATTAGTGCTCCCGAATTGATGATACTGTAAGAGTTCCCTAGCTGTAGTAAAAGTACCTTTTGGCATTTCTCCTTTTTCTAACATTTTTGCCACATTGTTTATGTGATTTCCTTAGGCTGCTGTATCCTGGATACAAAATAATGGGCTTAAATAATGTTACCAGTCAGAGTTGGCAGCCACAGACTTACCAGATCTGTCTCGTTGACCCTGTGTCTGGAAGTGTGAAAACAGTGAATGTTCCTTTCCATTTGGCACTGAGGTGAGATCTGCTGAGTGTCTACTGATTGATTTTCCTCTGTAAACTTTTACAAGTTCCTTAGCTTGTGCTTTTGTTTTGTAGTTAGTGTGGTCGTGTTTGTTTCATCATTAGAATCATATCTTTAAATAGGAAGCATGTAAAGAATAAAGAGAGTGGAAGTGTCTCAGGAGTAGAAGGAAAACAATTTGATATTCCGTAAAAGAAGTTGTTGTATTTATTATTTTAGTGATAAGAAGAGTGAACGAGCCAAGGACATGCACTTAGTAAAGAAACTAGCAGCCTTACTGAAAACAAAATCTCCCAGTCTTGGTAGGTATCCTTCAATCAAAACAATGAAGCAAATTGTTTTGTTATTTTTTAAATCAATAAAATATTCAGAACGGAGCAATCAAAATGCTTAACTGCATTGATGAGCTGTCCCAGCTGCTTTTCAGAATGAGGTGAGAGTTCTATAATCTCCTGTTCTTTTTATTGGAGGTACTCTCTGAGGATGAAGTGTGCCATCTAGGGGATTTTAAAATTTATAACAGTAGTGTGAGAGAACCCCAAAATTTTTTAGACTGACTGATGGTACAAATATGTTCATTTTCTTTCAGATATATATTTCACTGTAATAAAAAGTGAAAATTCTACTTTGATTTTCTCATTATAGATTTGGTTGAAACAGAAATAAAGGAGTTAATTCTTGATATTAAGTACCCTGCAACCAAAAAACAGGTAAGTGTATATTACATATGAACTTTCCTGACATGGGATATACATTACTCTTAAGAAAATCTTCATTTTCTTATTTCCCTCCAAACATGACAGGCTAAAGTCTTCATGTTTTTATTCATGTTTATCACTTCTTATAATTCTATGTGGAAGTTTCTGTTGTATCTCTCTTTTATAAAAATTACTTCCATACCCTTGAATGCATGTGTCTTATATACCCACACATATATACATAATATCCTTGGCTTAAAGACAAATAGTAAAATAAACACCTGTCTGATCCACTGTAGGAGATAGAATTTTATCAGGAACTCTAGAGAGCCCCGTATATCCCCTCCTCAATCCCATCCCCTTATCCCAAAGGTACCCACTATTCAGAATTTTGTTTTTCTCTTCTGCTTGTTAGTTGCATTATTTTTTTGTGGCTCCCTTGAAACCTCTTGTTGCATTTTATCTCTTTAAACAGCATACTCTGTCTTCTCTGACTTGTTTTTTTCTTTTAACATTGTTTCTGTGAGTCATCGTCTTGATGCATAGAACTGTATAGTGATGGTTGATTCATTTACTACACCATATGAATTCCCTCTATCTCCAGTGAACATTTAGGTTGTTCCCAGTTTTTTACTATCACAAACAAATGCCATGCTTATCCTTGTATATGTTTCTTGGTGGGCACATGCACGAGTTTATGCCTGAGATTGGAATTGCTGGGTTATGAGTGTTCTCAGCTGTACTAGATGATAAATTGTTTCTCAAAATAGCTGTATTAATTCATAATTGCATTTATTCTGTGGAAGAGTCCCTATGCTCCACAGCCTCAGCCTTCCATGGTATAATCTCCATTGTGTTTTCTTTTGCTGGACTGGTGGTTATAACATGGTAACTGATTGTGATATTTACTGCCACGCCTCCTTTCAAACTTTTTTTTTTTTTTTTTTTTTAATAAAGCACTCTTTTTTAAATTTATTTTTATTAGTCATTGACAAACCTTTAGTTATTTATTTGCATTCAGTGCTGAGAATCGAACCCAGTGACTCACACATGCTATGCAAGAGCTCTTTCACTGAGCCACAGTCCTAACCCCAAACCCCTCTTAATTCTGCTCATGTACTACCTTTATTACTTCTTGTGACACTTAAGTCCCCATGGGTAACCCTGAATTCCTCCCCTAATTTTTTTTTTTGGTCTGGGGACTGAACCCATTACACTTTACCATTGAGCTATATCTCCAATCCTTTTTCTCTTTTGTACCGGAGATAGAACTCAGGGGCACTTAACCACTGAGTCACATCCCCAGCACTTTTTAAGATTTTATTTAGAGACAGGGTCTCACTAAGGTGCTTAGGGCCTTGCTAAGTTGCTGAGGTTAGCCTTGAACTTGCTATCCTCCTGCCACAGCCTCCTGAGTCTCTGGGATTATAGGCATTTACCACTGCACCCAGCTCTCCTCTACTTTTAATAGTTCATTTTTAGATAACTTATTTTCTACTTACTTCATGTTTATTAGTCATAGTCATAGTTTCCCAACTTTTTCCTCTTTACTTTTTATAAGTGCCTTCAAGCAGGAACCTTACTGAATACTTCCTTTTTGTAACTCACAGCATTTCAAATGATGTTACTATGAAATTTTAAGGAAAAAAAATCAGTGTTTTTTTTCCTATTCTCTTAGTAACTTGATACTTCTGCCACTAGATATGTGGGAATTTCCCCCCATACACACCAACCAGTGTGAAGTGGCAGTTCACACTAGGTGGGTATCCTCTAATTCAGTTCATTCTGTCTACCTGGAAGGAAAATCAGATCTCACAGGTTGAGGGCTCAGGCCCACAGGACTTCCTACCACTTTATACACTGGTCACACATAAGAGATGTCTTCTGACTATCACATGTACTTCTGTCTGTGACTGCTCCTCATGTTTCATTCATTTGCTAGAGCAGCTCACAGATCTTAGGGAAACCTCTTCCTTATGTTTATCCATGTATATAAAAGGATATTACAAAGGATACAGATAAACGACCAGATGGAAGAGATGAATAAGGCATGGCATGTGTCACTCAGAAAATTACATGGGTTTTAGGAGCTTTATGCCAGTGGCCCGGAGGTAGAGACTAAAATGTATATTTCTTATTTCACAGCTACCTACATAAAAGAGTTAATGAACAGTGATTTTTGTTGTGATCATCTTTAAAAGCACTTTTTATTGTTTTATTGTAGAACAAGAAAGCCTGTGTGTTGGAATCCCAGTTTCCATTCCACTGACTGTTAATTGGCTTTCATTTTCCTTGGGGCAAAGTTTCAATTATTAAAGTTGACACAGTATGATGACAAGGAGGACTTCTATAGAGGCAGTTTAGGGATCCATGGAGAGGGTCATAACCCCAACAAATCTTCCTGGGTTGATGCCATCATTCTTATCTTATGTCATGGAAAAACAGAATTGGGGAACTTGAGCATAGTGGTGGTTGTCCTCTTGGTTGGTTTGTTGTTCTTTGCTTTGTGTGTGTGGTTTTTTTTTAAAGCCAAACTATTATATCATGTATGAAGCTGTGGGTTTTATTAGAAATGCTAGAAAACCCAATAACAAAAGTTGTCTATTATCTTATGACATTAGAGGAAGAGAAGAATTCAGTTTAGATTTTGGGAGTCTGACTACAGTAATAGGGAGAAAGCAAGCCAGATTCTCACCTGTGTACTTGTAGGCAGAACAGAGGCTCAAGTTCTTGCCTCTTTCAGTCACTTCTTTATATTCTCCAGATAATTGGCCCATTATAGGCCTGGCAAGATCGTGAGCTACCCTCTAAGCTCATTTCTCTTTCATAAACATGGAAGTTATTGTGTTATAATCTGGTATTTGTCTCATTCTACATTCTTAGTCCACTTTTTAAATTAGTCTCATCAATTTAAATTAATGAACACATTAAATTGATGTAAAATATATGAACTTTTAACTTCTATGTCTAACCCATCAATATTTTCGATAGTTGGTACATGAGGCATGAGAAATTTTGGAACTAGGGAAGGAAGACTCAAGTATATAGTGGGTTGGACTGGTGAGAGGTAGGCAGAGTAGGATGGATACCATATCCACCTAGCATGGCCCTTAGATTCACCTGTGCATATGCAGTAGTTAAGCTATAACTAAGTTGTCGTCAGCTTTTATTATTGGCATGACAGACTCTTCTTGCTGGTGAATAGTTTTGTCTCTGTTTCTATTTGTCTTGGCCATTCTGTTGAACAGCACTTGCTTTCTGGTTATTTTATTCTCACCCTGGACTTTTTGTCATTATACCTTATGTGACATGACATGAAGTTGATGACATGTTATTTATGATGCACCTTTAGTTCTTTTTTAAAATATATTTTTAGCTGTAGATGGACACATTACCTTTATTTTATTTATTTATTTTTACATGGTGCTGAGGATTGAACCTAGTGCCTCACATGTGCTAGGCAAGTACTCCTCTGCTGAGCTACAATCCCAGCCCCCACCTTTAATTCTTAAGTATGTTTACTAAGCACCTTAAATATGAAGCTTCCCTTTGAAATTTGGGATAGTGAAAGTGTAGGCATAGATATAATAGTTGCTCAATATCTTTTCTTCTAGGCCTTGGAAAGCATTTTGGCAAGTGAACGTTTACCATTTTCCTGCCTTAGAAACATCACTCAGACTTTACTGGACACTTTAAAAAATCAAGGTAATAGAGTTTATACTCATTGGAAATTACGTTTTCACTTCAAATTTTATCACTCTCATTAGAGGGCATATGATACCATCATGTTATTTAATATAGAAATAATATACATGAGAAATAAAGAAGCTTTTTTTATTTCCCATATTTAAAGTATGCAGTTGATCTTCATCTGTGCTTTTTTTCTTTCTCTCTTCGCAGTACAGAGGACTCAAACCCAGGGCCTAGTCAACCACTATCAACTGAGCTATGCCTCCAATCCTTGTCTCTGTTTGTTTATTTATTTTTTGTACGGGGAATTGAACCCAGGGTGCTTAACCACAGAGCCATATATTATCCCCAGCCCTGTTTTTTATATTTTATTTACAGACAGGGTCTCACTGCGTTGCTAAGTGCCTCACTAAATTGCTGAGGCTGGCTTTGAACTCACAGTCCTCCTGCCTCAACCTCCCAAGCCACTGGGATTACCAGTGTGCACCACTGCACCCAGATAAAAATATTTTTTATATGAATCCCACTATTGTGAGAAAAGATACCAATATAGAATGTTGACAAGTGGTTCTTCTGATAGAGTTGTAGAACATTATGAAAGCTATTGGTGTGAGGGTGGAAGCTAACTCATAGTATACAACAAAACCAGGAATTCTTGCTGCCATAGTCTTTTACTTCATAGGAGAAGAAAAATTTCTGTAGGGGTCATTCTGACCAAGATTGTTATAAAAAATGCTTTGAATTAATGTTTTTTTAGTATATTTAGCATCAATATTGTTTCATTCTCTTCCCTCAGGAACAGAGTTAAGACTCTTAGATTATTAGTTATAAGTTGTCAATTTTTTTACTGTTTAAAATGTATTTGAAGAAAATTATATTTGAAAATGTGGATTTTAACTCTATACTCTATCCAACTGAGCTAGCAAAATTCACCTTATTCTGAATTCCTAACATCAATTAAATTGTGGTGTGCATCTGTTTGATTTTTTGCTAGCCATGATAATTATATGAATCTAGCTTTATATCTGTACTTTTCTTTAAATATGTTTAAGCCAACCAGTGGTAAACTTAATAAACAAATTGCAGTATGTTCTTTCACGATTTCAATCATCTTAATTTGGAGACTCTTATTTCATTGTTGACTTTTTTCCAACTGATGTATAAAACTGACTTTTGGTAAACAGTGAACTCTTTAGTGTACAGAACTTGTTAGAAATATTGCTTCTAAAAAGAATACTAGGAAGTTGAGTTTAGCCTTTCTCCCCTGCTGTATGATGCTGTTGCCAGTGGTCCCAATACCTGTTCATGACCACCTTTCAATAAGTTATATTTTACTGACTTTAAAAATAAGTAAACAAAAATAATAAAAATCACAATATACCACAACAGAAAACCCCCCACCCCTCAAGGTTTTAACATAATATCAAAATTTATTAAATGAAACATTATCTTGCACTGGGTCGAGAGTAAGCCAAACATTGTTGGGAGTTCTTCAGTCATCACAGTTTTAAATACTACCCATAAATGAGATTCCTAAAATTTTCGAGTGTTTTGTTTGCTGAGTTTTATTATATCAATAAGAACTTGGACAATTTTCTACATTACTGCATCCTAAATAAGATTTCTTGGGGCTTTTCATTGTTTTCAAAGAACAAATATTTGTTTTATATTAGATATAAATATGTAAAATCTTATTCAGAAATGTATTTAGAAAGTATTTCCTCAGCATTAATCTTATACAATATAAAACCTAATTGATGGGGGGCCTTAAATGGAATTCTTATTTCAATCTCTTTGTGAACCTTTCTTGAGAAAAAATTTGTCACAGGTCATAGTTCTAGTTGAATTTTATTATCTTTGACCATTACAATAATAAGAGTCAGCCAACTTTGTATTTTAATTTACTCAGTATGTGAGCATAGCAGAGCATAGTAGTTACGGGATGAGGGAAATCATTTTCAAAGGATTTCCAGACTATTTTATGCAATTTGAGTATTAGACACAGATACTTCTGCCCCCCCCCCACCCCATCATTTCTTTTCCTTCCTACTAATAAAGCATTTTGATTTAGAAGATTATACATTTTACCATAATGGAAAAATTACCTTTTGCTTTCAAAATCTGTTATTGTTTAATCACTCCAAAAATTAATACAATAGAACATCAAGGAATTATACAATATTAAGAAATTGAGGAAAAGCCTTTTTTGTGAGTCTGTTAAGTATATCTCTGTTTAAATGTTTTTCTTTCTGCTTTTTAGAGCTTGAGTCTGTTGATGAAGGATTGCTACAATTTTGTGCCAATAAGCTGAAATTATTGCATCTTTATGAGTCTGTCAGTCAGTTGAATTCCCTTGATTTTCATTCTGATACACCAGTCTCTGATAACGTGAGTAATCCAAAACTTTAGTATTATACAAAATAGTCCATTTGATATATTTTCAGTTTTTAAAATTAAAGAAATAGAAAAATCAAGATTTTTTTTTTAAAGAGTTTAAAAATATATTTTCTTTATCAGGCCCCTGCTGACTTTCTATGCCTTGCTGCTAAATTTATACTACTAATATGAGAATATGTAAATTTATTGTTAATTTATCTTTACTACTCTAGGCTTACTTGGTTTTTCTCAACACAGTTTTTAAAGGTGACTTCCTATAAATAAAACAACTTTTGGAAAAGGTTTCTGGTGAAAATATTTTCAGTTTACTGGTGTTGTAAAACTTTAATTTCCTCTTATGAAAAAAATTCCATCAAACAGAAGAGATCAGTTTCTCTTTGTAGTTAGCAGACAGTTAAGCTTGCTTTTTTGTGTACTACGTAATGAAATACATTCTTAAAATTTTGCCTTATATCACAATATTTAAAACAGTTACAGTAAATGTTTTATTCTATAAAACAAAATTACAACAGCCCCTTGAATATTTACTATAGTATAGTATTACTTCTGAGAAATGTTTACAAAATTCTTGTTTTCCACGCAGAGAAATAAAGTTAATCCTAATGGAGAATACAAAAAAACAGTGTCTTGTGAGAAAATAACTGTAATACTAGGCAGGTTGCCCAGCCTTGGGACCTCATGTCCTCTACTTATCCGAGGGCAGATGTTGTTGAAATAATTTTAGTGATTTGTCAAAGTTACTGATGATGCTTTTAAAAAGTTATCTGGGTAGGAGGATGTCATTTAGTAGTGAAGTGCTTGCCTAGTATATTTGAGGTTCTGGGTTTGATCCCTAGCCCTGGGGGAAAAATACCTGGCGTATTTGGAAGTTCAGTTAGGTTTTAAGTGAAATCTTTTATTTTCAATACACATACACACAAATAAAATTTTTATAAATTGAAAAATGAGGGAAGATTTTGTAATGGAAATAAACCACAAATTCTGATATTGCTTTTATCTTTGGGGTTTTAAATGGATTTTGTGTTTAATAATACTGTGTTCATGATGATAGTCTGTATTTAACATTATAACTGGGCAACCCAGTTTTTAAGGTTCTTTGATGCCTGAATTCAAAATTCTTTTGCAGGTGCTGGCAAACTAAAAGAATTTTTTTAAAAAGTTGTTAAGTTAAAAAAATATTAAGTATGTCATTAATAATTCTCTGTAGAATTAATTCCACTTGATAGCTCAATATGTAGCCCCTTATAGAATTCTTTTCTACTTGATTAGTATACCCACATAGTATGCAAAAGAATCACAAAAATTTTAAAAATCAGTTAGCAGATTGTTCTTTATTATTTGTTATTTTAGAAGCACTTTTAAAGAATTAAAACAGTATTTTGTTATAGACTTGTTTGTATACTTTAAAAAGATACCGCCGGTTTCTAGGCTGAATGACTAATTTTGTACGTGCAAAACTAAAATTCATATCTGAATTATCTATTTTTTGCTGTTAGACTTAGTATGTATAAGTTCAGTGTACTGAACTACTGGTTTGTGTTTAATAGCATTTTGCAGCTTAGTGTTTGTCTTTAAAAACAATAGCTTAGAGTAATGAATTCAATTTATTTAAGAAAGTGGTTTTACTTATGTAGCATGGAGGAAAGAAAGCTTTGCTTGCTGTGGCAAATATGGGGTTTGTATGTGTACTTTTTGAAAAATTGTAGCAGTAGGAAAAGATGTTTCTGCATATATGGTGTATCAAATTAGTTTAAAATGCTGGTGGGAAATATCTGTGGCTTTTAAATCTTTGTGCCCCTGAGGGCCACACAGAGGAACGTAAGTGTAAATACAATGAGAATTGTTTCCCATTTTTGTTTAATAATATTTATGCTGTTTAGTATGTAAGCATTTAATTTCAAATAGTTCTTTAGTTTTTTCAGAATGATGAGTATCAGTTGATGTCTTTTAAAAATTTTTTCTGATTATACAATAATACCTGTTTATTATGTTAACAATCTTAAGAATATAGAGTACTCTCAATCCTAAAATGGAACTTTTATTAGTAAGTAAATTTTCAAGCTTAGTTTATTTGAATAACTACTTATGAAATGTAATTTGAGAGTAAAGATTTAAGCAAAGTACATTACAGCTGTCACATTAATAAAAATGTCATCTTTTTCCTTACAGCCTTAAATGTCGTTTTAGATAATGGAATTTGACACCTATGGCAGATTCATAGAAACATAGTGTATTCAGAATTTTTTTTTACTCTATTTTTAAGGACTTGGCTGTTTTACTAAGACTTGAAGAAAAAGAACTACTTAAGCTCCAGACATTATTAGAGAAATATAAACAAGAGAACACCAGAACTACTGTCCAATTTTCTGATGATAAGGATGGTGTATTGCCTATAAAGACATTTCTGGAATATTTAGAATATGAGAAAGATGTGCTCAACATAAAGAAGATAAGTGAAGAGGAATATGTGGCTTTAGGTAGGTAAAATAATACACTGCTCTTTATATCCTTCCTCTTCCAGAAGAAAGCCAGCTAGGAGAATTTAGTATCTTGTAGATTCCCTTAGTCCTAAAATTAAGTTGACCAAAGAACTTAATTGACCCTTTTTGGTCAAGAAAAGATACTCTGGATACATATGTACTCTGTTATGCAAGTTGTATTAATGAGTATATTAAAGAGACAATGTTAAACATGTAATGATTTGCTTTCTACTTTAATAAATCAGGCGTTATTAACCTGCTAATTTTTCTTGTCATGCTATTTTGCTCCTCTGGAATTCTAGATTGCATCTTGGGATAATCGTTAGTCCAGATGGTAATTATTCATTGGCTAATGTGTTTTGTTTTTGTTTTGCTAGGTAGTTTCTTTTTTTGGAAGTGTTTGCATGGAGAAAGCTCCACTGAGGATATGTGTCACACTTTGGAGTCTGCTGGACTTAGCCCTCAGCTGTTGTTGGTAAGATTTTGTTTCTGGATGCTACTATTCTTTGCAAATATTAGCTACAAGTGTTAGTCTTCTTAAAAATAGTTTTCAGGCTGAGGTTGTGGCTCAGTGGTTGAGTGCTTGCCTAGCGTGTGAGGCACTGGGTTCAATTCTCAACCCTGCATATAAATAAATAAATAAATAAAATAAAGGTCCATCAACAACTAAAAAAAAAAATTTAAAAATAGTTTTCTTTTAGCATATCATAGAACATATTTAAAAACCTCCTAAGAATGATCAAATTCATTCATATATATGAATGAATCAGAGTGAGTTGAATGACAAACTAATGGTGAGCCTAAAGATTAAATAAATTCCACTCTGCCCACACATTTCCTTTTGATTTGCTTCACAGCACACATGCACACAAAACAATGAGACAGTTTTTTCTAAATGATTATAGAACATTTTTATTACCTTTATAGGCAAATCATTTTGCTAGCCTGCCTAATGATAATAGGAGGCAGTGTCATATTAAGTAAGAGAAAGTCTAGAAGAGAGGGAATACCCTTGATAAATGGGGTAAGGTCAGTCAGAGTTTCATGGACTAATAGGATGCTGGCTGTCAAGTAGAACAAACATGGTTCAATATGATCTTATTTTTGTAAGTCCCTGGTGCCCTGTGTCCTCCCTCTAAAATGTATAATACATATAAAATCACTAGTGGCTTTGCCCATAATAAACTTTATGTAATAATTAGCATTCATTGTTGCTAATATTATCATTCAATGAGCATGGGGAAAGTAAGAAAGGTTTTATTTTGTTGTTAAAGACATGGTTTCTATATGGCATGAGGTAGATAGGGGACTGACATGGAGAGAAGTTTAAATTTTGTACATATGTATATACTCATGAAAAAATTTTAAAGGGAACATAAGAAAACTTGGGTTAGAATCAGCAATGTAGGTTCAGTTTGTGTATAATGCTGGCAAGTTAGGAGCTTGTTTCATTATTTCTGAAATCCCAGTGACCATCCCTGCCAGGGATGCCAAGATCAGTAAGGCAACATGCATATCAAACTCTTACCATAGCTCCTGGCCCTCAGTCATGCTCATAAGTTCATTTCCGTCATTCACTTCTCCTTTAGCTCCCTACTGTAATGAAAAAAAGATTATTTGAACTAATACATTTAAACTGACAGTCAACCTTTTATTTTAGAGTCTTTCCACATAAAGGTAGTACAGTCTTAAAATCAATCAAAGCCCTCTACAAATATCAGTTATTACAGGTGCGACACTATGCCTTTATACTTTTCATTACTCTAGAATTATCTCTGGACAAAATCTATAAATCTTAAAATTGTTGTAAACTTAAATATACTTGTTGATAGGTACCTGTTAAAAGTCACTTTGTTGACCTAGGTGTTTTTATTTAAAACATGCTTTTCATAACTTATTAGTGATTTTAAAAGGGAAGTTTGATAGTCTTATGTACTTGTTCCCCACTGCCAAGTTCATGGCACCTTTGTTGCAGCCAAAGCAAGGGCAAGATTCATAGTGCACTTGCATTTTCTCGCTGTCGCTGTCGCTGTCGCTGTCGCTCTCGCTCTCTCTCCCTCTCCCTCTCCCCCTGCCCCACTCATACCTATCAGCAATGGCCACCTCACTAATCCACAGCTGATTCACACATAGTAGCATCCTTACTGGTAATATGCTCTTACAAAGCAGTTTGAATTGGAAGGTAAGACAAGACAGAAATGGCAAAAAACATTAGGTATCTAGCAGATATGAAGAATCTCTTAGGCTTCTTCATTCTGACCCTGACATTACCCAATATAATAAGTAGCCAACTCAAAAGGCTGCATCATTCATGTGCACAGTGAGTCATCTAGGAAAGTGCAAGATCTGAAAGAGATTTAAATTTGATTTCAGTCTCTGCTCCTGAGTGTTTGGCTTTCTAAGGAAAAAGATATTTTGGATAAACCACAGTCTGTCTGCTGTCTTCACACGATGCTGTCCCTCCTGAGCAAGATGAAAGGTAGGATGCTGCTGCATACTGTAGTTCACCATTCTCAGGATTTGGGCTGCTGCTTTTACAATGTTTAGTATTTGAAATGCCACAAAAATAGGCAGGGAGGATAGTTTTAACAAAGGGAGGCTATAGTGCACAAAACAATTCACTATAGGGATTCTTTTTGTATTAACAGAAAGCTTGTAACGCATTTGAAGTATGCTTTATATGGAATTAATTTTGTGTCATCATAAAATGTAATATGACATGAGTAACACATTTTCTTTAACTCTGGCAAATTGAATGATCTTTGGTGGAAGTAATTTTTTCTTATTTTTGATACGATTATCAGAACAGTAATCTATTAAGATATTCAGTAGTAATGATAAAAATATTCCAAATAGGGATTTAATGTTGATTCAGAAACAAGCTGACTAATAGTATAAAGAAATAGAACATGAATGTTCAAAATAAAATAGATTATAAGATTTATTTTCCAATTCATTCAGAAATACACCAGTACATCTTTATGGACTTTAACTTTAAACATGAAAGATAAAAAGGGGAAAAAAATAAATAAGGTAAGAATTTACTTTTGACTTTTCTTCCTATCCTTCCAGTGGCCATTGATGAGACTTGGGATTCCCAGTCTGTGTCCCCATGGTGGCAGCAGATGCGCATGGCCTGTATTCAGTCTGAGAACAACGGAGCTGCTCTGTTATCTGCACATGTTGGGCATTCTGTTGCTGCACAGTTATCAAACAATATGACAGAGAAAAAAGTAAGTCAGCAAAGGTGTGACTTTGCTCTATACTTACATTTGGCAAAGGGAACGCTTTTCCTTTCCTGGGAATATATTGTCTTCATTTTGATGGAATGTATAGAATTCAAAATATGTGTCCATCAGGTTCTTATTTGTTTGGAGTTTTTTTTTTTTTTGGAAGGAAAGGGAATTTGGAGTGCTGCCCTCAATTTGTTTATTCAGATGTTGTATATACTTGAACTTAGCATTTGCCACATGGCAAGGGAAAAGTGCTGAAGTTGGAGTATAGAGAGCTGGCTCTGCCAGTAACTGGTGAACTGTGGTGAGCTCCTTCAAAGTGGTTCTCCTGGCTTTGGTTTCTCATCTAAAAGAGGTCAGGCTTAGATGTCTCAAGTTTATTCTTTTCTCAAGTTCTATGATTGTTTTACTCTTCATGTTTTTATAAACCTGTCCTTGAACAACTTAAATGAGTTTTCTACTGACCTTTTGATTGAATGGTTTTTCCTCATCTTGAGAACTCAAATTTTTATCTTAAAACAAAAGCAGAAACAAAAACTAACATCTCATTTATTTCATGGAGGATCAAATACTTTTTCCTTGGGGATGTTACATTAATTTGGAGAGACACCTACGTATTCTATGGAAATTCAGTTAACCTTGTCAGTCACAGTAGTTTATAGGCTAAATTTAATACCACCAGCTTGAGATGTTTTATAGTGATGGAGAGAGGAAATTCAGATATTAAGTTGGTCAGTGTATTCTGAAGAGATGTCATTATCCTGATTGTACTAATAGAAAAAGCTGTGGCTCTTGCCAAAGACAGCTTAGAAAACTTTTTGAAATGTATACTGATTGAACCAGGGTCATTACTACAGTACCCCTCTCCGATGTCCCCTGAATCTCCAGCCTACTCCCGACCTTCATGTTTCCTCTAGTCAAGTAGTAGCATTTGTGAAATAGCATCTGGGTGTTGCTTTGTGATATATTCTAACTGTCCATCATCTTTCAAGATAAAAGCTCATTTAAGTTAACGTTGATCCAGAAATTTTGCCAGAGAATCACTCGTGCATTTTCTGTTAGTTTTCCCAAACAGTTTTGGGTGCTGATTCAGAAGCCCTGACTGATTCCTGGGAGGCTCTTTCTCTTGACACTGAATACTGGAAACTCCTGCTGAAACAACTGGAGGATTGTCTCATATTACAGACTCTGCTTCACAGCAAAGGGAGCACTCGAAACTCCAAAGTGTCAGCACTGCAAGCTGAGCCACTTCCAAGGCTTTCTGTTAAGAAATTGTTAGAAGGAGGAAAAGGTAAACAAAAGTGTGAGCATTTGCATTTATATTTTTACATTGCTAGGTTTTTTAGTTAAAATGAAGCATCTGTGGGACTCCCATCTTTGTGGGGTTTTTTTGTGTGTTTGTTTCTTTGTTGTTTTGCAGTTTAGGGGATTGAACCCAGGGATGCTGCACTGCTGAGGTACACCCCCAGCCCTTTTTATTTTGAGACAGTCTCTCACTAAGTTTGACCTGAACTTAGACTCCCAAGTAATTGATACTACAGGTCTGTGTCACCTCACCCAGCTGAGCCTCCCTTCTCTGAATCTGAGCCTATCATCCTCCCTCTCCCCACCTTACCCACTCCTGAGCATCTAGTTTTACTTATTTTTCAAGGTCTGGCTATGTGCTCCTTCCTCTAAGAATTTTTTCCTCTTCCTCTAACTGCCAGTTTTCTCTTCCTCCTAATATCCACAGAATTTTACTTCTTTTTTTCTTTTTATCATTTTTCCTTACATATATTTTTATTTTTAATTGACTTGGACTCATTGTATTTTTTAATGGGGTGGTGTGTGACATTTCAGAACATGTATACAATGTGTAATAACAGATCAGTATAATTGGCATATCCATCACCTCAGACATTTATCAATTCTTTATGTTGGCAGCATTCACAATACTCTCTACTATATTGAAATATACAATTAATTTTTGTCAACCGTGGTTACCCTACTGTGCTATAGAACATTGGAAGTTGTTCCTCCTCTCCAGCTGCACCATCCTCTCTGCATCATCCCTCCCCTCCCCGCAAGTTTTTGGAATACCTTCTTCATTCTACTCTCCACTTCTATGGGATCAATGTTTTAGCTTCTGTGTATAAGTGAGAAAATACAATGTTCGTCCTCTTTTCTGATATACCATTTCCTGCTGTCCTAGAGTCATTAGGGTTCCTGTGCTTATATTTTAAAGGACCATAGCATTGTACATTTTTAATTATCTTTGGGTACTCACTCTTACCAGAAGTTTTGTTGGGCATTTCATACCAGGATGACTATTTGTAGGTTTATTAAGTATTTATAGATTCTTATTTAATTATTTTCTTATTCTTTATGACTCATGGTAATTTTTTAATGATGTCCATGTTCACAGATTTTGAATGTTTTTTAGTTTGCATTTATAAATTTTTGTACTATGTTTGTGACTGAAACATGGTCTTGGTGATTAGTGATGACTAAATTTTGCCCACAGATATTTCATAGACAAATTAGTTATCTCTTTGAAGTACTATTGTATTTATTTTCCTGAGAAGACTAAATAATCACAATTGTGATTTAAATGAAAGTTTTTACAGATGTATTCATTCTTTGATCTGAGTCTGGTAAAGTATCTTTTGAATTGTAGACATAGAAAATTTGTGGTATATAGTATACATATGCATTTGCATTTAAATTTATCTAATATTTTCTGAAAGTATAAAGAAGCCCTGAGATAGCAAATATCTCACTTGCCCTTGCCAGTTGAGTGATAGTCACTCTGCTGTATATATCATGATATTTTGGCGTCACCTTCAGGTTTAAAACTGAATGTAGCACTTAGAAATTTTCTTAAGAAAATGCATATCACATCATGCACTGTAAATTGGCTCCATTTAGCAATCACTGCTACTAATGTGTTTTAAATTTTCATTTTCTTTCTTGTCTCCAACCTGTAGGTGGCATTGCAGACAGTGTGGCCAAGTGGATATTTAAACAGGATTTTAGCCCTGAAGTATTAAAACTGGCTAATAAAGAAAGAGATGTAGAAAATCCAGATGAACCCAAAGAAGGTATTAACAGAGGTTTTTTTGAGTTGTCAGAGGTGGAGACGGACTTAGGAGCCATACCAGGTGATACATGAATAATGAGAAATATGAAATTCAGAGTAGAGAGATGTGGCTGAGTTTTCATTAAGGAAAGACCAACATCACCCTTCTCTTGTGACTTTCAGACTTGCTACGTTTAGCCTATGAGCAGTTTCCTTGTAGCCTTGAGCTTGATGTGCTACATGCACACTGCTGCTGGGAATATGTTGTCCAGTGGAATAAAGATCCAGAGGTAAGATTCTCATTACCACCTCCATGCTGATTCTGCTTTTGTTCTCATGCTGCATACATGTAGGGAGCTCTTTAGTTACTTTTTCCTTGTCATAGGTCTCTGTACTAGCAACTCTGCTAGGCCTTTTTCGTATATGAACTCATAATACAATAAACTATGAAGGATAGGTATTGTCACTATCTTCATTCTAGAGAAGAGAAAACTAGGGCTCAGAGAAATTTGAGTTTCCTGTCTAAGGTCATGCTGCTAAGTAAGTGCTGCTGCTAAGTAAGTGCCAGAATTTAAGCATAGATTTCTCTTATTTAAAGTCAGCATACTTTGTCCTACTCCCTAGTTAGGTGGTAACAGGCATATTTTAAATTTTCTTTTGATTTTTCTACATGAGATAGCACCCACCTCAAATAATTTTTTTGCCCTGAGGTGCTGAGAATTAAACCAAGGACCTCACCCATGCTAAACAAGTCCTCTGCCCTAAGGTATATCCCCAGCCCAGAATATATTATAGTCATCATGATAAAAGTCAGAGTAAAGACTTTAATGACAGCCTAGAGTCTGATTGTTCAGATATGTCTCTGCATATTTGTTACTTTTCTTACATTTGCTTCAGAAGAACAGTTTTTAAAAGCCCTATTGTGTACAGGGCAACTCTTGTCCAGGGTTATAATGCCTTGTCGCTCTCCCAAACTCTGCTCAGGCTTAATTTTCCTCCACCATTCTTGGTAGCTACCATCTCTTTCTGGGCACTCATGATCTGAAAACAGTATAGGGAGAAGGTCCCAAGCTTGGATTTGGATTCCAGATGATTTGCTAACTAACATCTGGTGATTGAATCTATGACCTTTTCTATTTCACTTCCCTCCCTCCCATTAACGAAGGCGCTGACCCTTCAGGATTGACACCAGGATGAAACAGTATGTGAAAACATCTCATGGATATTCTTCTTTACTAATCAGTCCTTCACTTAGGGCTCCCTCATTAGGGTTCTAGTAAATCATTCCTCTCAAATCAAAATTCTTTCTTTATTATTCTTATATCAAGTCATGCCCTTCTAGAAAAATCTCACAGGTAAACTATTTACACTAATATATTAATAACAATACATTCTTCCTTCCTCCAAAAAGATGTTCTTTAATGTGTAATCATTTGAAGAAAAACAGTAAAATGTAAATGATCATATATATTTTTTAAATTAAAATATTTTTATTTTTACAGACACATTTTGGTTCATTGTACACAAATGGGGTACAACTTTTCATTTCTATGTTTGTACACGATGTAGATTCACACCATTCATGTAACCATACATATATACAGGGTAATACTGTCTTTCATTCTACTGTTTTTCCATCCCCACCCCCTTCCACCCCTTTTTCCTCTACACCATCCATAGTTCCTTCATTCTTCTCTTCCCCCCATCACCCTCCTCGTTATATATTGTCATGATTATATATTTTTAAAAGATAATAAAATGTAAGTATTTAAATAACATATTATTCTTTGATGAATTAAACCTTAACCAAAAAGTGATATCAGGGAATCTTCTTAATGCTCCTCAAGGCTCTCTAATTAAATGGCATATTTTTTCCAGTCCATTAAAAAAGAAAAGAACGTTGGGCTGGGGCGATAGCTCAGTCGGTAGAGTGCTTGCATTGCAAGTACAAGTCCCTGGGTTCGATCCTCAGCACTGCAAAAAAAAAGTTAACTAGAATGAGGACATAAATTCTAAAATCCAAATGAATTTATCCATGTCTGAGAAAATGACATTTAAGAAGGAAACACTACAGCATTTGTTTATAAATCAAAGGCAGCTTGCATAGTGGACACAGCTCACCTAGAACCCCATTGTTACTGTGAATAGCTAATAATGATCATAGCACACAGTTAGTATGACTTTGGAAATGTTTCTGAACCCTTGTCCATTTGCTCCTGCTTTAAAAATAGTCATCTTAAAGGGTTGCAGCAGTTCATAGAGGGAAAAAAAATGCTTAGTGTCTGGCATTTTCATTAGTGTTATTATTAGCCATTATTAGAATTGCTTGCCTTTAAAATAAGTGACTGATTTTTAAAGAATATTCATCTCCTTGCCCCATCAAATCCCTGTACCAACTCTACCATTTCACACACACGACTTACTCTATTAGGCTTAAAGTAATTGAAATTGCTATTAGGGAATTTCTAACACCAGTCTATGTTGGCAGTGGTGATATATTTAATATATGTACAGGGATACAGAATTACAATACAGATCTGGATAATTTCATCAGTACTATATTCTTTTTTTTAATTAGTAAAAAATATCTACATATATACACTCAAAGGAAAAGAATATACTAACAGGCATATATCTGAGGTTCTTTTTGTCAAGGGAGTCCTTCAAATAACAGAGATCTTGCAATAATAAGGTTAGAGATGAATATCCTTTTTATACATATATCTATGTGTTTGAAATTTTTTATAGTCTATTCATTATAAGTACTACATTCTATATTTGGGTTTTAATATGTTAACTTCCATGATTATAAAAAATTGAGTTTCAAATATCCCCTCTGATATTTCATTTTTCCTTTCCTATTCTAATTTTTTCTCCTTGGCACTTAGTGGTAACATACTGCATAATATACTTAATGGTCATGTTCATTGTCTGACATCCTTGCTAGAATGTAAGCTCAGTGAAGGCAAGGCTTTGGGTCTCTTATTCAGTATAGTTTACCTAGTACCTCAGACAGGGTTGCATAGTAGATACTCAGTAAATATTTGTTGAATGATGAACAAATGAATGAATGGTATTTGCAAAAGTGAACTTACTGTTTCCACATCTGTGTGAAATTGAAGAATTCACTGGAGAGAGAACTAGATATACAAACCAAAATAAATTTGAATCCAGATGTCAGCACATATAGTCCTGGAACTTTCTAGGAATAAATCATATAGGTACTGTGAACTTAGGAGGACAATTAAAGTTTTCTTATGAAAAGTGACTTTTCATCCAATAATTCCATATTTTTATTGTAAACTTTAAGCTTTTTAGAAATCTTTATGCAAAAGTTTATATAACCATTGGTATTTGAAGCACCTACTAAATACTTTTTTTCTTTTTTTCTGTTTATATATAAGGAAGCACGTTTTTTTGTTAGGTCAATAGAACACTTGAAGCACATTCTTAATGCACATGTTCAAAATGGTAAGTAAACATATGTTAAAAACATCACTGATTGGTTCAGAAGAGGCCTACTCCTTTAATAGGATATGAATCTTCAGATTCACATCCTGTTAAATTCTTGTTTGTCCTACCGCCTAATATTTTACTGTGAATTGCTATAGTGAAATGACTAATTTAACTTCTTAAAAAGTACCATCTAGAGGATGGTGAGGGACCTAGTACTGTCACCTTCTATCCCCCAAACTGAAATGTCATGTTTATGCTCCCCAATTGCCAACCGTTCTAGAAATTTTAATGCCACCGCTTAGTGAATATGTAAATATAAATTCCAGACTTTTTCGTTTGGTTTTAAATGTATTTTTTGCATTTTATTTTTTAATACTTCCATTTTAGTTTATGGTTACATATTAAAAAAATCAATCTGTAGATAGTTTAATTATTTTCCGTGTTTGACTGTTATGAATTAAGCTGTTCTCCCCAATCTTGTAACGTATCTTTTGTATTTATTTCTCTTGGATGTATAATCAGCAGTAGGATTGCTGGGCAATGGGTAAACCCATATTTAGCCATAGTAGATTCTGCCAGTTTCCAAGTGGTTTTACCAATTTGTAATCCCATCAGGATTTGTTTTCTGTACATCCTTACCAACACTTGGTGTTGTCATTTAAACTTTTTTAACCATTCTGGTGGTTGTATAATGATGATGATGTCTCATTGTGATTTTAAGTTTCTCTTGTTACTCATGATGTAAATCTTTCCTTATGGTATTGGCCATTTTGATGTACTCTTCTGCAGCATTGTTCAGACTTATTAAAGATTTCATTAACTTTGTAAATAATTTGCATGAGATACAAGAAATGATATCTGAGTTAATAGCCCATATGGTGTAATAAGTTTAAGGAAGACAGTAATTTGTTATGTAAGATTGACAGTAAGGATATGTGAGCATTCCATTCACTACTATACTCTTCTGTGCTGGCTAGGTATTGCACTGATGATGTGGAATACATTCTTGGTTAAAAGGTTTTCTGCTGCTACATACTTGATGGATAAGGTAAGGTGTTTTTAAATTTCAGGTACTGACTTCTTATTTACTTAGTTCCCTTAATTTAGTGATATTAGAAGGAATATTTACTCTGGGCCTTGTTAGACTCTGTTTTTATTTGATATTACATTTTACTCATGTTTAGTGTCATTTCTAGAACTGGTACTTTAATGACATGATGAAGAGCACCAAATCTCACAGGGAATAATATACTATAAAAACCTCTTACCCAAAGGATGCCTGGTCAATTCAAACATTATTTTAAAATATATGAATATATACTTATGCACCAATCTTTATGTTGGGAGGTGGTGCTGGGAATTAAAACCCAGGGCCTCATACATGGTAGACAAGTTCACCACCACTGAGTTACATCCCCATAGCCCTCTTATTCACCCATCTTGAATACAGAGCCAAGGCAGGAGGATCACGAGTTCAAAGCCATCCTCAGCACCGTAGTGGACCCTAAGCAATTCAGTGAGACCCTGTTTCTAAATAAAAAATACAAAAAAAGGAAAAAAAATATACAGGGCCAAGGGTGATTCTTCAAATAGTGTTAATTGTAGTTCTGGTTTGGTTTCTTATATAAACTTTATCCATAATGCAGTGCCTATCATTTCTAGATCCTAGTTCTTTAAAGTTGTAATATAATCTAAGTAAGAAACCTTTAGATTTTTAAAATAATTTAACAACAATGATCATTGTTGTTTCTTCTGTATGTAATCTAACAGACCTAGGGATTATTTATTCTTGTCCATAAATCCTTACAGAGCATTCAGCACAGCATTCTTTTTTTTGTTTGTTTGTTTATTTTTATTGTAAACAAATGGGATACATGTTATTTCTGTTTGTACATGGAGTAACGGCATACCATTTGCGTAATCATACATTTACATATGGTAATGATGTTTGATTCATTCTGTTATTTTTTCCTTCCCCCTACCCCTCCTACCCCTCTTTTCCCTCTATACAGTCCCTCCTTCCTCCATTCTTGCCCCTCTCCCACCCCCCATTATGTGTCATCATCTGCTTATCAGCGAGATCATTCATCTTTTGGTTTTTTTGAGATTGGCTTATCTCACTTAGCATGATATTCTCCAATTTCATCCATTTGCCTGCAAATGCCATAATTTTATTATTCTTAATAGCTGAGTAATATTCCATTGTGTATATATACCACAGTTTCTTTATCCATTCATCAATTGAAGAAAATCTAGGTTGGTTCCACAATCTGGCTATGGTGAATTGAGCAGCTATGAACATTGATGTGGCTGTATCTCTGTAGTATGCTGATTTTAAGTCCTTTGGGTATAGGCCAAGGAATGGGATAGCTGGGTCAAATGGTGGTTCTGTTCCAAGTTTTCTAAGGAATCTCCACACTGCTTTCCAGAGTGGCTGCACTAATTTGCAGCCCCACCAGCAATGTATGAGTGTACCTTTTTTCCCACATCATCTCCAACACCTATTGTTGCTTGTGTTCTTGATAATCACCATTCTAATTGGGGTGAGATGGAATCTTAGTGTAGTTTTGATTTGCATTTATCTTATTACTAGAGATGTTGAACATTTTTTCATGTTTGTTGATTGCTTGTAGGTCTTCTGTGAAGTGTCTGTTCATTACCTTAGCCCATTTGTTGATTGGGTTATTTGTATTCTTCGTGTAGAGTTTTTTGAGTTCTTTATAGATTCTGGAAATTAGTGCTCTGAAGTATGAGTGGCAAAGATATTCTCTCACTCTGTAGACTTTCTCTCCACATTGCTGATAGTTTCCTTTGCTGAGAGAAAGCTTTTTAGTTTGAATCTATCCCAGTTATTGATTCTTGCTTTGATTTCTTGTGCTATGGGAGTCCTGTTAAGGAAGTCTGATCCTAAGTCAACAAGGTGAAGATTTGGACCTACTTTCTCTTCTATAAGATGCAGGGTCTCTGGTCTGATTTCAAGATCCTTGATCCATTATGAGTTGATTTTTGTGCAGGGTGAGAGATAGGGATTTAGTTTCATTCTGTTGCATATGGATTTCCAGTTTTCTCAGCACCATTTGTTGAAGAGGCTATCTTTTCTCCATTGCATATTTTTGGCACCTTTGTCTAGTATGAGGAAATTGTATTTATTTGGGTTTGTGTCTGTGTCCTCTATTCTGTATCATTGATCTACCTGTTTATTTTGGTGCCAATACCATGCCGTTTTTGTTACTATTGCTTTGTAGTATAGTTGAAGTTCTGGTATTGTGATACCCCCTGTTTCATTCTTCCTGCTAAGGATTGCTTTAGCTATTCTGGGTTTCTTATTCTTCCAGATGAATTTCATGATTGCTTGCTCTATTTCTGTAAGGTACATCATTGGGATTTTTTTCTTTTTTTCTTTTCTTTTATTTTTTTATCATCATTGGGATTTTAATTGGAATTTCAGCACAGCATTCTTATAAACAATTCCCTTTTTTCTCTTTAGTATTCATCAGTTATTTAATAAAATCACATAATTACAATGACTTATACAGCCAGCAGATTTGAAGACCAGTATAACATAAAGCATAGACCTCAGCTGATGGGAGCTGATGTTGCTCTTGTACTGGAGAGTAGCCACTTTACCTGAGGCAAGATGCTTTTAAAGGCCAGTCAAAAATGTGTGTTTGTTTGGTGTCAGTTAAGTGGATGTCAAGAGAATCACCACTAGATTGAAAATACATATTTTTTAAGTGTACAGTAATAGCCATCCTTGTGTCATGAATAGATAGTGCTCTTGACCCTCTGTAAGGATATTGCTTCCCATGGAAATGTTTTATTTGATAATTTTTCCTACTTAAATCTAAGCACTCTTGGGCTGAGTGTGTAGCTAAGTGGTACAAGAACAAATGTGTGCACATAGCCTTGTTGAGTCCTCAGCACCAAAAAAAAAAAAAAAAAAAAAAAAAAGTAATATTTTCCCCCCATGTTCACCTTTGTTGCCCGCTTAACTATTATTTCTTAGAACTTGATTCTTTTGCCCTTTGTGACCATGATTTCTAGTCCTGTCTCACTTCTGGCTATCCCCTTTTTTTTAGATACTAATAATGAATGTAAAGTATGTGTGTGTTTACAATTTAGTTTCAGTTGAATCTTAATAAGTGCTTATTGAATCAAGGAAATCTTTCAGAGCTAGAAGTCTCTTGTTCACACATTTAATCCTCACATTTTGATTTGTGTGAAAACAGTACTGAACTAGGAAGCAGGGAATTTGTCATTATTCAATAAGTACTGCATTTGATAAATACTTATAAAGCATTATCTCTTAGGTACCAAGGACTGTGGTAGGTTCTGTGATGGCACAGATGAAAGTCATAGTCCTGACCGTACAAGAAAGCATAGTCTAAAAGACAGGTAAATAGACCATAGGGAATTTTGGAAGCCATGAAGAAGTAAGTAGCAAGACAAGGGGAAAGCTTCTGACTCAAATTTTGATAGATAAAATGTGAACCAGTGAAGAATGGGTGAGAAGAAAATGAGCTCCAGTAAAAAGCCCTGAAGAAAAGAGGCAGCTTGTTGGATTCAGAGAACTGTGAGTAACTTCATGTGACTGGAGCATATGCTATAGGAAGGGAGGTTAAGCTGAGCATGAAGAGGTTTCTATGCAGGCTGCAGGATCTGGATTTTATACTAGTATGTGCATACTGCTTAGCTTAGGTTCTGCTTGGCACATATGGTGAGGGCTCAGTAAATGGAATCTACTGCTTGATATCAAAGACATTGGGGTAATTTTAAGGTAGAAATTACATACTCAGATTCGCACTGTAAAAGATGGTTCTGTCAACAGCACAGAATATCTTAGAGTTGGGATGGGCTGATCTTGATTGTCTAAAGTCTGTTTCAGTAATCTTAGAGGGAAGGAGTAAAGGGCCTTGTACTAGAGTCCTGTCTCTGCTGCCTCCTGGTAGTTTCTTATCAAGTAATGGCCCTAAGTGTAGAACTTGTACCTCTCACTTATTACCCTGTAGACATATACAGTTGAATCTTAGTAAGTACTTATTGAATTAAGGAAATCTTTCAGAGTAGGACTATAACTACTGCCTGTTTCCTTCTTTCTAACCATCTAAAACTATTGTGTGTCTTTATCAACAAGAAAAATTCCAAGGTGCTTTTTATTGGTAGTCTTGAATTTTACTCTGACAACACAGTTATTTGACTGTACAAAGTGAGGGCCAGTTTTTTGTACTTTTTTCTTCATATATCAAAAATATATGATTTATTTTAGAAAAGGATTATTTGTGAGCTCAGTGTGTTGGAGTATTAAGTTTCACCACAAAGTTAATTCCATTACCTTTAGCAGAACCAACAGTAAATTAAGGAAACATTGCCATGTCTTTTTTAGAGCTGCATTTATAGTTTTTAATAGTACTTAAAATGTTCTGTAGGGCTGGAGTTGTAGCTCTGTGGTAGAGTGCTTGCCTGGTGGGTATGAGGCACTGGGTTCGATCCTCAGCACCATATAAAAATAAGTAAATAAAATAAAGGTATTGTGTCCATCTACAACTAAAAAAAATATTTAAAAAAAAGTGTTCTATAATCTAGTTATGCCTTTAATTCAAATTACCAATAATATAGCATTTTGTTTCCTTTTGTTGTAGGTTGGAAAATCACCAAAGGATAGGTTATGCCGAAGGGTAAGTGAATCTCTTTTAACCAGAAGTATGGTTGTTAATTCTACCCTTTCCATAGTACCTTATTAGAGGTGAACTTTGCCTTTTGTCATTTTGATGACATATCAGGAGATAAGAAAAATGGAAAGTGAAGGATATGTTAAGGAAACTGGTCATGAACTATGGCTTATTTTCCAGATTGTCAGATAGGATGTTTAAACTAAGTTTTTTATTAGATGTGTCCAACTTTGAACTATGGACAGAAAGATAACCTTCTATCTTTTCTATTTAATTTTGCTCTACTTTGGAAATTTAAAATACAAAAATCCAACATCAAATTGAAGCAGATTCCTATGAATAGTGAAATTTTTTTTTGGTGGGGGGGGTGCTGGGGATTGAATTGAGCCATATCCCTAGTCATTTTATTTTTTCTTTTGAGACACGGTTTCACTAAGTTGTCCAGGCTAGTCTGGAACTTGTGATCCTCCTGCCTCAGTTTGCTGAGTCACTGGGATTATAGTGTGTGCCTGTATTTAATAACCATACAAATACAACATTGAAATTAAATGATTTTGTTTTTTTGTTTGTTTCTCCATACTTTTACTTGTTACTGACTATAATTTACAGTACAATACTGAAATAAAGAGTGTGGTATACATCTGTTAAGAGTTAATTTGCATTCTGATAAGGAGGCTATACCCATTGGGTGGGAAATTTGTTAACATATGAATACCCCAATTAGGAATCTTCCCAGCAAGGTGGGGATTCTGGAAGCCCTTACAGTACAGGGGCTTCTTCTATAAGACAGCAATTCTGTTTTTACCTCTGATTAACAGAATTGTTCATTAATTAGTTTATTTATTTTGAATCAAATAATACTCTAATTCACAGATACTGGGCTTGTATTTGAGGCCAGTGATTAATAGTGCCAGCTTTTGCCCAAAATTTTGAATTATTCTTATTACAAATAGCCTAAGAAATATTAGGACACACAAATCCAGGCCTCAGTCCTAAAAAAAAACAAGTCACCATTGTCAAAGAATTCTGTTATGTTCTCGAGAGTGTTTGTATGATTGGTATGACTGGAGTTATGTATGTATATTTGCATGTACGTTTACATAAACACACTGAATGATGTACTTTGGGGATGTGAGAAATTTACTGGTTGTTGGTTTCAAAAAGATGCACATAAATGCAATATCCCCTTGGACGGGCCCATTAAGGGAGTCATTGAGAGTCATCTGTTGCCCACAGCATGAATCCAATATTTATTTAGTTCTTGAGTTGGGGATTCTAGTCTTGTTTGGAGGATTCAGTTTAATTACTAAAAGATGTTTTGAAACCAGACTTGCCTGTTTTATTAGAACTTCTCAGATGGGACCCTTGTGTACATTTTACTATCTTCTGTGATTATTTGGCTAGCAAAAGACTATTGTTTTTGTAATATATAAAGTACATTAATTTTTGTGTACTTACTTGGTGTGCATGCACTGAGGATCAGCCCAGGGCCTTGTGCATGCTAAACATATGCCCTACCACTAAGCTTACACCCCCAGCCCAGAACACTAATTTTTTTAAAGCTGATAGTAGTACAACTTTTTTTTTTTTTAATGTGAGCTTTTATTTATTTATTTTTTTTAGTTGTAGGTGGACATAATAAGTATTTTATTTTTATGGGGTGCTGAGGATCAAACCCCGGGCCTCATGCGTACTAGGCAAGTGCTGTACCACTGAGCCACAACCATAGCCCATGATGGTAATACCACTTTTTAAAGTCAAATTTTAAAATCGTTTGGCTCTAAAGAACCCAAAGGAGGGAATTGAATTGTATTAATGCTTTGACTTCAACTCAAATGAATAGATGTGTTGTTTTTTTGGTAACAGTTTTGCTACAGGGACTAATTATATTCCTTTTTATAGGATGTGGGAATGAGTGACACAGCAATGACATCTTTCCTGGGCTCCTGCTTAGATCTTCTTCAGACTTTAATGGAGGTAAAAGAGGTGTATTTTCATTCTGAACGGCTCCTAAGATATTAATTATTCTGAAAGTTATTGGACTTAAGAAAGGACTATTATGAGTTTATTTTTCATTTATTCTCTTCTAAACTTTGACTTATGCCTAAAAGATAGTGATGTTCCTTATTAAATTCTTACTGAAATTAAACTTCATGTCTTTTTAACTACAGTTGGATAGTATGGAATGAGTTTGCACATCGCTGCTGATAAACTCATTAGGATATTTGCAAGCAGTTATTTCTCCAATTGTTAACACAGCCCTCCGTTCTCAAAATCCTTAGGCAGACGTTAGCAGGGATGAAATACAAGTGCCTGTCCTGGATACTGAGGATGCTTGGCTCTCTGTGGAAGGACCTATCTCAATAGTGGAGCTGGCCCTTGAACAGAAGCACATCCACTACCCACTGGTGGAGCACCATTCCATCCTGTGCTCCATCTTGTATGCAGTCATGCGGTTTTCTCTGAAGACTGTGAAGCCACTTTCACTTTTTGATAGTAAGGTGAGTTCTCCAAAGAATTTCAGAGCTATTTTGGAGTTGTAGCTTTAGCAGATACATGGTTTTTCTTATTGAATAGAAGTTGTTCAGTACTTTTATGACTTATGTAGGATAATTTATTGTGAGGTTCCAGGTCTTTATTCCCATTTTGATCACATTCTGATGATTTGCTTTACATATTGGTATCCCTTAGAGTTTTCCCTCTTAGCTGTCTGCCCTTCTCATTCTTTGTGTTCTCCCTAGATAGACTCATCATGCTCTCCCTTTTGTTTCTCTCTAGACGTGATCTATCCTGAGTTTAAGGCATGAATTTCTATTGGACATTTCTTTTTGAGTGTCCTTAGGGGCTTAAGACACCTATT
This sequence comes from Sciurus carolinensis, assembly GCF_902686445.1. Taxonomy (NCBI): domain Eukaryota; kingdom Metazoa; phylum Chordata; class Mammalia; order Rodentia; family Sciuridae; genus Sciurus; species Sciurus carolinensis. The sequence continues at coordinate 65,298,513 of NC_062224.1, forward strand.
ACCTAAGCTAATCTTCAAACCCTCATCCCATGCTACCCCTGACCTAAACTTGCATAATTGGTAATTAACATAACATCATGATTTGTGCATTGGCACACTCTAGAAACCTTGAAGTTATCTGGTTCAGTTCCCTACTTCAAACCAATTTACCAACTGACATGTATTCTTAAAAGTTCTTAAATCCTACCTATCCATTTCTCTCCATCACTGTTCCCTTGGTGGTTACAACAGCTCCCTTCTAATTACCCTGCCACTAATTCTTTCTTAAAACCCATGCTGCAAGAGCTGTCTTCCAAAAACACAGGTCATCGAATCATCTTAGTTCCCTTCTTAAGGCTTTTTGGCTTTGGCTTTTGTTGTCCACACTCGTTAATAGAAAATAGCCTCCATAGTTTGGCTGCTGTGAATAATAAAACCATTTCCTCCTCCATGCAGGTGCCCGTGAGAGAGACATAGAATTCCAACAAGTAAAGATAAAATATCTGGTTTTTTTCTTGGTGCATTACAATTAATAGTGGAATTCAGGGTTGGTGTTGTAGCTCAGTGGTAGAGTGCTTGCCTCACTTGTGTGAGGCACTGGGTTCAATCCTCAGTGCCACATAAAGACAAATAAATATAATAAAGGTATTGTGAATATCCACAACTAAACTATTTTTTAAAAAACAGTGGAATTCATTATGCTATATTTGAACATGCACATAATTTGAACAATCTCATTCCCTAGTACCTTTCCGCTTCCTGCCTCTCTCCTAATGTGTGCACTCTATTCTACTGATCTCCCTTCTATTATTAATTTAATTAGTGGATTATAATCATATATGTGTTCATATGTGTCTGTGTGTGTTTGTGTGTGTATATATATATATATAAAATTGAGATTCATTGTGGTATTGTGGTATAGTCACACATAGATACATGGACATAGCATAATTTGGTAGATTTCATTTCCCAGTACTTCCCCATCCCCTTGTCTCGGTCCTTCCTCTTGATTGATCTTTTGTTCTCCCTTCTGTTTTTATGAGATCTTTTTTTAATTCTAGCTTTCACATGAGAGAAAACACTTGACCTTTGACTTTTCTGCATCTGTCTTATTTCATGTAACATGTTCTTCATTTCCATTTTTTCAGCAAATGACATAATTTCATACTTTGATAATTTAAAGAAAATCTATTATGTAAATACTGTAAGCTTTTTACTGATAGAAGCTATGCCGGATAACACAGCTTAAGCCAGTGGGAAAGTGGGAAAGTGGGCTTATTTCACCTTTCTGTCAGAGACTTGCACACTCAAGAAGAGGCAGTGGGACCCCTGCAGGCCTCCCCCAGATATACTTGACTCTGTAGGAACAGAGGCTATGTTCTCTCTTCATTAGGGAAAGCAAGGACATTGAGTGTTCAGCTCCTTCTTAAATTCACCAGTCCATGTGGGGAGGAGTGAGCAAGGGTTGGAGCAGGATACCTGGAATGTCATTCTAACGGGAACCTCTGCCATGTGGAAACATGAAGGAAGAAAGCTTCTCACAGCCATAACTCACCTTTATTACCTTATCAGCCATTCTTTTCTTGCACTATGTGCTGTAGCCACTGCTACCCACCCTTTTCCATTCCTGAGAAACCGTGCATTTTTATCACTTGTCTTCACTTGAGTTGTTTACTTTTCATACACAACTATTTTGAATGGCTCCTATTTATTCAGTTTATACTAAAGGGTCATTCCTTCAAAGTTTTTGTCTATGCCCCTTGAACCAACCACCTCTTTCCCAAGTCTGTGTGCCATTATGCCTGGCACATAATAAGAGCTCAATTAATGTTTAACACGTGTAATTAGGCAATGTTAAAGAAAAGTGGCATGGCACAATATTGCAGAAGAGACTGGAGGACATAGTGTGTAGAGTTTGGAAAAGCATTGGAAGTCAGAAGGAGGAGAGGATATGGACTAGAGAAGGATTTGGAGAAATCAATAATCTAGTGACATACTGGACATAATGCCAAAGGAGATGGAAGGGGCTACAGATAAATCTATTTTTAAGCTTGCGAGAGTGGGCATGCCATTTTAAGGAAGCCCATTTAGGATGATTTTGGACATATTTAGTTTAAAGTTATATATACCTTCTGCATAATATCAAATAATATATTTTAAGAAATTTATTTTTAATCAGCAACATGTAACATTTAGATGCCACTGGTTGAACTGGGGGTGTAGCTGAATGGTAGAGTGCACGCTTATGTCTGTACAAGGCCCTGGGTTTAATCCCTAGCTGAAGGAAGTGAAGCAAGGAGGAAGGAATTTAGATAGATCCCAATAGTTTTACTTTTGAAAGAAAGACTAGGGGAAGTCTGATGGCAAATTTTAATCTTCCTAATACAATATGTATTATATTTATAGGTACTGATTTTGAATAAACTGGTATATATTTCACTTGAAATTGTAAAAGGGAAGCATACATAAAAGGAAAGGAAAAAAAATAGGAAATACCAAAATAAAGTACCTAGGTCAGTACTCTCCAAAAAAAGGAACTTTGTGAAACCAGAACACATTCCAAACTGGACAAGCATAGTAGTGGGGTCAATTTTAGCCCATATCATGCCAAGATGACTTAAGAGAACTATGTGGCTGTCATCTATAGAGAGGTAGTACAGTTTGCTGGCTAGCAAAACAGAATCCCATTTGCTAAATTAGAATCATTTATTTAGTCTCTCTGAGTCTCTGTTTTTTTTTTATTTATTTAGAAAGTGAAAATATTTCTAGTGCCTACTTCATGGTTATTGTGAGGGTTAATTGACATATTCAACATAAAGTACTTGGCAGTGCCTGGAACATAGTAAATAATAGATGATATAATTGTAGTCCCCGAAATCTAAGACTGTCAGGTAGGAACTGCATAGTAACAGATTATGGTGAGTGTATGGAAAAACTTGCCAATAATGATGTCCAGAATGTTGCTCTGTGACGTTTGTGTGTCTTATCACTGAAGGTTGAGTAGCTTTAACCTACTTGGGAGTCACAGTGGATGACCTTGAATCATATTAGGTATGGAAGATATTTTAGAAGATATCTGGAATGACTTGTTTGCAAAAGAAATGGTAAACCAAATGGTGGGGTCATTGTCTGAGATAGTGGAAGTGGTGGGGCTGGGGCTAGAGCCTGCTCTTCCAACTTAAAGGCCAGTGTTCTTTGCTCTGATATGTTTCCTGTCTTCTGAAATATTTTCTGATATTCTATTTTGATTACTCAGACACATCTATTCTCAGACAAGGTGGTTTTAAACAATTCAACATTTTAAAAATGATTTAGAGTATACACTGTTCTTATGCTTTATATATCTGTTGCTGCTTAACAAATGGTCCCAAAACGTGCAGGCTAAAAGCAAACACCATTTATTATCTCAGTTGTTATGCGTTGGGAATCTGACTTCCCCTTATCTAGGCATCCCTGGTATAGTCTCTCATGAGACTATAGTCGGATGTCAGCCAGGGATGTGGTCTCACAGAAAGGCTCTGCTGGGGTGGGGACAGGGTGATCTACTTCCAAGCAATCCTGTTGGCAGGATTCAGCTCTTTGCCACATGTGCTGATGTGCAGGGCAACGTACATGGCAGATAGCTTCCCTCAAAGTGGGTGGGAATGAATGTAAGCCCTCAAGTCAGAAGCTAGTCCTTTTGTAACTTAATTTCAGAAGTGACCTGCTGTCACCTCTGCCTAATTCCTTTTGCTAGGAACAAATCATCAGCCCAGTCAAGGGAGGGGATTACTGGGGATCTTAAAGGCTACCTACCATATATTAGATAATTGTTATAAGCATTAAATGAGTAAAATTGTAAAATCTTACTTAAGGAGAAATTAAATCACCATAAATTATTAATGATTAAATGGTTTACTTTTTTAATCTTGTGCTTTTTCTCCCAAATAATCAACATGCATCACTTTTCTTGATCTCTTTAGGGAAAAAATGCATTTTTCAAAGATTTAACTTCAATTCAGTTATTACCCAGTGGGGAAATGGATCCAAATTTTATTTCTATACGACAACAGGTAAATTTCTAGTTATTGGATTTCATTCTCGTTTCTTGAGGGCGGGGGAACAGCAAAACAAAAAATCTAGATGAACTTTATAAGGATGACCACTTTCAAGGTAATTTTTAACAGCTAGTTTCCCTTTAAATTATGTGTTCCTTTTTTTTGTTAATAAACATTTTTAATGGAAGAGCCACTCTTAACTGAATAAAAGCTAATAATTACTTTGATTTAGGTCTTCTTGAATGAATCATACTAACAAGACACTGGTCTATCTCCTTCTCCATTTTCAAGTTCTTACTGAAAGTCATCAGTGCAGCTGTCCAGTCCCAGCATTCAGTCACGAAGGAGAGAGATCCCTCAGAAGAGGTAGCAACCACTCCTGGGAAGGATCAAGATTGGCCAGTTCTAGCTGTGGATTTAGCCCATCACCTTCAAGTTAGTGAAGATGTTATAAGGAGGCATTATGTAGGAGAGCTCTACAACTATGGAGTTGACCACTTAGCAGAAGAGGTAATTATGACCCCATGAAGGGTAACTGGGTTTAAGTTATAAAACTGGTAACTGGAGTAAAGAATCAGTAGAATTTCCAATGAAGCCTTTTTTTTTTTTTTTTTTTTTTTTAAGTTGTAGATAGACATACTTTTATTTTATTTGTTTTTATGTGGTGCTGAGGATGGAACTCAGTGCCTCACATTTGCTAAATAAGTGCTCTACCACTGAGCCACCATCCCAGCCCTCCAATAAAGGTTTTTGTTCTTCCTTTTGTTAGAACTTTTAGGTACAAAAATAGAATAATAGAATATTAAGATATAAAAGTGTAATCAAAGAAATTCCTACAGTATGATAGGCCTGCTCTTTGGATAGGTACAGCAGTGAGCAAAGGAGCCAAGGCTCCTTCTTAATGTAATCAATATTTGCTGCTAATTTTTGTATTAAGTGATAAGTGCTATAAGGAAAATAGAAAGCATCAAATGAATAATTATGCACTACTACATTGGAAGTAGTCAGAGAAGATGACATTCAAACCAAGGCCCAAAGAATATAAAGCAACCTGCCACTTAGAAACCTGGGGTAACAGCACTCAAGACAGAGTAACAAATATGTACAAGGTCCTGTAATTGGAACCAGCATGGCCAAGACCAAAAGAGCCAGTGTGGCTGCCAAACTAAGCAAGGAGCAAACGTATGAAATGCAGAGGGGATGTTGGCAGGAGCCAATCATAGACAGTCTCCTAGCCCATTATTCTTCTGAGTACATTCAGAAGCCATTAGAAGGTTGTAAGTAGTTATGAAATGATCTAATGTAATTCCTTTCCTTTGCCAAATGCTTGGAAACAAGACCTGTGTAGTTGTGCTGAATTAAAATTAGGTAATGAGGAGCTAAGGATGTAGCTCAGGGATAGAACACTTGTCTAGCACACAAATGGTGCCCTGGGTTTGAGTCTGAGGACTGCAAAAAAAGGGGAGAGGGGAAGGTGATCATCAGTGAGCTGATCACCAGTTTGAAATTAAATGCTGATTGATTTATATTTTACTTTGAGCCATAGCTCAAAAACAAACTAGGATCTCTCTCTTCATCCAATAACCACCCCCCCGCTTTTTTTCCTACAAAAAATAAATTGGTTAGCTTTTACTACATTATTTCTCCATGTCCACATCCTCAGGCCATTCTACAGGTTCATGACAAAGAGGTCCTTGCCTCTCAGCTGCTAGTGTTGACAGGGCAAAGGCTGGCTTATGCTCTTCTCCACACCCAGACAAAAGAAGGGATGGAGCTGCTGGCCAGACTGCCACCCACACTCTGCACTTGGCTGAAGGCAATGGTAAGTACAATAAAGGAAATTAGAAAGAAGGTCATTGGGTATTCTACTAAATGAATATTTAGTAGCAGTTATGAAAAAAATTTAAGTTACAAGTTTGATTTGCCTGGTTCCAAAGGAAAGCATTATTATTGGGAAGTAGATATTATACCTTAAGTCGATATCAGTTACTTTTGGTTGCATATAACTAATGCATTATATTTTTGTCCCATTTGCAGAACCCCCAGGATCTTCAAAACACTGAAGTGCCAATTGCAACAACAGCTAAACTCGTAAATAAAGTAATTGAGCTTTTACCAGAAAAACATGGGCAGTATAGTCTAGCCTTACACCTCATTGAAGCTGTGGAAGCCATATCCATTCCTTCTTTGTGACACTTATCTACTGAAAATAGTCTAAAATTGTGTGACTATAACATGAATTAATGCATGGTTATTTAACATAGTAAGATCTGAAATTTTATGGAATTTTTTTTTTTGTAAAATAAAAATATATATTACTTTTAAAAAGTGCAATCCTGGCTAAATCCCACTCCTTTGGTTAATACTGAAGATAAAATATAAACAAATATTATAATAATACAGATGTTTTACTGTTTATTTTTAATTCAAATACATAAGTAGCTTTATAAAACTTTGCTATTTAAAATTGGTTATAATTTACAGATTATGTTCTTTTATTATAAGATTCTGTATTTCATAACTAAAAAGTTCCTGTAATTAAACATGTTTGTGTATAGTCCCCATCAGCAAACTTAGAAAAAGCTCCCACTTTCCCTTAAAAAATGTTAAGGAAATATGTTTGTTATCATGCTTAATCCCATTCCAGCTGCACCTGGGAGTTCTGGGTGCTGACAGGTTCCTTTCCCAAACGTGCTGCTGGTGCCATCAGAAGAGGAAGAAAGGGTTCAAAATCATTAGTTGGGACCCTCCCTAGAATCCTTAACCTGTTTGTTATACTTGCCAAAATTGAGAATCTGAAATGCTAACAATGCAGCAAAAACAGTTATAATGTAAATTAAGATTTGCTTTTTGCCAAGTTGCAAAGTTGTATGCACATCAGGTAACTGTAAAAATGTATTATCTTGTAAAATTTATATATATATAAAAAAAGGCAAACATACTAAAAATTTTAAGTCCAACTTTATTTTTCCTATAAGTGTTTAGAAATATCTGCTTCTGGGATTTGGTAATGTTATCTGTCCTTGGGAACATTACAGAAAAAAAAATGCATAGTGATATTACAGCTTTAGCAAACCTACCTCACAGCTGGGTTGAGAGGATAAAATACAACTAATTTTGTACCCTATTGTGCCTAGAGAGTCCAAGTGCTAAATAAATATTTACTGATTAAAACCAAACTAACCAAAAGTCTATAAAAAATGCTTTGAGCTCTACAAATACCAAGAATTTACTATGGTATGTCTATGGAATGTAGCCACACAGTGCAATTGTTGATATCTGTCATGGATGACAATTGTTATTCATAGCGACTCATTGTATATAGAAGTTTGTATCTTCACTCCTTTGCAAGAAGCCAACTCTAGCATTGTGCAAAGTTGAGGAGAATGGCCTTCAGGGATATAAAGAAAAAAAAATAATCTGGTGTTTTGAGAATATTCCAATGTGAATTCTTTTTCACTGAAGATCCTATCCAAATGAGAACTTAACTGGCTAAAAATAATGGTGTAAATGAATATCAATTTCCAGATCTTGAAAGAAAAGTATTCTAAGATGTTATGAGGTTTGAGGCACATCTTGTGAGCTGAGGTGTATGTGGTACAGAGTAACAGCACTGGAGAGGGCCTGAAGCTAGTCTAGCCTCTCAGCCTCTGCTTGGATCTCCACTACCCCAGCTAGCCACATTCTAGGATTCCCATGAGTACATCTAGCTTTATACAGTCTCTTGTAACATGTATTCTACAACATTAGTTTTTCCTGTGATTATTTTTTTAAATGGAAAGTAGTATGAATTTAGAAGGTTGGTTAAAGAAACTTGATTAAAGGCATTTTAAAATTTGAAATCCTCTCAATGCCATTGTCACTTTTTAGAGGGGTACAGAGATTACATAAAAACTATAAGAACTGCTGAGAAGCAGCAGCTGAAACATGGCTCACAGAACTTTAACACAAATCACTGAGTTTCTAGTTAGATTTGTCATCTGAAAATTTAAAATTCATAGATTTTTAAAATTGAATTGAGTTTTATGGTTAAGAAAAGCAGTTACATATTTTACTACTTAAGGATTTTTAAAATAAATCTGATAAGAAAAAAATCAGTACTTATGTATACATTCTGTAACAATAAAAAGCCATGAAAAGATGAATGAGTTTTATATAGAATGGGTGATTTCTAAAAGGTTTGGTGGCCCTCACTGCAGTTATTGATAAGCCAATAACCAGTAGTATCCTAGATACACCCCTCCACTTTTCTTCATCACATACACATTTTTTACCTTGTTATTCTATTATATAATGTTAAGGGAAAACAAGGATTCGAAAATCATAATTTCTATTTTACAGATTGTGTTTAGATGAAAAACCAGAGAGGCCAGGATATATATAGATAAAGAGGTACATAGCACCAGGCTTCTAAATGTGTCATACTTTTGCAGAAAAAAAAAAAAGTTTCATCTTCGTTATAAAAATTCATGTAAGGTCAAAGTAAACATAAACATTTAAATTGCTTTTTTTAAAAAAAAATCTATTACAATTTAAAATAATAGAAAACATTTAATAATCCTAAGCTTTCACTAATTATAGCATTCACCTAGAAGTTGCTGTGGTCCATTTCATTTGTAAGAGAAATTTTTATAGTATACTATAGCAACAGTGATAGCCCTCTCTTACCATAACAAGAATGGGTTTGCTGGGCTTCTAAGTTAAAACTTCTGCTCAATAGATTAGCCATCCTTAGATTTTAATCCAATACTGGATTGTTTATAAAATGCTCTTATTTATCTATTATAATGTAAGTAGTGAAATTCTGTATATACTGCTCTTTTTCTGTGTTCATTATTGTGAACTTGTGTATATTAGTGAAATAAATTCTCAGCTTTCAAATTGTTTCCTTAACATTCATAAATATAAGGTTTGTTTGTTTGTTTTTTGGTATTAAGACATTTTTCTTCCCTTCTTGAATAATAAACTTGGTGATATTTTTATTTTCAATCGAAATCAAAAAGCAAGCCATTTTTAAAAACTTCCAGTTTTGCTAGGAGGCAGAATGATTCTTTTCAACTCTTAGAGAAAATATACCTCTGCTGGTCCCCTTCAAAACCACGTTTTCTTCATTTGATATTCACAACTTCTGCACCAACATCAGTCAATAGTTTTCCAGAATGCCTTTATTTTCAGACATCATAGAACTTAAATACTAAGTCAAAAAGGTTTTCATAAAATATAAAATATATTCTGCTCAACCACATTTGAAGGCAAGCATATATTCAGTGTCTGTGTTCTGAATAAGTCCATTATGAATATATACATATATGTGTGTGTGCACATATATATATATGCATATGTACTTTCACATGTATATACACATTATTCTTTAGTCACAGGAAATACTTCTTTCACAATTCTCATTTTGACACTCACCCCACACCATTTACTCCCATCCCGTTACCTAAACTTTATATTTCTTTGCCGTGTTGTAAATAACAATTCATGTAAACTCAGTACTGTGAGGGGGGTTCTTGCTCAGAAAGCTAGTGACATCAGAGTACTACTTTCCACCAACAACTTTTGCACATCGGGGACAAAGTGTATCAGAAGACTCTGCTGTGTACTTCCAACAACGAGGACACTTTTCTTTGGTAGTTGGCGTGACAATTACTTTATATGAAGACTCTTCCCGAATATCACCACCTATGAAAGAGAAAGTATGAGAAGTATTTCTGAAAAGCCATTCAACTTGTATAACTATTTCCAATTTGGTTTAGCAGGCACAACTTTTCCAAAGCTTTCTCTTTCCTACCCTAGTAAAGTTGGTCAGGTGTAAAGAACCAACATAATAGGATCATACTACTTGATGACTAAAGAGTTATGGAATCTGAGCATCTGTGGGAATTGAGTTCTGTACCTACTCAGAGTAGGCTTTCTAGCTCTTAATCCTGATACAGTTCTGATCAGTAACACTGCATCTCCAGCTCACCATTGCACCAAGGAGTTTGATAAGCCAAATTATAGTGACAACTGCAGTGTCCCAAAATTTCCTGGCCTGGATAAACAGGAAACACTCTCCACTATTAATATTATTTTTTTTTGTCAGACTGATAAAAATATATATAATAAGAGTAAATTACTTTCTAATTGCTGTGCAAAGAGTATATATTAACATTCTGAAAAGGAAACAGCCAGAATCTTACTACATGAACAATGCTGCCAAGCCTCAAATCTGAACCAACACCTATGGATTATTAGCCTCCCGTCTCCTGCTGGTACCTAAAAGCCATTATAAAAAACACAAGCAGCATCACCTCTCCTAAAATACCCACTCGTTACTCTTTGTTAATGCCACTCCACCTCCATTTCCATTAATGAAGGTGACCTGAATTGACATTATACCCTATGAAATAAATATCTACAAATGTTTGAGGTGCTTCTGTAAAAATGAGCTCGGTAAAGCTTTAAGCCTTATTAAAAATGGCTAGGCTGGGGATATAGCTCAGTTGGTAGAGTGCTTGCCTTGCAAGCACAAGGCCCTGGGTTCAATCCCTAGCACCGCAAAAAAAAAAAAAGAATGGCTAAACAGCAATGGCACAAGCCTATAATCCCAGCTACTCAGGAGGCTGAGGCAGGAGGATCACAAGTTCAAGGCCAGCCTGGGCAATTTAACAAAACCCATCTCAAAAAAAGAAGGGCTAAATATTTTAATTTGGTGTACACAGAAGAGGAAATTTTAGAGTCAACACTGCGAAAGGGTGAGCAGTAGTAGGGTACTATGTATCAAAAGGACAGGGTCAGGCGCAGTACCACACACCTATAATCCTAGCAGTTTGGGAGGCTGAGGCAGGAGGATCTCGAATTCAAAGCCAGCTTCAGCAAAAGCGTAGTGCTAAGCAACTCAGTGAGACCCTGTCCCTACATAAAATATGAAATAGGGCTAGGGATGTGGCTCAGAGGTTGAGTGCCCCCTGAGTTCAATCCCCAGCATCAAAAAAAAAAAAAAAAACAGGACAGGGGCATAAAAGGGAAACAGGAGCAAGTTCTAACTGCACAATAAAAGCTATTCAAATGATAAGAAGTAACTCTCTCCCTCCTCTATCCTATCCCTAGCCTTCCTTCAGTTCTCAAGATCAGGCAGAACATGTAGTGCTGGCTTAGATATGTGGCAAATGCTTATATTGTTTCCAAAGAAATGTATTCCAAGTATACATCTACTTTTAGAAAAGTCTAGTCCACTGGAGACTCGGAGATGACTTACGTCATTTCTCAAGCTGCCACTGCCACTCTCTCCTTCTTACCTTCTAAATTGATTAGGAATGTTCCTTTAAGCTCAATGACATCTGCAGTTCTCTCTCTTGGTTCCTGAGCCAGTAAAGTTGACTGGGAAGCCATCATTAACTCATTCAACTGAGAGGTACTAGAGGTCTCCTCAGCTTGAAGCATCTGGAAGCAAGCATATGAAAGTCACTGCCAAACTTTTCGCATGAACTGATGTTATAAAAACAGATGCCACAAGTTCTTGGGTATAGGGAGGAACCCCTTGATACCATCTCACCCTGAGCTCAGACTATTAAATACATCAGTTTTACTGGCATGAAAGGTTTTAATTAAAATTTTTATCAACAGTACCAAGAACATACTCTCTGCTTTTGCTTCACTTTGCAAGATTCTCATTGTCACACACACACACACACAAACCTACATGGTGTTTACTAGCCCCATATCATAAATGAGGAAATGGGCAAAGGAGGTTAATTTGCCCAAGTTTCTAAATCATTATGTGGTGGAGCTGCAGCTTGAGCCCAGGTCTGTGAGTCTCATGTTTTGCCTGTACCCTGTTTCTTACACTGGGAGAAGAGTTCAGTTAGTATCTAAACAAAAGTGCTTTTAGCAATATAGACTAATGAAGGCAATCTAAATAACACATAGAACCCCTCTGAAGTACACTGAACTTGGCTATCTGATAAATATTTTTATATTTTTCACTGTAACTTTAATTTCAAAATGAATTTGTGAGCTAATATAAATATTCCTTAAAAAAAAAAAAAAAAGGAAAAAGTCCATAAGAAAAACAGGAAACTCAAAGAGATGACTTTGGTTTTAACAAGTTCATGAAATAAGTAATTGATGGAACCAGGACTCCATTTGAGAGCTACTTGGTGTGATTCCTAAAGCAATTTATGTTTTTGAAAATCCCAAAGCATTTTTTCCCAATATAAATGATCTAAAACAAATTTTATTCTTTTCAAGTTATTACAAGAATTGAAGTCAAAGGAAACAGTATATAAGGAAAAAAATGCCCAGGACTGGGCAGTGCAGACTTGACTAGGTTCTCAGTTCTTTTGTGTACAATGAAGCTGTCAGTACTTAGAAACCTTAAAATTTTAAACACATGAACATCTTATTCTCTCTTGTCAACAATTTAATGCTCTACTAACTATTTAAGTCTCAATTCTTAATCACTTGAATTACATGTAAAATGTTTAAATTGAGCTACCAACCAAAGAGATTTTCTGAGATTTTTCTTTTTTTTAGAAAACTGCTACCAATAAAACCTTACAAATATATATATTCATTGCCAATTCTCAAGCATTCAGACTAGAGAAAAATCTCAAGTCAATGTGTTAGGCTTACTTAATACATTGCTAATCTGTCCAATCAACTCCTACAAATCCCAAAGTCCTTTTGGAAATAAAAGTAGAATTAATGCTACTGGGCACTGTGGCAAACGCCTGTAATTCCAGCAGCTCAGGAGGCTTAGGCAAGAGAATCATGAGTTCAAAGCCAGCCTCAGTAACTTAGTAAGGTCCTCAGCAACTCTTCGAGACCCTGTCTCTAAATATAAAAAAAGGGCTGGAGGCCCAGTGGTTAAGCACCCTCGGTTCAATCCCTGTACAAAAAAAAAAAAAAAAAAGAATTAATGCTTTGAGATATACATGATAATTTACTGTAACAAATGAATTTTCTACAGATGTTCAGTGGAACTCATGTTTGGATTTGTTTTGAATGTAGTCCAGATGGTCAAAACTCAAAAAAGCAGGTCCTATGACAAAATTCCCAATATTTTTATGTATTCTAACACTACTGTCATGGATTTATAGACCTATCTAAATAGCCCTAAGGGTTTTCAATTCAAACAACTTTATCAGACCTTCTCAGTCCCTGTCCCAGTAACATGTACATATTACAGGTACAGAGTACATTTTTGACATGAGAGAGGAGAGGACACAGATGCAGGAAACAAAGAATCAGTGATAACATCAAGATTAGAAGACTGAAATCATAATTTCTAAATTAGCAAAAAAAATTATGTAGATTTTAAAAACAAATTGAAGGTGCAGATGTACAATATTAAAAACATTTCAAATTGCTGTACCTCTATTATTTCAAAAAGCAGCCCAGGCTCTATCACAATGATAACCTCGTACTCAGCAGCATTTTTGCCAGGGATGCTTCCAAGAAATGAATCTCGCATTGCACAGGCGCTCTCCACTGCCTCTTCCAGCCCAGGCTTCTTCCAGATAGAACTTGTGCTAATCCACCCAGTGCGAAAAACACTTTTGGGTTCTTTAAAAAAAAAAAAAAAAAAATGGGGGGCACAGGTAAACTGACACATATATCCTAAATATTTACCATTTAATGGGAAATAAGAATTGTCATGGTAAACATGTAACGAAATATTATGCAACCAACCTATTTCCAAAACATTTATATCAGCAATGGGAAATATTACATTACATTAAAATAAAAGATAAACTATTAGGAAAATCTCAAAAAATAAAAGAATACTTAGAAAAAAATAAAACAAAAATTCCAATATTAACAGCTCAACTATGGCTATAAGATTATGAGTGGCTTTTCTTTCTCTAAACAGTTTTTGGTTTTCTAGAAGATTAATACACTAAGAAGAAAAGAACTATCATAAAAGTATTCATTATTACAACCAGAGAAATGAAAGTTGGACCCCATTTGTGTACAATGAATCAAAATTTAAAAAAAAAAAAGTATTCGTTAAAAGGCACTTCATTTTATTAAAATAAAACCTAAAATATATTTTGGAAAAGTTATGAACACATTTAAGAAAAATGTGATTTCCCAAACCCATTCTGAAATCATCCTACTCCTCTGCAAACAGGTGAAGAAACTACTAAGTGACCAAGACGCATCATGTCACAAAGCATCACTATAGAAGAGTCAGGGCCCTTACAGGAAGGAGATAAAATCAGAAGTTGCACCCTCACTGGGATCTTTCTCATTTGGTGAGCAAATTGAGTGCTCCCTACCTTTAATGTAGGGTATGTGCTGGAAGACCTCTTCAGCCAAGTGAGGAAGAATGGGAGCAAAAGAACGAACCATCCCGTCCAGAATTTGAGCCAAAGCAGTCTGACAAGAGCGTCGTTTGGGATCATTTTCATTTTCACAATAAAGCCTGAAGGAGAACAATTTACTCAGCAGCTGATAGCACTTTGTACATTATGATCACCAAGACAGGATCTGCCTCAGTTTGAGTTTGTTCCTCTAGTGGCTGATCTTTATGGGTCTAGTCATCTTCCAATCAAAGACTGTTTTCATACAATTTTTGATAACTTATGATCTATTCCACTTTTCACTTTCCAGGTGTGTCCACCTCATCAAAAATCACCCATGCTCTGTTCAATTCTGTTTTTTATGTAGAAGACAGCTAGAATCTAAACTACTGTGTTAAAAGACAGGAAGTTAGCTGGTGGTATTTAAAATGTGACTCCCCACCCCCTGCAATTTGAATTACTTTCCCTATGTGGAAGGTCCTGAGTTGCTGATTGGTTGGGGCTGACGCCTCACATTGGACTAGCTACTAAAGATAACACCTTCACCTGCACACTGGATCCATAAATGAAAGCTTAGCATCAAGCCCCCCTCCAAAAGGGTGCCACTGACATTGTACAATGTTAATATATAATTGCTCTTATATTTCTCTCCCCCACCTGTCACAATTTAAAAGTCTGAGAACAAGTACTAACTTACATTAGCAGCAATCGCTTAATGAACACCTACTTTATCAATCACAGCACTACTAACATTACTCACATTATCTCCTTTCATCCTCATAACCACATCAGCAGGTAAGAAAATGCCATCCCCATTTTCAGATGAAGCAACTGATATTATCTTACAGGATTCCCCAAATCATAAAGTGAGTAAGTGGCAGGGCTTGACTCCAGAACCCAATCTCAATTACTGCACAATGGTGTCCATCTCGATCATCGCTATATCCCAACATTTGTCAAACACAGAATAGGCACTCAAGAAACATCTGCTGAGTATTTTCATATTGTGTCATACATACCTATCCTTGATTATGCTGAAATAAAAGTTGGAAAGTTCTCTAGTATAAAATGCTTTTAATAGTCGAACAACTTTTCCAAAATCATATTGCTTGTATGAGTCGTTAATCTAAGAGAACAAAGTCAAAATAAATTTGGAAGCTGGGGTAACAAGTGAAAATGGAAGTCATTATAAACAAAATATGTTCCTTCAAAAATATGCCTCAAAGATAGACAAAAACAGATAATCAAGCAAGAACTCCTGATAATCTTCCAAACAACCTTTCTGGACAACAAATTGTCTTATACTCAGAAAATACCCACTGTTCTCTGGAAGCTGTAAAACAATATTACTCAAGAACAAGATCAAGCCAGGTACAGTGGCACACACCTGTAATCCCAGCAGCTGGGGAGGCTGAGGCAGGAGGATCACAAATCCAAAGCCAGACAGCAACTTAAGGAGGCCCTAAGCAACTCAGTGAGACCCTGTCTCTAAAAAAATACAAAAAAAGGGCTGGGGATGTGGCTCAGTGGTTGAGTGCCCCTGGGTTCAATCACTGTTACCAAAAAAAAAAAAAAGAAAAAAGAGAGAGAGAGAAAACAGGATCAAAGTTTTCCTTGTTTATTTTTTCTTTGTGTGTGTGGGGGATTGAACCTAGCACTTCGTGCATTCCAGGCAAGCACCCTATCAGTCCTCAAGTTTTAAGTGTCTCATTTATTTTTGGTTTGAGCAAAAAATATGCTGTGTGTGCCTCTGACTTGGGGCACACTGAGGCAGATACATTTCCAATTCTGAGAAAACAAATTACTTGTTTGTGTGTGCATGTGTGTAAATGAGCAAATATCTTAGAGGACGTAAGAGTAGTCATTTCAGTTATTTCTATCTCTTACCATGAGATACCATTCAGATAAAGTGTAATTTTATTCCCTTTTGTTGGAGAAACAGAGCTGATCTTTTCCTCCCGAGAGAAGTCTGGTCTGCAGGGAAGCTTGGACCTGCCTACTGTTTCCTTCAGGTACTTCTGCAGCCTTTTAAGAATCCAGGAAAGATATTAGAATACCTCATACCTAAGGGCACCTAGGAATGTATAGGATTCAGCAAGTATAGCTTTTCCCAAAAGTGCTCCAGTTACTAATTCTAGCAAGGTTTCTTCCACTCAAATGAAAACAAATTTTAACACACAATAGTGCTGAAATTTCCATTTCTAAAATCTTACTAATTTACACATACCTTGCTTGCTAAATCCTGCAGTAAATGCAGCATATACTGGTCTATGACATACATATCACTGACAGGGACAGAATCCGTTTCGGGGTTGAAGCCAGCCACATTTCCCAAAAGAAAGCGGAGTGTATTCCTAAGCTTTTCATAGTGAGAAAATGTACACAGTTAAAAAAAAAATTATAAAGCCTTCTGTTTTCACCAAAAAGTCATTTTATAAGCCTATAATTTGCATTCAACCTTTGACAATTTAAGGGAAAAATTTTTTTAATTATATTCCTAAAAAAGGCTATATATGTACCAACTCTCATTCAAACAGCCTAGTTATAGAAATAACCACAGGATTTTATGTCTAATGAATAAATTTTCACTATATTCCTTTATATCTTTAGGGTCAATGAACTTTAAATACCATAGATTATTCACATGTAAAGGTGAACACATGTTTTATTCAACTAATTCATAGGCAAAGATATAGATAAATGTGAAAGGTCACTAAATATATTAACAGTATATAAAATAAAATTTTACATCAGACTATGCTTTTTTATATAGTAATTTAACAAACTATAAAAGACCTTATACATAAAATTTGTAACATTACTATTAGTATTTTTAAATAACAGGATATTTTAAAATGTGTGCAACATGTGAACTCATTTTCATTCAGTTCTGCAATATCAAACAAAAAGTGCCTCATTCTTTACAATGATCTAGTAAGTTTTCATTCAGAAACAGGAAGAATAATAGTTCTAACCTTATTAATATCATCTCTAGCAGCATTGAGAGCAGAAGGACCAATTGTCACTTCAGTAAACACATTGGACTCAGCCACCCACCAGCGAAGGACATCAGCACCATAGGGAGGTTCTTTGCTTTGATCCTTTTCATTGAGAAAAGACACAGTCAGAATGGCTTTCAATTTCTATTAGTTGAATAAATGCTTTAGATAAAAGTCCTAGTCCGAACCATAATATAAGTATAAACTATTCCAGCAGTGAAGTGAAATACAGGACAACAATTTCTAATCAGACTGAATATAAAAACAGCAAAGCCAGCCGTAGTGGTTACTATAATCCCAGTAACCTGGGAGCTGAAGCAGGAGGATTGCAAGCTCAAGGTCAGCCTAAACAACCTGGTGAGGCTCTGTCTCAAAATAATAAAAAAAAAAAAAAAAAATAAGAGCTAGGGAGTGGTAGAGCACCCCTGGGTTCAATCCTCCGTACCAATCAAGTAATCAATAAATAATTAAAAATAGAAAATAGCTGGCAGATAGGCACAGAGCAGTATGGGCAGTGGAGTGGTCCCTGATAGGAAAGGGAAGAGGAAGAGCTGCTCTACCTTTCACTATTTCCTAGCAACTCTGTCCACAAAGCAATGAATGTAAGGAGGGCAGTAAAAAGTCATAGGATCAAGGCAACAGATAAGAGTTTTCTATTATGAAAGCAACTCTAAAAAACCCCCCAATTACCAGCAACCCCAGATCTGACATCCATCCTTGTTTTAAGCTTAAGATATATAATTTCTAAGAAGAAATGTAATATGAGTTGAGAAGCTGTCATCTTTTGTTTTCTTATGATTTCCATTTAATTATAAAATAACAGTTCACACATACTACAAGTTCAGGGAATAAAAGTAATAGTATGAATCAGGCCCTAGCTGGAGATTTAGACCTGACACGTGTCAAAGGACCATAATTCCAGCTCTTTCTTTTTTCATTAAAATCATGTACTACCCAAGATTTTAGATTTAAACCATGGTAAAACACTGTCTATTATTTTAAGAGATGGAATATTGCTATGTTGCAGACAGGCATCAAATTCCTGCACTCAAGTGATCCTCCTGCTTCGACCGCCCGAGTAGCAGGGATTACATGTGTGTGCCAATGCACCTAGTGAATCCTAGGTTTTTTGTTGTTTCTTCTAAAATTTTTTTTTTAACACTGAAGTGACTATATTTAAAATGCTTTTTGTTGTTTGTTTTTTACATTGAAGTGATGATATTAAGGACTTGGACTGATAATTTAAGAGCCTTAAAATAAAAAGAAAACGTATTTTAGGGAAACACCTACTTGTCCTCCATTGATGACAACATCAGGATCAATAACATTCCCGAGAGACTTGGACATCTTTTCTCCCTTTTGTCCAAGGGTAAACCCATGAACAACCACTGACCTAAAAAGACAAATCAGCAATTATAAGTACAATTGCCTTTTTGAAGATGACCTGCATATCTTAAAGGTGCATCTTGGTTTAGCATAAAAATAGTGGATAAAAGCTTTTCTTAAGTCTAATGGGCTGGGGTTATGGCTCAGTGGTACAACACTTGCCTAGCTATGTGTGAGGCACTGGGTTTGATTCTCAGCACCACATATTAATAAATAAAAGTCCATCGACAACAAGAAAAAATATTTTAAAAAAAAGAAAGTTTAATGCTCGGCAGTTTATGTGTCATGACTATTAATCAGTAAGCTCTTTACTTAAGCACAGAAAAATTTTAGATGGTTTTGTTCATTAAATAAATTATTTCCTAACTTCTGATATGCACTGATTTTGATCACTGAAATAAAAAAGGAAAAAGCATGGCTTAAAAGAGCAGATTATAAAAACAAAACAAAAACAGATTATAATCTCAAAATTACCTTCAAAAAGACAACTTGAGAAAAGCAGTAATTACTCTTCTGTTGCACAAGAAACAAATACATGTGAATTGTTCTGGGATGGGTTCTCATTAGAAAATAGCAAAAATTCAAGGTGCTTAAGAAAATTTCTAATTGAACTGCCCACAGATTTGAATAAGCAAAAACAATTATCTGTACTAAACAAAAATCCCTAATTTCATAACATTCCCTGAGTAAAGTTTCAACTGGTTAGTCAATGTTGGTGTCACAAATGGAAGGACACTTGAACTCAGGCAGTCTCCTCTCCACCTGACACACCCTTCCCAGCACCCCTGGTGGAGTTTTGCCACAGTGTAAAATCTACCTGCACAGTCTTCCAGCTCCTCCAGCAATGCTGATGTTCTCTTCTAGAACTTAGTCAGAGTGACAAGACACCTTTGTACTGAGGTCTATTTTCTCTCTCTCTCTTCTTACTTTAAATTCTTATTTTTCTAATGTGACAGGAGACTGTAGCACTTTATCATACACACATTTTATAAACATATGAAAATGTATTTGTGTGTATATATATGTATACAGATAGATAGATAGATAGATAGATATAGATATATATCTATGTATCTCTATTACACAGCTCAGTGCTTCCACCTGGCAGGCACTCAGTATAAGCCAAGCATGCTGACTAGTTTAGTTAAGGCTTGAATACTTACCTGAAAGGTGCTTTTTTCCTTGCTGCCACACTTGTTAATAAGGAAGACTGAAACCAACCCCCAAGTTGGTCTTTTCCTTCCAAGTACAAATCTGCTCTTTGGTCGGTACCTCAAAAATAAATATTTTTAAAAAACACAGAAATTGAAGTTAATAAAATAAGAAAACAAAAATGAGTATCACCAAAGCATTCAAGCTTCAATCACATTATTCATTTCTTGGGGTCTTGCTCTACCCAGAGATGAAACTGCATTCATTTGAGCTGGCACTGCCACTTCAAGCCAAAATAAAGATGATGAACCTCTGAGTAACATCTTCCAAAGCACAAGACAGTATTTAAATTAGGGGTTAATTCATAGTAATTATCAACATTAGCATTTCCAGTTAAATATGTAATGAAGATATCACTTTCTTAATGCAACAAATATTTGCTGGGCACCTAACAACTTTACATTTTAATACATTTAATTCTTGTGCCAACTCTAATAAAAGTAGGTATCATTTCCCCCACTTTACAGATGAGGAAAGTGAGGCAGGTTCTTCATCAGAAAGTAGTCCAGTTGGATCCAAACCTAGTCAACCTGGCACTGGAGTGCCTACTCTTAATCAAGAAGTCATGCTACTTGAATGAGTCTTATCCTAATAATAAGACAAAAAAGAACATTACAAAGACCAAGTTATTAACTTGTAATTTGACAATGAGTCAGTCAAAAGATGGGCAAACTGTAAAAAAGCTATGTGAGCAATTCTTTCTCAATTTTGTTGGGACACATTTACAAGCTTGAAAGGTACTTTATTAATAATAGTTCATTTGACAGTTAATAATGAAAAAACGGGACTGGGGTTGTGGCTCAGTGGTAGAGGGCTTGCCTAGCATGTGTGAGGCACTGGATTCAATTCTTAGCACCACATAAAAATAAATGAATAAATAAAATAAAGGCATTGTGTCCATTTACAACCAAAAAAACTTTTTAAATTTTTTTTAAAAAATAAGAAAAGGGACAACCTACCAACATCATAAGAAACAATTATGAATCATCAAGGTTACTTAATTACTAGGTGAAAATTGAGAAATCAAGACATTTTCAAAGTCTTAAAGGAGCTTCCTTACAAGATACTTATTAATAATAATTTGGGGGGGCTGGAATTATGGTTCAGTGGTAGAGTGCTTGCCTGGCATGTGTGAAGCCCTGGGCTAGATACTCAACACCACATATGAATAAATAAAATAAATGATCCATTGATAACAAAGAAGATAATTTTTTTAAAAAATAGTAATAATTTTGGGGGGAAAATGGGAAGAAAGTAGCTTCACAATAAAGAAAACTGGCTAGTGCCGTAGTGCACCGGTAATCCCAGCTATTTGGGAGGGTGAAGCAGGAGAATCTCAAGTTTAAGGCCAGCCTGAACAACTTAGTGAAGCCCTGTCTCAAAATAAATTTTTTTTAAAAACAGGACGTAGAGATGTGAGTGGTAGACTGCCTACCAAGTACAGAGCCCTGGGTTCAATCCCCAGTACTGAAGAAAAAACAAAACAAAACAAAAACGCTGGCAGTCACCACCTTAACCAAATGATCAAAGTTAGACATCACCGGAAATGAGACCGACAGCCTTCATAGGACTTACATGATAAACTGAGGAGGACACAACCCCTATTCTGTGATACTCCTGCCAAGCGCAAACCTAAATTTCTTCATGAGCACACATCACACAAATCCAAACAGCCACCTACTTAAAACAGCCTATGCTCATGAATATCAAGGTTATGAAAGTCAAAGACAGAATGAGGGGACTAAAGAGGAGACTTGACAACTATGTGTGACCTGTGATCATATGTTGGATCCTGGATCCTTTTTTTCCCCTTTATCCATAAAGGATTATACTGAGTAACATTTGAATACGGTCTGTAGACAGGTAGAGAGATAACAGTATGGAATCAAAGTCAATTTGCTGATTTTGATAAATGTGTATTGGTTATATGACACTGTCCATGTTTTTAGGAAATACACACTAAAATATTTAGAGATTTAAGATCGTTTTCTCTACGTGGTATACCTACACTGAGAGGATACAGAAAGCAAATGTAAAACTGGTACTACGAAATCTAGATGAAGGGCATGTAGTAAACCTTCATATTAGTTTGTGACTTTTCAAAATAAAATAAGTTCTCAAAATTGGGGCTTGAGGTCATTGAGGAAAATTACTTCTATATAGTCAATCTAAATTCACAACTTTAAGGAGCCCTGTAATTCTTTTTATTTATAAAATGATGATTTTTCTTTATATCCTAATATTGAAGATTCAGAGTTGTAATCCTTATGTGAGAAAGATAAGCTGGGTGGAAATGCAAAGACAAAATTAAACCAGTTCAATTCAACCAATATTACACAGCACCCATTACACAGCAGGCACTGTGCTACATTCTGGGAGAAAAACTAAAGAAATTTGGTCTCTGCCCTTTTAGAGAAACATCTAATGGAGTAGATTTTATGTTAAGCAAGAAGTAACTAGGAAGCTGGTGATGTAGCTCAGTGGCAGAGCATGCTCAAAGCCCTGGGCTCAATCCCCAGCACTGCAAAAATGAAATTAAAAAAATAAATAAATAATAAAATAAAAATTGTGATGAGTGTTACCAAGGAAAAATAGAGAATTCAGTCTAGTCTGCGCAGTTGGGAAAATACAGAAAGGTAAATGCATATGCAATGAGAACAACAATATTTTAGCCTCAACATCTGGAATGCTACAGCTATGTCCTATTTTTCCTCTTTCCTACTGACTCATGACCGCTGGTTCCCATTTAAGCTTTTATAAGGTCAGTATAAAAACCCCATTCCACTCTAAAATGTTAACTCCCTACTTCCTGGTAGCCACATTCTAGATACAGCAATCTTTAATAAGATGCATAATAATAGAAAACTCGAGAGAATCCTTTCCTGAAGTGAGTTGGTAATGCAACAGCAAGAAGTAGCCCTAAACCCTTTCATCTCTTTGAAAAGTGCCTCCTCTGGTCTGCTGAAGCAATCACTCAAAGTTCAATATCATGGAAGTGAAGTTCTGTCGTCCTGAAGCACTTACAGCTTCCAAACCTTGATGAACACCCCTGTAAAACAAGGGGTTTCCTCTCAGATACTTGCTAGTTTAAAATTTTTCATTTGAAGAAAGCTAGTTGCTGCCTAAGGATTCACAGTACTTAGAATAAAAGAATCTGAAGACTGTCCAGAGGCTGGATTCCAATCGCCTGGGTCCCAGCACCTGTGGCACTTACTGATTTGGTTCAACTTTTCCATGCTCTCAATTTTTCTTCAGCAAAATGGAAATGACACCTGTATCTAACTACCTCAAGAGGCTGTTGGAGAGATTAAAGAAGTAACAATGTGTAAGACGTAGTTATAGTTAATGTTATATAGGTATAGTAGATATAAAGTATTACTAAGATTCACCATGAAGGGCATTCTGATATTTCCTGACAGAATTAAGAAAGACTTTTTTCTGGTATACTCTTTCAGTTTCATGTGAAATAATACTTGCATAAATATAATTATACTGAACTATTTAAATAAATACATGGTCTCTGATCCTCCTCTAGAAGCATGTAAGATTCTAATAAAATTAGAGGACACCAGGCTACTAGCAGCATCACAACAAAACAGCTAATACATACTAAGGGTAAGGTTTCTATGTTCTTTTCTTTCCCATTCTCATCTATTTGAAAATTGTTGAAACTGGGCAAAAAAGTAAAACATCATTCAAGATAATGAAGTATAACCCCAGAAAAATTCTAAAAGAAAGCCTTTTAAGATGATACGTGGGACTGGAGATGTAGCTCAGTGGTACAGTGCTCGCCTAGTAACAAGGTCTTGGGTTCTAGTCCCAGCACCAAAAAAAAAAAAAAAAAAGATGCTGTGTGAGATTGGGCATGCCTATAGACCAGCTACTCAGGAGGCTAAGGTGGGAGGATCAGTTGAGCTCACAAATTCCCAAGCCAGCCTAGAAAACCCAGTGAGGATTTGTCTCAAGAAAAAAGGAGAGTATGAAATTAGTGGGAAAACACTGGGAATGGGCAGTTTTGGAGTAGCAAAACTCTGGAAAGGAATGAAAACATAAAGCTTGTTGGAACTTCCAAACACAAAGGTGGAAATGGCAAGAAATACAAAGCATAGCTAAGCCCAAGTGTTACTACACTGTAGATTTATTTACTGAACAACTTTATATCATTCACTATTGGGGCTATTTCCTAAAAAGTTTGTTTTTAGTACTGCTTACTTTTTCTAGTGAAAGTACATTCGCATTTAAGAAATCTGGAAAACTTACAGGAAGATTCAAAGATATTCCCACTATGCAGAGATAATGACTTAATATTTTAGCATATTCTCTTCCAGGATTATGTCCATACATACCAAAAGACATGAGTTTGTTAGTAAATCAAAATATTTTATCTGCAGTCTGTTCTTTGTATTCAGCACTTCAAATAATATCTTCCCAGGCTCACAAATATTCTTCAAAAATGTGACTTATCATCCTCTCATATGAATGCATACCACATGCTTTAATTGGTTTTCTACCATGGGTAACCCATGGTTACAAATCATTTACTGTTAGATAAAAAACTGCAAAGAATATCCACACATATAACCTTTATCCAGACCTAATTATTTCTACAGGAGAGACTTCCTAGAATTAGAATTTTTTGATCAAAGCATAGAAACCGCTTCAAAGCTGTTGATGCATCATGCTAAAATCCTTTCCAGGAAGCCTGTGCCAAATTATGCTTCCACCAGCAACATACAACAGGGAGGAATGGTACCATTTTTTCCCGCTCCTTTTAGTTTAAAAACTTTTGTCCCTTTACCTTCCTGAATAGACCTTTTAGTGAGGAAAAAAAAATTAGAATTTATGTATGATGCAGGAGTAAGTATGGAGTTTTACAATTCCAGGAAATGTGGCCCTTTACCACATAGTAAAACATGATTTCTATTATAGTAACTTTAGACTTTAGGAAAATTACAAAAATTCATATTTAGAGAGAACAATAAACTATTCAGTACCTTTGAGATTATGATTTAGTCATGGAGGTAACTTAAAGAATAAATCAACCATTAAAATTACCATCAAAGTGAAACAAGGAAAAAACATTTAATGAATGTTTGAATTCATTATGAAATTTGAATTCATGAATTTTGAGCAAGATTATTATACTTAACTAAGAAGACAAATTGTATTACCAACACAAGCAAATATGGCAAAACTACTGCTTAATCTGAGTAACATCTGAAAATAATTTAAACCAAAATAATCTCTAAATATGTGCTGAAATGTAATAATTGAATTTTAAAATTAAGCTCTTTGATATAATATTGCATATGCCCTTAAAAGTGACTTTTAAAAAGAAGTTATTTATAAATCTAAATTGTTGGTCTAATGTTGTTTCAAAAAATGATCTCTTTTCTCTACTTACATTTATTTCTCTATAAAAAATTAAAAAGGAAGTAGAGTAAGTATTTTAAAAGTTATTTCAACAGATGAATAAATAAATAAGCTATGGTGTATTTAGACAATGGAATATTAATCAGAGTCCAAAAAAATAAGTCATACAATAAGGAGGAGACGTGGAAGAAACTTAGATGTATATTAAGTGAAGTGAAAAGGCTACGTACTGCACGATCCCAACTCTGACAATGTAGAAAAAGTAAAACTATAAAAAGATCTTTTCAGACCATAAAAAGAACAGTGCTTGCTAGGCACAGTGGCACACTGTAATCCCAGAAACTCAGGAAGCTGATGCAGGAGGATGCAAGTTCAAAGACAGCCTCAACAACTTAGTGAGTCCCTGAGCAACTTAGCAAGGTGAGACCCTGTCTCAAAATGTAAAAAATGAAAAGGGCTGGGGATGTGGCTCAGGGGTTGAGGACCCCTGCATTCAATCCTGGTACCAAAAAAAAAAAAAAGACCAGTGGTTGCCAAGGAAGAGCAGGGAGGGAGGGATGAATAGGTGGGGCACCCAGGATTTTTTGGACAGTGTAGTTACTATTCTGTATGATACTATAATGCCAGACACATGTCATTACACGTTTGTCCAGAATATACACCACTAAGAGTGTAAACTATGGGCTTTGGGTGATGATGAGGTATCAAAGTAGATTTATCACTGGGCATAGTGGCTCACCCCTGTAATCCCAACACTTGGGAGGCTGTGGTAAAAGGATTACAAGTTTGAGGCCAGCCCGGACAACTTAGCGAGGCCCATTCTGAAAAAAAGAAAGAAAGAGAAAGAAAGAAAGAAAGAAAGAAAGAAAGAAAGAAAGAAAGAAAGAAAGGCAGGCAGGCAGGCAGGCAGGCAGGCAGAAAGGAAGAAAGGAAGAAAGAAAGGAAGGAAGAAAGGAAGAAAGAAAAGAAAGAAAAGAAAGAAAGGAAGGAAGGAAGGAAGGAAGGAAGGAAGGAAGAAAGAAATAAAGAAAGAAAGAAAGAAAGAAAGAAAGAAAGAAAGAAAGAAAGAAAGAAAGGTTAGGAGCATAGCTCAGAGGTAAAGTGACCTGGGTTCAATCTTCAGTTCCACAAAATAAAATAATAATAATAGGTATTAATTATTAGTTATTATTAATAATAATTATTATTATTAACAAATGCATCACTCTGATGGAGTATTAAGAGTGAGAGAGGATAGCCTATCTGTGGGTAGGGAATATACATTGACTCATTTTATGTTTCATTTGAAACAAATCATTGGAAAAAAAAATTACAGTAACACTTCTCAAGAAAGTAGGTAACTTAAAAAAAAATGGATTTTCAAACTATGAATTCACCTAGTACCTGACTCTCTGCCTATCTTGAAATTTTTATCATGAAATAAGTGGGAGGAAAATAGAGTCAAATGTTATCTGAGTATTCTACTTCTTATTGATTTCTCTTTTAAGGTTTTTATTGACTGAGAAGGGATACTGAGTAAAAAAGTAGAAACTATGACCTAAGGTTAGGTACATCACAAATACTTAAATGACAAATGAATTTTCTTTGAATCAATTACTTAAATACAACAGGCAAGGAAAAAATGATTTATTGAGTAGGTACATTTTTACTACTAATTTCACTTAATAAAGAATTTGTCACAATCAAAATTATTTGGTTAAGAAGATCACACACTAAATAAGGTGTGGCAATGCACACCTGTAATTCAGCAACTTGGGAGCCTGAGGCAGGAGGACTACAAGCTTGAGACCAGTCTTAAGTACTTAGCAAGGCCCTCAGCAACTTAGGGAGACTTTGTCTCCAAAAAAAAAAAAAAATTTAAAAAGGGGGTGGGGATGTGGTTCAATGGTAAAATGCCCCTGTGTTATAATCCCCAGTACTAAAGAATTAAAATAAAATAAAATAATAATAATTGTTATTATTGTATTAAATTAAAAAAAAAAAAAAAAGAGGAAGAATACCACATACTAGGGGCTGGAGGTATAGCTCAGTAGTAGAACACCTGCCCCGCACTCATGAGGCCCTGGGTAGATCCTTAGCACAACAACAACAAAAAAGGGAAACAGTATGACTAAACTCAGTACTCGATAGCAGCAGGCAAGTTTTAATGATAGTTTTCCTGTAGTTTATGGCCCAGTTCATGGCTCCAGGTGTAAACTGAATTTACTGCATTAATAACAGAACTACTTCAGAAATACAGCAACGACGCTAGCAGTATTAATTCTCACCAAGACCAAAGCAGTGAATGACCTTTCAAATACATTCATTCCATAAGTAGTTTTACCTTTGGCACTCGTTACTAGAATTCAGGGTGCTGCCCCAAACATGCCAGCAGGAAACTCTTCTTCCTGCTGCTATAACCTGCCACGAGCAGTGTCTTTTGCCTAAATTTTCAATACAATGCACAAAAACAAAGTACCTAAACTTGTAATACTTTCTTTCAAATACATTAGAGAAACATAACTATGAAATAATACTACTGAAAATTATCATACAAAATTAATGTAATATATTTGGACATTATGCATTATTATGTACATTTTAGTTGTCACAGAGAATAAGCATGCATTTACATGCATTTTTTTCATATTTCCTAAATTGAAAGGTAGGTCGAAATAAAAGAAATCTATTTACCTACTAGAAATCATACTGCTGTGCTTTTAACAATGAAGCCCAGTGTCAGAACTTCAGGGTAAGTCCTTTCAATGTCTTTAACAATGGCCAGCTGTACAGTGAGTTGTTCTCCCCACATTCCCTTGTTCAGAGAGCAAAGTTATCTGATCCATCATTGCTCCCCTAACTCTTTGACCCCATCTTTAACTTCACAAGTGCTGACAAGGCTCATTTTTCACTTTTACGTCTAACTTTTCAAGTCATATCCTTATGGATACTTCCCTCAAGTACCTCCACACATCTTCTACTACCATACCCTTCTAATTCTTGTCCATGGTCTCTTCTTCTCTTTATACAATGAGTTAAAATTGACCCTAACTAGGAGTAAGTATACAATTAGTCTACTAGTTGTATCAAGAGGGGGAGAAAACATGAAAGGGTCAAAGCAGTGCGGAAGAATGAGAACTGAAGATCAGGTCCTGAGCTCCAGCATGACACTATTAAGCCCTGGTCACCACTTAATCTGGCTCTAATTCAATCTCATTTTCTCTTCTAAAAAATGATGGTGTCAGATTATTTCAGTGATTTCCAAACTTTGTTTTATGAAACTAGATGCTTTCAGGTTGCCGTGCAAACCAAGGAGAATGAGCTGGTTAAAAGGAGGAGAAAATTCACATTCTTATTCATCTATTTCATGTACTGTGGTTCTAATTAAAATTTCACCTTGAAAAACATACACACGAACAAAAAAGTTTGGAAATCATTGGATTACATGATCTTCAAAGCGTCCTTCTAGGTCTAAAATTATAACAGAAGATCTTCTAACAAAGCAAACAAATGGTTTTGGTTACAGATCTCTTCTAAATAACATTTCTGTATTTTCAAAACTTCTCAATTGGCCTATAACCTATTTTTAGAAACTTACTGGGAAGAACATAAGACCATGAAGTTCCGCTGTCAAACCAGATGTCCAAAATATCCTGACCTGGTACATATTCCAAAGCATCAGGACCACCAACCTAATAAGATAGTGTAAAAGCATTTTAATTATATGAAGACCACAATATAGACAATAAAAACCCAAAAAAGTCTTAAGAAAGTGAAAAACAGACATTCAATTCACATTTTTTCAATAAAATTTAAACATTTTTAAGCATTTTACAGTTTAGTTACAACTCCCTCTGTTTGCATGTAAAAGTGACCATGGTCACTGTAGTAAGAATTGTTGCTGGTTTTTAAAAATTTCTTGAAATTAATTTCTAGTGTGGATTTTTTGGTATGTGATATAATCAGTTAATTCCACATCAGATCCTAAAAAGTCCTGATATACCAATGTTGGGGACTATTCTCTCATAATTACATCTGATTAGTCAAACCAATCAGTCAAAAATCAATCCTAGGAGCTGGGGAGATAGCTCAGTCGGTAGAGTGCTTGCCTTGTAAGCACAAGGCCCTGGGTTCAAACCCCAGCACCCAAAAAAAAAAAAAAAAAAAAAAAAAATCAATCCTAGCCCCCAAAGACATAAATAACTTAATGTTTCATTGCTCTGTTAAATACTATGCTTGCACTGATAACACAATGTCCAGTGTTCAAACTAATTTGCTTCTAATTCACAGTAAATAAATTCATTAACTTTACATGACTTTATAACCACAACTTTTAATTTGGAGAACTCTTACATTGGCATTACCAAGAAACACGCGCAAAGGCTATTAAATACAAATAGTAATTTACCTGAGATAAAACATCTTTTGGAAGAAGTTGCTCAGGCGGAAGAGTCCACCAGATATCACTGCCATGTTGTTCCACTAGTTTAATAATATGTTCAATGGTTTGGCTATTTTAGGGGGGAAAGGAAGAATTTTTCAATTTACTATTATAATGAATAATAAAAAATTTAAATTATAATATCTTTTCCTTTTTCTTGAATCTTAGTTCAGCTACACACTTACTTGGCTGCTACCATCATTTAAATTCAAAATAAATACAATAAAATTGATCATATATCCCTATAAAAACAAAAACAAGAAAGACTTCTTCTGATCTCCCTATTTCAATTCATGATTTCCCTATTTCTAATTTTTATCCAAGTACCTATCCTCAAAACCTCCTAATTGCCTTGTCTCCTTAAATTTCTGCCCAAATGAAACCAACATATTCTGTCAGTTTCACATTTAAAATATTAGAGTTGTTCCCACTGATACCGTATTAATGCAATCTCACTGCTTCAATAGTAGATTGATGCAGTGGTCTGACATTCCCCTACTCTCATCCCTTTAATTTACCTGATAGACCTTGAGATGGATGCATTCCTAAACTGCTTTTCATCAGACAAATTCTCCATTCAAAAACTTTCAAAGGCTCCCTTCCTGCTCACAGGATTAATTTCAAATCCACTTGTGTAAGAGGCAATGCCATACTAGAGTGCAGACTTTGACAGCAGACATTCAGCATAATGGTTCTGACTCCATCACTACGTACACAACCATGTACAAAAACTAAAATTCCTCTAACGCTTAGCTCTCCTCTCTGTTAAGAAGAATAATTCATTTTTTCAAAATCTACTGAGCACCCCCAATTTCTTGGGCAATGTTCTAGAACTAGAGATGCTGCAGTTAACAAAACATACAAGATCCCTCCCTGCCCCTAATGGAACATTTTAGTGAACCTACATACATCCCTCAGAACAACTGCAAACTAAATGAGATTATACATGTAAAATTCAGCACAGTGGCTGGGCATGGTGGCGCACGCCTATAATCCTAGCAACTCAGGAGGCTGAAGCAGGAGGATCACAAGTTCAAAGACAGCCTCAGCAGACTAGCAAGGCACTTAACAACTCAGTGAGAGCCTGTCTTTAAATAAAATACAAAAAAGAGCTGGGGATGTGGCTCAGTTATTAAGCGCTCCTGGGTTCAATCCCCAGTGACAAACAAATTCAGCACACTGCCCAACACACGGAAGAATGCCAACAATGCATATCAAATGAACAGCTGTGAGAAGATATACAGTCATAAATTACCTGAAGACTAAAGCCAGGGAAAAGTTTATATTAAAGTTTCTCACAATAATAACACACTTTTAAAATAATATTTGTGTTGCAGCTTTGTCAACATTATAAAGCTTCCTCTACTTGCTTTCCTTTTAGTCAGAGTACAGACAAAAGTCAAGAGCATGGACCTACAGTCAGACAATTTGGGTTTAATTTCTGGCTCTAAATCACTACCCATGTGACTCTGCACAAGGTACTGAGTATTAATGTACCTTGGTTTCCTCATTTGTAAAATGCAATAAAAAGAGCATCATTAAGAGACTTTTTATGAATATTAACTTTTCTTTTTTATTACTTTTTTGTTGTTCAAGGGATCAAACCCAGGGCCTCAGGCATGCTAGGCACTCTACCACTGACCTACATCCCAAGCCTCATTGTGAATATTAATTAGCTGTATATAAAAAACCTAGAACAATGAATACCTGACTCATTTTTACATATATGTAAGCATTAGATATTACTTTAAAAAGTTATTTTAAATCAGACAAATTTAGATGGTTCATTTTCTGTTAATCAATTACCAGAACACAACCTATATTAACATATATATAACTATATAACATATATATAACAAATATATATATTACATTTATATATACATATATGTACATATATATAATTTTTTTTTTTTGGCAGTGCCAGGAATCAAACTCAGGGCCTTATGCTTGCTAGACAAGCATTCTACCACTGAGCCACAACCCCAGCCCAGTAACTAAGAATTTAATGTAGGTACAGAAGACTTAATAGAAATGGAAATAGGAGATAGGAAAAAGTATTAAGTTTTTAATCTGCATCTGCACCTTATTAATCATGACTATGTAAGACAAATCATTTAACTTCTCTTGGTCTGATAATTCACACATCAATGAAGTGTTTACAAAAAACTGTTGCAGGAAATAAAACTCAAATGGGCAATACAAATTAAATGTCCTCTACAGATTAAAACCTGAAACATCTTACAAAAATGTCACTTAGTTGGCATTCTTTCTAGAAAGAATAGATTGAAAAGTATGTTATAAAAAACAAGAATGTAAAGTGGTCACAAGTTCATGCTTCTAAAGCAGCTACTCATTTTATATGGACTTCAACAGTAAAGATAAATGTTTATTCTATGAGACCATAAAAACTCTATGCACTTTATGCATTAATAAACTACCTATATGACAATAATATTTAGTTACATATTACTATTTTATAGTTTGCAAAGAATACTTTATCAGTTAAGAAAATATGAATAATACTACAATAGAAAAATCTGAGCAAATCTAACACTTGAGAGAACAGAACTCTAAGAGAAAAGAGAAAGATACTAGTAAAGTAATTTATACACACACACATAATTACAGCAGATACACTGGTCATAACAATTTTCAGGTTTGGGATATAACTCAGTGATAGAGTATTTGTCTAGCAAGGGTGAGTGAGACCTTAGGTTCAATCCCCCTAAACAGCATAAAAAAAAAAAAAAAGAAATTTTCATCAAAAAAGAATGATTCATAAAATGGTTGTCACCAGGCTGAGGCAGTAGGATCACAAGTTAGAGGCTAACCTGGCAATATAGTGAGACCTTTTCTCAAAATAAAGGCTGAGAATATAACTCAGAGGTAGAGCACAGGCCTAGGAAGTGTGAGGCCCTGGGGTTCAATCCCCAGTATCATAAAAATTTTAATTGGTGTCCCTTTATCCTTTTTATAAATGTCATGAGATTGGCAATTTTAGAAAAAAGTAAAATAGTTGTATATTGAGATACAAAATGTAAAAGTAAATGATTCAGATTTCATGTAAACTTAGCAAGTAGAGATACAGGATTGATATTATCATTAATCAAAAGTATTTATGTGTATAGCACATGTTATACTTTTCAAAGCACTTTATAAGCATTTTTTGGATTTATAGTACAGCTGCCTATTCTGTATTTCAGGATTTCTTAAGTAATGAGATTAAACAAGTAACAAAACTAGACCTTAAAAGTATGTCTCCCAAATCATGGTTCAGGGTTATTTTTACTTCTTAATATTCTGAGTCTAATTCATCTATGACAGTCACCACAGTCACCGAACTCACACTCCTATTCTCTGGAGTTTGCTAAGCAACTGCAAAAAGGCTTATGACCCATGCATAATAAAGATGTGAACAGAGATGAAGTCAGGGCACAAGGGAGTCTCAGGAGATAAGTGTGTTGACAGAGTAAGCACTGAGTCCAAAGGCCTTGGGACTACTTGTGACTTATTGGATAATGACAGGAATAAAGATATTTTTCCTGAGCTTCAGTTTCTATTAACACTGAAAAAAGTTGTGACAAAAGGATATGTGAAAAATTTTACTCTAAAAGAGAAGAAAAAGTCCTGATATCAAAGAAGCACAAATACCTTACCATTATTGATAATAGTTCCATATTTATCTTACAATGCCAAATACAACCTTAATGAATTTTTTTTCACATCCTTAAATATTAGGTAATTCACTAAGGTTTTAAATTTTTAAGTATTATTTAACCATGCTCAAGTATCTTACTGAGTCTGTCAAAGTACCAAAGAAAGGAAGATTCCAATTTTCTGCTGACATGTTATTAAAGCAGGTGCAAAACTCCCATCTAGTCAATTATCTCTAGTCTAATTAAAATTCATTTTAATTGTTATGTTTCTCTATAATGATATCACAAATTCACTCAGATATATTAAGAAAATGTTCTCAGATATGAAGAAATATAATTTTGCTTTTTCTCTTTTTCTTTGCAGTTCTAGGCCTCATGCATGCAAGGTAACAGCTCTAGCACTGAGTGGTACCCCCAGTCCTTAGTCTTGCACTTTACAGATCTTTTATTTACAAATTAAAAATACTTCTTAAAACCCATAAGGTGAGAAAGAAATTGCTTGTTTTTTGTTTTTCTTTTAGTTCAACTAATAACACTTTTTAGAAATGACTTAATCACACAATGTTAACTGAACCAATGAAAACCAATCCTGCAGTAATTTTTAAAATATGATTTTAAAAAAACTGTAGTAATACAATACTACAAAAAATAGCCCAATATTCTTCTTCATTACATATGCATGTAAACCTGAACAAAAGAAAAATGCTTTCAATGTATCTAAAAGAAATCTGAAACATTTTTTAGAAGAATAAGTTCTGCCTCATTGATAAAGCAAGTCTCATTAACATTTAGAGCAAGACTCACTTCCTTACTTTATATCATGAAATATAAAAATATTAGTATTGACCGGACATGATGGCACACACCTGTAATTCCAGCAACTTCAGAGGCTGAGGCAGGAGGATCCCAAATTTGAAGCCAGCCTCAGCAATTCAGTGAGGGAGGCCCTAAGCAACCTAGTGAGACCCTGTCTCAAAATAAAAGTAAAAAGAGCTGGGGATGGGGCTCAGTGATAAAGTGTCCCTGGGTTCAATCCCCAATACCAAAAAAAAAAAAAAAAAAAATTGCGTAGTAAATTAAATCTATTAAATATGCTTTACAAAACATTATGCTCTACAATTTGTTTCTGTTTTGAGATTCTGGACAAATACTTACATTTAAAAGAAATAAAGACAACTGTAGAATGAGAGACTATAAGAAAACCAAACAAGCATATATTAATCAGCTCAATTTAGCCATTCCATAACATATACATATTTCAAAATGCTAGGCCATACACAATAAATATATGCAATTTTGTCATTGATCTAAAAATAATAAAAAACTGAACAAAATTTATAATATGCAGATTTCAAAGATGAAAGCATCCTCACAATCCAAATAAATCAAAATTCACATGCAAAGAATATGTATCACTAAGAGAAAACTTTCTCTCTTGGCTTGTACTCTAGTAGACTGATCCTAAAAAGCTGTGATAAATATTTTAAAAACAAAATTTGCAATAAAAATAAACACAAACATAGAACCTAAAAACCTAAGGCAACTATAATAGATAACCAAATAAAGATTAATGTTCAAACAATCTGTAAAAACAATTGGAAAAATATACAAACTAATGTTAAAACAAGGGCTCAAAGGAGACCCACAGAGCTGTGGCAAAAGTCTAGAACAGGCAAATGGTGGCTGGGTTGTCTATCTGATTTTCATACCCAAGGACCCAGACAACCATTATGGCTGCAGAATTATTTTTCCATAACTGACCTGGATTATATCTTCCTTTATAATACTATGCTCCTTTATAAACAACTATATTGTACATCTTACATATATATCTTTCTATAAAAGACAAAGAGATATTAGTACTCTTATTTCCTTATGATAAATACTCAGAAGTGGAATCTCTTTTTCTTTCCTTTTTTTGTTTTCTTTTTGTGGTGCTAGGGACTGAAACTGGGACCTCACACATGCTAAGCTACTGTACTACCTTGGAACTATAGCCCCAGCCCAGAAGTGGAATTATTTTTACAATGAAACTGAGATCATGTTTTAAAATTTTTGAAAACAATTTTCTAAGCCTTTCCCTAAGATATTAAATATTCTTCAGGGGAAAAAAATAGGAAAAAGTCTAAACTTGCTCTTGGAAATTTAAGAATTTTCCTGTATTTTGTTAATAACACCTATACTTAACACAAACATGCAGTTAACTTATAACCTAAAGATCAGTAAATTACTGTTGATAAAAGTGGGTGAAACCACTTATCACTATATAATCTATATGCTTCTATTTTGTATTTCATAAAGCAATAAGTCCATCATAAAACTCTGTACTTTACTCGAAAGCCTTATCTAAACACATGCATTATGAGTCCCTTCCTAGGTTTCAATCAGTGAAAACCCACTAGGCAGTATGAGCAACTAAAACACCAACCAATCACTCTGAACTTCACTATCAACTGAGCTGAAGGCTCATTTAGCATGTTATTGAAAATTAAGCAGCATTAAGTCTAGGTAACGAAGAAACTGGCTGTCATTTCACTGTTTTCTGTTTTGTCATTATAAACAGGCTTTAAGACAATTTTTCTTCTGCAAATTACAGGAACGAGAACAAGGTAAGAGGCTAAATGTTTCATATTTGTTTACTAAGTTTAATTTGAGAACACAAAGAAACTTGGGAGGGAAACATTTTTTTTAACTTAATTTAATCCTACAACAGGTTTTAAAGGTAACAGGAAATAAATTTGGAGAAAAATTTGGTTAATTAGCGAAAATTTCCACCAAAGTGTAATTATTAATGTAAGCCCAAATCTAAGATAGCTAAACTCAAATTAAACTGGAAACTCCTTGACAGATTCTACTACATTTCTCAAAATTTCCAGAAGTCAAGTTCTGTTTCCTAAAAGGATGTTAGCTATTGCTATTAATAGTATTAAATTGATTACAATCATAGTATCTATAGTGTTAAATTGATTATAATAATCTGAAATAATGAAAAAAATCAATCAACTTTTTTCCCTCCTAAGGAGCTGATGTTTTTTATTTTCCTTTTTATACTAAAAATTATTGCTTTTATTAAATAGGAACTGATTTCAATCTACATCATAATGATATTATATTATAGATTCAGAAAATGACCAATGACATCAAGGTAAGAGCTGGAATCATTTCTTGATAAAAAACAAATGAATATAAAATGCAAATGAAACCATTAATTCAAATCAGAATCAAAAATCAGTTTCAAACCCTACCAGTCTCTAAACTTATTTAGAACATAAATGTAAATTTTTATTTTGTGAAACAAATACACTTAGAGATAATAAACAGATTTTCATCAAGAAAAGGAGAAGGAGGGCTGTGGGTACAGCTTTGTGGTAGAGTTCTTGCCTAGCATGTGCCAAGCCCTGGTGCACCTCAGCACCACAGAATGGAAAAAACCAACAAAAGGAAACTTTGGACCTGCTAAGTGGGGTTATCAAGTGTAACAGCAACTCCATGTGGACTGTGTATGAACTGCCAGTGGAGATGCTGTTACTGTTGATGGTCACCAACTTGCTATAATACAAAGGCATAAGAAGACAAAACTGTGATTACTTGATTCTCATTCCCTTAAGGAGGAAAAACAGTAACCTTTTGTTTCTTTTATAAAACTGACAAAATAAGTAAGAATGAATGTCAACTGTCTTAAATTCAAGTGCTATGTCAAAATGGAAGAGGATCTGAGTCATCATTAAGAAATGGTGTACAGGAAAATGACCTATGAATTGACAGACAGTATGGCTAAGTTTGTCTGTCACTTCTCTAGGCCAATATTCTGTATGTCTCTTCTACTTCAAATTAGAAATCAACTAATGCCACGCAAACAACACAATGGAAGATATAGATCTTTAACACAACCATGTATTATCAAATAAAATGTAAATGATACCTAATGAAAACTTGTTTCTGTTTTTTTGACGTAGTTATTTTACCTACTTAACAGATCAATCAACATGTATACATCTTTACTGTAAATAATAACCAATTAAACCAGTCTGCTGAGGGATGGGGATGAAGTTCAATGGTAGAGTACATGCTTAAGCATTTTCAAGGCCCTGGGTTCAATCCCAGCACAGCAAAAACAAACAAAAACATAATTTGTTCTACTTATGAATACTGTATACTTATGATCCACCTCAATTGCTTCAAGAAAATGTCCTAAAAATCTTGCTGCTGCTCTCTAAATACTAAAAAGAAAGAGAAACAAGGGCAGGAGCTTATAAAAGTTTCCTTAAAAGAAACACTGAGTGTGGAATTTTAAATAATAAGGTGTATATTATCTCAACTATAATCATTTTAATTCTTAAGAGTTATTAAGGGTATTATTCATTCACAACTGACCAAGCTCTTAATTATAACAACATAGCACAATTCTTAGACTAAAAAGTGTAAATTATTTAGCTCTCTTTGGTAATAATACTGAGAAAGCTATCCAATAACCTCCTGTTTTCTAGCTGCTAGTTTCTGCTCCTAAAATATACCCTACTCCTCTACCCACTAATTCCTTAATTTAGTATTCAAATTTCTCTATTTTCTTAGCAACTACCTTCTGTTCCCTTCACACACCCCACAGTCACACCCCCCAGTCCCAGTGTGGTTCTTATACACATGCTGTATTTTCCCTCCTCAAGGAGGAGGGAAATGCTACCATTTGCAAAACACTTTACCCCACTTCCTACCTAATCCTCCAGGTCCAACTGAACTACCATATCTTCTATGAATGAAGCCAAGAGCTCTTTTATGGTTCCATGTCTGCCCAGGACATAGCCTCTAGCTCTTCCCACTAAGCCATGTTGTCAGAGTGTCAGATGACCCATGAAGGAGCGATACAACCTATCTTTCTAACAAAAATGGGCCAAGTGCAGTGTCACAGTGATGCATGCCTATAATTCCAGGAAATCAGAGGCTGAGGCCAGAAGATCACAAGTTCAAGCCTCAAAAATTTAGGACACCCTGTCTCAAAAACTAACCCCCAAAATGGAGGGGAGAACTGGGATTATAGTTCTGTGGTATCAGTGGTAGGGTGCCCTTGGTTCAATTTCCAGCACCAAAGATAACAAATAAAACAAGAACAACAACAACAGCAACAAAAAAAACCCTCAAGTACTCGATATGTGCCTATAGGTGACTCAAAAAAAAAAAACCTTTAAAACTGAAAACTTTTCAAATACATGCATTCACAGAAGGACTGTTAAAGAAATAATGATAATATTGACAATGAAAAGTATAACTTTTTATAAAAATGTAGCAACAAGGTAGGGACATTCAAGTTCATGTCTATAGTCTCAAACTCCCCCATTTACTCTTTAGCCTGCATTCCTCAAATTCTTCACTGGGTCCTCAATTGATTAAATATATAAACACCTAAAAATGTATTCAAACTCTTTACTCATGCTATAGCACAACTTAACCATATTAAACATTACTCAAAGAAGATGAAAACCTAGAATGTATTTTAAAAAGGAATGATAAATATTCCCAGTCCCTCATCTGCTAAAAACAGCAACAGGTAGGCCAGGTGGGGTGGCGCATGCCTATAAACCCAGCAATTTGGGAGGCTGAGGCAGGAGGACCACAAGTTTGAAGCCAATCTCATCAACTTAATGAGACCTTGCCTCAAAATAAAAATAAAAATAAAAAGTTCATTGGTAAAGCACACTGGGTTTAATCCCCAGTACCTGCCTCATCACCCCAAAATAGGAAGAAGGGCTGGGGATATAGCTCAGCAATAGAGTGTTTGCCTAGCATGCACCAGAACCTAGGTTTGATCCCCAGCACTGTGAAAACCAAAACAAAGAAAACCCCAAAACAGCAACAACATATATTATCAGAAGCCTCCCTAACATTATCAGAAGATAAACTAGCTAGACTATCATCTCATTAGAAGCAGTTAGTCTTGTTCCTGCAACTATTAGCAGTGCCTGGCACTGACCATTTATGGAACCTACCATTTATGGAACACTGTGTTTTAACACCAAGTCCTTTACATTTATTATTTAGTATTTGTAACCATCTACCCCTAACTATTGTTTTTCCTATTTCATAAACAGAGAGGTTAATTCTTCAGAGTCTTCCATACAATATGCAAAAAGCACAAGAGGAAAACTGAAGGTTCTAAAGCACAATCATGATCTTGTTCCAAAACTATAAAGTTACTATAAGTCACACTGGATGATTTTATAGTTTATAACATATGCCTCAATAAAGCTTAAGAAAACTAATGAAGCAGATTTTATTACTGACAGATGTTATTACTGAAACAAACTACAAGATACAATATTTTAAAAAATGCACAGAGCAGTAGATGTGGATATTTTTTATAAATGTATGTATTTATATTTTACATATAAATATAAATGTGGGTGGAAGAATTCATTTTGATCTGGGAAGATTCAGAAAGAACCATGAATAATGACTTCCTAAAAAAGGATCTGGTGTCTGAAATAGGAAAGAAAAAATGCTATTTTTCACTGTATAAGCTTTTCTACATTGAACTATTTACTATATGTATTGTCTTTCCACATTTAAAAGAATAATAAACAAAAAATAACTAGGAGTATAATAACCAATGTAATGTCACTTAGCTATATTATAGTTTCCTAAATTTTAAAGTACCTAAACAATTATATAATGTCATTTCTAATCAAAAGGGGAGTAGACTCAAAATAAGAAAATGATTCTAATTCCTAAGGAAAAATTACATTTCAGGCTCCACACCTAAACACTGTTCATCTTTGGAGTCCCCAACACTTTAAACTAGCATAATAAATTCTCATAGGAAAAAAATAGCCTTTCTTTCTAATTATCAATATTGGAAAAAAATCTAGTGTTTGCTAATATGTTGAAATATGAAAAAAACCTTTGGAAATTACATTTCATTACTTCCAAAAGATTGCTATTTTCTAATATTTTATTTAAAATATATAAGAAGCCGGTGTGGTGGCACATGCCTGTAATCCCAGCTATACTAGAGGCTGAGGCAGGAGGGCTGCAAATTTGAGGTCAACCTCAGCAACCTTAGCAAGGCCCTAAGCAACTTGACAAGACCCTGTCTTAAAATAAAAAATAAAAAGAGTTGGGGATGTAACTCAGTGGTTAAGTACCCCTGGGTTTAATCCCCAGTACCTAAATAAATAAAAATAAAATATATAAGAATCTCAATAGTTTAAATGATTTTTTCCACGTTTGAAGAGAACATAATTCACTTTAAAACAATGAAAAATTTCACAAAGAGTTCTACCTGTTGATCAAGGATTCCTCTTTTGTCTTATGATGAAACACGGGAATTGGAACACCCCAAACTCTTTGCCTTGATATACACCAATACGGCCGCCTGTCCATCATGTCAACCATTGCATTCAGTGCTGCTCCTGGAATAAACTTCACTGTCTTTAACAATTCCTGCAATTGATTCATAAATCATGACTAATGAGAGAGAGCTGAACAAATTTCTCTAGAACTGCCATTATTTTTCCTAATGCAGTGCTTCATTTTGGACATTGGCAGTCGTTCACATACCCCTGACCCTCCCAAAACAAAAGAAAAAACTAAAGATTTCAGAGCAAATGGGGTAAAATAGAGTCAAGGACTTAATAATTATTATAAAGAGCAGACTATATCTTTGGAGGATGTAATAAGAGATGTTATACCAATTTCCAATTTATGCAAACCCTAGATCAAAACTGGTAACAAGGCTGGGCATGGCAGGATACACCTATTAATCCAACTACAGAAAGAACTATGAATAATGACGAAGCTGAGGTGGGAGGATCATGAGCACCCAAGTTTGAGACCAGCCTAGGCAATGTAGTGAGACTCCATTTCAAAAACAAAAAAAAACTGGTAATAAAATGTTTAGTACCAATATTAAATATATTTCATTAAACTATAGCTAAGATGAATGCAAACTTGATTTTAATCATTTTTGTACACACTTCAGAAATAAGCTACTGTCCTAGGTTTACAAACAAGGATTACAATATAATCTGATTTTACGTAGCATAGGTTACAATACAGAAAACACTTTCCCAAAATACCAGTTAATTCCTACTTATTTATCATCCTTTAAAAATTCCCCCATTCTTTATTCCCTCAAAAAGTTGTGAACTACCAGCATTTGATTTCATTTGTATTACCAAAAGATAAATTGAATAGCACAAATGGTTGGTATTAATCCCCCAAAAAAGTCAAAATATACTAACCTCATTTAAAAAAAAATCTCTTCATTATAAAAAAGCATTTTGTACTGGGTGTGGAGGTGCACACATATAAACCCAGCGGCTGGGGAGGCTGAGGCAGGAGGATCATGATTTCAAAGCCAGCCTCAGCAAAATCGAGGCGCTAAGCAACTCAGTGAGACTCTACCTCTAAATAAAAAACAAAAACGGGCTGGGAATGTGGCTTAGTGGTAGAGTGTTCCTACGTACCCAAAAACAAAAAAAGAATTTTGCTAAGCAGGTTTAAATGGCTTCTTTGCCTACCTAAACTGAAGTCTCCCAACCCCTACAACCTTTTGGAGCAACAGCACCATTTCTGTAATTCAATTTTATTAATACTTGATTTTGAAAGTCAAGAAATGTGAATACTGACTGGATTATTAGATTTTGTTAAGGACTTTTTAAGGTGGTGATAATGGCATTGGATTTATGCTTTTTCTTTCTTTTTTTTTTTGAATCAGAAATTGAAACCAAGGGCACTTAACTACTGAGCTACATCCCCAGGACCACTCCCATTTTTTTTCTTTTGAGACGGGTTCTCACAAAATTGTGTAGGACCAAGGTAAGTTGCTAAGGCTATCCTTGAACTTGTGATCCTCCTGCCTCAGCCTCCTGCACTGCACCAGTTTACAATTATGCTTTCAGATATACATGGTGAAGTATCACCTAAAAGAAAAAATGCCTGGTATTTGCCTCAAAAAAATTCAGTGGTTTTGGGGAAAAGGTGGGTGGTAGGAGGGAAAAAGAACTGGCCAAAAATTGATTATTGTTGAAGCTGGAAGATGGAAAGGTGGCAATAAACATCTCTACTCTTGCAACTTCTACAAAAAGCAACTGAAAATAATCTATTAAAAAAACTGGGGGCTGGGTACAGTAGTACACACCTGTGAACCCAGTGACCTGGGAGGCTGAGGTAGGAGGATCTCAAATTTGAGGTCAGCCTCAGGAACTTAGCAAGACCCTGTCTCAATATAAAGAATAAAAATAAAAGGTACAGGGATGTAGCTCAGTGGTAACATGCCCCTGGATTCAGTCCCCAGTTCAATACTACCAAAAAAAAAAAAAAAAGAAAGAAAGAAAGGAAAAAAGTTAAAAGTAACTGGGCTTCAACAACTTATATTAGACTTTGATGTTCTGCAACTAAAAAGTTGTTTAGAGATAGAAGTTACAAATGTTAATGTTTTATAAGTAAGAAGGAAGATAGGCTTCACAAGAATGAAACAAGGACCCCAAATTGCCAAGTCAATAAATGAACCGGCTAATTCCAGTAGTAGCTTATTTGCAAACTATACAGCAAAATATCTGTATATTCAGACTAGTTAACAAGTATATAATTTGTGCTCTTTCATTCAAAAGAACCATTTGTGAAAGATACACACATATGCACATATATACACATATACTAAAACACAAAACATCCATCAGTATACACACAGATACACATGTATATTAAATGAAAGAGCGCAAATTCGTATTAAATATCTAGAATGCCAGTTATAAAGTATTTGTTAATTCAAAACTACAACCCTTTCAATGAATTGCTAGTTCAACCTTAAGGAAACAAAGGGTTTACAAAGTTTACTGAATGCCTATTATATGCCAAACATTGTTCTGAAAACTTTTGCTCACTTACTCTACAATGTGAGCATTACTATCACCTTGATATGGATGAAGAGGGTATAGAAGTGAATTTCTTGGATATTAAAACTGTGTTAAACTCAGTTCTGTCCTAATTCTATGATACTTTCACTATATGGGGCAGGGAAAGGGAAAGAGGGGCAGGAAAAGGGAAATGGAAAATCAATTAACCTCTTCAAGCCTATTTCCCACACATGCATGATGAAAGAATAAAATCCAAGGACCTTTCAGACCTTTCTAACTCTACAATGCTAGGAAAACAAATTAAAAAGCAACAATACTTTCTACTCCAAAACCCCACCTCACCCTCACATCTAATCCTTTGATACGGTGAGAAAGATAAACCCAACCCCTTATAGTAGAAGGCCTTTCATACCTTGGCTGTAGTCTTTATATCTGTGATATTTATAAACCACTGCTTGCTTGCACGAATAACCACTGGTTTCTTAGTCCTCCAGTCATAGG
This sequence comes from Sciurus carolinensis, assembly GCF_902686445.1. Lineage (NCBI taxonomy): Eukaryota > Metazoa > Chordata > Mammalia > Rodentia > Sciuridae > Sciurus > Sciurus carolinensis. Next base: position 65,342,225 of record NC_062224.1, read on the forward strand.
GATAGCTGTGTATCAGTTTTTCCTCTTTCAACAAATTCTTTGAAGTTTGAAGCATCTTTATGACTAAAAAAATTAGATTAGACATAATGAAGTAGTACTATGTTTTGGCAGGAAGTATTAGAAGGGAGAATAGTTATCAAAGTTTACTGCTGGTTGCCTTTCAGAAAACACACCATTATGTTATCAACAGGTACAGTACTTACCCACATCAGTTCCCTCTTCAAGGACTGCTTTCTTGTGAAGTTCAGGACCTGCTTCACTTGTGAAAATCCCACCTTCATCCACCAAACAATCCTACAAAGCGTCATTTTGAACAATTAAAGCATCAAGACATTTAATCTTATGACAATCTGAAAACAATATATATAAAACATCTCAGTACAGCCTATTCTTTCTCTACATTGAAAATTTGGATACTTCTGATTCAATCAATAGAAATTTGTGAATTTTAGATATTTAAATCACCAAAGGCAAAATATATTATTAAAGTATATACCTAAAGCATAACAAAAAGTAACAAAATATACAAAAACATATTAACTGGACTCTATTATTTAGAGACGAATGGCAGTATACACAGTCTTTCACTGGGCTTTTAACTAAATGGAAAAACTAGCTCAGTAATTGAAGTGCATAAAATAGATTTAGAGAAGATTATTTAAGTAAAAAAACACAACCACCCAAACTGTCCTTTTTAACTACTTAATAAAATCTACTTGTCATTTTCTAGGAACTGAGAGTAATTTGTCCATGTGACTTAACACTTAAAAAAAAGTACAGGTCAACCTCAACAATTATGTGGGCTGGGTTCCAGACAACCTCAACAAAGCAGTATCAATAATTAAGGTCGTCACATGAAATATTTTGTTTCTCAGTGCATAGAAAATTTGCTTATGTTTCTGTAGGATATTAAGTGTACAACTGCATTATGTCTAAAAACATGATGTACATACCATAATTTAAAAATACTTTATTATTAAAAAATGCTAATGATTATCTGAGCTGTTGGGAAAATTATGCCAATAGATTTGCTTGACACAGGGTTGCCACAAACTTTCAATCTGTAAAAAATGCAGAATCTGTGAAGTACAATAAAATGAAGCACAATAAAATGAGGTATGTGCATATTCAAAGTGTCCCCACATCATATATTCCTCAGTTCTAATTTTGTTTTGATTTCATGTTAATTCTGAATTACTGAAGCTTTAGGATACTGCATAAACCTAAGCATTTCATAATTTAATTTGTTGACCAAAATTATTATCAAGAAATAGAGATGTCAGTTAGAATTTATCACTTTCATTCCATAAGACGAATAATTAAAAAGAAAATCGAAGAAGAGTACCATCGGTAGGTTGTGCTGAGAGGCGACACTGTAATCTTCCATACCATGAGCTGGGGCTGTGTGAACCAATCCTGTTCCTTTTGCCATGGTCACATGAGTTGCAGGTAAAAGAGGAGAGACTTTATCGGGAATTAAAGGATGACTACAAGTACCATTTTTCAAATCTACACCTGTGGGGAAAGAAAACCACTATTAAGAATGGTTTTATATTTACCTTCTAAAAGCCGTTATTACGATGTTAGAAGAAGAGAAAGAAATTCAAGTACAGAAAATAGCCTACACAATGGTACTTGGTGAGTGTTGGTTCTAAAGGTACCAAATGAGGAAGCCCAAGTTGTCAATCTGCTATATACATTGACAAGGAAAATATTTCTGTCTTCAGATCTATAAGTATGACCTAAGTCAAGTAAATATGCCTGCTTTATGTCTTTTACATTTTTATGCAATCTGTTATGCACTGTGGTTTCAGATGTACAATAATTTGTACAGTGGTTTATTCCCAAGTATGCCTTAAGCAAAACAAATGTATTTTTTTCTATATAGTTCCTTACCTTAATAAATATGTAACACAAATTTAAGCAAACTTTTTTATATATTTGTAAACTACAAATTAAAAAAATGAACATTTTGTAGAGTATGTAGTTTGCATACTCAAGGTGAGAATTAAGTTTTAAATAAACCTATAATATTTTTTCTGAAAAATAAAAAAAATCGAATGGTTTTATGAAATTCTACCTCTGTAAGTTTAGCAACAGCACATCAGGTTAAAGTGCAAAACCTAGGATGAGACTGGCTGGGTTCCAACCCTGGATTCCCTTTTACTTACTTTATGACTTTTAGAAATTTATCAAATACAGATAATTGGGTGCCTCCCTCAGTAGGTTGTTGTGAAGAAAGTGTTAATATATTTTAAGTGTTTGGGGCACTTAGTACAATACCTGCCACAAAATAAATACTTGAATATTTTAGCAATTTTATCCATTGTTACCTATTATAACAAACAGGTACTCAAAAAATTCCAAGGAAACTTCTCAAAGTTACACAAAATTATGTAAATTTTGGAAGAAAAAGAAATCCTAGTTCAACAGGTAGATGACCTGTTCTGACACTCTCTGTAGGAAACCACTGCTGCTGTTTTCCTAATGTTGCTCTAAAAAGGTAACAGATGATAAATAATACATGATAGTCAGTTGATAGTAACTCAACTTCTTCACAATACTACTACAAAATGAGAAATCAATTTCAGAAAATGTACAGGATATGTCTGAGATCCCATGGTTTCTAAATGATTAAACCCAAATGTCAAGGCAAGTTTAACTCCAATTTTAATGTTCTATATAAGTCTAGCTTCCCTTAATAATGTATCATAGGAATGGAGATGTAGCTCAGTGGTAGAGAACTTGCATAGCATGCGTGAGGCCCTGAGTTCAATCCCCAGCATCACAAAAAGAACAAAAAAACCCATACTCATCATCTATTAATTTTTCTATACCATTATTAATGTCTATCACCTCTACTATCTCGAGTTAAGTTCCATAATCTAATCTCTTTTGTGTGTTCTAAAAATAACACACAGATTTGTTAAAAGGATTAATAACTTAGTTCTACTGAATAAGTCTGTTCACTTTGTATACTCTTTCCAAGTTAATGGGACTTCCATGGCCCTTACTCCTCAGATCTTTCCCACAAGTAATTTTTCATTTCCAATTAAACAAACTTTTTATTTTTCTTTTTGTATTGGGAATTGAACCCAGGGATGTTTTACCACCAAGTAAACCCCGCAGTCCTTTTTATTTTGAGATAGGTCTTTTGCCTAGATGCTGAGACTGGGCTCAAACTTGCAATCCTTTTGCCTTAACCTCCCAAGTCGTTAGGACTGCAAGCATGTAACACTGTGCCTGGCAATAATAACTTTCAAAACAATCTATCATTGTAGAGAAATTTCTCCATAAGACCATAAGGTCAGTCCCATGACCTTATGCTATATTATTTATGCACTTTTACTATGATAATCAAAGGCTTGGGGAAAGTAAATTTAATGAAGTTTATGCCTACACTTTTGTATCTACTATCTAATATTCTCCATTAAACATCCCCCACCCCAAAAAAATCTCAAAGTAATTATTAAGAATAGTTCATATTTTCTTGAAAAGAAACTATTGAATACAAATTACTCCATTTAAGCTCTTCAATATGTCTACTATTTTAATACTTGTTTTATCAAGAACAAGAAGGGTACATAAAGGGCTGGGGTTGTGGCTCAGTGTAGAGCACTTCCCTGGCATGTGTGAGGCCCTGGGTTCGATCCTTAGCACTACATATAATAAATAAAAGTCCACCAACAACTAAAAATAAAAATAAAAAAAGAATGCAAATATAAGAAGGATATATAATCCTCTGCAATGTGGAAACTCAAAATGGCAACCCAAAAAATCTCTGCAAAGTAAAAATTTGAAACACTTTTGCCATCTAGACAAAAGATCTCTAAATTTAACCTTAATTCTTTAAAAATCTTGTGATTTTTCAGCCTCTGTGGTAATATCTACCTTGTCAATGAAGTCTATAATATGGTTGAAGTAAAAAAGATTGGGGAAAAGTATGGAGTAAAGAACATACAGGGTTCTCTAAAATACCTTTGCACCAACAAAAATTAAACGGTCTTACACATTCTGTAGCTCCCAGCTCCCTTCGGCCTTTGACATAAACCCTTTACATTTTGTTAAGGTTGTTTATACTTCTAATCAGCTTGCATCTGAACTGATAAATATAGACTTTCCTATCTAGCTAGGAAAATTCAGAGAATAATGTGTAACAATGTTTAACATAAACAGTATAAATTATCTTCTAGAAATGTAGAGTCACATTTATTTCAATGCATCATGAGGAATGTTTAACAAAGTAGTAAACTCAAATCAACCCAATATTTTGATTACTGTGATGGTCAGAATATCTATAAATCTTCACCTGAAAATGTTGAAATAACCTCAAATGTTGTTTCCAAAGTAGAGGCAACAGATGATACTTTATCTGCAGCCAGTATGTAGAGGTCTCCAGAAGCGGAACATTTCACAACAGCATACCTAATACAGAATTTTAGGAAAATATTACTAATAATGGAAAAAAAAGCATAGATAACATTTTAGTTTCTTTTTCTTTTCTTTCTTTCTTTCTTTTTTTTTTTTTTTTGTGGTGCTGGGAATCGAACCCACGGCCTTGTGCTTGCAAGGCAACCACTTTACTGACTAAGGTATCTCCCCAGCCAACATTTTAGTTTCTAATATCAATTTAGAAAAATGAATTTCAAGATTGAAAAACACTATTTTCAAGGTGCTCCATACTTCCTGTTTTGTTTTCCAAAAAAGCTGAAAATATGGTCTTAAAAGGAATATTCTAAAGCTTAACAAATCTGTGAACATAATAATTGAGTTACAATTCACTAGATTTTTACAAGGATAATTTACAAAATAAATTCAACATAATTTTAACGACAGAATGAATTCTACTTGTGGATAAAACAAAAATTACAATAATATACCTACTTTGATTCTGGCATATAGCATACAGCCTGATTGGCTGGAATTGTCCAAGGTTGAGTAGTCCAGACTAAAAAACTAACAGGAGATGAATCACCTATGAAAATAAAGTTGCAAGTATATTAGCAAATAATATGATTCATAACTTATAATTCTATAAACTAAAGCAATGAAGAAATCTTACTTATAAGAGATGCCAATTTAGGAGGTGGTTTCAAGAGAGGAAATTTTACATATATTGAACGACTGACGTGCTCAGGATTATATTCAAGTTCTGCTTCAGCCAAAGCAGTCCTAAGGTTTAAAAATGTTAAATGTAAATATTTGAAAGCTTCAAAAATTCATTCCCTTTAATTATGAAAGAACACATGTATACCTTGATGAGGGAGACCAAAAGACAGGTTTGTAAGAGCGATAAACCAAGCCCTAAAAAAGACATAAGCATATTACACTAAAGCTGAAATTCTGTAATATATATTTTAATACACTGAAAGAAAAAAATACTTCATTACCTTTTTATACATTTGATAAAAAATTCTCAACTGTTTGGCTTCATAGTTTCTATCAAATGTATAGTAGCAATTATCCCAATCTGCCATTATTCCCCAACGAAGAAATGCTGATTTCTGTTTCTCAATGGCTGCTTTTGCAAATGACCTAGCTAAAAGAAAAAAAGAAGAAAAAAAGGATAAGAAAAAGCTTTTTAAAAAACTAATGAATTAAAATTCTTAAACATGGTTTAACATGTAACTCTCTAAATGTGGGTGTTATACAGTTTGGAATAGAAAAATTCTAACAGAGATTATTTGAAGAAGCTTCAAAGATTCGAGTTCTAAAATTAAATGGAATTCCAAAAGTTAAAATTTTATTACTGTCTTCTGTATTCTCTAGACTATATATAATGACCTCTAGAAAACTGGAAAAATATTATTTCTTAACTTAAGAAAAAGGGAATAATTTTCATTTCATTACACATACATACACAAATTATTAGTATATCAAATCTAAGTAAATAACATGCTTCACAGAACAGTAAAATAATCTTCATAATCATATCCAAATAAATAACAGTATACTCTGGCCAAATCTAAAGGAAAGGGTCAAATAGGATAATAATTCAAACTATATATATTTTAAAATTTACTTCTGGTTTAGGACCTGAAACCCTATCCAGGAATGTTAAAAAAAAAAAAAAATTACCAAAACAGTAACTTAACAAAACATCACTGAACACTTGAAAAATGCAGTTTGGGCAAAAGTCTTTACTTCCATCTCTACAGAGAAATGCTCACAAAAATCAACTGAGCAAAATCTGAGTTTTTTGTGACAGAGTAGTTCCCCACAGATCTCATTATAACCAAAACAAAATGAAATTTCCTTTGGTAAAGCATTGACTTTTTTGAATAACCTCTCAGTGTTTACAAATATCATTTTAATTACTGTAAAACAGAAATTGAGATTATTTACCTTTCTCTCTAATTTCCATGGCTGAAAGATTCTGAGCTTTTCCACCAAGTTCTGATAATACTTTTATTTCAATGGGCAACCCATGACAATCCCAGCCAGGCACAAAATGTATTTTGGAACCTCTCATCATATGGTATCTATTGGCTATATCTTTCAAAATCTGAAAAGATAAATAAAACAGTAATCACCATTTGTATGTAAAGCATGTGGTTGGTCCATAATTTATGGTCTTTTCTTAATACCATTTTTAGACACAACAGCCAGGTGCAGAGCTGCACACCTATAATCCCAGTGACTTGGGAGGATGAGTAAGAGGACAACAAATTTGAGGACAGCCTGGGCAACTTAGTAAGACCCTGTCTCATAAGAAAAGAAAAAGCACCCTTGGGTTCAATTCTCAACACCAAAAAAGCAGACAAAAAACACTACAAAAGCCTAATTTTAAAAGGATTTATATAAAATAACATATCAAATCTAATTTAAGTGTTACACAAAAATAACAGATAACTGAAGTTTTAAAATGCCATTAACTCTACTCAGGAAAAAAAAGAGATTTATAAGAGAAAGATATGCCTAAAATTACTAATTCACTTTTTAAGTTGCAATATGGAAAAAAAGCAACCCATATTACTGTCCTTCTCTCCTTCCCTTCCTTTCTTTTTGCTGTACTGGGGATTAAACCCAGGGCTTTGTGCATGCTATGCAAGCACTCAACAGTGAGCTACATTCCCACCCCTTTTTATTTCAAGACAGGGTCTTGCTAAGTTGCTGAGGCTGTCCAGGAACTTAAAATCCTCTTGCCTCAGTGTCTAGAGTAGAGATTACAGATGGACACCATGCCCAGCATCTATGTGGCTCACATTCATAGTTTGTGTTCTATTTCTACTGAATAGTACTGCTTTCAAGTATATAAAGAAAATGAAATCAATCACCTGAACTAACAAGTATACTTAATAAGGGATTTTCTTCTTGTGGGGGGTGTGCCTGGGATTCATTCTCAGCCCTTTTTATTTCTAATTTAGAAACAAGATTTCGCTGAATTGCTTCAAGCCTCACTAAGTTGCTGAGGCTGGCTTTGAACTCTCCACCTCCTGTCTCAGCCTCCTGAGTCGCTTAGATTACAGGCATGCGCCACAGCGCTGAGATAAATAATTTAAAATAGAGGAATAACCTTAAGGCAAACACCAATTGAAGTTTCCTTGTGGTAAATAACAAGAGTATAAGGGAATGAACAAGAACAGTCCAAAGCAGCCTATTTTTCATTGCTGAATGGCATCAGAACTAAACTGTTTTAATTGCTACAGCATATTTCTTATGTGGTACAGCAAGTCATTCCTTAACTTTCTTTAAATTTCCTTGACTCTTCACATTCATTTTCTTCATCAAACTCATTTACTTTCAAGATTCACTTTTGTCTACTAAGTTCATTTTTAAATGTTTGTATTAATCTGTTGTTTCTGATTATAAGAGTAATGTAAGGTCCTTGTTCAAAATATGCAAATGTTACAAAAACAAAAAATACTAAGCTTTAAATTTTTAATAAAATTAGATTCTAATATAATATACTTTTACAATTGTTTTTCTCTTCTAATAGTATTTGGACATCTTTCATACCAATACCTATAGACCTACCTCATTTCTTTTACAATTATATACACTTCATTGCCAAGATTTATTTAAGCAAGCTCTATTAAGGTCATCTAATATGAGCCAATATAAGAGCAAAACAGAATGGCTAATATTTCTTGTACAAAAAGCACACCTGCCTCATTTATTTATTTATTTATTTTTGCTCTTTTAGTTATACACACTTGCCTTTTCTAATAAAATTTCTAAAATTTCAACTGGTCAAAGCATCACAAAAATAGTTTGATTATTAGAAGACAAAATGTATCTAGTATGTATGATTTAATAAGAATCACAGAACCATGGTAAAGGAATATACAGCACTGAAAAAGCTATTTTGTTGTTTGGAAATGAAATCTGTTTAGATCATTACCACATGACATCAACCCAAAAAAACAACTGGACCTGAGTTAGATATTAATAATAATAAATCAACATGAAAATCAAAGCACATAAAAATCAAAAAGGCAAATTTAGATCCTATATTTGGCCTTTCAAATTAGCAATAATATTCAGTATTAGGTAAGTATAATAGGACCAGTCTCTCGCATCTGGCATAGTATAGAATGTGACATAATATACTGAAAAGCAATGTACACTAACTATTCAGCAATTCCTTTGTTTTTTGTTTTGTTTTATTTTATTTTTATTTGAGATGGCATCTTATTATGCTAAATTGCACAGGCTGGTTTTGAACTCCTGAGCTCAAGCAATTCTCCCACCTCAGCCTTCCAAGTGCAAAACAGGTGTGCACCATCATGCTCAACTCTGCTTCTTTTTACTGATATTATAAATACTAAGGAAAGACCTTAAAATGTTAAGAGCATTTGTGTCTGGATGGTAATATTAGGGTACTTTTAATTTTCTTCTTTCAATTTTTCTGTACTTTCTAAATCCATCTCCATAAGAAAAAAAATTAACTTTTAAGAAGGTTCAAAATAGACCTTCACTTCTAGTAAGATGGAGTAGAAGTACTTTCCCCTATTCCTCCAATTTAATACACTTTTAAAACCTGGACATTATACATTAAAAAAAAAAAAAAATGAAGGAAGACTCTAAAAGCAAAGAAGATAAGACGGTTTAGTGACATTGGGACCAAAACTAAAATGCTAAGTTCCTTGGGTTTTCTTTCTGCTTTATATATCCAAAACTTAGAACTAAAGAAGCCAGCAACCTGCAAAAACCAACAGGTACAGACCAAAAAAAAGCTATAGCAAAAGTCTATTCTCCTAAGTAAAGAAACAGGAAGGGGACAGTCTAGCAAGAGAGAGGACATTAAAGCAGTAGCTTCTCTACTCTAGCCAAACCATCTCCTCACCTCCACCTCTTTGACAAAATACTGAGTGATGTGCCCAGACACCTATTTCACTAATTTATTCCAAGCTACCCTAACCTCTTCCGGCTGGGCCGTACTAAGAAAGCCACATAGGTAGGTAGTGGGGATCTTCTCTTCACTGGGTGGTAATGACACCTCATCTGCCTAGTCAGCAGAGACCATGTGGGAAGCCGAAACGCCTGCTCTCCCCTGGCAGTAACCCCACATTCCTCCCTTTTTCCACTCTGCGGTGTCAAAGGAGGATTAGTGCAGTAGGAACTTTCACCACTGCCCACTGATAACAAGGCAGACTATCACCTCATATCCAGCAGAGTGTCAGTGAAGGCCTAGGCAGAACTCCCACCCCTTCCAACAGTAAGGAGGAATTCCCTTCAGGGTCGAGAGAGGTTGAGTGCAGAATCTGAGTTTCTACCCCCACCTAACAGAGAGTGCTCTTCTGCCAGGGCAGTATCAGAGAAAGTCAACTAAACAGATATTTAAGTATGTTTCAAAATCCCAGAATATCCAAAATGTCAAGGTGTTAATTTTTTCAAAAGTATCACTCATAATACCAAAAACCAGGAAGATCTGAAAAACAAAATGAAAAAGACAATAAACAACCAACACTGAGATGACAGAGATAACTAGACCCAAAGACTTTAAAGCAGTCAAGACGAAAATGTTTCATATGGAATTTTGAACAAGCTTGAATTTTTTGAAAAAGTTGAAATCCTAAGCAAAGAAACAGAAAGCCTCAGCAAAGAAAAAGAATATATAGGGCTGGGGAGATAGCTCAGTCGGTAGAGTGCTTGCCTTGCAAACACAAGGCCCTGGGTTCGATCCCCAGTACCGCCAAAAAAAAAAAAAAAAAAAAAAAAAAAGAATATATAAAGAAAAATCAGACAAAAAATTTAAAATGAAAATTACAATAATAGGAATAAAAAACTCAGATAGGATCAACTGCAGAATGGAATGAACAAAGGAAAGAACCACTGAACTTGAATATATAACAGAAACTACCCAGTCTAAATAGCAAAGGAAGAACAGACTGAAAAAAACCTGAACATCAGGAACATATAGTACTATAACAATGATCTAACATTCATGCCACTTGTTCTGAAAGAAGACTTTTTCAGATAGAGATGAGAAAGTAAAGATAAATAATGGCTATAAATGACTTAATTTGGCAGATGTAACCCTAAGAATTCAAGAAACTGAACAAACTCCAAATAAGATGAATCTGAGGAAATTTAAGCCAAGAAGCAGCATAATTAAACTTCTAAAAATTAAAGTCAGGTGCCTGTAATCCCAGCAGCTGGGGAAGCTGAGGCAAGGGGATCATGAGTTCAAAGCCAGCCTCCGCAACTTATCGAGGCCCTAAGCAACTTAGTGAGACCCTATCTCTAAATAAAATATACAAAAGGGCTGGGGGTTTGGTTAAGTGGTTAAGCACCCCTGGGTTCAATTCCTGGTATTAAAAAAAAGAAGAAGAAAAAAAGAAAAAGAAAATATGGTGGTTAAAAAAAAAAACTGCAGGGGATGGGTACTAGGGATTGAACCAAGGGGTGCTTTACCACTGAACTACATTCCCAGACCTTTTTTTTTTTTATTTTGAGAAAGGGTCTTGCTAAGTTGCTGAGGTTGGCCTCAAACTTACAATTCTCTTGTCTCAGTTTCCTGAATCACTGGGATTACAGGTGTGCGCCACAGCTCCCAACATGAAAATTATTTTTAAAACATCCATTCAAAGTCTCTGGAAATCATCTTAAAGGCATAAGAAAATGTAGAAACATGTACATAAGAAAAAATCTATAAAAGTTTGGTAAGAAAAGTGAGTTCTATGGTATTGCCAGAAAACCACTCCTCTTCTTCCTCTTAGTTCACTGAGGTGCAGACTCTGCTCCCTACCACCGAGGCCAAACAACACAAGGCTCCCTATTCCCACCACTCCCAATCACAGGGCTGCCTTTGCCAGGAAAGGGAGGACATCTACATGTCTCTTCCTGTCCCAGCTACCTGTGGCTGAGGCTGTTTCAGGAAGTAGGGACTCCCTTCCTTCACTCAACCCTCTTGTGGAATGGAAGCTCTACTATGGGTGTGAATCTGCTGGGAATCCTGGGCTTCAACCACCCTTGCCCAGCTCATTAGATGGTAGTTCCACCCCAGGTGAGGCAGCTCAAAAAGACCTCATGCTACTGCTCATGCCATGCATATTCAGCTCATCTAACACAGATACCCCTCAGATAGAAGGGTACAGTTGCTCCCTTCCCAATTCAAGAGCCCTGGCTGAGAGATTCTGCCTGGGTGAAAGAGCCACAAGAAGTAAAACAAATAGTCCCTAACCTCTTCCCATGAACAGAGCATGGAGCAGTTCAAGCCTAAGGGGACTCTCAGGAACAGCAGAGACTCTGAGGAAAGGCATTTAGGAGAAGACATTCAAGATGGTACCAGCTAAGCTATAGGTCAGACAGTCTGCAAGAGAGAACCAAGGAAAGAAGTTGCTGGCAGGGATTTTACTAGGATCAACACAAACAACAAATACCCCAGGAATAATCTTTCACAGGACCCCAAATTTGATTAGTCTATAAAACAATTTATGTACCCCTGAGTACTGCTGAAAACAACAGAGCAAAAAGCTGGAAGATTTTGAGTCTGAACAGATGAGCTGTCAGGGAAAAAGGATAAGAGCCCTGCCATAGTTACTGTCACTCCTGGAGACTGCGGACATACTCAGAGTCTCACCTCCATAAGAAGCAACATCAGAGGTTCCACACTGCAGAAGAGTAAAGGGGGGAAAGAACGGACTTCATGAAAATAGCTAGCCAATAAACATATAAACAAGCAAATAACAATTACAAGTTTCTGGGAGTGGTGGAGACCATTATTCAGATTTACTACATAATCTTTAAAATGCCCAATTTCTAACAAAAATTATAATACACAAAGAAATACAAAAATATGATCCATACTTTGGGAAAAGTAGCAGGCAACAGAAATTACCTTTGAGATGTCAGACCTAACAGAAAAAGACTGCAAAACAGCCATTATAAGTATGTCCAAAGAACAACAAAGATGATTTACAGTCTGGCGGAAGCATTTCACACAGACAGATCTGTAGCACAAAATTTGCTATCAGTAGCCACTCTGCCTGGCAAGCAGCCTGTGGGAGAGGGATAAAGAAAAGATAGGGCTTAGAACAAGCTTCTATTTGAAAATTGTTTCTATTACTTTTGAATTGAATTTTGAAACCTTTCTATTACTTTTGTATTTCATTTCACAATGTCTGTGCCCCTGTCCCCGTCCACTCATACTATGAAACCCTAACCACCAATGTGACATTAGTTGGAGATGGCCTTTGGAAGAAAATTAGGATTAGAAGAGGTCATGAGAGTGGGGCCTTCGTGATGGAATTAGTGCCCTTATAAAAGAGATCCTTCCCATATGAAATCACTGCAAAAAGATAGCCATATGTAAGCAAGGGAAAAAACCAAGATCAGCTGGTACTTTGATCTAGGACTTTCTAGTCCTCCAGAACAGTGAGAAACAAATGTCTGTTGTTTAAGCCACCCAGTCTGTGGTATTTCATAATAGCAACCTGAGCAGACTAAAACAACCTGTAGGGCAGGTGCAGTGGCACATGCCTATAATCCCAGCAACTCAGGATGCTAAGGCAGGAGGATCATAAGCTCTAGGACAGCCTGCGTAACTTAGCAAAACACTATCTCAAAATGAGTGGAGTAAAAGGAGGGGACTGGGAATGTAGTTCAGTGGTACAGCACACTTGGGTCCCATCTACAGTACAAAAAAAAAAAAAAGTTACGTGTTTTAGCTGTTAACTTTTTTTTTTTTGGTGGTGGTACTGGGAATGAAACCAAGGTCTTGTGCATAGCAGGCAAGTGCTATGCCATGGAGTTACATCTCCAGCTTTTTTTTTTTTTTTTTTTTTTTACTTAATTCTGAGACAAGGTCTCACTAAGTCGCCCAGGCTGGCCTTGAATTTGCAATTCTCCTGTTTTCCTGTCTCAGATTTCTAAGTAGCTGGGATTACAGCCTGTACCACCACACCCATCTGACAATGTGTTTTAATATAAAAATACCCAGGGAGGGTAGTCCCACAACTCTTTTCATTACTTACTGGGTGACCTTAACCAACTCATTTATGGGCCTGTTTCTTCATCTGAAAAAATGCTGCAATATCCATCTTCAGGGTAGGTATAAAGATTAAATGAGAAATAACATCTGAAACTCACACTTCCTGGCATAAGTAAAGTACTGGGCAAGACACTTTAAAAAAACTAGATGGCTAGGGCTGGGATCTAACTCAGTGATAAAGCACTTGCATCACATGCATAAGCCCTAGGTTCAATCCCCAATATCACCAAAAAAAAAAAAAAAAAAAAAAAAGAAGTAAGATAAAAGACAGAAAAGTCCCTCTTATTTTTAAAAGAATGCTATAAATTAAGATTCAGATACTCTTCTAAACTCAAAAGAAACATTCAGGGCAAGCAGCAAAATCTTTGCTTTGCAAAAGGCATATATATGTAGACTTACTGCTCTAATTGCCAAAAAAAAATCTTAGGGTCTAAAAGCAGACAGCGCTAAGTGAGTTAAAAATCTCATGGAAAGTAGTAAAATACAAATACATATCAGTAAACAAAGATATGTTGATAAATAGCCTGTTACAAAAATAGTTTTTGCCTGGAAAGCAGCCCATCACTATTACCTCTATGTAATCATGAAGCAAATGCAGTCACTCTTGCCCTTCACACAGAAACCAGAGAGAAAACCTAGTGAGTACTCTCAGAAAACCCACTCAATTCACTTCCTATTTAAAAGTAAGGCACCCAACTATAATACCAGTTACTGAAGAGGCTGAGGCAGGAGGATCACAAGTTCCAGGCAAGCCTCCGCCACTTAGAGAGATCCTGCCTAAAATGAATATTTTTTTATTATTATTATTGTATACAAATGGGATACATGTTGTTTCTCTATTTGTACATGGAGTCAAGGCATACCATTTGTGTAATCATACGTTTACATAGGGCAATGATGTTTGATTCATTATTTTTTTTTCCCTTCCCCCCCACCCTAAAATGAATATTTAAAAGGCTGGGGACATAGCTCAGCAGTGGAGTATCCTAGGTTCAATCTCCAGTACTGCAAAAAAAATAAAATAAATAAATAAGTAAATAAAACATAGAGCCTGGATGCCTCTTCTTAAAACCCTCTAGTGGTTTTCTATTACACATGTAGTAAAATCTCAAGTCCTTTAAATGGCCTTTAAGATCTGGACTCTGTCACCTCTTAGCCATATCTACTATTGGCCCCCTAGTTTATTTGAGACCATCTGTTTTGGTTTCCTTACTGTTCATCAGACTCACCAAGAAAACTCTCATCTCAAGGACTCTGCACTTGATATTTTTACCCCAATCTTCCCACAGCTAACTCACTTGCTTTCTTGAAGACTTTTCATTTCTGTGTCCTTTCAGTGAGGAAGGCATCCTAAATCAATTTCTTAAAACTGTAGTTTCTTCAAATGACCCTATCATCTCTCTTTTCTGATATTAATTTCATTATAGCTCTTATCACTGTCTAGCAATTATATATTTTGTTTATCTTGTTGATTATATGCTCCCAACTAAAATAAAAGCACAAAACATATTATTAGTTTGTTCACTGTTATGCCCAGAGTCTAGAACAATGGCTGGCCCATAAAAAACATACTCAATAATTACGTACTGAGTAAAGTGATATTTACTAATGTAAAAATAAGCTGAAGGAAATGCCAGCAATGTTATTTTTCATGCGGTATTAAAACTGTTTATTTCTGGGGCTGGGGTTGTGGCTCAGTGGTACAGCACTTGCCTAGCACATGTGAGGCACCACATGAAAATAAAGGCATTGTGTCCATCTACAACTAAAAAAACATTTTTTAAAAAGAACTGTTTATTTCTACGAAAGTATTTTAGTTTTGGGCTTGGGGTGTTGCTTGGTGGAGTGGGTGCTTAGCATGCAGGAGGTCTGATCTCTAGTACCACAAAAAAAAGTTTTAGTTTTATGCACCAATATAAATTTACATAATCATATACTCAGAATACACTTTTTGTACACAAATGATTTTTTACATTAACATTTCCTCTCAAATCTCACAACCTAAATTATAATTACCTTATTTAAAGCATGTCCAACATGAGGGTCACCATTTGCATAAGGAGGTCCATCATGAAGACAAAATTCTGTCTTTGTTTTTCTTTCTCTTTGCCATGAATAAAGTTCTGAAAACCCACATTTCTGTTTAAAAAGAACAACAGTGCCTAAACATCATATACTATGGAATCTTACATAAATAAATCATAGCCAACACTTGATCATTTTTTATCCCATTTCTATCTATTCAATTCTGATTATAAATGAAGTTTCTGAAATGCATAATTAAGTATTCTGTTAAAACTTTTCAAGTTTCCCCCACAGTCTTCAGATTGAAGTCTAAACTCTTTACATGGTTTCCACACCCAACAAAGGTTTAGTGCCATTAAATTCTTGGGTAGTCTCAGTACTCCCACCCATTAGTCTTCTAGTCTCCCAGTCCTGCTGAATGACCCATAGATCCCCCAGACACTTATTCTAGCTATTCTTCAGCTTCAACACCTGCCACTCCCTAAACCTAGAATAACACTCATTGCAGTCACCCCTTTCCTCACTAGCTGTGTGGCACTGGCTGAGACACTTACGGATCGACTTTATTTGAAAAAAAAAATAAAAGTGTTATAGTATATATGTTTCAGGACAGGTTGGAAGATTTCATGAGAAAACAACTAAAACTGTGACACTTGTCTGCATACAGAAGGTACTACTTTTAAAAAAACTAGATGGCCAAAACAGGTTTAAGATCTTGTACCCTGGTAACTGACATTGAGAATATTTAGGCTAAGCATATTACCCAGTATTTGCAACTGTTGAGGATTTTTAAAGACCCAAAATTACAGAAATTCTTAGTAAATCAGTGCAATATAGTAAATCAGTGCATTGTACGGTGTACAATGGGGTCTCAGAGAAACTTTGCCAATAAAATGAGTCATAATCCCAACTAAGGACCCAAAGATTCAACAGAAGGGGGCTTCAGCTTCCCCTCATTCCTTACAAGTTGATTCTTCACTTTTATGGGTACGGGTTAATTTGCTTTTGACAAGTCGGTGGAAAGGTGTCCGAAGTCGATTTATTTTCGTGTGCTAGAAATGGGATGTGCATTGGATACAGGCTAGCACCTGAGCATCTCTCGAGTCTTCCTAAATATCACGCTCCAGAACCTGCCACAACTGAGGGACTTGTCAAGAGACTTCTTCACTTAGGTGTTCACCAGTAAAACCTGAAGGAAGCGGAAGACTTCCACGGATCTGGTTCCTGCACGCTGCCCTCCCGCCAGAGGTGTGGTCGGTGTCACCGGGCCCGGAGCGCCGGTTTCCCCCGCCCCGCCCCGCCCCGCAGGCCTCCCGCTGGATGCCCCGCGCCGACCAGGGGCCTGTACCTTCTGGATCTCCAGTTCCATGTCCGGCTGCTGGCGGCCCAGCAGCTTCATGGGGAAGTTGGTCTGCGGCAGCAGCACGGTGTCCCGGTACTTGCCGCTATTCGGGTTGGTCAGCTGGTTATTGGCCCCGGTGACTGACCGCACCAGGAGCCTCCTCGTCGCTCCTAGCCACCCTAGGCGATAGGGAAGGCGGGTCGGTCCCCATAAGCTCCGGGCCGCGGCCAGAGCCGTCGCCTCCGGCCCGCGAGGGCGCAGTCCCCAACGCATGACGGAGCAACCCGGGACGCCCCTTGAGTGCCCGGTCCCGGGTTCCAGCCCTAGCTGGAAGAAGTAAGGACCCCAACAAGAGTCTGAGCGGGAGTGCGCACGCGCCCGGGAGCACGGAAGGGGCGGGGAGGGAGCAGGTTCGAAGCCTTTTCGGAGTCGGAGAGGACAGAACCACTCCGGGTCTTCGCTGTAGCTATCCCGGGCGGAGCCGGCTCTGAGCGGGCCGGAAAAGTGTCCTGCATAATGGGGTTCCTTCTAATCACAGATCCCTGCTTTTTAAAATATTTAATACGATATATTTATGCTGTTACTTTAATATATAATCAATAAGTTATTGATAGTTTAATTCCTATTCATACCAAGCCGTAGAAATCTGGCAGCTTATACACACAGTACATCTTCATCTGACCAGATCACTGGTAAAGGTCTCAATAGGCACACAGTGGCTAATGTCTACCACTGTGGGCAACACTGCTTTAGGGAGTACACAGTTCCATGTAAATATTATCAATAAAACATCAATAAATTGAGGGTTGTGTGTGTGTGCTGGGGGGACGTTGAGGATCAAACCCAGGGCCTCACATATGTTAGGCAAGCACTCTACCACTGAACCACATCCCCAGTCATTATAAATTGAGTTTTGAAGATTTAATAAAAGGGCTGGAGGTGGAACTCAAAGGTAGATCATATGTTTAGCATGCATGAGGCCCTAGGTTCAATCTGCAGGTTGAAAAAAGTTAAAAAGATATAATTGACTTTTACTAGGGACTCATGAACCATATTGACCATTTCAAAGTTACTTGCCTTATAGGAGTGTGAATGAAGTCTCCTTGGCTAGATGAGATTTGGTTATCAACTCTCTTGTGATTTCTCGCAAGGTAACTTGCCCATGATTATACAATCAAGAAGTAGCAAAGCTGGAATTCAAGCCCAGGCATCTAGGCTCCAGGGCCTGTGTGCATAATCACTATGTTATATTGCCTCTCCTATACTAAAAGGTTGGAGAAAACATTTGCAACACATTAAACAGTAACAATATACAAAATGTATTAAGAGACACTACAAAAAGATATATATAAATGACTGAACAGGAAAAGGGGGGGCTGGATAATATAAGCATGGCAAATTCATAGACAAAGAAATGGAAATAGTCAACAAACATATAAAAACTGGCTGAAGGTGTAGCTTGGTGGTAGAGTACATGGCTTCAATGCAAAAGACCTTGGGTTCAATTCCCAGCACCAGGGGGGGAAAATGCATATATGTATATATAAAGATGCTTAACTTTAGGAGAAATGAGGGTCATCAGTTAAGACACCATTTTCCACCTAACAGATTAGGACAAAATTTAGGAATTTTGATAACAGGTCTTGGGAGAGTGTGAAAGCAGATTGCTGGTGGTATTTCTTCAATGGCAATTTGGCAATAGTCATCTATTTTACAGCTATAGTCTCAAAGAAGCACAAAGATGTATATGCATAGAAACTCCTAACTAGCCTCTACTTCAATAATTTAATTTAATTATGCTGTTGCTTTTAAAATCCTCTAAGAGGATGCAACCAACTCTTGGAAGATAACTATTCTCTAGGATGCCTGCAGACTTCTCTTACCAATTGTCAGAGCTCATACAGAGTAGGTTGTAGTTGTCCTTATTCCTGTGCTTTGTACTTGTGTAATTACCGGGTTTTGGTTTTTTATTTTCAAGGTACTGGGGATTGAATCCAGTGTCTCCTGCATTCTAGGCAAGCACTCTGCTACTGAGCTACATCCCCAACCTCTCTGGTGAGTATTTTAAAAACCAGAAATTGGGCTGGGGTTGTGGCTCAGTGGCAGGGCGCTTGCCTAGCACAAGTAAGGCACTGGGTTCGATCCTCAGCACCACCTACTAAAAAATAAATGAATAAAATAAAGGTCTATCAACATCTAGAAAAGATTTAAAAAAAAAAAACAGAAATTACGGTTTGTTTCTATTTACAAAAGCTTGAGAGTTACAGAAGAGCACACAGGAACAAAGTTTTAAAAGTTACTCATTACCATTCTCACAAAATAACCCAATGAATTTTTAGGTTAAAGGTTGTTATTTAAATGAAAACTAAGCCAAAAGCTCTGAAGAGTCCAATAAAGGCAAGTCATTCAAAACCAAAACCAACTGTTACTAATTTGGTTCAAGCCAAACTGTACCAAGTATGCTGGAAGATACCTGAAACCTGAAACTATCTTAAAAACTAGACACAGCTTTTGCTTTTACATCAGGTGCTTTCCACCTACGGAGAGCTTGTGTAAAACACGGAGAAGTGGAATTTTCTGACCCGTCGGGAGTCCGAAGCGGCAACGGGAAGTGACTGCCCTGCGCTTGCGCCGAATTTCCCGCATGCTCAGTAGCTGAGGGAGGTTTGCCCCCAGTCCCCGCACGACCCATTGGCTGCACGGAAACGCGGTACTGGACACCCCGAGGGACCTGTGGTTTAGTAACGCTGTTTGGGTTACCCCTGAAGTGTCCGCTGTCCTTGCAAGTTTGACACGGTAAGTGCTCCCCGCACCCTCGCCACGTCAGAGAAGGGCCTTAGGCAAATCTTGATCCTTAACTCCACCCCTTTGCACTGATAAAAGGAGATTCAAGGGATTTATGTTTAAAAAGAAAGAAAAGAAAAGAAAGTGTACGTGAACCAGACTGCCTTCCGGATATTTCATTTCCAGACTTAGAATCTTGAGTGTCTACAGTTTCGTGCCCCAGGGTCTTTTTATGGCTCTGTATTGTAGACACAAGGCAAACCTAGACCTTGAGCTCATTAGTGCAGCCAAATTTAGAAATTTTTACATGTAACACTCAATTTTATTTTAATAGCCAATACTCCTTCATTTGTCATTTCTACATATTTGTAGGTCTGCGTGATTTATTTGGGTTTCCCTGGAAATATAATTGCTGGTTCTTAAGATATGTACATGTTCTTTTATTAAGGTTCTCAAAGCCCTTGTACGAGATTTCACCGCTTTGCATTCTTACCAAGGATGTTTTGGAACATGTTCCTCACATTCTTGAAAACTGGGCAAACTTTTTCTTGCCTATTCTAATCTTTAAAATAAACAATCATTTCTCATTGTTTTATTTTGTATCATTTAACGCAGCTCCAAAAGACAGTATTTTGATTGGGAATACGTCTGTCATTTTTAGATCCCAATCTTCATATGCTCGCTATCTTTACGTTGAATTATTAAAGATGCCTCTTCTAGACTGTGAGAAGAAACTGGTCACTTGGTTCCTGTTATTTTTTTTCATCCTTCTGAGCTAGCTCTGTTGGCAGTTGTAAGGATTTCTTAAATGGATGGGGGTTAGGTTGATTGCCTTCAGTGTTATTAAGCCTTTTTTTCATATTTACTCTAAGCCTGAATATTATTTTAAAAAAGAACCTTTTGTAATACACCAGTAAAAAATATGGGAAAAGAACCTGTGCTATGATTCAGGGTCATATTGGGTATCATATTACATCCTTAAGATCAAAATACTGTTGCAGAAACTGTAGGAACTTTTTACCCTCAACACTGCCCCATGTTTCTGGTGGATAGCCAGAAATAAGGACACAAGATTTTAATGATGACTAGATAACATTATTTGATGTTTACCTACAGGGAAAAGTGCTTAGCATATGTTACTCACTTAATAATTACAGCCACTCTGTGCTAATAGATACCATTGTTATCTACATTTACAAGTTTGGGCACAGAAAATTTAAGTGATGTTCCCAAGGTCACACCTAGTGAGTGCCACAGCTAGTATTTTAACACAGGCAGTTGGGACCAGATTCTGTGTCCTTAACCACTATTTTTAATTAAGCTTTTAGAAAAAGTTATGTTCATGGAGTAGTGTTTTAGGACCCAGAAGATATAAAACTGATAGAGAAAGAAGTACTGTGGTTAATTTGAAGTACTTTAAGGAAGTTAACTTGTCTCTGGTTAGTTTTGGTCTTGCTCTTAACCCACAGGTAACATCAAAAGGTAATTCTAATTTGGGATCCAGTTGTGGGTACAATTAAAAAGGCTAATAGGTACCTCTTTTTACAAAGTTTGTGTTTTGATAATAACTACATTTTCTTTACCAAGAACCAAAATTGTATCCATTTATTTTAAAAATATGTGAGAAAACTATTAGGTTTGGGGGATAGTAATGTTTCATTCCTAATTCCTCTTGAACCAGAAGTAGAGTACTTCAGAGAAAAAGGAAGAAATATTTTCTTATAAGTAATTTGTGGAATCTCTTTATATAATCATTCTTGTTTTTTACATCAAACCTACTTTTTCCATCTTGATTTCCTGTAAACTAATGTTAGCTTTAAATGATAGTTCGTAAGTATGGTGTACATTTTATGAGGAAGGTAGTAGACACACAGTCCTGAAAGTTTTTCTTTGGAAGAAGAAAGCAAAGTGTACTTGGCAAACAAAAGGGGAAGTGCTTTAGTCACACACGAAGCCCAACAAGGCTCAAATGATTGCTTAACTGGCTCAAAGGTAAGTGATATCTGTGAAAAGTTATAATGCCACCAAATGGTAAGGAAAAATGATCTTCTAGTCACAAAGGAAGTCTTTCATAACATGGGGACTGAAGAGCATACCAACATGTTAAAATATGTTCAGTGGTTAAGACATCTAAATAGAACTAATTAATTGACTGAAAACTACTTTTCCAGTGCAGAATAAATCAGATATATGACTGGCTGTGGATATAAAAAAGCAGAGGTAAGGCCAATGAAATGTTTACTGAATTATTTCTCATGTTTTCTGTTTGTGGTGCCCCTCAGTTGGTAATGATCATATCTAGTTTATTCCATGTATAATATCTAGTATGTCAAGAAAATTAATCTCACCTGATTATGACATAATAAGATAAATAATTCAAATAGTCTATAGAAATCCATTTTATTTTTATCTTAATTCTAGACAGCTGTTGGTCACAGTATGATAATTCATTACCATAAACCAATTTCAATTCCATCTGTTCATGTGTTTTCTGAATTATCTTAATAATTCCCATAAATAGAATGAGAGTGACAGAAAAAGATGTAAAGGGGTTAAAAGGCACACACCAAAATAAATATTCAGTCAGAAATTGATAATAGCACAGTGACTTGCTAAATCAAGGCTTATGATGTCCTTTATATATAGTTCCTGTATATAGAGAATTAATGTGTCACCTTATTGCAGTGAAATAATGTTGATCTGCTTTGACTTAGAGATTAGAGAACTTTTGTTTCTTTTTCTGTTCATTTGTTTACTGCAGTGCCAGATAGCAAAAGCATGGTCATGAGTTAATAGGCAAGTGCTCTTCCACTGAGCTCCATCCCCAACCTGAGAGTTTTTCTTAGGTTGGTTCTCAGTGAACACTAAGACAGTTATAGAAGTTTATTAGGAAGTGTTCTTTTGATGCCAAGAGGAAAGGGAAGGGAGTAGGAGAGGGAATGTTGGGCTGGATGCAGTATCAACTGTGAACTCGGTAGACCGGCATGGATACTCAAAAGTCGGGATGATCCTTCGGGTTTGGAGTGGCAGCCCGTCTGGTGGGAAGTGCCCTTTAAACCTTCCTGTTGAGAAGCTTCAGGTGAAGTTGCTTTTCTTAGCAGATAAATTCCAGAGAAAGATGACAGCTAGGGGCCATCATCTTAGCAATTGGGGAAGTAAGCCCTTCTGTCTGAAGGGAATCTGGGTGGTGTATCCCAGCATCCAGAGCAGTCACTAAAATTTCAGGATTTGAATTTAAATTTTTAAAAAGGAATATACTTAACCCTAAAAGCTGAAGATGTGTCTGTTTTTTCCATTTATCTGAGTTAGGGATTTACCTGACACTCATAATTTTTTCAGATGATTCATCTTCAGTTATGGTGTTTATTCTCTTTGCCTACTGTTGAGATGGGGGTAAACAAAGTTGGTTAAATTTCACTCAGTCTCTAAAAGAATATTCATTGAATTTCAAAAGAAAATAATTGCAATAATACATAATCCCTAACCTGTGTGTGTGTGTGATGCTAGGGATCAAATTCAGGGCCTTGCACAGTTGCATGAACATGTTGTTCAATGGCAAGTGCTCTGCTGCTGAATAATATTCCCAGCCCCCTTCAGCTTTTTATTTACCTCATATATATATACTTAAATCCCTTACCCTGTTGACACTAGATTAAGTTTAGACATTGTTTCCCACACAACTCACCAAAACATTAGCCCCTTAAAGGCAGATGTTACATCTTATACTTTTAGCCCCTGCAACATCTTCCATAGCCTTTGCACATTACATATCTCACCCACAAAATTTTTTCACACGCTGAGCATTTTGGGCCAGTTTTCCTTATGTTTTGAAATGTCCCATCTACAGAGAGAAAAAATGCTATAGGATTTATTAAGGGAGTTAATGCTGAAATTGAATTTTTTCCAAGTCTTAGTATATATTTATTAAAGAACCTACTCAGTTAATTGGGACAGTCCCAAGTAAGCACTTAATAAATATGCATCTAATCAAATTCAAGTATGTAAAACCAGTATTTGGCTTTTAAAGTAATAAAGCATTTTTCTTGATTTCTTTTTAGGGAGTATCATGGCTTCCAGTCACACTGTGTTGATGCGGTTGGTAGCTTCAGCATATTCTATTGCTCAGAAAGCAGGAACAATAGTTAGACGTGTTATTGCTGAAGGAGACCTAGGTATCGTGGAAAAGGTACTGCAAACCTTATCTCATTTCATAGCATCCTTGTATTTGCTCTTTGAGTTTTAGCTACAGAGTGTCATAATTTGGACAGACTTTAACAGTAATTGATGGTTCCCTTTGGGAAATTCCAGTGTCCTTAGTCAGATGGTCCACATATCTGCTTTGAAAATAACTCCAGACTTTATTCAAAATCTTTATTTATGTAACTGGGTTTTTTTGACCAATGTCCAGCCCCAGGACATATTACATGCAGAACAATGCAATTTTTAGGAAACTTGACATGTTTAATAAAATCTGGCGTTTAAGTAATTGTTCCTTAGGCTAAAAGCAATACTTTTTTCCTTATGGAAAACACACTCAAAACAAGGTTTATTACTAGGCTCAGTGGTGCATACCTGTAATCCCAGCGACTTGGGAGCCTGAAGCAAGGAGGATTGAAAGTCCAAGGCCAGACTGGTAACTTATTGAGATCTTGTCTTTAAATAAAGAGGGACTGAGGACAGAGTTCAGTGGAAGAGGGCCCCTGGGTTTAGTCTCCAGTACCAAAAAAAAAAAAAAAAGAAAAAAGAAAAAGAAAGGAAGAAAGAAAGAAAATAAAACTTTTTTTTTCACTATGATAATTTTAAACTTAGGTAAATTATCAGAAAGTTTTTGGTGATACTTGGTTCTTAAAAGAACTACCACCAGGTATGTGTTCCAGTTTAAAATATTCCACAAGATTTTGTTATTCATTCACAATACATATTAAGTTTCTGTATGCTTTTCTCTTTAAATGTTTAGCATCATCCTTAAGGAAGATTTATTATAATTTTTTCCAAGTGAGAAAATTAAAGAATGTAATTTGCAAAGAAAAAAGGAAAAAAAGAATGTGATTTGCCATTAGTATTTTAATAACTGGATGTAGTGGCACATGCCTGTCCTTCCAGCTACTGCGGAAGCTGAGGCAGGACAATTGCTTAAGCCCACACATTTTAGACTAGGTAACATAGAAAGACCCCATCTCAAAACAACAACACTTTAATAGAATCAAAGAAATAAAGTTACAGTTAAGTCAGGCATCCATGTACAAGCTGTTATTGTTTAAAAAAGAACAACAACAACAGCACTTGCCAGAGGAGGAGCTGCGTGGCAAGCTGTTTGAACTCAGAACGACCGCTCCAGAACACCGGTGGCCTGCCTGGAGGAGGAGCACGACGGGTCGCTTGGTCTAAGGAGTGACTGCATCAGAGCTACAGGCGGTTGCCAGAGGAGGAGCTGCGTGGCGAGCTGTTTGAACTCAGAGCGAGCGCTCCTGAACACCAGGGGGTTGCCCGGAGGAAGAGGAGAAGTGCGGCGGGTCGCTTGACCTAGGAGTGACTGCATCAGAGCCACAGGCAGTTGCCAGAGGAGGAGCTGCGTGGCGAGCTGTTTGAACTCAGAACGACCGCTCCTGAACACCGGGGGGTTGCCCGGAGGAAGAGGAGAAGTGCGGTGGGTCGCTTGGTCTAGGAGTGACTGCATCAGAGCCACAGGCGGTTGCCAGAGGAGGAGGCGAGTGGTGAGTTGATTGGACTAAAAGCAACCGCTCCTGAACACCGGTGGCCTGCCTGGAGGAGGAGCGTGGTGGGTCACTTGGTCTCGGAGCCACCGCTCCTGAACATCCAGGGGGCTACCCCGAGGAGGAGGAGGAGGAACAGGGCGGGTCACTTGGACTTGGAGTGACTGCCTAGGGCTACGGGCGGTTGGCGGGAGGAGGAGACGCGAAGTGAATTGCTTGGGCTCCTAGTGACTGCGTCGGAAACCCAGCCGCTGTCCGGAGGAGGAGGTGTGTGGCGGGTCTCTGGGTATCGGAGCTTTTGTACGGGGCTCCAGGTGGCGACTCAGAGGAGGGGCCGCATAGCCAGGCAATTAGGTGCAGAGTAGGGTCCCAGGAGCTAGGTGGCTTCTTGCTGGAAGAGCCGCACCTAGACATGCCTAGGGGCAGAGCGAAGTTTCCAGGACTGCGGACAGATTCTCTGGGAGAGGCAGCCTAAGGAGACTCGCCTGCGGAGGGTGAGGCTCCCAGGCCCAGGAGGTAGGTCTGGGCCCCTGGGAACGTTGCAGAGGAAGACAGCCCAGCCCAGGCGGTAGTTGTAGATTGAGGGGAACCTCTAGGAGGGGAACTGACCAGCGAGACGTCCCCACCGAGTGAGTCTTCCCTGCCGGGGGAGGTTTTCCCACAGGGATGGTAAAACCAGAGACACAGGCACAAACAGGACTTGCCTCAGCCCGCAGCCTAGTTCCCCATTGGATGACCATTGCTCAACAAGTGGAGGCACCTCTGCCCACTAGCAGGAAATATACCCCACCTGAGGGTCACCACCCCTAGAGAGGCAGCTTCTTCGTGGAACTCCGCATTATCAACTTCCTCCAAGACTTCAGGCTACTGAAGGATAAGAGGGGATATACTAGCAATCTTCAGCAACATTATAAGTCGATAGAGGAAATCTGCAATATCTTAATGACCCACTGATTCCTGAACAATATGAGAAAACAAGGGAAGAAAATGCCCCAAACAAATCTAGATGTTACATCAATAAAATCCAACGACAGCATGGCAGAAGAAATGACAGAAAGGGAGTTCAGAATGTACATAACTAAAATGATTAGGGAAGCAAATGATGAGATGAAAGAGCAGATGCAGGCATTGAATGATCACACCAATCGACAGTTAACAGAACAAATTCAGGAAGCAAAAGATCATTTCAATAAAGAGTTAGAGATATTGAAAAAAAAGCAAACAGAAATCCTTGAAATGAAGGACACAATAAACCAAATTAAGAACTCCATAGAAAGCATAACCAATAGGATAGAACACCTGGAAGACAGAACTTCAGATATTGAAGACAAAATATTTAACCTCGAAAGCAAAGTTGAACAAACAGAGAAGATGGTAAGAAATCATGAACAGAATCTGCAAGAACTATGGGATATCATGAAAAGGCCAAATTTGAGAATTATTGGGATTGAGGAAGGCTTAGAGAAACAAACCAAAGGAATGAACATCTATTCGATGAAATAATATCAGAAAATTTCCCAAATCTGAAGAATGAAATGGAAAATCAAGTTCAAGAGGCTTATAGGACTCCAAATACACAAAATTACAACAGACCCACACCAAGGCACATTATAATGAAAATACCTAACACACAAAATAAAGACAGAATTTTAAAGGCTGTGAGAGAAAAGAACCAAATTACATTCAGGGGGAAACCAATATGGATATCAGCAGATTTTTCAATCCAGACCCTAAAAGCTAGAAGGGCCTGGAACAACATTTTTCAAGCTCTGAAAGAAAATGGATGCCAACCAAGAATCTTATACCCAACAAAACTTACCTTCAAATTTGACGATGAAATAAAATCATTCCATGATAAACAAAAGCTAAAAGAATTTACAAAAAGAAAGCCAGCATTACAGAACATTCTCAGCAAAATATTTCATGAGGAAGAGATAAAAAACAAAGAAGCATATCAGCAAAGGGAGGAATTACCCTAAAGGAACTGTCAAATAAAGGAGAAACCAAGATATGTCAAAAAAGAAATAAATAAATAAAAATTTAAATATGAACCAAATGACCGGGAATACAAATCATATCTCAATAATAACCCTGAATGTTAATGGCCTGAATTCATCAATCAAAAGACATAGACTGGCAGATTGGATTAAACAGAAAGATCCAACAATATGTTGCCTGCAAGAGACTCACCTCATAGAAAGAGATACCCATAGACTAAAGGTGAAAGGATGGGGAAAAACATACCATGCACATGGACTCAGCAAAAAAGCTGGAGTATCCATCCTCATTTCAGATAATGTGGACTTCAAGCCAATGTTAGTCAGAAGGGATAAAGAAGGACATTTCATACTGCTTAAGGGAAGCATAAATCAGCAAGATATAACAATCATAAACATCTATGCCCCAAACAGTGGCTCATCCATGAATGTTAAACAAATCCTTCTCAATTTTAGAAACCAAATAGACCATAACACAGTAATACTAGGTGATTTTAACACGCCTCTCTCACCACTGGACAGATCTTCCAAACAAAAGTTGAACAAAGAAACCAAAGATCTCAATAACACAATCAATAATTTAGACTTAACAGACATTTATAGAATATACCATCCAACCAAGAGCAAATACACTTTCTTCTCAGCAGCACATGGATCCTTCTCTAAAATAGACCATATAGTATGCCACAAAGCTAATGTCAGCAAATACAAGAAGATAGAGACACTGCCTTGCATTCTATCAGATCATAATGGATTGAAGTTAGAAATAAATGAAAGAGTAAAAAACAGGAACTACTCCAACACCTGGAGATTAAACAATATGCTATTATATGATGAATGGATAACAGAAGATATTAGGAAGGAAATTAAAAAATTCTTAGAGGTAAACGAGAACAAAGAAACATCATATCAAAATCTCTGGGACACTATGAAAGCAGTACTTAGAGGAAGATTTATTTCATGGAGCACATTTAATAAAAGAAGTAAAACTCAAAAAATAAACGACCTAACACTACAGCTCAAAGCCCTAGAAAAAGAAGAACAGACCAATACCAAAAGTAGTAGAAGACAGGAAATAGTCAAACTCAGAGCTGAAATCAACGAAATTGAAACAAAAGAAACAATACAAAAAATTGACAAAATAAATAGTTGGTTCTTTGAAAAAATAAACAAAATTGATAAACCTTTAGCCACACTAACAAAGAGAAGACGAGAGAAAACCCAAATCACTAAAATTCGGAATGAACAAGGAAATATCACAACAGACACGACTGAAATACAAAACATAATTAGAAGCTATTTTGAAAATCTATACTCCAACAAAATAGAAAATTTCAAAGACATCAACAGGTTTCTAGAGACATATGAATTGCCTAAACTGAACGAGGAGGACATACACAATTTAAATAGACCAATTTCAAGTAATGAAATAGAAGAAGTCATCAAAAGCCTACCAACAAAGAAAAGTCCAGGACCAGATGGGTTCTCAGCCGAGTTCTACAAAACCTTTAAAGAAGAGCTCATTCCAATACTTCTCAAAGTATTCCATAAAATAGAAGAGGAGGGAACCCTCCCAAACTCATTCTATGAAGCCAATATTACCCTGATACCTAAACCAGACAGAGACACATCGAGGAAAGAAAATTTCAGACCAATATCCTTAATGAACATCGACGCAAAAATTCTCAACAAAATTTTAGCAAATCGCATACAAAAACATATTAAAAAGATAGTGCACCATGATCAAGTGGGTTTCATCCCAGGGATGCAAGGTTGGTTCAACATCAGGAAATCAATAAATGTCATTCACCATATCAATAGACTTAAAGTCAAGAATCACATGATTATTTCGATAGATGCTGAAAAAGCATTTGATAAAATACAGCACCCCTTCATGCTCAAAACACTAGAAAAAATAGGGATAGTGGGAACATTCCTTAACATTGTGAAGGCCATCTACGCTAAGCCCATGGCTAATATCATTCTAAATTGTGAAAAACTGAAAGCATTCCCTCTAAAAACTGGAACAAGGCAGGGATGCCCTCTTTCACCACTTCTATTCAATATCGTCCTTGAAACTCTAGCCAGAGCAATTAGACAGACCAAAGAAATTAAAGGGATACGAATAGGAAAAGAAGAACTCAAACTATCCCTATTTGCTGATGATATGATTGTATACTTAGAGGAACCAGGAAATTCCACCAGAAAACTTTTAGATCTCATAAGTGAATTCAGTAAAGTAGCGGAATATAAGATCAATATAAATCTAAGGCATTTTTATACATAAGTGATGAATCTTCAGAAAGAGAAATCAGGAAAACTACCCCATTCACAATAGCTTCGAAAAAAATAAAATACTTGTGAATCAATCTCACAAAAGAGGTGAAAGACCTCTACAATGAGAACTACAGAACACTAAAGAAAGAAATTAAAGAAAACCTTAGAAGATGGAAAGATCTCCCATGTTCTTGGATAGGAAGAATTAATATTGTCAAAATGGCCATACTACCAAAAGTGCTATACAGATTCAATGCAATTCCAATTAAAATCCCAAGGATGTACCTTACAGAAATAGAGCAAGCAATTATGAAATTCATCTGGAAGAATAAAAAACCCAGAATAGCTAAAGCAATCCTTGGCAGAAAGAGTAAAGCAGGGGGTATCGCAATACCAGATCTTCAACTCTACTACAAAGCAATAGTAACAAAAACGGCATGGTATTGGTACCAAAATAGAAAGGTGGATCAATGGTACAGAATAGAGGACACGGACACAAACCCAAATAAATACAATTTTCTCATACTAGACAAAGGGGCCAAAAATATGCAATGGAGAAAATATAGCCTCTTCGACAAATGGTGCTGGGAGAATTGGAAATCCATATGCAACAGAATGAAACTAAACCCATATCTCTCACCATGCACAAAACTAAACTCAAAATGGATTAAGGATCTCGGAATCAGACCAGAGACCTTGCATCTTATAGAAGAAAAAGTAGGTCCAGAGCTTCAACATGTCGGCTTAGGACCAGACTTCCTCAACAGGACTCCCATAGCACAAGAAATAAAAGCAAGAATTAATAACTGGGATAGATTCAAACTAAAAAGCTTTCTCTCAGCAAAGGAAACTATCAGTAATGCGAAGAAAGAGCCTACAGAGTGGGAGAAAATCTTTGCCAATCATACTTCAGATAGAGCGCTAATCTCCAGAATCTATAAAGAACTCAAAAAACTCTACACCAAGAATGCAAATAATCCAATCGACAAATGGGCTAAGGAAATGAATAGACACTTCATAGAAGAAGATCTGCAAGCAATCAACAAACATATGGAAAGATGTTCAACATCTCTAGTAATAAGAGAAATGCAAATCAAAACCACCCTAAGATTCCATCTCACTCCAATTAGAATGGTGATTATCAAGAATGCATGCAACAACAGGTGTTGGCGAGGATGTGGGGAGAAAGGTACACTCATCCATTGTTGGTGGGGCTGCAAATTAGTGCAGCCACTCTGGAAAGCAGTGTGGAGACTCCTTAGAAAACTTGGAATGGAACCACCATTTGACCCAGCTATCCCACTCCTTGGCCTATACCCAAAGGACTTAAAATCAGCATATTACAGAGATACAGCCACATCAATGTTCATAGCTGCTTTGTTCACAATAGCCAGATTGTGGAACCAACCTAGATGTCCTTCAATTGATGAATGGATAAAGAAAATGTGGTATATATATACAATGGAATATTACTCAGCCATAAAGAATGATAAAATTATGGCATTTGCAGGCAAATGGATGAAACTGGAGAATATCATGCTAAGTGAGATAAGCCAATCTCAGAAAACCAATGGATGAATGATATCGCTAATAAGTGGATGATGACACATAATGGGGGGTTGGAGGGGTTAGTGTTAGAGTTAGAGTTAGGGTTAGGGAGGGGGGCAAGAATGGAGGAAGGAAGGACTGTATAGAGGGAAAAGAGGGGTGGGAGGAGTGCGGGGGGAAGAAAAAATAACAGAATGAATCAAACAACATTACCCTATGTAAATTTATGATTACACAAATGGTATGCCTTTATGCCATGTACAAACAGAGAAACATCATGTATCCCATTTGTTTACAGTAAAAACAACAACAACAACAACAACAACAAATGAGGGATACTGGGTATAGTTCGGTGGTAGAGTTCTTACCTAGCATATTGCAAGGCCCTGGGTTCTATTCCTAGCACTGAAGAGAGAGAGCCATATGTCTGAGTAAAAATAACCTAGAAATAAGTTGAAATATGGCCAGGCACAGTGACACACATTTATAGTCCCATTTACCAGGGGAAGCTGAAACAGAAGAATGAAAGTTTGAGACCAGCCTTGGCAATTTAGCAAGACTTTGTCTCAAAATAAAATACAAAAAGGTCTGGGAATGCAGTTCAGGGAGAGAACATCCCTGGTTTCAATCCCAGTATAGCAAAAAAAAAGAAAAAAAAAGAAAGAAAGAAAGAAAAGTTTAGAAATCATAAGCTGGGAGTATAGTATTTAGTAAAATACATGCTTAGCAACTGTGAGACCCTAGGTTCAATTTCCAACACCTGAAAAAAAAAATAAACAAGTGAAATAAGTCCATTTCCTTTTTTGATATATTTATGGATATGATCATACAAACCCAGATATAGGCGATCTTGATTTCAGGGAAATACTTGTTATAGTCTTCCATTGTCTATTTAGGAGATTCAGTTTATTCATAATAGATGATGTCTCCATTCCCCATCATAAACCACCACTAGATGTATTCATAAATAGGTAAACAACATTATCCTATAATTTTAATTCATAATTCATTTTCAGCCTGGAAAAGAACCCTTGCTGGCAGAATGCAGAACTGCTCTGACACTGTCCTGTTGTCTTTAATCAATTACAGTTTAAAAACTTTTTTTTTTTTTTTTTAGTACTAGGGACTGAATCCAGGGGCACTTTGCCACTGGGCTACCTCCCTAGTAGTTTTTATTTATTGAGACAGAGTCTCACTAAATAGCACAGACTGGCTTCAAAGTTGTAATCCTACTACCTCAGCTTACAAAGTCACTGTAATTACAGGTGTATGCCACTGTGCCCAACCAATCTGAAATTTTTATTGAATGTACCTCCTCAAAACTTTGAAAGGGGCTGCTATAGAAAACATGCTTACCAGATTTGTCAATAAAATGAAACTGGAAGGCCTGGTTGATGTATTGGATCTCATGATAAGTATTCAAAATAGTTGTGACCTCTGAGAAAAGTGGGCCAAATCCAACAAAATATTGTAACAGCAATAATTATAAAATCTTGTATTTATGTTCAAGTAATATGGGGTAAATCTGATTCAAATTTGTTTGAAAAAGAGGTTTTTGTTGACCACATACAATGTACATAGTTGCTTTCAGAAGACTTCTCATCTTACTGTTTTCATTTTTGTGGGGTTTTTTCTATTTGAAATAGGAAATTGAGAAAAATAGCAAGTAATAAAAAGAAATCATTCATCTTTCCACCACTGTCAATATTTTGGTTCATTTACTTCCAGATTATCACTCACTTTGTTTCCTTCCTCAGCATCATTTATTTTGTTTAAATTAATTTTATGTTTTACAACTTTGTATCCTGAAGCTAAGGAATACTAGAAGTATAGTGTCCAAATTTGAAAAAAAAAAAGTTAGATTCTCATTATCCTCTATACTGGTCAGACATTTCTAATACTCTGTAATCACCTGTTGACACCTTATTTTTATAAGAAACAAATGTAAAATCAGGCACAAGGTATTCACAATGATGAGATGTAGCACTGTGTTGATAGAGCAGGAAATAAATCTTAGAGAAGAAAAGAATTGGAATAGATTTTCTCAGATAATTGATTGCATGGCTGTCAGTGTGTCTTCTCTTCGTCTGTCTGTGTGTGTGTGTCTTTCTCACCAGCAGTGGTCTCCAAACTCAATCAATATATAATGAATCTTCAAACTCAACAATTAATTTAAGTAGTTTTATTCAGGAGGTGTTTATAGAGTACCAACTATGTGCCCATTATAGTTCTTTGGGGAATGAAACTCCTTTGTATGTTCATATTCTAGTAGAATAATGCTTTGCGTTGAAATAATAAGCAAACCTCAATTTGTCATAAAAGTTAGTCATCACTGGGCCGGGGAGATAGCTCAGCTGGTAGGGTGCTTGCCTCACAAGCAGAAGGCCCTGAGTTCGTTCCCCAGTACCGCAAAAAAAAAAAAAAAAGTTATTCATCACCACTTATTAGGTCATTGCAAAGAAGTGGAAAGATTCTAATGTTTAAGAGAATCAGTAAATCTATCTAACCAGTCTTATATAAATTGCAGCATGCCATCAATCTCTGAAAGCAGGCTGACAAAGGAAATTGTGGTGTCATTTGCAAAATTTTCCACTGCCTTTCACTAGCATGACTTAGATGGCCTATGGATTGAGTGGGGTACCATAGGTAGGCTATATATTAAATATTACTACAGTTCATTTTCATACTTTTAGATTTTAGAAATAAGAATTCTACACACTAGTAAATCACTTGAATCACTAGGATTACTGATGGGCAATCATAGAAAAATCCCTATAAGGAACATCTTCCAAGTACTAAAAATATATAGTATTTAACTTGGTTTTGAAATGTTATAAATTTCCTTTCCTTACTCTGTTTAAGCCAATGGTTGATATCTAGAGATCTCTCCACTCCCCACCACCCCAAGTACTGTAGCTTGAACTCAGGAGTGTACCACTGAACTACATTCTCAGACCCTTTTTATTTTTTATTTTGAGACAGGGTATCAACAAGTTGCCCAGGCTGGTCTCAAACTTGCAATCCTCCAGCCTCAGCCTCCCTAATCACTGGGATTACAAGCATGTACCATCATGCTAGGCCATCTAGAAATCTTATAAAATAAGTTTCTGAACTGGGGAAGAAAATTTTCTAAATATTTAAAGATACCTTTCCAAATTTTACCCACTATTGGGTACAGTGCATGGATAGCATATCTGAGGCTCTGGGTTTAATCCCTATCACTGAAAAAATAAATTCACTTCCACAGTTAACCACTATTAATCCTAGGAGAATAAAAAGCCAAGAAACTAGTTGATTCATTTGGTGTTAAGTTCTGAATTTCTAAAAATGGACGGTACAATCTAAGTTACAAATATATACATTTAGGAGTTAGAAGACAATTTATTTCACACTGGTTCTGCTAAAGTTTGCATTCTTTGTTTCAGACCTCTGCAACAGACCTGCAGACCAAAGCTGACCGACTAGTACAGATGAGCATATGTTCTTCACTGGCACGGAAATTCCCAAAACTGACAATTATAGGGGAAGAGGTAAGAGTTGTCAGGGACATGGTATATTTTTAATGTCTGTTTGCCATATGGATTTGTAAATGACACATCAGTAGTTTATATATCACTACTAGAATTTAAACATTGTATCTAAAGCTTTAACACAGAAGCAATTATTCTGTTCTTTGGAGGGAATATCTAATCTTAAAACATTTTGATTGTAGCACATACATGTAATCACAACAACTCAGGAGGCTGAGGGAAGAGGATTGCAAGTTTGAGACCAGCCTCAGAAAGCAAACAAGACCTTTAGCAATTTACTGAGACATTGTCTCAAAAAATAAGTAAAAAGGGCTGAGGATGTAACTCAAGCAGTAAAGCACCTCTGGAGTCAATCCTCAGTACCAAAAAACCATTTTGGTCCATTTTTATTCCAATTCTTTGTTATAGAAGATATGGTTACCGTTACTTAGCTTATAAACTATAAGATGGTCAGAGCTCAGTGGTAGAGTGTTTGCTTAGAATGCTTAAAACCCTGAATTCAATCCCCAGCTCCAAAAAATAAAAAAGATGAGAAAAGTTCTAGAACTTAGGAATAGAATGTGTTTTGTTGTTTTTAAAATTAGACCTCAGACTGGGGTTGCTGCTCAGTGGTAGAGCACTTGCCTGGTACTCATGAGGCCCTGGGTTTGATCCTCAGCACCACATAAAGATAAAAATAAGGGTATTGTGTCCACCTACAACTAAAAAAAAAAAAAAAAAAAAAAAATTAGGCCTCCTTCCACACTTATCCAAAGACCATAACATTTTGAAAGTGAAAGAAAAAGGATTGAATACATTTTTTAAAAATAAATAAGTTTGTAAACTTAAAATACCTTCTCTTTTTAAACCCTGTTCAGGATCATGTACTTGGGACCATTTAGTTGACTTTGAGTCACATGTTTTTTTAATTAAGTTTATTTATTTATTTATTTATTTATTTATTAATGTTGGGGATTGAGCCTAGGGCCTTGAGTGTGGTAGGTGAGCACTGTACTGCTGAACT
Organism: Sciurus carolinensis; assembly: GCF_902686445.1. NCBI lineage: Eukaryota > Metazoa > Chordata > Mammalia > Rodentia > Sciuridae > Sciurus > Sciurus carolinensis. The sequence continues at coordinate 65,377,883 of NC_062224.1, forward strand.
ATAACCCTAGCACCATGGGTTTGCTTTAAAAGATCTAAATATAACGGTAAACAAAGAAGACCAGTAAAAATTGTGATGCTTCATTCTTTTGTTACTGAGACAGAGTGAACATTAAACAGCTTCACTGTTAGATTATCTCTACTGCAGGATCTACCTCCTGAAGAAGTGGATCAAGAGCTGATTGAAGATGGTCAGTGGGAGGAAATATTGAAGCAACCATGCCCATCACAGTACAGTGCTATTAAAGAGGAAGATGTAAGGTCCATCTCAATACTTGATACTATTTGTCTTTTGTACCATAGTAAAGGAAATACAATTTGCATATAAGATGAAAATTTAGTAGTTATAAAATAGGAATAAGCAAGAACTTGAAATCGTTCAGAGCCAACATAGAAGTTACCAGGCAATCATATGGAATGTCTGACCTGGTTAGAGTTTAATTTCTTGTTCTATGTCTCCTTTCCACTCTGAAACTATTTTTAAATTTGTTTTTAAATTTTTTGAGACAGAGTCGTCTTATGTTGCCCAGGGTGGTCTCAAACTCACAATCCTGCCTTCTGAGATGCTGGCATTACAGGGACACACTATCATGCCTGGTTTGAAACTATGATTAAAATACTTTCAGAGGGCTAGGGATATAGCTCAGTTGGTAGAGTGCTTGCCTTGCAAGCACAAGGCCCTGGGTTCAACCCCCAGTACCGCAAAAAAAAAAAAAAAAAAAAAAAATACTTTCAGGGGCTGGGGTTGTGGCTCAGTGGTAGAGCATTTGCCTACCATGTGCGAGGCACTGGGTTCAATCCTCTGCGCCACATTAAAAAAAAATGAATAAAATAAAGTACTTTAAAAAAAATACTTTCAGGCTGGGTGTGGTGGTACATATCTAATCCCAGCAATTTAGGAAGCTGAGGCAGAAGGATTTCAAGTTCAAGGCCACCCATGCAAGTTAGCAAGACCCTGTTTCAAAACAAAAAACAGAAAGGACTAGAGATGTACTCAGTGATAGAGCACTTGCCTGCCATGCATGACTTCCATATTCAATACCCAGTACTGCAGAAATCAATAAACAGAAAGCTTAAGCAAAAATCTTACTTGTTGTTTATGTTTAGCAAAACATTTCACTGGTTATTGGAGTTGGAAGAAGATGAAACAATTACTACATTATGTTAAAAGGCCATAAAAGTCATCTTACTTTTTATGATTGTTTAAATTAAATTAATCTGTGACCTCAGATTTAAACATACTTCTATAGTTTTCTAATTTTAAATCATTTAACACATGTTTATTGAATACCTAGGTAAGGCAATTTGCTCTGGGGTATTGAGGATACAAAGAAAATGAAACATGGTGTCTTCGTCAGAAACATGCTATCTCAAACCAGGTGCCATGGTGCACACATGTAATCCCAATAGTTTGGAAGGCTGAGGCAGGAGGATTACAAGTTCAAAGCCAGCTTCAGCAACCTAGTGAGGACCTAAGCAACTTAGCAAGATCCTGCTTCAAAAAAAAAAGTGGGGGGCGGGCACTGGGGATGTGTTGCTCAGTGGCTAAGCGCCCCTGGGGGTTCAATCTCCAGCAAGAAAGAAAGGAGATAGAGAGAGGAGGGCGGGGGAGATAAGTGGAGGGGGGAGCGGAAAGACGCTGTCTCACAAATTCACATCAAGTGTTAGAATTCTTGTAGTGAATGGCAGCATATTCTACGTTTTCACTTTTTTTTTTTTTTTTTTTTTGGTGGTGCTGGGGATCGAACCCAGGGCCTTATGCTTGCAAGGCAAGCAGTCTACCGACTAAGCTATCTCCCCAGCCCACAGCATATTCTAAATGATGAAAATCATAAGCACAAAGACTTTGTTAATTTATTGTCAGTTTTATGAACTATTCATTTTTCTTTAGCCTATGTGAATATGTCCTTAAGGTAATTAGACTATCTTTAAAACAAGAATCAGCATTTATATATAAAAATAAATAGCAGGCTATGGATATAGCACAGTGATAGAGTGCTTGTCTGCGTTTGATTCCCAGCATGGGATGTGGGGGTGTTAGAAATAGGGCAGAGAAAAATGGCTCAGAGGTAGAGTGAGGCTCTGGGTTCAATCCCCAGCACTAAGGGAGAAATTAATAAATAAAAAACCGAATAGCACCCACACATTGTTCAAAACATGTTTGGTGCCACTTTGAATGTTTTCACTGTACTACCAGTCAGTTTTCATGGCATTGTGCTTTAGTATTCAAGTAACAATAATTTTTAGTTAATTATTTAGCATTACAAATTCTTTTTTTTAATTTTTTTTTTATTTTTTATTTTTTTTTACAATGTTAAGGAATGTTCCCACTATCCCTATTTTTTCTAGTGTTTTGAGCATGAAGGGATGCTGTATTTTATCCAATGCTTTTTCTGCATCTATCGAAATAATCATGTGATTCTTGACTTTAAGTCTATCGATATGGTGAATTACATTTATTGATTTCCTGATGTTGAACCAACCTTGCATCCCTGGGATGAAACCCACTTGATCATGGCGCACTATCTTTTTAATATGTTTTTGTATGCGATTTGCCTAAAATTTTGTTGAGAATTTTTGCGTCGATGTTCATTAAGGATATTGGTCTGAAATTTTCTTTCCTCGATGTGTCTCTGTCTGGTTTAGGTATCAGGGTAATATTGGCTTCATAGAATGAGTTTGGGAGGGTTCCCTCCTCTTCTATTTTATGGAATACTTTGAGAAGTATTGGAATGAGCTCTTCTTTAAAAGTTTTGTAGAACTCGGCTGAGAACCCATCTGGTCCTGGACTTTTCTTTGTTGGTAGGCTTTTGATGACTTCTTCTATTTCATTGCTTGAAATTGGTTTATTTAAGTTGTGTATGTCCTCCTCGTTCAGTTTAGGCAATTCATATGTCTCTAGAAACCTGTTGATGTCTTCAAAATTTTCTATTTTGTTGGAGTATAGATTTTCAAAATAGCTTCTAATTATGTTTTGTATTTCAGTCGTGTCTGTTGTGATATTTCCTTGTTCATTCCGAATTTTAGTGATTTGGGTTTTCTCTCGTCTTCTCTTTGTTAGTGTGGCTAAAGGTTTATCAATTTTGTTTATTTTTTCAAAGAACCAACTATTTATTTTGTCAATTTTTTGTATTGTTTCTTTTGTTTCAATTTCGTTGATTTCAGCTCTGAGTTTGACTATTTCCTGTCTTCTACTACTTTTGGTATTGGTCTGTTCTTCTTTTTCTAGGGCTTTGAGCTGTAGTGTTAGGTCGTTTATTTTTTGAGTTTTACTTCTTTTATTAAATGCGCTCCATGAAATAAATCTTCCTCTAAGTACTGCTTTTATAGTGTCCCAGAGATTTTGATATGATGTTTCTTTGTTCTCATTTACCTCTAAGAATTTTTTAATTTCCTTCCTAATATCTTCTGTTATCCATTCATCATATAATAGTATATTGTTTAATCTCCAGGTGTTGGAGTAGTTTCTGTTTTTTACTCTTTCATTTATTTCTAACTTCAATCCATTATGATCTGATAGAATGCAAGGTAGTGTCTCTATCTTCTTGTATTTGCTGACATTAGCTTTGTGGCATACTATATGGTCTATTTTAGAGAAGGATCCATGTGCTGCTGAGAAGAAAGTGTATTTGCTCTTGGTTGGATGGTATATTCTATAAATGTCTGTTAAGTCTAAATTATTGATTGTGTTATTGAGATCTTTGGTTTCTTTGTTCAACTTTTGTTTGGAAGATCTGTCCAGTGGTGAGAGAGGCGTGTTAAAATCACCTATTATTATTGTGTTATGGTCTATTTGGTTTCTAAAATTGAGAAGGATTTGTTTAACATACATGGATGAGCCACTGTTTGGGGCATAGATGTTTATGATTGTTATATCTTGCTGATTTATGCTTCCCTTAAGCAGTATGAAATGTCCTTCCTTATCCCTTCTGACTAACATTGGCTTGAAGTCCACATTATCTGAAATGAGGATGGATACTCCAGCTTTTTTGCTGAGTCCATGTGCATGGTATGTTTTTCCCCATCCTTTCACCTTTAGTCTATGGGTATCTCTTTCTATGAGGTGAGTCTCTTGCAGGCAACATATTGTTGGATCTTTCTGTTTAATCCAATCTGCCAGTCTATGTCTTTTGATTGATGAATTCAGGCCATTAACATTCAGGGTTATTATTGAGATATGATTTGTATTCCCGGTCATTTGGTTCATATTTAAAATTTTATTTATTTATTTATTTATTTTTTTGACATATCTTGGTTCCTCCTTCATTTGACAGTTCCTTTAGGATAATTCCTCCCTTTGCTGATTTGCTTCTTTGTTTTTTATTTCTTCCTCATGAAATATTTTGCTGAGAATGTTCTGTAATGCTGGCTTTCTTTTTGTAAATTCTTTTAGCTTTTGTTTATCATGGAATGATTTTATTTCATCGTCAAATTTGAAGGTAAGTTTTGTTGGGTATAAGATTCTTGGTTGGCATCCATTTTCTTTCAGAGCTTGAAAAATGTTGTTCCAGGCCCTTCTAGCTTTTAGGGTCTGGATTGAAAAATCTGCTGATATCCATATTGGTTTCCCCCTGAATGTAATTTGGTTCTTTTCTCTCACAGCCTTTAAAATTCTGTCTTTATTTTGTGTGTTAGGTATTTTCATTATAATGTGCCTTGGTGTGGGTCTGTTGTAATTTTGTGTATTTGGAGTCCTATAAGCCTCTTGAACTTGATTTTCCATTTCATTCTTCAGATTTGGGAAATTTTCTGATATTATTTCATCGAATAGATTGTTCATTCCTTTGGTTTGTTTCTCTAAGCCTTCCTCAATCCCAATAATTCTCAAATTTGGCCTTTTCATGATATCCCATAGTTCTTGCAGATTCTGTTCATGATTTCTTACCATCTTCTCTGTTTGTTCAACTTTGCTTTCGAGGTTAAATATTTTGTCTTCAATATCTGAAGTTCTGTCTTCCAGGTGTTCTATCCTATTGGTTATGCTTTCTATGGAGTTCTTAATTTGGTTTATTGTGTCCTTCATTTCAAGGATTTCTGTTTGCTTTTTTTTCAATATCTCTAACTCTTTATTGAAATGATCTTTTGCTTCCTGAATTTGTTCTGTTAACTGTCGATTGGTGTGATCATTCAATGCCTGCATCTGCTCTTTCATCTCATCATTTGCTTCCCTAATCATTTTAGTTATGTACATTCTGAACTCCCTTTCTGTCATTTCTTCTGCCATGCTGTCGTTGGATTTTATTGATGTAACATCTAGATTTGTTTGGGGCATTTTCTTCCCTTGTTTTCTCATATTGTTCAGGAATCAGTGGGTCATTAAGATATTGCAGATTTCCTCTATCGACTTATAATGTCCCTGCATTACAAATTCTTAAATCAGACTTTTCTCCAATTTAAATAGACTTCTTCCATGATTACAAAAATTTTAGGATTTTTTTTTTCAGTATCCTAAAACTGATGTTGGCTTGAGCTTTCCATAATATAATTTCAAAAATGCAAAATGAGAAGTTTCAATCTTTTTTTGGTATTTTTGTATACTTCATTTATATATTCTCTCTCTCTCTCTCTCTCTCTCTCTTTTTTTTTTTTTTTTTTTAAGCTTGTGGTTTGGGTTGATCCTCTGGACGGTACCAAGGAATATACTGAAGGTTGGTATCTCTTTTGTATTTCACAGCAGTAAGACTAGGATATAATATTTAGTCGTAAACATTTGATATTTTGTGTATTACATGAAAAGTTGCTTATGGTAGCTAATTGTTATCATACATTAATGATTATTAAAACAAAGGAAGGATTGGGGATGTAGGTCAGTGCTAGTATGCATGAGACCCTGAGTTCTATTCATCTCTAATGCCACAAAAAGAAAGAGAGAGGAAAATTCAACTCCTTCAAATATTACCCCCCATTTTCTACCAGCCCTACAAGTCTCAACGTCCCCCTAGATGAGACTATCTATCATATTAGACCAGTGTTACCAAAGGAATTATAATGAATCCCCAGCTTTATTGGGGTAGAAAAACAATGACAGATTCAGCTCTGTTGTCCTTATTCTGCCACCACCACTATCCCATACCTATCTAGCTTATGCTCCCTTCTTCTGAAGGTATCAAAGATGAGAAAAATTAGAAATCAGCAAACTTAAAATTGGCAACATATAAGTAAGAAGGACCAGGCTCAGAGCCAGAGTTGTAGGCTTTAGAAACTTAGAGTTTTATTTTTGAAGTAGAGCTTTACATATTTTTTTTTATATTGGTTCTCAGCTTCATGGCTTAAAAAAAGAAAATTTTTCAGAGTTAGTGGGGAAAAAAAACTTTCATTCTTGGAAGAGACCTATCTGTAATGATTAGTCAGACAGTGTGCATGTACTGAAACATCTCTATAATCCATTGAGAAATAGAGAAGCACTAGACAACTTCAATGTGTGAGAGAACATAGAAAATTTATTTTAAGTCTTGACTCTCACCCCAGAAATTTTGATACACTCACTAGCTCTGGAAAAAGCCCTGAAAATTGTATTGTAAAAATTATATCAGTTAATTCTAGAGCTGTTTGATAGTCCATGGACCCCCTCTTTGAGAAACCTTGCTTTAGTGGCTTGAAATATAAGTCTAGAGAATAATTCAGGAGTATGCAGTGATTCATCAGGTAAGAATGAGTTGGATAGTGGTAGAAGGAGCATAGAGGAATCTAATGAAAATAGCTATGGAATTGTAGCTGCTTTATTTAATTGGTTTACAAATTATACTAATGAAACATAGTTATCAGTTCAGTTAAGTGACCACACACCATATTTCCATCACTGGCCAGCTCTCTTAAAATTTTCGCCTTTTGCCATAAATAGGATTGATTATGGATAGGTAGTTGCACATTCCTTACCTTTACTGCAAAATAACTTGCAGCAGTTGATGTACTGATGAGGAGTCATAGCATGAGAAAGATATGACTGATATTTCTTCCTTATAGGTCTTCTTGACAATGTGACAGTTCTTATTGGAATTGCCTATGAAGGAAAAGCCATAGCAGGCATTATTAACCAACCATATTACAACTACCAGGTATTACTATAAGTGATACAGAAATACTGTGTATTACATAAATAGAGAGTTATAATTCCAGATGTCATCTAATCCAGTGGTTTCTAGCTTGGTTGCATAGGTAGTCATATGGTTGCATATAGTCATATTTTAAAATACAGATTCCCAGGTCATACCTTAGAGCTATTAATCAGAACCTCTGGGACATTGGTACCAGGAATGTATAAATGTGCATATATGTATTATATTTTTACGTACTTATGATTCAAGTGCAAAAGTTTGAGAATTACTGATATGGTTCTTGATTATCTTGGTCATCAAGACACCTGACTTATAGGTCTCTTGAAGCCTATTAAAGAAATGAACCATTTCAACCTAGAAAAGATGCTAGCCGTCTTGCTTTCTAGGTTATACATGCTTTTTAGGCATAGTGCCTAAATTACAGGTCAACATTGACAAAAACTGAATATGCTCTTGCACTCTTTTTCTCTTATTTCCTCTCTTCTAATCTACTTTGACTTTCTACTATACTCCAAAGAAATTGTCTTCCTTAGAAAGAAGAAATTAGTTTAATTTCCAAGCAAAAATATATCATTAAATCACTTTACATCTTAAAGGAAATTATTGAGATAAAATAAGATATTAAATATGACCTCGATAGAACTTTGGGAAAACAAGTAACCAAACTGGGTACTATTACTCCTGAATATCTGATTTAAGAGCAGGATTACTGTACTTCTAATATAAATTTGTTTTTTCCTGCTATTTGTATAAATTTGATTTATAATCATGCATTCTTAGAAATACCAAAATAATTAAAGCCTCTCACTGAATTGCTTAAGTGTCCATTAATTTCTTATGACTTTAATGTTTATAACGCATTATATGCAGACCTAGCTTGTTATTTTTATATAAGCTTTAAGTCAATACTGTTACTTAAAAGAGGGGCATTTAATTCATAGAAAATCTTATAATGCATGATACCTTTTATCAAAAATAAAGAGCTAAGTGCTTAGGAATTGTTAACCATTTTTATCCCTTCTTTCTGAGATTCGAAAAATTGTATTCATTTTCCACAGAACAATGAAAAGCAGAAGTTAAGGGAACACAGGAATGAAGCAAAGGTGAGAAAAATAGTTAGGATTTTGGTTCCACTTAGAAGGTAGAAAAGAGGTAGGCACTCTGGTCCCCAAGTTAGTTATTGTATATCCCATGTACCAGTTCATTTTCTCCTGTTCCACATCTCCTATTCCTTACCTCTCTGTTTGCCACATTCCCTTCTTACACTCTGTCCTCTTTTTCTTCTCGTTTGCTTATGCTTTGATATTTGCTGCAACAAATGGAAGTTGAAAAGTTTTTCAACCATATTGATGATTTTCAAGGCTGAAGATTCCATTTTATATAATCATCATCATAATAATAGCTGCATTTATCAAGAGCTGAAGAGCCCACAGTGTGCTGCCAGGATCAAGGGATCACAAGCATGATCTCTTTTAATTCTCACTGCAACCCTTAAAGGAAGAGGAAACTGAGGCAATTAACTTACCACTGTCACCCAGTTGGTAAATGGCAGAGCTGGTTTTCAAAGTCAGGTCCAAGCCTTTTTATTACTCCATGTTGCTTTCTTGAGCTACATGAAAGACTTAGTTCAAACTTTTTTATTGCTTCTAACAGGTACTGAAGTCAATAGGCATGTAAAGGAAGCAACATGCTATGGTGCAAAGACACTCAGTCAATCTCTTATCAGAGTTAGCTTCTTAAGCATTATGAATCTTAACTCATCTTTGAGGTGAAATGTCACTCTTTATTACCCTCAGAAACTTAGTGTGGAGACTTTGAAGGAAAGAGCTAATGGGAGGCTGTGAGAACAGGAGCAGTGAGGAAAGCCACCTGGCTGCATCATAGACTGCATGAACCTCACCAGGTCACCAGCATCTTTGTACACTGTGTATTCATTTACAGCAGTAATATGACTTTTAGGAACCAGAATATTTGTGTCCAGTTGGGCATGGAATTAATTTTGATCAAGCTAAAACTTAATGGGTACCAAGAGCCCACCACAGGGCCCATGTATACTTTTCACATGCCAAGCATCCCCCCACAGTGTAGGCTCAAGAGGAAACAGTAGATGCATATGCCCATATATTGAGCACCCAGTACTTCTTTTTTGGTTCCTTTGTTGCCCCATTGCAGAGAGCACTGTCAACAGTCAGCCTCTTTGGAGATTACCTTACCTATAAAGAGCTATCTTACCCAGCATCATCTCCCTTCCCAAGGCAGTTCATTTCCAAGGACCAGAAATGGTCATTGTAGGAGTATAAAGGCCTAGAATTTTGTACCAATCTGGAGCAACCCTGAAGAGGTATTCTAGCTCCAGAGCTCCCTACAGGTTGGCTGAAGGTGTTGGGCTACAGCACAGCTCACTCTTTGCCCTCTGCACATACCTGCTTCATTCTACAGGTGTTCCTGTGTATCCATCTTGACATTTATCCCACCCAACTCAGAATTCACTTCCCAAAGAACCCATCCTGCATCATAAGTTTATTTCACTCTAACAACACCCCATGTACTACTTTAAGACAAATAAGACAATATGTTTGAAAACATTTTGACAAGTAAACTCAAGCAATATAATGAGGTAAATATCACCAACTTTGATGAGTTCAGTATCATGTGCCTGTAGTCCAGCTACTTGGGAGGAGACTGAGCCAGAAGGATCATTTGAGCCCAGGAGTTCAAGGGCAGTCTGAACAACACAGCAAGACCCTTTCTCAAAAAAAAAAAAAAAAAAAAAAAAAAAAGAGAAAGAAAAAAAATCAACTTTGAACACAGATGAGTTTAGTCTGGTTATGAACTTCCTAGGGTCCACAGTCAAATTACTTAATGATTACTTGATGATTAAATTAATGATTAAGTTACTTAATGATTTCAAATCTCTTTCCTCATCCTTAAAATAAGTATAATAATGTCAACTTCATAGGGTTGCTTTGAGGCTTGAATGAGATAATACATGTGAAGCATTTAGTGGGGTACCTGGTACCTGCTTCATGTTACCTAAGATATAATCTCTGTAATATATATCTACAATATTTTAATGACTTTGGATTATTTTATACATCAGTTTTACTTTCCATGAAATATAGGTTATGTTTTTCATATGAAATGTATACTTTTAACATTGTGGTTGAAAATTGAGCTCTGCAAAGGAAAATACGAATTTTAAGACTGCATTATCTTTGTCATTTTACCAGTAAAATCTTAATCCTGACCCCATTTTCTATGACTGTTCTTCAGTATGAGCCTGTTCAGTTGCTTTCTCTATAGCAGCAAAATTCATTCTCATCAGAGTAACATGATCCTTACTATTTCTTGGATTTGAAAAGCACTAATCAACACATTATCAATACATAGTGTTTCTTTTCCTGGAGACTTCAGTACCTTTTGAAAACAGCTATTTCTAATACAGCAAACAGATTGTTAGATGATTTAGAAAAAGACAGTAATCAGTATGTGATGTTTCCTTTCCTGAGGACTCTGGGAATAACCAGAAGTTCCCTTTAGTGCCTTTGAAACTGTTAACCCAAAACAACAGTGATTCTGATTCTGTCAGGAAAAGTTCTTTGTTGATGATATTATGCTTGTACTTTATAACATTGTGGTTTGTTTTTATAATGAAATACCCTGTATTCTAAATATTTTAACTATAACTAAATGTTTCATTTATGGCTAATGTGTTTCTCCAAATGACTATAAGCTTTGTTGTTGTTTCACTCATTTACATAGGCAGGACCAGATGCTGTGTTGGGGAGGACAATCTGGGGAGTTTTAGGTTTAGGTGCCTTTGGGTTTCAGCTGAAAGAAGTCCCTGCCGGGAAACACATTATCACAACTACCCGATCACATAGCAACAAGTTGGTTACAGACTGTGTTACTGCTATGAACCCTGATGATGTGCTGCGAGTGGGAGGAGCAGGAAATAAGGTATGAAAAAGATCTGTCATCTGTTCTGAAATGCAACTGAATCACTGACAGAAAGACTCAAATTTTTTGACACATGAAAAAGAGTTTAAAAAGAGGGGACTAATGATTATAATTTGCCACTAAAAGCACATTCAGCAACATTTAAATTTTTAAAAACTTTAGGTTCAAGTCTTTTTAATCTCAGAGAGTTCAGGATTACTAAGTGATGTCAGATAGGACCCCATGCCTCTTACCAAGGACCTTAGTTTCCCAGGGACCCTCCTGAATTATTTCCTAGACCTTCCTTCTACAGACCCTATGGACATGACTGCCTGTACCCTTCCTGGCTACTTCCCCCATTCTTTCACCTAGGCTTCCAACCTCCTGAGAGAATTGTGAAATGGGACACAGTTGACTACATCCTTAGCCCTGATATCTTCTCATCTGATTGTCCCTGGATATCATCATGATGACATCCCTCAGGTATCTCAAATTCAACATGTCCAATTTCAGCTTATCCTCTTTCTACCCACACCCAGGTGTGCTCCTCTCCCTATTTGCAGTCTGGTTAATGCCACCATCATTTTGATAATTGCTTCACCCAGACACCTAGGAAAGTCATCTCAGATTCCTTCCTCATATCCTATCAGTCTAGTCCTAACCATACAGTTCTTCCCTAATGTCTTTTCTTGTCTTCTCTGCTTCCAGGGTGCCTAGTTGAAATCTCTCATCGTGGAAGGAGCTGCTACAATAGCTCCCAAAGTGATCTCTGTTCAATCTACTCTTTACAATTGCTACTGGAGCAATTTAAAAATGCAAAACTTCTCCCTGTCCCAAATGCTTGGATGGTTCTCCATCACAACAATTTAAGATCTAAGCTTATTAACATAGAATGTAAAGCCTGCTATATCCTGGCTCCTGTACATCCCTGAGCCTCATCTCCTGCCATCCCCCAACTCCTATTTCAACTCTAGTGATACTGAACTACATTAGTTAACAATAGTGTGCATTTTACACATGTGTACATAACATAGGGAAGGCAAATAATATTTATTGAACTGATATATATTCCTCTAATATATTCCTGGTATTCACTGAATACATAAATAGTAACAAGTATGTTTTCCCTTTGCCCCTAACTTTTGTAATCACAAAAACCCATCATCTCTTTTATTCCCAAAGAGCACCTTTATCCTAAGAAGCATCAATTCCTCATCCTGCACATCTCTACCTTTCTTCTGTGGAAAAAAAAAAAATCTTGTTGAGCAGTTCTTAACTTTTTTACCGTAAGAGAATTTAAGGAAAGCTACATCCAGCTCCTATCCAAAAAAACACCCCAAAAAAACCCCAAAACCAAAAACAAATTAAAAAAAACTAGTATATATAATGAAGACTTCATATATGTAAGACTTAATACATTCGTTTAATGAAAGAAAACCTTTTACTCAAAAGCCTGAAACAAGGTTGAAATGTGTGAAGGTAGTCATAAACAGTGCTGAAATATATTTGGTAACCATGTGTCCACTAAGATTTTCCTCATTTGCAGTCTGGTCCTTTATCTGAATATTTAAAGTCTGAGGTTTTTTGTAATAATTATGTTACAGAATAACCAAAAGAAGTCAATTGATAGCAAATTGCTATTTAGAGTTTTGAAAGTTCTATCAATACTACAGTTTTGTATAAGCATTTCAGGAAATATTGGAATGACTACTTACAAGTTTGTGTTTTGATAGTGGAAATAGCAACAGTTGATCCTGAGACCTGTGAAAGTACTTGTTAGACTAGTGAGCCCTGCAAATCCATTCAATTATGACAATTTTTACATTATTGTACTGTTTATATTTCTTTATCCTTTACTTAATCATGGTCAATTTTTAGAAGTTTAAAAAAATTATATTTTTCTTAATAAATACATATTGTTTTCTAGTAAGAAAGAAAAAACAATATAAATAAAAGTTTATTTTCTCTAACTTGGAATATGGAGATTGTTCAGATTTTCTGTCTGTAACTTATTTGATTGGTTTCCCCACTTCAGATTGGCATCTATTGTATTTTCTCATAACACTTGTTTCATTTAAACCTGCAAAAGACTTTAACCTCAGGGGCCTGGGTTTGTAGCTCAGTGACAGCACTTACCTAGCACAGGTAAGGCACTGGATTGGATCCTCATCACCACATAAAGACAAATAAATAAAAAATAAAGGGTAAATGCTTAAAAAAAAAAAAAAAGACTTTAACCTCAGTTCAACAAGGGAATTGATGAAATATCCTTGATAGAAGCAAGCAGTGTTTCTTATTTGTACCTCAGTCATTTCATGCTTGAGGGATAATTGTTATTTTTTTACCATACAGATTATTCAGCTGATTGAAGGCAAAGCTTCTGCTTATGTATTTGCAAGTCCTGGATGTAAGAAATGGGATACTTGTGCCCCTGAAGTTATCTTACATGCTGTGGGAGGTTAGTCTGTTTTATTTTGGAAAATTATAGTTTTTATATTATGCTAAGACTTGATATTTTAATAATATTACTTTATCTAGACTCTTAGGACATAAGAGTTAGAGGGAAACTTAGAGATTATCCAGTCCAAAGCCTAATTCATAGATGAGTAAGTAGATTTTCAGCAAGTTTGTTATTCTTGAATTTATTGTCTCTTTTGGAGACTTCGATCTTCATGCAGTTCATTTAACCCTAATCTTACAATTTTAATGCTTTTTTCCCTTGAAAAATAATGTGTTCATCATTATTAACATCGCCTCATTTAGTTTATTTTAAGCCATAACTGGTGAATATCTCAGTACCAGTTCTAAATATCACAGAATTGTCTAAACTCTTCTGAAAATATATTACAAATATGTACATATTAAGATGACTTTTCAATTTCAAATAAACATTAATACACATCTACTCTTAGTAAGCAGTGCCTTTGAAAATTCTCATCAGGAGCAAGGCACGTTGGTATACTCCTATAATCCCTGTACCCAGGAGGCTAAGGCAGAATGATCTCTAATTCAGGGTCATCCTGGACAACATAGTGAGAACCCACCTTTGAGTTGGGTTATAAACAAGTAAATAAAAATAAGTCCTTGTCTGAGACTGGGGCCATAGCTAATAGTAGAGCATGTGCTTAGCTTGTGTGAGGACATGGGTTCCATCCCCAGCACTAAAAACAAACAAACAAAAAAAGACCCTGTCAGATTTTTTCAAAAATGACAATAAGCAAAGATTTTATTCTGTCATTTCTCCTAATATATTACTTTATTCATATAGAGTTAACATATGATAAGGTTAAATTGTACTTTGTCAAAAAATAAAAAAATAAATTGTACTTTGTCTTAGTCCATATTTACTATAATGAAAAATGAAACTTTAGTATAATACAGTTGTATTTTATGAAATCCTTCACCTAAACTTTTATCAAATAAAACTTTTATCAAATAAAGCATAAATATTAAATAGTAGGTTGAAAATATTTTCACAAATGTGAAGAGTTGTAATGGAGTATAACAATAGGAAAAATACTCACTTGAGAAGAGAAATTAATCAAGAAAAAGGCCAGGCATGGTGGCTCACACCTGTAATCCCAGTGACTTGGGAGGCTGAAGCAGAGAATCTCAAGTTCAAAGCCAGCCTCAGCAATTTAGTGAGGCACTAAGCAACTCAATTAAACCCATCTCTAAATAAAATACAAAAAAGGGCTGGGGATGTGGCTCAGTGGTCAAGTGCCTCTAAGTTCAATCCCTGGTACCCCACCTCCAAAAAAACAAAAAAACAAAAAAAAACAAAAAAACTTTACATTTGGTCTGGGGTTGTAGCTTAGTGGTAGAGCGCTTGCCTTGCACATGAGAGGTACTGGGGTTCAATCCTCAGCACCGCATAAAAATAAATAAAGGTATTGTGTCCGTCTACAACTAAAAACAATGTGTAAAAAATAAAACTATTTGCTGGGTGTGGTGGCACACAACTATAATCCCAGCAACTCAGGAAGCTGAGGAATGAGAATGGCAAGTTCCAAACCAGCCTGTGCTACTTAGACTGTCTCAAAATAAAAAAAATTTTAAAAGGCTGGGAGGTAGTTCAGTAGTAGTGTGCTTACCTAGCACACTTGGGGTTCTGTCCTCAATATTGCAAAGGAAAAATAAATAAACTAGAGGGGCTAAGTGTATTTACTTAGCATATGCCAGCCTTGGGTTCAATGCCCAATGTTCCCCATCCCCCAAAAAAATCCTATGAGGATCATGATCCAATCATCTGTTAACATTGTATTGATGTTTTTTTCTGTAGGCAAGTTAACCGATATCCATGGAAATGCCCTTCAGTACAATAAGGAAGTGAAGCATATGAACTCCGCAGGGGTCCTGGCCACACTGAGGAATTATGACTACTATGCAAGCCGAGTTCCAGAATCTGTTAAAAATGCACTTGTTCCTTAAAGAAAATTTTCATTTATTTAGCCCAAAGGACTTGCTTCTCAAAACAGTACATTTTGAAACTGATTGGATAGGATTAGAACTCTACCTTTATTCATCATTGATCAGTGATTTATATTAGTTACTTAGAGATAGAAAATAGGGTCAAATAATTTAGTTTTATTGGAGTCTAATACTACCTTGCCTTAGGTATGTAAAAAATTTTGTGTGTTCTTTTTCCTGTTTTAAAAAAGTAGGGAGTCAGGCACTGTGATGCATATCCTGTAGTCCCAACTACATGGAGAATCTGAGACCAGAGGATCGAATTGCATGAACCAAGGAGTTCAAAGTCAGCCTGGGCTACAAAGCATAAACCTGTTTCCAAAAAAATAAATAAAAAGAAGACAAAGAAAGGAATTTAGCTTGATTAGTCAACTGAACCAATCGACATCTGGAGAGTTTATAAGCTCAATATACTTTTTATGTGGAGATATGAATTTTAAAAAAAGGCTTAGTTCTGACTGACTAAGCCATTTGTGTAATCAACATTCCCATCTTGTAAACCAGATTTCTTTAGGGCACAAAACCTTAGTTGTTAAAAAATTTCTTATTTTTCATGGTAATTTTGAAAGGGTTCCTACATCAATTGTGAGTACATTTAATGTTATTATGTATGTTGATGAAACACTTATGGGAAAAGTTTCTTTAAAATAAATTATTTAATCCTACCGCTTTATGTTATATTTGCCAGTTTTTTTAAGTATTTGAAAATTATAAATGCTATGTGGATTTACTCATTCTTACAGTGTCATTTTAAGGCTTAACTGTGAACAGTTGGATAGTTGCCTTCATTTCTTCCAAAGGGAGATTATAAGATATACTATCATATTGTGATATGACCAGATTTTTATTTTTTAAGTCTCTGTTCATTCCTTTCATTTCTCTAGTTTAAATTAAGCAAGTCATTTATTAGTTCTCAACCCCTTAGCATGTGTGAGGCCTTGAATTCAATCCCCAGCACCAAAAAGGAAAGAGAAATAGCTCTCAAATCTAATTGCATATAAAATCATCCATGGAGGTGTTTTTTTGTTTTGTTTTTTAATGCATGGAATGCAGATTCACAGGGACCATCCTAGCAAATTTGATTTGTATGTTTTAAGGGGCTACTCTGGTGACTTTGATAATCCTTTAAGTATAGGACTCACTAGGTATGGTAATACAGTAACTTTGACACTGTTGAGCACTCCCTCTTGTAAACTATTTTCTTTGTCCTGATTTTTCCTACCTTCTAGCCACTGATTCTCCTTTCTTCTGTCTTCCTTTCCTTAAATGTCACTATTCACCAAGATTGTGTTCTAGACTACTTTCTCATCAGATGATCCATTCCATCCATATGGCTTCATGTAAGGCCTTTTGCCAGAAATCCAAACTCTGAACCCTGAAACTCTACATTTATATATCCAAAAGCCTACTGAGATGCCTCCAGCTATCTCTAAATTATTTTGTCTGTATAGCTCTTCATTCTTCCCCACCCCTCCTTCATTCATTTTTCAAACCCTCGAGATGATCCTAGTAATTGGCAAAATTTGAAAATCACTGCCTTGGTTCATTTACTTCCCTCCAGAAATGGAGTTCTCTATGAACAGTGAACTAAAGCTAATTAAAAAAAATCTAAATGTAGTATAAGAATAACTTAAAGGTATTTTCTACAGGCTCCTATATGAAAATACAACTTATCGAAGTAAGATATTTGGGCATCTATATCCTCTCTTCATTCCTGTTGCCTCTACATTCATTTATACCCTCATACCCCATGATTGCTTCCTTATATCACTGTGGTGTCCTCCAGACAAATCTATCTGCACTGTAACTCTTCTACAACCCATCCATCACATTGTTTCCAGAGTGAACTTTTAAAAATGAAATCTAGTAATACTACACTGTTACTTAAAATCTTTTATGGCTTGCTTTTGTCTTCAGGATAAAAAGCAAGTTCCTAATAATGATATATGAAGCTCTTAATGGTGAGGTATCTTCCTTCTCCAGTATCAACTCTGATCACTGTATTGCAGCCATGCTCAATCATTTGAACTTCCCTCAGAGCACCATGCTTCCTCTCACCTTGACCTCCATCCATACATTCAACAAGTATTTATTGAGCACTTGTAATATGTTATGCACTGAACATTGAACAGTGAATATAACATTGACCATAAGTCTTGTTTAGTTGAGCTCATGTTCTGATGAAGAAAGATGATAAATAGGTAAATAAAATTATTTTAGATTATGGAGTATGGTTAAAAATAATCAGGAAGATGACTAGTGGGAGGACGGTCTGGTGGATAGTCCTTTAGATAAAATAGGACTATCTTCTTTGTGGAAATGATATCTGAGTTAATAACAGGGATGAAAAGAAGTTGGCCATGTTAAGAGGTAAAATTTATAGGAATGGCAAGCACGTCTCTGACAAAAGAAAGAAAAAAAGAACAGAAAGGAAACCACAGTGGCGGAAGTAACATGAACAGGGGAAAGACAGTTATAAAATCAAGTTGAGGTAAGCTAAATAAAACTTTTCTTTATAAATTAAAAAATAATAAAATGAGATTAAGGAGGCAGGTAGGGGCCAATGATCTATAGCCTTAAACTAGTTTAATTGTTGGGCTGGAGGTATAGCTCAGTGATACAATGCTTGCCTAGCATGTGCAAGGAAGGTCCTGCATTTGATTCCCTGCACACAAAAAGAAAAAAGGGGGATATTATCTGAACCTCAGTAGAAGCTAAAAACCCAATACCCATTCTTGATTTTTTTTAAAAACTGCTACCCTTAGAGGCAATTTTCCTTAACTAGATAATGATTATCTCTAAGAAACCAGCAACAATTTTTTTTTTCTTTTTTAGTTTAAGGCCCTTAATTGGCTTTGTTTTCAACTTTACAATCAGGTAACACCTCATTCCATAAAAGAGAGTAAGTGTTCCAATGGGCTAAGCAAAAGAAATAGGTTTTATAGACATAGAAAAGACATAGACATAAAAAGTCTGCCATGCTAGACACAGAAGAAAGCAGAAACAAAAAAATTGGACTGGTAATTTAAAAGTTACTTTATTTGTAAGGTAGAATAGGGAAATGTAACAATAGGAAAATAACTA
Source organism: Sciurus carolinensis (assembly GCF_902686445.1). Lineage (NCBI taxonomy): Eukaryota > Metazoa > Chordata > Mammalia > Rodentia > Sciuridae > Sciurus > Sciurus carolinensis. Next base: position 65,396,430 of record NC_062224.1, read on the forward strand.
ATTAGTTAACATCAGGTTATTTCAGGTTACTCTCTTTGTATAAGGACTAAAGCAGAGGGAACTTCAGTATCATACCAATTACAACTGGCCTGTTTGGGAAATTTGGCTGTTATCTCATTATGATTTCTCAGAAGATAAATAAAAAGCTTAGTTTCACCTTGGTGACTCCAGTCTGATTTTAGCCTGATATCTTGAAGACCAGTACAGGAGCTTAATCCAAAACAATGGCTTCTAATTTATATTTAACAAGTTCCCCCTTTAGCTGAGGTTCTCACCTAGGTGAGAGTGTGACCAAAACTTAGGGCATCTGTGCTATTCTCAGTTACTATTCTTTTAAGTTTTTGTCATTCTAACCAAAGGAGATCACTTAATCTCCAACAGTAAGCTGTATACAAAATTTTAAACTTTCTTTGAGAGGATATAACATACTGATAGACTAATATTATAACTACAAAGAGAATTATATCAAGAGTTTAGAATATGGCCCTGGCTAAAGAGCCAGGGTTTGCACCCACCCTCTTGAACCAAACCAGCTGAACTCAAGTAGATCAAACAGTTAGATGAAGAGTCTGCATATTTTAACGAGTAATCTGTTCATTAATTTTTGCAGCTGGTTTATACAATCCCCATGTATTTATGTGCAACAAAAAGTGTCAGCAATAGCACAGATTCTTCCATTTAGCTAACAGATAGTAATTCTAGCATATACCACCCTAGTGCAGAAGCTCAGTCCAAAACAATGGTGTTACAGTTTGGCGGTGAGGTGTTCCCCAAGGGCTTACATGTGAGATAATGCAAGAAAATTCAGAGGAGAAATGATTGGGGGGTGAGAGTCTTAACCCAAACAGTGAATTAATCCCCTGATTGGGATTAACTGAGTGGTAACTGAAGTGGTAGGGTGTGGCTGGAGGAGGTGGGAATTGGGGGCATGGCAAGTGGAGACCTCTCTTTCTGCTTTCTGATCACCATGTGAGCCACTTCCCTTCACCACACTCTTCAGTCATGATGTTCTGCCTCACCTTAGAGCCCTGAAAAATGAAGCCAGCCTTCTATGGACTGAGACCTCTGAAACTCTGAGACCTCAAACTTTTTCTCCCTCAGTTGTGCTGGTCAGATCTTTTAGTCACAGCAGCAAAAAATCTAACTAAAACAAATGGCTTCCTATAAACAGTGAAATTGGTAAAAGTGAAGCTGTGTGACTTCCAATGCTAGGTGAGGAGAAGCCTTGGAGTTTCCATTCTCAAAGAAGCTAGCCAGCACAATAAGAAGTCTACCATGCTAGAGATAACACCTGAAAAAAAAAAAAAAAAAAGAAAAGAAAAGAAAGAGGGACTTACCTGGGCCAAGGCTTCCATTTTTACCTTTTGCACCTTAAACCACTTCAGACTTCAATTAAATAGCACCAAGTAACCCTGCATCATCCCACATGGAGCATCTGTTGGTTACTTAGTGGAAAATAACCAAAATTCCTAACCCACAAAAACATGAGATACAAAAACATGGTTATTGCTTTAAGCCACTAAATTTGGGAGGGTTTGTCAGCAGCAATAGATAAGTGACTTAATTTGAATTTCTGTTTTCTAGTTGGAAACAAATCACCTATTGAAGAGACCAATAATAATAATACATTAATTATAAAGAAACAATTTCTTTTTTGTGGTGCTAGGGATTGAGCCCAAGGCCTTGCACATGGTAGGCAAATGCTCTAGTGCTCAGCTACACCCCCAGCTTTTAATAAGACTTTTGATGCTTTAACTAGAAATTGGTTCCTAGGGGGCTGAAAGTGTAAGTCAATGATAGAGCACTTGCTTAGCATACACATGGCCCTAGGTTCCATCCCTAATACCACAAAAACAGTCATACTAGACAAGAAACTACATTGTTCCTCCTTCAGTTCTGACAGATCCATATGTTAAAGATAGATCCATTTAGCTCAAATATTTAAGTTTTTAAGTCCTCACATATGTAATTGCTATTGAGTAAGCATAATATATATTATTTTTCATTCATTCATTCATTCCAACATTTATTGAGACCCTGCTGTCAGTTAAGTACAGAACACAGTGTTGGAGACTCAAAGATAAATAATACATAGTTCTTGGCAATGATGTGCTCACAGTCCAGTGACAATAGTGGGCTGGGTTGGATTGGAGCTATTCAGATGAAAGATTCTCCAAAGCACAATCTCTGAATGCTTTACTGATAAATAAACACATTTTGTTTCTTTCCTCTACTGATGAAACCAACAGATCTTTGCATAGCTGACTTCTTCTTGCTGGACTGATCTCATCCCAAATTTTTCTACAAGGTCTCTCCAGGCTTGGGGTGTAGCTCAGTGGTAGAGTGCTTTCCTCCCATGGTGAGATCCTGTAAAAGAGACCTTCTCCAAGTACCGAAGTTCTCTGATGTCATCCCTTTCTATCCCAACATAGCGCTTTCTGAAGTAAACCTGTTTATTTTCTGCCTCACTCCCACCATAATATAAACTTCATAAAATTAGGAACTTACTTTTGTTAACCACCTATTCCTAGCACTAAGAACACTGCTGGGCACTTAGGATATACTTTCAAAATGTTGCTAAATGAACAATGTACTACAATTACTCTAATAGGTTGTTGAAACCTTTTGTAGTGCCCTTTCTGAAGCAAGTTGGGAGAAATTTAATTGCTTCTATATTAGGAAAATTCTGCTTTTCCCATCATGTAATAGATAGTTTTCATTTTATCTTCAAGTTCAGTTCTGTGGCTTATTCCAAGAAGGGGAACACTGTTCATACCCTCTCTTCAGTGCTCTAGCTTTTTTTTTTTTTTTAAACCAGGTACCCATGTTTATTGCAGCATTATTCACTGCAGTCACTTATAAAATTAGCCTAGATGCCCATCAACAGATGAATGGATAAAAAATGTGGTACAGAAGGACAAGGTAGTAGGGAGGGTGAGTAAAGTCAAAGCACATCATACATGTATATAAATGTCACAATGAAGCCCATTAATATGTACAATTAATAGGGACTAGTAATTATAATAATAAAAAGTGCTCTAGCTTTTTTGTGTCACCTTTTATATTGTCTTCCTTCTTGAATTAAAATGATTTTTATTTTATTACATTTCTATATAAAGTGGATTAAATCCTTCTCAGAACAAGAAGAGGATATATGTAAATAAGCACAATATAAGCTTACTGAGAGTTCAAGTGACTTTATCTTCCATTTTGCAAGACTCTCTTGTTCCTGGTTATAATGTCTCTTAAAACCAGCAGCTGGAAGAACAAGCAAACAAAAGAGCATTTGCTTCAAAAGGGAATAAGTAAAATTGATTCTATTTAGTGAATCACTAAGAGGCAAAACTGTGGAAAGTCTCAGGCTTTACAGTATCCAGGCACTGTGGCAGTGCTTTCCCCAAGGACAGCTTTTTTTAGGCCCTGGCTCAGAGTTCCAGCTTGTCATTTCTGCTTGGGAAAACTCAAACAACAAATGTAAATATTCAATATTCAACTCATTCTTAATTCTAAGAATTAACACAAAATTCAAGAAACCTGAGTCATATTCTAAGATAAAAGATGATGCAAATTTATTTCCATTGTTTCTAAATTTTTAATTCCATTTTACAAAGTAAAGCTTTTCTCTTCACATAAATACAGGCTTGTTGTCTGTTCCTCATAACCAATTATGATAAAGTAGGAAGAATCTTCAGCACCTGCTATTGGGCATTGTGGAGTCTGATGATGTGTAAAACATTGTTTCAACAAATAAGAATCTTAAGAGCTGGCAGGGTGTGCAGAAAATAATTTCAACAAAGAAAGGTAGAAAGGCAAGGTTTGGTGTGCACAGAATCTCCTGGAGAACTTGAAGAATGTGAGTTTAAGGATTCCATTTCTGGAGATTTTGATAGGAAGGGAGTGGAGGGAAGGGAAAGAACTTGCTCTGAAGCAGAGACCTTGCCAACTGTGGAGGCTGGCTGCATATAAAGAGTCATCTTTGGTAGTGGGTTCAGGGGATAGATGTAGGTAAACCCTTTATAGTAGTATTAAACACTCAAGTCTCATGGAAGTTAGATATACTCTAAGAGGCACTCCCTAGTGAAAACAAGGACATTTAGGAGAGATTAATGTTACTGAAAACTCAGTCCTTGTTCCCAATGCCAATACAATAACAAGGACAAGGTTTTGAGAAAAAGGAAGAAGTTTTATTGCTTTACTAGCAAAGGAGAAGCACAGGGGACTCCTGTCCTAGAGGCTGTTCTTCTGCCTATTCCAGGGAGCAGGGTTTGTTTTTGTTTTAAAAGAGGTGATTCAAAGACTATAGTCCAAGATGTAATTCACTTGTTAACTTGGGAGATAGTTATTTCTGAGATCTTCAGTGCCATCCCCAAAGTCTGAATTACTTCATTCCTGTGGGTGTATGCTCCACAACATAAAACTCTGCCTAAGATGGGGAAGAAAGGTAATCCCCTAAAATTAGGAAGAGAGATTAGGGAGGAGCAGGGAGAGAAGAGAAACATGTCCTGTATTCAAAGCATAATGTGGACCATGGTTACATTCAGAGAAAGTGAGGGGCTGGGGTTGTGGCTCAGTGGTAGAGTGCTCATCTAGCATGTGTGAAGCACTGGATTTGATTCTCAACACCAAATAAAAATAAATAAAATACAGGTTCATCATATATATATATATATACACACACACACAACTTTTTAAAGAGAAAGTGAGAGTGGGAATTAGGTTGAGATGGTTTTGGGAATTAACATAAGGCCCTTGAGTTTGAACACCAGCCCTTGGACAATGTCTAGAGATCTCTTCAAACACACACACAGGAAGATTCAGATGACCTTCTGAAAGGTATGCTTGTACAGTCCACTCAAAAGCGAGCCAAACTGGGGCAGCAGTTTTGTTTTGCTTCAAGTACTTTACTGCTGATATATACCCCCAGCTCTAGCAGTTTTGCTTAAAAGTTCTTTCAAGTTTGGTTTATATATAACATGGTTAGCAGAGACTTTGTTTTCTAAACTTTTAAGCCTTCCTTTTTCTATTACAGTTGGCAATGTGGTCTTTTAGTAATGTCCAGATTCCAAATATTATATTGTAAAACAGTTGTATCATTGGAGCACTGAATGATCATAATGAACACTATGTCTTACTGTTTTCTTTCTGCTTTTAGTACATGGGATAATTTATTCACTTCTTGGGAAAATTTAAGCCTTATTAAGACAAAGTATGATCCAAATAAATTTTTGTTAATTATTTTAAAAAATTTACTTCTAATCATTATATATTCTGGAATATACAATAACTTTTAAACTATGTTTCTCTTGATAAAAATAGCGAAGGGGCTGGGGAGATAGCTCAGTCAGTTAAGTGTTTGCCTTGCAAGCACAAGGCCATGGGTTCGATTCTCAGCACCACAATAACAAAACAAACAAAAACAACTTATGGGGTTAGGGAGATAACTCAGTCGGTAAAGTGCTTGCCTTGCATGCACCAGGCCCTGGGTTCGATCCCCAGTACCGCAAAAAAAAAAAAAAAAGCAAGAAAACATTAGAGAAGTTTCCCCCAATTCCAGCATAACCGTGGCTATCATTTTGTAAGTATTCTTCCAGGACTTTTACTGTGTGTTGGCATACAACACATTTTAATTTACAATACACAGTACATGTTCTGCTAAGTGCTTCACACAAACGCCCAAACCGCAGTAGAAACGGTCTGACAACCTTGCAGTTTTTCTTTTGCGAAGTGTCGTAAAGTTCCGTCCACTTCAGAGTATTTTCGACAGCAGCGGCGTGGAAAGCCACGTAGGTTCTACTGACTACAGGCGGAGGGGCGGGGCACTGAGGACCTGGAGCCCCCGCGGAGGGCGAAGGTGGTGACGGCGCACCATGATGACGCACAACGGCGTGCGCGATGACGGCATTGGTCGCGGCAAGGGGGCGAGGCGGAGGCTGCGGCGGCGTCAGGCGCGTGCACACGTTGCATCCTCCGGTTTTCAGCAGGTCGTGGGTCTTTGGGGCGCCAGGCAGGCAGGCAGACTGACAGGTATACTAACCGACCCGCGGATATGGCGACGCTCTGTCTCACCGTGAATTCAGGAGATCCCCCCCTGGGTAAGAGACTGAGTCTGCCGACCGTGTGGGTTGCATCAGCCGGGGAGGGTGCGGGGCAAGGAACATCGCTGCGCCCCGGCTTGGCGCAGTGTCGGTCACGGCCTGGGAGGATGGGCCTGCCCTTTCCCCCGATCTACAGGGGAGTAGGCCCCGCGCCTTTCGCCTTCTGCACCTTGGCGGGGGCATCTGCTGCGGAAGACAACAGTTCCCAGGGCGCGGAGGGAAGAGCGGTGTGAGCCTGGGACGGGCAACCCGAGGCTGACTTTCGGACCACCTTTCCTCAGATGACTTTAAGCCAGTTTTCTTCTCTCCTTTTTGAAATGCTTTCCTCTGCGGACCAAAAACTGCTGGTGGAAATAACACCTTGGAAATATCCTCACTTCCGTTGTAGCATTTTCTCTCTCTACTCAGGTCATCTTAAAAGATCTTGAATTCAGTTGAATTTTCTTTTACATTTGTCAGGTTCAAAATGAACAAAGTAGACCGCCCTATTAGCATGTAGGGTTTTAATTGAAGTTGCTTTTATTTTTATTTAAAAGTGGTAAAGAGATAATTGCTAAAAACAGATTCGCTGCGTATTGATGGGGTTGCTGCACACCCTGTGGATGTAGTAAATGTCAGAGTAAACGTCAGACCTGTCACCTTGATACATCTTAAGTTGGAATTGAAATTGCTTTTTCAACGTGGCCAAGGTTACTGTGGGTAAATAGCTTACTGTTTACTACCTGGTGAGCTTACTATTTCATTACTTTGAGAAATTACACAAAAGAATTTTAAGTACTTTATTGATGTTATTTTTTAATGTGCATTTATAATATACATCCACTAGTACTTTTTTTTGTGTGGTTCTGGTGTTTGAACCCAGGATTTTGCACATGCTAGGCAAATGATCTACCAACTGAGCTCTGTCCCCTCCTTCACACAAGTACTTTCTAATGTTCAAAGAAGCCACATGGGGCTCATGAAATTATTCATTATTTTCTCAACTTTGGTGGTGTTCTAAGTTTATTTGAATGCTGTTTTGTTTTTGTGGTGCTGAAGATTGGACACAGGGCCTCCTGCATGCTAGGCAATGGCCTACACTTCTAGCCCTAAAAAACATAACCATTTTAAACATTAAAAATGATAACATTTTAGTATATTGGTTTCAGTAATTGTGGGCCAACCTCACAACAAATGAATGAACTCTAAAAGAAATAGATATGAGTCTTGAGCTGAATTGGTATTAGACAATGTGACCTCATGGTTGAGAGCAAAGACATTTGGTTCTTGGAAGCCTGAGTTCAGTACTGGCTGCTAATTATTATTTGTGGAACCTTGATATTTCTTGTTTAGTGTCTCCCACAGTTTCCTTATTTAAGGAAGTGGGGGTAGGGACTGGGGATGTCGCCCAGCAGTACAATGCTTGCCTAGTATGCTCAAGGCCCTGGGTTCAATCCCCATCTCCACAAAAAAGCAAGGGGGTAATGTTTTCTATATAGTGTTGGTTGCCAGAATCAAATAAGACTGTAGGTAACATTCCAGACACTTTAGATATTGATAAGTAGGTATAGTTTTCTTTTTAAATATTTTGTTTTAGTTGTAGGTGGACACAATATCTTCATTTTATTATTATTTGGTGCTGAGGATCGAACCCAGGGCCTCACGCATGCTAGGCGAGCACTCTACCACTGAGCCACAACCCCAGCCCAGTAGGTACAATTTTTACCAGTGTTACTTAGAATGTATACCCTAAAGGTATTCAGTCTTTTCTTTAGTGAATTATGGAATTCAGAACCACATTGCTGTCAATATTCTGAAAGAGAACTTTAAAGAAATGTGTTATTATTTTGGACTATAGACCACTTATACAATATATGTTATTTTTCTTGTTGTTCCTCCCCTATTTTTGGTTTTTTATTTAATTCTTTTCAGTGGCTCAAGTCAGATACATTTTATCTTTAAATAATAAAATTAGATGAAAAGTTTAAAAGATGGGTTGAATGACTAGAATTTCTCTGTTTTAGTATGTCTAACATTTTATTTTTTAGTGTTAAAATAATCTAAAACTTTAAAGAAGATGTAGAACAAAGAACTTTTCTTCCTGTACTACCTGAGAGCATACTGCAGATATGATGCATCAGCACCCCAGAATATTCCAGTGTGCATTGCCCAAAAGGAAGGAATCTCTCCATTTGACCTCCTATAACCATCAAAATCCAGAAATACATCTTGATAGAATTCTTAACATCTAATATATGTTCTTGTTCTGAATGTTTTAGTAGGATCTTCCATAACACAAGGACCAAAATCTGGGACCAGGTTTTGTTTATATTTGGTTGTCATGCCTCCTTAATTTCTTTCAATCTCGAACAGTTTATTAGGTTTTTTCCATTGGTTTTCAAAGATTTGACCGCTTTAAAGATTGTAAGCCTCTTTGAGAATAACTCCAAATCAGATTGTCTAATGTTTCCTTGTGACTGGATTTCAGACTGTGCATCCTTGGCAGGAGTGATTCCTTTTTCTTTATTACAGAAGTGATTCCTCATTCTTCATTGCAGCCCATCATTTGGTGCATGAATTTGATTTTCCCATTACTAATCATTCTAACCGTGATCACTTAAGATGGCATCTGCCAGCTTTCCCCATTGCGGTTTTCCCCTTTTAATTAACAGGTACTTTGATTGGAGAACGATGGGACTATACGAGCATTCTTCTTTTCATTCAGTCTTACATGCTGATTTCAGCAGTCATTAATGTTTCCTGCCTAACTTGATTATTATGATGGTTGACAAATGTTGACCTTCTGATTCTACAGTTCCTTTTACAGGTCTGAAGGCGTAACTCTGGTAAAACATTTGCCTAGCATGTGGGAGATCCTGGGTTCTATCCCCTATACTACCAAGAAAGAAAAAGGGTATAATTTCATTTACATGTTGGTATTTCTTATATGTTAGTTGATATTTTTCTGTGAGAAGAGCATTCTCATTTTAAAAATCATAGCAAAATAAATTCAATGTATTACATTATTTTCATTTTCAATTTAAAAATTTTTATATTTTAAAATTAGTTTTGTTGAGTTATAATTTGCATACAGTTAAAAACACCAGTTTTAAGAGTACAAATTGTCATGTAATATGCAGCGATATATGTAGTGTATAAACTACCACAACAGTAATATAGAATATTTCTATCACTTCCAGAAAATTCCCTCATCCCCTTTTTGGTCATCTCTGTCCTCATTCCTGGCACCTGGTAGCTACTGACCTGCTTTTTGTCACTTTGTTTGCTTTTTCCAGAATTCCATATGCATTGAACCATATCATGTATTCTGTTTTTCCTAGGATGGTGTTTTTGGTATTTGTCTATTTTGTTGCCTATAATGGTTTATTCCTTGTATTTGCTCAATAGCATCCTGCTGCATGCATATGCTAAAATTTATCTCATTTTGATGGTCAAATTGCCTCAATATGCCAGGGGAGTCCCTCTAAGCTGGCCTCTGTGTCTTTTTGAACTGATTTTTATCTTTCTTTTGAATAATTCCTTTTGTCTTAATCTGTTTTGTGCTTATATAGCAGAATACCACAGACTATGTAATTTATTACTTTATTATTACAAGTAGTAGTAGTAGTAGTACTAGTAGTATTTTGCAGTGCTGGTACCCAGGTCTTGCCAACTCTACAAAAGTGTTATCCCACTGAGCTACGCCTCAGACTGGGTTATTTATAATGAACAGAAGTTTATTGTCTCATAGTTCTGGAGCCTGGGAAATCCATGATCAAGGGGATGCATTTGGCAAGGGCCTTCTTGCTGTGTCATAACACAGCAGAAGAGCTGAGAAAGAGAGTCTGGAAGAGAACAAACCCATTCCCACATTGCCTCTTAACCTAAATACCTCTTAAAGGTCCTACTTCTAGATATTGTTATAGTGGCTACTAAATTTCAGCATAAGTTTCAGAGGGGGCAGACAGTCAAACAATAGCACTTGATTTCTAGCACAATTTTCTAGGTTAATTTTGAATTTTTCCTGACCTGGTGCTGTTTCCCAAGGGAGCATGGTATTTGGAAATGATTTCCGAATGCTAGTTGTTCATCTTAACAAATTAAGGAACAAAGGATTAGTGAATCAACTTAGTGAAATGTGTTGAGAGATCGTAGAACTCTTGTAGAATATGAGGTCTGGACTGAGGTCTGCATTAAACTCTTGACTGCCGTGTATTTAGCCAAGGACATTAGACTGACTCTTTAACCTCCCAGAGCTTCAATTTCCTCTTCTGTCCTATAAATAATGGTATCAACTTCTTAAGGTTATGACAAAGATTAAAAATTGTAATGATTATAAAGCACTTAGTTTAGTACCTACCACATAGTAATCAGTCAAATACTATTGACTTTTATATGAGGCACAATTCTAATATCATCTGAGGAAGGAAAAAATTAATTTTGTTGTTACTAATCAAAACCCGAGCATATCCAGAAGCAAATGGACTGCGCTAATGATAGATTCTAATTTGTTCTTTCTCTAAGACGAAAGACTAGATTTACCCTCTATAACCTACTGGGAAAAAAAGGTTACTCCTTGCAGGACTTAAAATTAGTTTGTTGACTCATCCCTATTGCTTTATGATTCAAAGTATAAATACTACATTGTTTTTAAAGAGAAATAAATCTTTTCATTCTATCATTTTTAGAAGCTTTGCTGGCGGTAGAACATGTGAAAGGTGATGTCAGCATTTCTGTTGAAGAAGGGAAAGAAAATATTCTTCGTGTTTCTGAGTAAGTGCTTTCTTCTATTTTTAGTACTGAACAGCATTTAAAAAATATTCAGCATTAAATGTTGTCTCCTTGTTTTACTTGCTAATTAGGTAGGTTAGGTTTTGTTCCTAGAGAGAAGTATGCTTTGTCATTCTCCAGGAACAGTAGCCAGAGAATTATGCTTGTCAGCTATCTGATTACACTTATATCTGTTTAAAATAAATTTTATAAAAATGGAAATGTTCAGAAAGATTTATATTTAAGGCTTTAAAATTCTTATAATTATTCTGATGGAAAATTAGAAATATTGAAAATCAATAATAATGAGAAAAAAGTTGATTGATAAGTCCACAGTATAAAATGTTGGCATCTCTGGGAAAGGGGAAAAAAAAAAAAGACTTACGAAGAATTTCTTTTTCTTTTTCTGTGATGTGGGGAATTCAGTCCAGGACCTCAAGCATGCTAGAAAAGTAAACTTTTACTAAGCTATATGTTCAGTTTGGGGTGGTTCTGTCAACTGGGAGTTTTATTCTAGGATGAGCTGTTCATTTGGGGAACCTCTGATGTCAGTATCTTTAGTTTTTTCTTGGGTATCAGATTATCCAAAGACTATTTTACTCTTTAGAGAATAAACCTCAAGTTTTTCCAGGGTAGGGTAAGTAGAGTAGTCTAGCTGTGCAGAGTAAGGTTTGAGAATACCCATGTTTCTGAATGATTGTTAAAGGGACTTTCAGCTAAGCCTTATTAGCCCCAGTTCATTCTGACATCCAAGGATACCTGTTTTTCTTGATTCTCAAGTTTTTTGTGGACTTTAAATTTTAGTTTTCAACTTTGTCCACTTAAGATTTAATTTTTTCAGGTCTACTTTTCCATCTGCTTTCCAGCTTCTAATTTTTTTCCTTGCAGTGCTGGGGATCAACCCAGGGCCTTGGGCATGTTAGATGACCAATGTACCACTCAGCTACACCCTCAGCCCCTAGCTCCTAAAATTTCATTGCTGTTGTCTCTTCTCTTTATGTTTTAGCATCTCTTTAAAAAAAGTAATTGGTGGGGGGGGACTGAGGTTGTGGTTCAGTGGTAGAGCACTTGTCTAGTGTGTGTGAGGCACTGGGTTTGATTCTCAGCACCACACGTTAAATTAATTAAATAAAGGTCCATCAACAACTAGAAAAAAAAGTAATTTTTGCCAGGCATAGTGATCCACACTTGCAATTCCAGGGCCTTGAGGCAGGATGATCCATGTTGTGAGACCAGACTCAGCAACTTATGGAGACCTTGTCTCAAAGTAAAAATAAGGCTAGAGATGTAGCTCAATGGTAAAGTGCCCTGGTTTCAGTTCTTAGTGTGTATCTCTCTCTCTCTCTCTCTCTCTCTCTCTGGTTTCAGTCCTTAGTGTGTATCTCTCTCTCTCTCTCTCTCTCTCTCTCTCTCTCTCTCTCTCTCTCTCTCACACACACACACACACACACACACACACACACACACACACACACCCCCTTTCTCAAAAAGGGCTGGGGATGTAACTCACTGTGGGAGGCTATGGATTTAGTCCCCAATACTGCAAAAATAAATTAAAAAGTAGAATTTTACCTTGTAGTAGGTTTTGCTTTTTTAAGATGGGATCTGTCTGTGTTGCTCAGGCTGCCCTCAAAATTGTGGACTCAAGTAATCCTCCTGTCTTAGCCTCCCGAGTAGCTGAAACTATAGGTGCACACTTCTGTGCCTGGTTGCAATGGGGTTTGATTTGCTTTCTTTACCATAAAATTGACAATAGCCTATTTATGGCAGTGTATTCTTGGCTTCTTTGCCTTGATTTATCTTATCTTCTTCATGGTAGTGGTGGGGAACCCAGATCCTCATGCATGAGAGACAGGTACTCTACCACTGAGTCACATCCCCATCCTGCCTTGATTTATTTTAAATCATTTTTTCCCTCCATATCCCAATTATTTTCATATTTCACCACAAAACAATTTGTTGAATGTATAAACTAAAAATGAGAAAGATGATGCATCATATAGAGCCTTTTCTAAAGTAAATTTATAGATTTAGCTGGGTATTTCAGAACTTGATAGAAACAGTGTAAAAAACAAATGAACAAATTTTTTTGTTTTGCTATAGTAGAAAACAACATGTAAATATTTAAGGTTTCTACTTTTATGTTTCATTAAGTCTTATGACTTACTGATTTGTGAGAGCAACCATAGTATTTTATTGTATTCTTTTTTTTGTAGAAATGTGGTATTCACAGACATAAATTCCATACTTCGCTACTTGGCTAGAGTTGCAACTACATCTGGGCTCTATGGCACTAATCTGATGGAGCATACTGAGGTAAACAGTGAACATTTCTTTGTGTTTTTTCATTTATGCTTCTGATTTTTGGGGAGCCTTATCATCTTCTAATACATTGTTATGTACTATTATTTTTATTACTTATTTAATTATTTTTGTCATGAGGTCTTGCTGTGTTGCCCACACTGGCTTCACAGTCCTGTGCTCAAGTAGTCTTCCCCCTCAACCTTCTCAAGTAGCTGGGACTACAGGCTCTTGCCACCCCACCTGCATTATGCACTATTATTCTACTTAAGGATATTAACAGTGTTCATTATGGATCAGCTTAAAGAATACTTTTTGTATTTTTATTTTCAGAAAAAAAATCATTTTTTATAGCTTTTAAGTTTGAATGTTTAATCCCACACAAGATGTTCTATTGGCATTTAGAATATCTAATCTTCCTAAATTCCTAGATCATCTTTCTTACTTTGATCAACTTTCTTACTTGACAAATTAGGCAAAAAGCCTAGAAAAATTAAGAGATTTGCCAAAAGTAACATACAAGTTTTGGATCCCATTTTCTTTTCTGAGTATGTTCTTTAATTATAGCCATAAGTGATTAATTTGGAGTTCCATTCTGAAGGTGCATTTTCCCTCCGCCTTATTTGTATTCTACTCTAATTCTTCCAAATGTCATAAAGTTTAAAATACAAGGAATGTTTTTTAACTATTTACTTCTAAATTCTACAGACTAAGTACTGCTTTTTTCGTTGTTTCAAGTTGGTTACTCCTTCCTATTACCAGTTTCCAGGTCTTTTTTAAGTTTTTATTAATAACTTCATTTTTTATTTTTATTTTTGGGGGACAAGATAGATTCTTTTTGTTTTGTTTTTGTACCAGGGATTGAACCACTGAATCACATCCCCAGCCCATTTTTGTTTTAAAGACAGGGTCTTGTTAAGTGCCATTTTAGATCCCAGGCATCCAGAATTGAATCCATATAATGGATTCTATAATTTGAGATAAATATGATTCAAACTAAGGAATCCAAGAGTGTACTGTTGCTCAAGTTAACTAACATTTTTTCTAAGTTTGGGGTATATTTCTTTTCTGTCTCCATGTTTACAGGTTGATCACTGGTTGGAATTTAGTGCTACAAAATTGTGTTCATGCAGTTTGTTCACTTCTGCAATCAATGAGCTCAATCATTGCCTGTCTCTGAGAACATACTTAGTTGGAAATTCCATGACCTTAGCAGATTTATGTGTTTGGGCTACTCTAAAAGGTATCAGTAATTTCTCTCAAAAAATTGTTTTAATCATTAAACTTTTTTTTTTTTTTAGAAAAGTACATGTATTTTTGTGTTTCTTTATATGTGTACAGTTATGTTTAGGAAGTACTTTTAAGACTTTTTCAGAGGAGTGAGTGCTCCATCTTATTTCTGTCCAATTATAGAATCCCCTGTACTTGGTCCTTGGGGGTTTTCTGTCTCACTAACCCCTCTTGTCTTTGAAGTTGTCTTTGTTCCTGTTAATGAAACCCTCATCCCGTTTCTGTCAGCACTTGTCCTACCTCCGCCATTACTTTATTCTGGACACTTGTCTCTCATTTGAAAAAAGTGTTTACTGCTCAGTAGGACTGTAAATAATGAATGAAGTTAGATTGGCTATCATGACATGAGATCACATAAGGAACAAGGCCAGAAGGTGGTCAGAACCTTTAAAAAATAAAATTTTGATTGTGTAGTTATAAGTGACAACAGAGAAGCCAAGATGATTATATAGGGACATGTGAGCATGATTTGCAAAAGTATACTGTGTATGGGAGAAAACATGGATTATTGAGAATGACATAGGGTGATGTAATTATGATTTGTGAGAGTCTTCGATTTATTAAAGCTTAAGGTGTGTTAATTTACTTAGAAGAGTATTATCAATCTGTACAACCATGAACAAAATCATTAGTATAATTAATTGAAATGGGATTAAATAGTAGTACTAGGAATTGAACCCAGGGACACTGAGCTACATTCCCAGTTCTTTCTTTCTTTCTTTATTTATTTTGCTGTGCTGGGGATTTGAACCCAGGGCCTTGATGCTTGCGAGGCAAGCACTCTACCAACTGAGCTATATCCCCAGCCTTGTTTTTATTTTGAGATAGGATCTTTTTAATTTGCTGAGGGTCTCTTTAAATTGCTGAGGCTAACCTCAAACTTGTGATTCTCCTGCCTCAGGCTTTCAGTTTGCTGGGATTACAAATGTCTAGCTATGTGTCTTTAATAGAAATTTACAAAGTAGGGAGGAAGGAAAATGGGATTGATGAGATACAAAGGGGAATGAATTTTTTTTTTTTTTTTTAAAAACACCTGAATAAAATAGGGCAAAATGCTTGGGTTATGGTATATGCATAGTTGTTATTTATGTTCTCTATTCTTTTGTGCTTTAAACTTTCTCAAAATTAAATTATTACAACAATAACCAACATAAAATGAAGGTCTTTTCTAATTTGACTGAACTTTTCATGTATAGGTTTATGACATGTTTGCCTAATTTAAATTTTGACCTAATGTTCCTGAAAGAGATGTAGCATTCTCCTGTAATTCTGTTATGATTGTAGCTTTTTAATGCTAATGAGCTAAGTAAATTTTCCATCACTGTCTTTTTTTGATGTTATATCTGAGGAAACAAACTATTTCTTGATCATCTTAAATTTTATTGTTTTCTCCAGTTGATATACTTAAAAATTTTAAATGTGAAACGAAGTGTTCATTTTAACAATGAATGTGTAGAGGGAATAAGGGAAAGATCTAATATTAGATAACTTCAGTGAATCTAACTGAAAAAATATTCATAATAATTCTGTGAATTCTATAATATATATTAAAGTATGAGGAACCATTTCTGTGTATACCCATATTTTAAAAGCTACATTATAGAAGCACAACTTTAAGTTGCATTTATTTAAATTAACCATGATTGGAATTTTGGATTGAATCCACAGATTTATTAAATTATGTTTGCTATTAGGAAACGCTGCATGGCAGGAACAATTGAAACAGAATAAAACTCCAGTTCATGTAAAACGCTGGTTTGGCTTTCTTGAAGCCCAGCAGGCCTTCCAGTCAGTAGGTACCAAGTGGGATGTTTCTCCAAACAAAACTAGAGTGGTAAGCTTATTTTAAATGCTAATATTTCAGTCTATCTGAGACCCTAGGTTTGAAAATATAGTTTTTCCTGCTCATAAAGCTTCTAAGTAGAAGCTAACGTTGTTTTGGTTTGACTTCATTTGTTAGACTACGTAAAGCCCTATTCTTCATATGTCTGAAAAATTGTGATGATACAATGTATGTTCCTTAGGCAATCCAAACTCCATATAACTAACATCTCTTATTTAGTTACTTATTTATTTATTTTTGTGCTTGTGCTTGAACCCAGGGCCTTGTTCATGCTTCTACCAATAAGCTACATCCCAGCTCCCATTCCCAGTACTTTACAACTGTGCCATCTTTTTTTCTCCTGCGTATTCTGTTCTCAGGTTCTTAAACTATTGCCCATTGAGTGCTGGGATTCTTCAGAGCCTTTTTGTTGATTCTGTAAGGGCATGTGGCACAGAATATGTAGGAAAAAAATGCTCCAGAGTCTGCTTATTTTTTTACTTTTTAAGGTCTAGCTTGGTTTTTCCTTCCTTTTAAACTTTGTGATGATCCTAGATACTGTTAGTTAATTTCAACTGAGTGCTCCAGTGGCACCCTGTACATATTGATTTTGCTTGTTTGGTTTTATTTACTTCCTTCATCAGATTTGGAGTTCTCAAGCACAAGGATAGTGTATTAGTTATCATTTTGCTCATAACCAGTGTCATGTCTGATACATAATAGTTAATGAGTATTTGAATGGATATATTCTTAAACATTTAAGCATGCAACTTTTTGTTGTTGTAAATGTTCTATTTTTTAGGCATCTGAGAAAAAACAAGATGTTGGGAAATTTATTGAGCTTCCTGGTGTGGAGATGGGAAAGGTTACTGTCAGGTTTCCTCCAGAGGCTAGTGGGTAAGAAAATACAACTCATATTTATCCTTGAATATGTTTAGTGAAATAGCTTTAAAGCAGTTATTAAATGCTTTTATTGATAGGTTGATAGGTTGATATAGAAGGACATAAGTAGTATTTTAATTGTGGAACTTAACATTTCTTAACATTTTTATGGCTTCTTAATTATTAACAGCTAGTATTTATTTAATTCATAGTCAGTTTGTAGTTTTTATTGCAGTAATAGATGACATTTTAATTTTATTCCAGAATTTATTTTTTTTATTTATTTTCAGTGCTGGGAATTAAACCCAGGCCCTTGTGTATGCTATATGAGTGCTCCACCACTGAGGTATATCTGTTGCCCACCTTGTTTTTGTTTTTGTTTTTGTTTTTGTTTTTGTTTTTGTTTTTGTTCTGAGACAGGATGTCACCAAGTTGCCCAAGCTGGTTTGGAATTTATGATTCTGCTGTGTCAGCCTTCTGAGTAGCTGGGATTATAGGCATATGCCACCACACTCAGCTGTCTTCCAGATTTTTAAATATAAATCAAGAAAATACCCACAAAAGAAGATTTAAATTTTTTTTTTTTTTGTATTTTGAGATTGGCGGCAGTTTTAAATAAGGATTTGTATTTATATCCTGAGCATTTGAGCAATGCTTTTAGTTTAGCAGAAGTTATGGCAGCTTTCCCCTCCACCCCAGTAAATGAAGAGTAGTCCTGAACTCTTCATTCCTACCCATTTTTTTCTGTTATTAGCAGATTTCTCAATCTCTTTAATTCTTCGCACCCACAGAAAATAATGTTCGAATAGCTCATTTAGGGAGCTACATAACTCCCTAATCCTCTGGGATTAAAAAATAGAACATTTACAACAACAAAAAGTTGTATGCTTAAATGTTTAAGAATACATCCATTCAAATACTCATGAACTATTATGTATCAGAGTTATGTTCTCTGATACATAATAGACTGTTCTGGTTGCTGGCTTGGCCCAGCCTGGCATTCCCTAAGGCTGAGGAGAATTTCTGTCTGCATATCTGCATTCCAGTTTTTTTTTTTTTTTTTTTTTTTCTTTATTTGGTACCAGGGAGTGAACCCAGGGATACTTAACCACCAAACCATGTCCCCAGCCCATTTTATATTTTATTTAGAGACAGGGTCTTGCTGAGTTTCTTAAGGCCTCACTAAGTCGCTGAGACTGTCTTTGAATTCATGATTCTCCTGCTTCATCCTCCCGAGTGAGCTGTTAGGAATACAGGCATGCACCACTGCACCTGACCTGTATTCCAATTTGAAGCATACTGGTTAAGCTTGGTAATAGAGTCCTTCCATTGGTATTTATATTATAAAATATGTCTTACTAAAGCTGTTAGCCTTACTTAGAAACTTAACCTTTTGGAAAGTATTATGTAATATTTTGTTAAGATGATTTTTTTTCCCCAAATTTAGTTAAATTTCAGATTGTGTAGTCTGTAGCCAAATTCTTACCCTCCTGTGATAAATGGAACATGTAGGCAATAGAAACTGACAGGGAAAGAAATTTTCTATCTTTGTTATTTCTTGGAATAGTGAGCTGTTTGTGTTTAACAATATAAAATATTCCTAATAGTTTATTTCATAAATGGACGAATATGTTTATTTACATTATGTCAATCTCAGAGACCATGCTCTAGGCCTAATGAAGTTTAGAGATTTGAAATGTAAGTCAAAATTCAGTTTTTCTTAATATTAATAATTTTGATCATATTCCCTTTTACTGCTAAAGAGTTGTGTCTTATTTGAAAGCCAGAAGTCTTGACTTTGCCTTTTAGTCTTACTCTTAGCTAACATGTATATAGAAGATAATACCAAGTATTTTACATACATATTGTCTATATGCGCATATACTACCAAGTATTTCACATAAAATAACTCATTAATCCAACCAGCCCTGTGAGGAATGCACTGTTATAATCTGTTTTACAAATGGTTTCAAAAAGTGGTTCATACAGTTACTAAAAAGTAACTTGTCAAACCTACACCATCTGACTTCAGAGTCCATGCAACTAAAAATCATGTTGCTTGTGTCTGTTATGAGTGATAGAATCCTAATTCAGCATCACTACTAATACATTTTCTGTAGCTATTCCAACACAGATTTTCTTTTGAGCTGATTATTTGAGTTTTTTTGTGAATATTTTATAATCCTGTTAACTTTCTTGAGGTTTCAGAATTGTTAGAATGGTACACATTATTTCAGAATCATGTAATGTTATTTAAGCCTAAGCTATGTTTTCATTTTGTTGCCCCCCCCCCCCTTTTTTTTTTTTTGGTGGTCAGGATCTAACTCAGGGCCTCACGCATGCTGAGCTCGGAACTGTTTCTTCTCCAGCCTCTCATCCCCCTTTTTAATTTCCATATGTAAAGCTAACACTTTTAACTGTCAAATAATAGTGGATAGGGATTGTTAGACTTCTTATTGAAGTGCAACACACCTAAAGAGAACTGCACATAGTATTTCTGTTTCTTTCTGGAAACTCATAGTCCTTTTTTGGGGTTTTATTATTTATTTTTTAGTACTGGGGATTGAATGCAGGGGCTCACACAATAGTCCTTTAAGTAAAATTTTTATTTTAGGATAGTTTACATGAACAAAATTTGTAAAAATAGTGCAGTAAGTTCTTCCTACATGTGTTATACCCAGTTTCCCCTAATGTTAACATTTTATGTTAGTATGATACATTTTTGTCTTAGCTAATGAACCAATATTTATATATTGTTCTTAACTAGACTAGACTAGGATTTCATTGTTTTTTCCCTGATATCCTTTTTTGTTGTTCTAAGGACTCATCTGGCCCACCACATAGAGTTCTTTGTTTTAATACGCAAAGGCTTGAATAACTCTAAATGCACTGCACTGTATTTGTCTGTATTAACTTCTGCATATAAACCCTTCCTGAAATCAAACCATTGATCTGGAATGTGGCATGAATTTCTTAAAGATTGACTGATTTAAAGAATAATGCAGAGACACACAAGGGATTGCATTTTTCCCTCCTGTATTGGATATCAACTGAGATAAAAGCTACACTGTGTTATTAGTGACTGTCATAAAACAGTGTGACTGCTGCTACCATTATCAGTTGACACTAATAAAAGTTGTTGAGAACTAGTTATTTAAACTACTTCATGCCTTGTTTTCTGCCCAGTTAAGTGTATTTTTAACAAAAGTGGTATAGGATGTTGCTTTTTATCAACAACATTGATAGAGGAGGAGATTGATATGTAATATTATCAACAAGGCCTCTGATTCCTTATTGTCAGCTGCCTATAGGAACAGAATGGTATTTTCATAAGATTTAGATTCATGGACTATTGGTGCTAGGTTAGACTTTTCATATCACTTTAGTTAAAATCTTTTTACTGGTGTTTGAAAAAACTAAAGCCTAGAGAAATAAAGTGACTTTTCTTTGGATTCCTAATTCTCATGCTTTCTGATCTAGCCATCATGACAGTGACAGTGTCAGAGGTGCTACTCTTTAGTGGGTATTAGGTGGGTATCCAGTTCCCTATAGCAACTGTCTTATTAAAGATACACTACCAGGTAGCATTGGCAACAGTTTTGGAAGCAATTTTCTTCTAACTGAATGACCATTCCTCTTGAAAAACAGAAAAAGATTTTCCTATGGTTGTAATGTTTGTAAATATCTTTCCCTTTGTGAGCTTTTATATGTAAAGTTTCTTATGATTATAAATGTTGCAGTCTTTTGTCTCTGTTAGGGTCAGATTTTCTATAATAGTACTTCTTATAAAATGACTGAAGTACCAATTAGAAAGATTTTTGTTTAGTTCTCCTCAAAAAGGTTAAGTTTAAGTATTTAGTTAAAACTTGTTAATGAGTTTCTTTGTGAAATGTTTTTGTTTTAGTTACTTACACATTGGGCATGCAAAAGCTGCTCTTCTGAACCAGCACTACCAGGTTAACTTTAAAGGGAAACTGATCATGAGATTTGATGACACAAATCCTGAAAAAGAAAAGGAAGATTTTGAGAAGGTAATTAAAAGTGTAGATGACCTGTTTTTCAGATAAGTTAATTAAAAGTAGAGGGTGACCTGATACCTTTATGGTATGAACATAAATTTTGTTTCACAGCTCCTTTTTACCTCTCATCTGTATAGTCCTTATCTAAGACCTAAGCCAGAAATATTGAGCTCCCATACCAAAAAACTTAATTTATTTTTCTCTTCTCTAATTATTGTAGAATTTATCTACGTGCTATATTTTCCTGTGAGTACCAGTTTCGTTGGAGGCAGGTTTCCTTTTTGTCATATAATCTTTTTTTTTTGTCATATAATCTTAAGTTTATGAATTAAAGAAACACTAAATAGGTATTGGAAAAGGTGTTTTCTAGCCTCTTATATCATCTTCATTCAGAAGAACTACAGAGGGGGCAAATGACTGTCAGTATAACCAATAACAACCAGCTTTTCCAGAGTAAATGGAAAGCTTCATCATGAGATCAGCTTTCCCAACTGGAAATTTGGAAGATCATATAATGAATATCTATCTCTCTTTTTTTTCTTTTCTGACCTGTCATCATACAATTTCCACAACCATTCCAGGCTGTTAAAGACTGATGGTGTTTTTTGACATGTGCTCAGAATGCAGTATCAAGGATTGAAAATACACAAGAAAGTGCAAAATGGTTATTTTGATTTCTTATTGCAGGTTATCTTGGAAGATGTTGCATTGTTACATATCAAACCAGATCAATTTACTTATACCTCAGATCATTTTGAAACTATAATGAAATATGCAGAGAAGCTAATTCAAGAAGGGAAGGCTTATGTGGATGATACTCCTGCTGAGCAGATGAAAGCAGAACGTGAACAGAGGATAGAGTCCAAACATAGAAAAAACTGTAAGGCACATTTAGTGTCTTATATTTTAATTGATATTCCTTTATTATGCTTCTTTAGTAGTACACAATTTTTTGTGTGTGAACCATACTAGTTTAAAATCCTTTTGAGATTATGATTTGTACATTGATTAATCTCTTAGAAATCTTTTTTCTTCATCATCTTTATAGTCTTACATCTTTATAGTCTTACTGCTTTTATTAGCATCGCAGTTGCATATGAAGTATCCATGTCCTTAATATCTTTCTTACTGTATTCAGTCATTTGCATTGCATTTATTTTATTTGAAGGATTCCTTCTGCGATATTCTATAGTTCTTTTAATTTAAATAATTAACATTTGTAGATACTTTTTTTTTTTTTTGATGGTGCTGACCCTGACCCTGATTGAACTCAGGGACAAAACTGTTACCATTTCTAAAATGTTTGATGGTAATGCTTTTAGCACCCAGGTCTTCCTCTCAGCATGTGGATACATGTGAGTATAAAATATAAGCTTAGTGTTACCCTGTATCTCTGAAATATCACATGACTAATGAGCATACCTTTCTTATTCAAAACTTGTGTCCTGAGCTTCTTATTTGGGCTGTTTTCATTATGTAATTATGTTGCCGGAACTTCTACAGTATGTTTAAATCTTGAGTGTCACATTTGGAAAGTATAGTAAATTCAAATTTTATAGTAAGCCTCTTTTATTTTCATTTTCAAAGAATGTTAACTGGACTTTTGAATCTATTTTGATTCTTGAGTGCAGGTAAAATTGTCTATTATGTCTTCAGAAGCTTCCAGCAAGAAGGGTTATTTAAGAAGGGTTATTTCTTTCTTATAGTTACAGGGGGCAGGTTTCAATATCCTGGTATAGGTAGTACTATAGTCACTCGAGATATAGAGTCCTTTTTCTGTGGAATTAAAATTTCTTTCTTGTATCATTTTTTTCTGTCATCTCTTGTTTTCTCGGATCCAAGAGTTTCCTGCTTCTCATTGGGATGACTGAAGGGACTTACAGGGAGCCCACGGGCTCAGGCTCTCAGCCCGAGCCGTGTTCTTCAGACGGGCACGGGCTGCAGCGCCAACGCCTGTGGGCCCCAAGGGCCAGGCCAAACTGCTCTGTCCCCTGGGCATGAGGCGGCAAAGGAAGAGAATGCTTCTACTTTAAAGGCACAGTGTTAAGTTTGGGCGGGGGAGAAGAGAAAGGCTTGATCAGTTGTGCCATAATGGGAAAATGGGAAATATCAAATGAAAGAAACTTTTAGAAAATCCTCTTCTCTTACCCTTTATTTATTGCCACATCAGTGAAATGGGTTGACTTTATCCTTTCAACATATTTAGAGTGTATTTTCTGTTTTGTCAGATATGTTTCATAAGGAAATGTTCTTGGTGTCAGATATTTTAACTGTTAGAGTGTTTTTAAACTAATGGAGCATGTTTACAATATAAAATGAAAATTTGCATTGATTGCAAAGTAATTTCAACCAAGTTAATATTAATGCATTATATAAAATGTAATATAACCTATCATTTTATAGCTGTTGAGAAGAATCTACAAATGTGGGAAGAAATGAAAAAAGGGAGCCAGTTTGGTCAGTCCTGTTGTTTACGAGCAAAAATTGACATGAGTAGTAACAATGGTTGCATGAGGGACCCAACTCTTTATCGCTGCAAAATTCAACCACATCCAAGAACTGGGAATAAATACAAGTAAGTCAATCTCTTTCCAGATGCTAGATAGCCTTCTTGATTTTGCACTGATCCTCCCTACACACATGGAGTAAATTCAGAATAGTTAGGAAATAGGATAGTTGCTCATCCACAGATTAATTGGCAAGCCATCTGTAAAGGCTCACTTGTCAGTTAAGGTTATATCATAGATCACTTTCATTTATAAAAGTTGTTGAGTCTGCCTAAATTTGCTTTTTATGTATCGATTAGGTAGGTGTACAGTGGTGTATGTCTTTAGATGAAGAACTTTTCTCTTTCTGTAATTCTGATTTTGCTGGTCATAAGTTGACTCAGAAAAGTGATGGTAAAAATATATAGAGGGTTTGGGGCTGTAGCTCAGTAGCAGTGCACTTACGTGGCACGTGTGAGGCACTGAATTTGATTCTTAGCATCACATTAAAAATAAACAATAGAATAAAGGCATTCTGTCCATCTACAACTATAAAATTTTTTTTTCAAATATATACAGAAATATAAACAATGCAAGAAAATAATTTTTTTCAAACTTTTATTATTTTTACTGTGTAGGTATTAAAGGTAATAGGTTTTTTTATGTGTGTGTGTGTGGGTATGTCCAGCCCATCCTGTGCCCCACCTCCTGCACCCCCATG
The DNA here is from genome assembly GCF_902686445.1 of Sciurus carolinensis. Taxonomy (NCBI): domain Eukaryota; kingdom Metazoa; phylum Chordata; class Mammalia; order Rodentia; family Sciuridae; genus Sciurus; species Sciurus carolinensis. Next base: position 65,420,795 of record NC_062224.1, read on the forward strand.
CTAGGGATGGAACCCAGGGCTTTGTACATTTTTGTACATGTTAGGTCAGTGCTCTTCCACTGAGCTTTAATGGACTACCCTCCCCCTCAAAAAACTTACTTTACAAAGTAAACCATAGAATGTGTTTTCTTAAACTTTAAGAAGATCTACTATGTATAGATGCTGAATTTTACTTTCCTTTTTTTTAAAAAAAAAATATTTTTAGTTTTAGGTGAACACAGTAAACTGCATTTTATTTATTTTTTTATATGGTGCTGAGTATCAAACCCAGTGCCTCACGTGTGCTAGACAAAGCACTCCACCACTGAGCCACAACTCCAACCCAAATTATAATTTCTTAGTGGATGTGAATGATTTATCTGGTTAGTTAATGTGACTTTATTTAATAAACTTGTGGATGCAGGTGTGTCTCCATATATAGACAAACACTTATGTGTGTTGTTATGTACATTTGTTCTTTTTATTAGGGTGATTGCTCCTTGTTTTAGTAAGTAAATTCTTGGGAAAGTGGATCTGGATACACATTTTCAGTGTCAAATAATTGCAAAGTAAAATGTAGTAGCTTCTTAAGTTGTCTTAAAATTAGAAGACAGTAATGTATCTTTAAAAGTTGAGTTTTGTTCTGTCACATACATTATTTTAAGCAGAGATTGTTTTTAAGGCTATTCCATTTTAAACAGAATGGTAATTAACCTAATTTTCTTCCTTTTCTCTTTTTTTTTTAACTTGTAAAACACTGTTCTACTCCTTTTTTGTTGTTGTTGAGTTTTGTTGTTGTTGGAGTAGGTGTGTATGTGGTGGTGGGGATTGAACCCAGGGCCCTGTGGGGTACAACCCTAGCCCTAAAATACTATTCTTGAATACACTTAACCATATCACTGTTAAGACCTTTACAGGGATTATTAAAAAATATTCGAAAACTAAATTCCTTCAAAACTATCATAGTATTGCATATTGATTTCTACCATTTTTATGTTGGCCATTACAGAAATATGATTATAGAATTTGCCAAGTCAATACCCAGATGTGTATTAAATAACAAATTTGCTTTTTATTTGAAAGTTGAGTGGGCCACTGACTTATCTTCCATCTCCCCCAGTATTGGGGATTAAACCAAGGACACTTTGACATTGAGCTACATCCCCCGGTCTTTTTATTTTGAAATAGGTACTCACTAAATTGCCAAGGCAGGCCTCAAACTTGTAATCCTCCTGCTTCAACCTGTGGAAGAAATTACAGGCCTGTACCACTGTACCCAACAGACCACGATTTTCAAAAGCTGATAATGTTTTGATATACATTGAGTTATGAGTCATAAATATGTTCATTTTTGAGTCATAAATGTTTGTTTTTAAGAAACTGCTATGTTTTAGATTAGTATTGCTGTTTATAAATATTTTTTGTGAGGATAAAATATTGCATGTTGATTTTCAATCTCTCTTTTTTTTCCAGTGTTTATCCTACATATGATTTTGCCTGCCCCATAGTTGACAGCATTGAAGGTGTTACACATGCCCTGAGAACAACAGAATATCATGACAGAGATGAGCAGTTTTATTGGATTATTGAAGCTTTAGGAATAAGAAAGCCATATATTTGGGAATATAGTAGACTAAATCTTAACAACACAGTGCTGTCTAAAAGAAAACTTACGTGGTTTGTCAACGAAGGACTGGTTGATGGATGGTATGTTTAATATTACAGAATTGACAAAAGAAACAAAAGACCTATACCAGTGATTTTTTTTTTTTTTTTTTTTTTTTTTTAAACTGCTTTAGACCTGGAAGGTGGTGTAATAGGCCTATAGGATTCCTGGTTCACACCTTCATTTCAACCAGTACATTAGGGTTCCCCCTCCTTGTTTTAATGCTGCAAACATGGATGCCCACTGTGGACCAGGGCATATGGGAATGAAATATACATGAGTCACGTCTTCTGCAGAACTCAGATCTGAGTTCTACGAAAGTTTTTAATAGAAAAGTGGTTTGACTTTGTTCCTTCTTAGATCTGGTTACCATTTTCTTCACTGCTATGGTCCTGATATTTTTCTTTCAGCTGGCTTCCAGAAAAGCCAAAATACCCCTAAATTGAGGTGAGAGTGTAAATGGTTTCTGTCTCATATGAGAACCCATATTTGTGAAGCAATCACCCAAAGGATTCAGACCTAGAAAGAGTTTTTAAGTTCTGTAGCATATTAATATCTCACATGGGATTCTTTTAAATAAGAAAGATGGGTATAAAAATGAAAGTGATTTTATATCCACTTATCTTTATTTTATTCATTCATTCATTCATTCATTCATTGATTCATTTGGATTGGGGATCAGACCCGGTGCCTCTTACATTCTAGGCAAGCACTCTACCGCTGAGCTATATCCCTAGTCCATTTTTATTTTATTTTGGGGCAGGTCATTAAGTTCCATAGGATGATATTGAACTCTAAATCCTCCTCTTATCCTCCCAAGTAGCAGAGATTACAGGTTTATGTTACACCATGTCAAGCATAGCTGCATATCTTTAAAAGAATCCTGGTTATCACACTTAGAAGTATAAGGAAACTTCTTTCTAACATATATTAACAAAAAAATAATTATTTTGGCAAGGGGTGAGGTGGTGCTTGAGATTGAACCTAGGAATGCTTTATCACTTTTTGTTTTGAGACAGGGGTTTGTCAAGTTGCTTAGGGCCTCACTAAATTGCTGAGACTGGCCTCAAACTTTGCGATCCTCCTGCTTCAGCCTTCTGAGCTGCTGTGATTATAGGCATGCAGCACAGAGCCCAGCTTAGATTAACAAAAATTTGTACATTAGTTTATGTTAGTATCAACATGCTAATGACCAAGTTGCAAAATATCCATTTTTTACTATTTTACTATGGAGCTGGTAAAAGACAGGTTTATTTTGGATCCCATACAAAGTATACTGTTCTAAACTTAATGAGGTTTGAAAATTCCTGCAGAATATCAATAACCTACATACACATTCTTGGATGTGTATTTATATACAGATGTTTTATCATCTCTGATTCTCATGGTAATATGTAGAATAGGACTTTGAATATTTGTTAAATAAAATCAAATGAAAATGTATTAATGTTTTCCTTTTTTGAAAGTAATCCTTTCATCATATCTTTTTTTTTTTTTTTTTTGGCAAATGTACTTTTGCTGTTTCCAGAAGTGCATCTATTTTACTATAGTATGTAATTAGAAAGTAGTTTTTCTCTTCCATGAACTTGGATGCATTGATACTGAGATCTATACAATTACTATAACCATTTCTTTTTTCTTTTTTTTTTTTTTTTTTGGTGGTGCTGGGGTTTGAACCAAGAGCCTTGTGCTTGCAAGGCAAGCACTCGTACCAATTGAGCTATCTCCCCAGCCCCAACTGTAACCATTTCTAAGTCCAAATATTTAACAAGCTGAATACAATTTATGATTCATTAAGTATCTTCTATGCATCTGCACATTGAAAAAAACAAACAAAACTTGGCGTTTAAAAATGTTTTCCAGGGATGACCCAAGATTTCCTACAGTTCGAGGTGTACTGAGAAGAGGGATGACAGTTGAAGGACTGAAACAGTTTATTGCTGCTCAGGTGAATTATGGTTTCTTTCTAATGTCTCTCTTTGAATTTTCAGGTATTTCTATTAATCTCTCTCTGGATATTACCATCTTTGTCCTTTGTATTCCTTGTTTATGCCTTATATTACAAGGCAGAATTTTTTAAGTTTAGCACTTATTTGTAATAATGGAAAATTGGTAATGGCCGAAACTCCTAAGCTTGTATTGGACAAAGGCAACTGAAGTCTTTCTCTGTAAAATACATGATGTTGACTGAGCAGTCTGTACACTGAGCTTTGACAAAAGCTGTTTAAGGGTAACAATTTAAATTTGCAAGTTTTTTTTTTTTTTTTTTTCTGAACTTGAGCTTGGCTTCAAGTATAAAACAGTTCTACCTAATAATTTTCATCCTTAAATAACTTTATTTTTGTTTTTCAAGGGCTCCTCACGTTCAGTTGTAAACATGGAATGGGACAAAATCTGGGCCTTTAACAAAAAGGTACATGTTTAACTCTAAGTTCTTTTTCCTCCTGCCTAACTCAAATAATATATATATATATATGTATAAAAATCATTAGTGTGCATATGGTAGAGAAAATTTTGTGAAGAGTATTGTCATTTTGCAGACTTTCAGGAAAATGGAATGTTTTCCTTTTTTAAATCTATAAAGGGCATTAAGCCTATTAACTACCCCCAGCAAGTACCAATAATTTTAACAGACTTGAAGGTTGAGGAAATGTTAGTAGTTTTTCCTTAAATCTTTTATGAACACTTTGCATTTCATTTTTCTGCTTTCAAGCTGCGAGCTCTCTGTAAGAAGGTATTACTTAATGCTTTTATTTGCCTTATTTAAATATAGCTTCTAGCATATTACATGTTATGATCTGAAATGTTATACAGCTTTGAAGCACAATCACATTTATATAAAAGACTTGCTCATACAAATACACTGAAAATGCATTATTCCTGGTTTTGTAAAATGTGTCCTCTGGTTTTAATGACAAAGGGAAGCCTTGGCTAACTTCATTCTGCTGTTCCCTTGTGTGGTTTAGAGGACATAGAGTTTTGAAATTACATATTTTATTGAGTTGTTTTGAAGGTTTATTAACTCTTAATTTCTGTGTCTTATTGAATGCAGCTATTTAAAAAAAAGAGTTTAACTGAAAATCAAATGAGGAATATTGCATATTGACATTGTTAATTACTAATTGGAAGCAGATGCTTGGACACTATAATAAGGCAAATCATTAAAAGTGCCATGTTTTAAACTTTGGTTTCTGTGATTGTGTTCTGTAAATTCTCTGTTGGGATTGCTGCTTGATTGTGCTTATGTCTTGTCTAAAGAAATAGTTGCTTGTCTTGCATGTGTCTTGAATTTGTTTTATTTAGTCCTTTGTGTTTAGTCAATTTTTCAACACATAAAAGGAATTATTAATTGGTTCTCTCTGTTGCTGCAGTTACTAATAAATCTGGATAGAATTACAGGCAAAGTTAACTTTGATGTATCTTTTATTAATAATCCAGTATTTAAGGGTTTTAAGTTTTGTGGGTGGGTACTGAGGATTTAATCCAAGAACACTTTACCACTGAGCTACATCCCCACCCCTTTTCATTTTGAGACAGGACTTCACTAAGTTGCTGAGGCTTTCCTTGAACTTGTGATCCTCCTGTCTCAGCTTCCCAAGTCACTGGAATTATAGGCATGTGCCACCAAGCCCTGCCTAAAAGATTTAAGTTTTAATTAAGTTATATATACTTGGTTCAAATGGATGAAATGTATTTCATTTAGATAATTTTGTAAGCTCTGTTGAAGTTAAACATCATATTCCCCATCTTTCCTTCCTTTTTTGTTCTCTAGAGAAACCACTTTCAGCTCTCTTAGATAATTCTTTTGACATTTATTACCCCTATCTCTAAATGAAATGGCATGTTGCTACTTTAGTTTTTAGTTTTGGGTATGCTCAATTATCTTTCCATGATTGAATGTTAGGATTTAGGTCTTTTAATTTTCTCATCACTTTTTGGTTTCCTCCAAAAAGGTGGTTGATTTGTTTCATTCCGCCCCCCCCCCCCATTTGTTAACTTTTCTCATTCTTTGTCAAAGGTTTACTGAATTTCCTACCAAGAGGTTCATGTATCTCATGTGTTCTTTGAGTTTCATCATGAAGACATCTCTGCCAGGGCTTTTAGGCTGTTTTGTTGGGATCTAGATTAGTGGCCTGTTTGCTTTTGAGATATAGCTGACTGCTGCTCAGGTCTCTCTTTATCACCTTGGCAGTTCCCTTTGCCCTGTAATGGTCTCCTGTTTCCTGGATCTTCCTTTTTGTTTTTTTGTTTTTGTTTTTGTTGTGAGACCAGAGTCCATGTTGCTTTTGCTGGTCTCAAAGTCATGGACTCAAGCAATTCTTTTGCTTTAGACTCAGGAATAACTGGGACTGTAGGTATACACCACCAAACCCAGCTATTCCCTTTTTTTTGGGTGGGGGGGGTACTGGAGGTTTAGTTATTACTGAGCTACATTCCCAGCCCTTGTTTATTTTTTATATTGAGACAGGGTCTTACTAAGTTATTCAGGATCTTGCTAAATTGCTGAAGTTGGGCTCAAATTTTTGATCTTCCTGTCTCACCCTTCTGAGTCACTAGGATTACAGGCATGTGCTACTGCACCCCAGCTGTTTCTCCTCCTTTTTTTCTTTACCCTCTTCCTTTGCTTTTCTATACCCTCTGGTAGCTCCCTAAGAGGACAAGTGTGTGTGTGTTGAAGATTTTTGAGACCTTGTAAATAACCTGGTTTTTAATTTGAAATCTCATGATAATATGCCTGGTGTGGGTCTGCTTTCATTGGTGTCTATTGAAAGAACATGTGGGATCTGCTTTGGAAACTCATTCCTTAATTTCTGGGAATTTTTCTACTTTTTTCTTTCTCTCAGCCTCTATCTACTATGTTTTCTTTCTTCTCTCTGAAACTTTCCTGTGCAGATTTTGGACCTCCTGTACTGGTCCTCTAATTTTATTTTCTCTCTTTACCTCACTCTCTCTCCTCCTCTTTCCTTCTGGCTCTACTTCCATTGAACCCCAGCTGTATTGCCCCTGAACTTGTGATCCTCCTACCTCAACCTCCAGAGTAACTGGGATTACAGGCTTGCGCCACTATACCTGGCTGTCTTGGTTTTATTTAAGTGTTAAGATTTAAACTTTCCAGTCGAGGCAGAAGAATCACAGCTTTAAGGTGTTCATTTCAGACCTGTTAATATGTTTCTCTGAACCTATATTTACTGCTTTATTTTAAAAACATGTTAGTATTTTAATAGTGAGATAACAGTTTTCCCAAACTCTGACCCCTTTCCCCTTGCATCTGTCCCCAACTAATAAAGAATATAAAGACTTATCTCCCTGAACCTTAAATAAGTGGTCTTCCAATGAAAAATTGAAATAATCCCCATAAATAAAACAAACAGGAGACGGTTCTGATTGCATATGCTAAAGAATTTAGAGATCTACTCTCTTTAGTCCTTTGCACTTGAGTATCTACCAGGCACCTCTTTGAAATCCATAGGACTCTGGAGTAATTTGAAAACCACTTTTCGACTTATATACTTTTAGAGCAAAGAAGGACTTTTCCCAGTCTTGCCTGATTCTAACCATCCTTCACAATGCTTGCTAAAAATATATTCCCAGACTTTACTTCAGACAATGGTAATCATAATTCTTTAGGTTTAAATGGTCTGGGATTGTGCTCACTACTGTCTCAGTGATTAGTCCACCATTGGAAATAGTCTTTTTTTTTTTTTTTCTTTTGGGTGCTGGGGATCGAACTCAGGGCCTTGTGCTTACAAGGCAAGCACTCTACTAACTGAGCTATCTCCCCAGCCCCTGGAAATAGTCTTTTACTTTTTTTTGTCAGCTGAGGAAACAGCTGCAGTGAACTGAACCAAGTTTTTTAGATAGGGTTGTCTTGTTTTAGTGTCTTTAAAATTTTTTACCTTGGTAGCGTAAGTAATAAACTGAGTTGTCACAAATGAAATCTTTTATCATTCTTGTCTAGTAGAAGCTGAAAGAAGGAACCCTTAACTAGTAAGAGTGACCTTTAAGCCTCTAGGAAAGTTCAGTTAAACAGTAAAATCTAGGAAGACTAGATGTTAACTTAGTATTGGCATATAATACCAGCGAGGCGTAGCAGAGGGGAATTTAAATAATTCTTTAAACTTTGCATGAATGGGCTTCTGAGAATGGCTTCTTTCTTTGAGTTCATTCAGAATTTCCATATCATTCTTTTCAAAATACCTTCAAAGCAAAGAAAAAAGCCAGTCTGACAATGATAACGGCAAAAAATATAAAACACAGGAAAGTTTAATTAGCCATGCCACTTCCTGCACCCTTCTAAATGGAAGGGGGCAAAAAAAAAAAAAAAAAAAAGATGTATTTGATTCTACACTTGCTTTTATCTACATTTTCTTGCTAAAGACTTTATAGTATCTAAATATTAACTATGATTGTTGGTTATCAACAATAATTTTAATTCACATAGTAAGTGAGAGAAGTACATAGACTTCAGAAAGGGATACTCCTATTGTTTTTAGGTAGAATAGGTTATGGTGTAATAAGTATGACAATTCATTCTGTTAATCTGTAAATATTTGTTGATCCACCCGTATGTGCTAGGCCCTTGCTAGGTACTGGGAAAATAGTGGTTCTTATTGTTATATATACAGGTTGAGTATCTTTTATCCAAAATGCTTGGAATCAGAAGTGTTTCAAATTTTGGATTTTCAGATTAGGGATTCCCAACTTGTATGTGCGTATAGACCAATAGAATCTTGTTTATACTTTTAATCTCTAAAGTTGCCTTATTATAGTGACCAAATGTCATTCTGCTTTTGATGATAACACTGATGATAATGAATTAAACTGAAAACACAAATATCTATATTCCCTTAAAATGGATTTCTCCAACAATACAAAGTTGAATATCACATTTACCTGAAGGAATTAATATATAACCCTACAAGATTTCTCCTCCCTTCAAGTATCAAATTTAACAACTATTTTCAAAATATTTCTAGTATAACTAAGTTGAATTCTTTTCACTTGCCAGTAGTTACTCTTCAGAAGAAGCTCTAAATCCTTCATGTTGTCTTGGTTGATGATTTTCTTTTTTTTTCTACTTGACAGTTAAATATTTGAAAAGATAAACCAAAAAATTAGTAAATGCAGTAACAAAGCCAGTTAGTGTTCCTGTTCTGTTACTTATTTTATTTATGATACTTTATAAAATATTTCAGTGTTTAATATGAAGATGTGTTTGTTGTAGGTTATTGACCCAGTGGCTCCACGATACGTTGCATTATTGAAGAAAGAAGTGATTCCAGTGAAGGTTCTTGAAGCTCAGGAGGAGATGAAAGAAGTAGCAAAACATCCAAAGGTTACCCTACAGTTTTACTAGTATTTTCTCTGTTAAAAGAAGGAGCAGGATAATAGAAGCAAAAATATACTTTATGGCCTTAGCATGATTTGGGGATAATTTTTAATTTAGCATTTTTTCTTGTCAAAATTTGAGACTAATTGAAGCAAATCTTTTTGTGAGTTTCCTGCTAGATAAATTCATTCTTCTAATGTATAATATGGCACAAAGCTGTTTCACTCTTGTTGCTTATTTTTTATTCTGTAGAGATAGTATATTAGCCAAAAAGAGATTCTTTCCTCCTAAAGTCATTCTGAAAGATGAGACATTATAATTCACACTCCTTATTTAGAAGCTAAGATAACATTCTGTTTTCTAAGTTATTCACAGTACCTTTCTCTTTAAACCAAAACATTCAAAACACACAAACACACTTATACTTTCCCCCTTTTTTGGGGGGTGGAACTGGGGCACAAACCCAGGGCCTCATACATGTTGGACAAATAAATGCTTTACCACTGATCTAGGATCCTGTCCCTTAGATCTGCTAATATTGAATCATAGCTTGACTTCAGTCTGTCTGTCACACTGTATTTTGGAAAATATCTTGTGAAGTAAAAGTGATTACTGTCCATACAAATTTCAAATTTTGATCTTAAATATGGGTAGCAGGGAGGTAGCAGAGAGTTCCTTTTAGGTAAGCCAACATTGTTGTCATGACTACTTGGATGACATTCTTTAAGCAAAAATAAAGTTGTTGGGCTTTTTGGGTTTTTTCCTGCTTCTGATTTTGCAAGTTGTCTATAAAAATCTTTTGTCATAGAGTAGTTCACTCATGTAGTAACAGTCTATTATTAGAAGTGGAGAGCTATAAATATTCTAAATTGTAGCCGTAACTCATTGATTAGGAAGCACACTGTTTTTTTGTTTTTTTTTTTTGGGGGGGGGGGTACTGGAATTGAATCCAGGGGCGCTTAACCACTGAGCCACCATCCCCAGCCCTTTTTTAGTATTTTATTTTGGGACAGGGTCTTGCTGAATTGCTTAAGGTCTTGCTAAGTTTTGGAGGCTAGCTTTGAACTTGCAATTCTCCTGCCTCACCTTCCTGAACTTTTGGAATTACAGGTGTGCACCACCACACCTGGCTAGGAAGCACACTCTTAAATTGTAACTGGACTACTAATATGATCCGTGGAGATGTCATTATTAATATTTCCCTCAGTTATTTTTCTGTATTTAATCTGTCTATTCCATTTTAAACCCAGTTGTATTATCAGTTATTTCAACATACATTTTTCTAATGCATTGGCACATCATTGATTAAACACTTATAGTTTACATTTCTTTTAAAGGGTCTTCTCACAGTTTTTTTGTTGTTGTTGTTTTGAACTCTGCCAAACAAAAACTAAACCTAACAAAGACAGCATTCTTTTCATTCCCCATACGTAATGCACATTGGAAAGGCAGAACATTTCTCCTATACACATATGTGATACTTTCTTTAAAGTTTAGCTTCTTAAATATGAAAGGTCCACGTTTTCTGGCAAGATAGCATCTGTTTTCTTTCATAAGTTCTATAATCACTGAGGAGGAATAACATTTTTCTCCTTTGGTGCAAAATTAGTGAGATTCTGAGGAGATTCTGCTAAATGATACTGTTTTATTTATGAAATCAGTGAGTGATTGTCCTAGGCTAGAAGTAATCTTAGAGTCAGAGTACCTTATCTAACACTAACATTCGTGGTCAAATCCAATGTTACAGAGCTGTCATTAAAACTAAAGACTTCTACTCTGAGGCCAATGTGTCTTTTTCTGACAACTGTTTACTATTTAAATGCTAAAATCAGAATTGAGAATATTTATGTTAAATTAAGTAGATGGCAGAAAAGTAAAGCATTTTCTATTATATCAGTGGAGTTTTTAACAGTACGACAATACAGGTAACTTTTGTTTGGTTAAAGAATATAATGATTGAATGAATGAATGAATTTGCTTACTGGGTTCAATAAATTGTTGCTTCAACCATTGTTGTCCTTTCCTTATACTCACCAGAATCCTGATGTTGGCTTGAAGCCTGTGTGGTATAGCCCCAAAGTGTTCATTGAAGGTGCTGATGCAGAGACTTTTTCAGAGGGTGAGATGGTTACATTTATAAATTGGGGCAACATCATCATTACTAAAATACACAAGTAAGAACTTTTTTGTTTGTTTTCAAATAAATATGGAAAAAAAAAAAGTTTTTCTTGTTTACTTACTAAACATTACCTAATTCAGACCCATTCATGTTGCTTACTAGTAAATCTGCCCAGACATACATAGATAACAGCAAACTCTGGACACAGTTAATTTTTTAAAATATATGTTCCAGTTTACTAATAGTCTATCAGGATATGTTCCATTTGTGATGCTGAAATGCCTATATCTAGATAAAAAAAACAGTGCTTTACAGACCCTGTTTAACTAATCTCATTGTAGTTAGTTTATCTGGTGGTAGGATCTTTTGAACAGGATTTATATATTTAACTCTCTCCTAACACTTACTTTAAAATTGATGGTTAATGTTAATGATGAATTTTACTTTCTAGTTAATATAGTGTGTTATACTTACTAATTTGATTTTCAAATCATATAAATGGAACTTAGTATGCTTAAAACTTATTTATATAAGTTCTGAACTGCATTATGTGTTATTACATATGATTGCAATAATTGTTAGATGTTTTTAAATGTAATATTTGTATTTTATAATGCTTAATGCAGGTGACTTAAATTTATAAGGATATTCATGTTCTTTATCATATGTATGGAACTGTTATCCAATACTTTGATAGCAGAGATTACATTTTATTCCTCTTATTAATGTATGCCTGGCATATATTAAAAACTCAAATATACATACTTTTTTAAGGATTCTTTTTTTTTTCTTTTTAGTTGTCAATGAATATTTATTTTTTATTTATTTATATGTGGTGCTGAGAATTGAACCCAGTACCTTATACATGTAAGGCAAGTACTCTATCACTGAGCCAAAACCCCAACCCCTCAAATATATTTGATTTCAGATTTTTTTCTTTTTACTTAACTCTATCCCTAGCCTTTTTCGTTTTTGTTTTGAGACAGGGCCTTGGTAAGTTTCTTAGGGTCTCACTTGCTGAGGCTAACTTTGAACTTTCCATCCTCCTGCCTCAACCTCCCAAGCTGCTTGAATTTTAGGTGTGCACCATCATACTCGGCCCACCAAAGAAAATTTCTTATACATTTATTTCAAAATAAAATAATAAATTATTTTATAGTAATTTTAAATAATTATTGTAGAATAAAATAGTGTACATGTAGCAATTATACTTTATTTTCTTTGAATATTTTTCAAATGTCTATCTAGAAATGCAGATGGAAAAATTGTATCTCTTGATGCAAAATTGAATTTGGAGAACAAAGACTACAAGAAGACTACCAAGATCACTTGGCTTGCTGAAACTACACATGCTCTTCCAATTCCAGCAATCTGTGTCACTTATGAGCACTTGATCACGAAGCCAGTGCTAGGAAAAGATGAGGATTTTAAGCAGTATGTCAACAAGAACAGTAAGGTAACTTAAAACAAGCCATATTTCATCTTTCTCTATTACATAAACTTTTCTTTAGCATTTTTAGAATTAATTTTAAATATTTTAGTTTCTCAAGTAAAATAAAAAAGATTTATAGAATTTTATTTAAATAAAAAAAGATATAAAACAATGTTCCCATGTTATAAGTGATAGTGAAACACAGTGAAGTTAAGTAACTTGCTTGAAGACAAAAGGAAGGCTGGATTCAAACTCATCCATCTTAGCTCCAAGAGCTCTTGCACTTCGCTATGCTAATATGTCTTTCAGTTTAGTCTGTTGTGTTTCTTCCACTGTATTTCATATTTATAGTGGGGAAATTATTTCCACAGGTCTGCCAATCAAGTTACTTAAAAGATTTCCCGAAGCCAATCAGTTTTATAAATGTTAGCTTTTAAAAATGTTATAATAAATCTAATGGTCTATTTTTTTAGTTTAAATTTGAGACAGGGTCTTGCTATGTTATGTTGCCCAGGCTAGTCACTAATTCCTAGACTCTCTTGATCCTCCTGCCTCAGCCTTCTGAGTGTTGGAATTACAGTCATACACCGTATGTGGCTTGTCATTGATTTAACACATTGTGTTTTTTTTTGTGTGTGCTTAAGTAGTAATCTTTTAAACACGTCAGTTTAAAATGAGGCTATTCCAGCTACTAGAAAAACTGCTTGCATTTTAGAGTTGTCTCTGCTCTTATTTGAAAAAATGATTATGATCTTATTTCATCTTTAGCATGAAGAACTAATGCTAGGTGATCCTTGCCTTAAGGATTTGAAAAAAGGAGATATTATACAACTCCAGAGAAGAGGATTCTTCATATGTGATCAGCCTTATGAGCCTGTGAGGTAAGTAATTGTAACTGAGCATTTAAACAAAAATGTGTAAAATTCTTATAGCTTATTTAATAAATTGAATTTTCACTAAAATATACCTATTAATAATTTAACAACTGATTGAAATAACAGTGTACATTGAACATTAATGAATTATTCATTTCTAAAACTAAACTATCTCATTTTACTCTTTATGTAGCTTAAGTATAAATAAATAAATATCACTTTGGGGTGAAAATTTTTCCTTTCTTTGTTGTGTATTTTCACTAGATATATCAGCAATGCAGCAGAATATTTAAAAATTGTTTTTAATATTTTTAAAATATGAAGTAATAGAATAATTAGAAGGAGAGAGGAGAACTTTCAGTTTATAAATTTTTTCTTTTCTTTTCTTTTTTTTTGTATTTCTTTTACTCTGTGGTCACATACCTCTCTCTTGAGTTACAGACTTGTGAATATAATTGCCCCCTTTTTTTTCTTTTTGGTACTGGGTTTTGAACCCAGTGGTGCTTAATACACTGAGCAACACCCATAACCCCCTTTTGTTTAAAATTTTGAGGCAGGATCTCACTTGGTTGCTAAGACTTTGCTAAATTGCTGAGGCTGGCTTTGAACTTGAGATTCTCCTGTCTCAACTTCCCAAGCCACTGGGATTATAGGCATGTGCAACCATGTCCATATAATTGTCTTTTAAATATCTCTGAATAGATGTGTTCCAGGTACCTCAAATTCAATATGTTTAAGATGATCCTATCATCTTGAATTTGCTCTTCTCCATGTTTTTTTCGAATCAGTAAACTGTATTGTTTATTCTGCCTGTGTAGTTTATTTCTTTATATCCTCAATTCTCTTATTTTACATCCTTAGCATTTTCTCCTTGATTGCCAAAACAGGTTTTCTGTTATTGTTGTTTTGTTTTTTTTCTGCAGTGCTAGGGAACAAACTCAGGGCCTCACAAGTTAGGCAAGCCACTAAACTACATTCCCAACCACAGTCGTTTTTTTTTTTTTTTTTTAAACAATTTCTAAAGTACCTTTCCTTGTCTCCTGTCAATTTTTACCTTTTTTTTTTTTTTTTTTTTGATGGTATGAGGGATTGAACGTAGGGACACTTCCCCACTCTATCCCCTTTTTAAAAAAAATTTTTAGTTTGAAATAGGGTTGTGTTGAATTGCCCAGACTAGTCTCAAGCTTGTGATCCTCTTGCTTAAGCCTCTGTGTAGCTGGGATTCCAGGTGTGTGCCACTATACCAAGTCAATTTTACTCTTTTCCAGTCTGCTTTTCATGGCCACCAGTTTGGAAAATTCAGTGTAACTATTTTAGCACCTTTTTTCCTTGCTTAAAAGTTCTTGTTAGTTTCAGGGTAAGATCTTTTTTTTGTTTGTTTGTTTGAAATACAAGGTCATTATTGTCTCTCTACCTGTTTGAGCCATTCCTATCACCCTATTTCCAGGTCTGTTTAGACCTTTCCAAAAGCATCAATTGCCTTTGAAACTCTGGACCTTTTCCTGGAATGTTTCTGCTGCTTTATCTTCATCTCAACTGCCTTTTTAAATGTGCTTCTTTCAGAGCTTTCTGTATTCTTCTAAGTCTCATTAGGTACCCAACCTCTGTGTCACCAAAGCATTTGGCATTTCTCTCTTTAGAATATTTATCAAACACTGTTGAAGCTATATTATTTTGTTTATTTTTTTTCTACCTCTAGAATTTAAGCTCATGAGAGAGAGATACTTTTTTCTTACTCATCTTGACACTTTGCCTTTAGTCAAAAAAGATCCTCCTTGAATGTTTAATGATGATGGTGGTATTACTAACTAGAGTAACAGAGTAAGTTCTTGATTTATTATCAGAAAGTTCTTGGACTTTTCAACAGATGTGCTGAAACAATTGGATAGTCACATATAAAATTATATCCTTAATTCTCTTATTTAGTAAAGTTGTACTCCTGCCTCATAGTATACACAGACATTGACTCAAAAATGTCTTAGAGACTTAAATGTAAACACAAAAACTATAACACTGTCAGAACAAAACAAAAATTTCTATAACCTTGGCAGTGCTTTCTTAAATATAACATCTAAAGCATAAGCAACAAAAGAAAAAAGATAAAATTAGATTTCATCAAATTTTAATAGTTTGTTTCAAAGGATATTATCAAGAAAATGGAAACATAATCCACAGAACAAAAGAAAATACTTGTATACATATCTAATAAAGGGCTTATATTCAGAATAAATTAAGAATTCCTATAATTCAGTAAAAAGACAATCCAGTTAAACATGGAAAAAGGATTTGAATAGACATTCTCCAGAGCAGATGGGCAAATGTAATCTCCTGAAAAAATGCTTAACATTATTTGTTATCAGGGAAATGTAGATCAAGAACACAGTGAAATAATCACTCCATATCCATTGGGTAAACTAAAATAGACAGGTAATAATAAGTATTGGAGAGGATGTATAGAAATTTGAACCCTTATGTTGATGGTAGGATTGCAAAATGATGCAGCCACTTTAGAATACAGTTTAGTAGGTCCTCCAAATGTAGACATTGAATAATCATTTGACCCATCAGTTCAGTTCAGCTTCTATGTATATATTCAAGAAGAATAAGAATATGTCACACAAAAACTTGTACATGAATGTATATGGCTGCATTTTTCATAATTACCAAAAAATTGAAGCAACCCTAATGTCCTTTAACTAATGAACACACAAAATGTAGTATATCAATACAACTATTGTTTATCTACAAAAGAACTGAAGTACTACAACACTGATGAACTTTAAAATTATGTGAAAGAAGCCAATCATAACAGGCTACATATTGTATCCCATCTATATGAAATGTCCAGAGTGACAAATCCATAGAAACAAAGTAGATCAGTGGTTACTAGGGACTAGAGGAATGGGGTGACTGGGGAGTAATAGATAAGGGGTAGGTTTCTGTTTGACATAAAGTAAATGTTCTAAAATTACATGGTAATGGTTACATATATACAATCACTGAATTGTATAATTATAAATACATATGTATATGTAATTTTTTTTTTTGAGAAAAAGGAAAAAAGGTTTATTGCTTTGCTAGCAAAGGAGAAACATGGCCTCTCCTGTTGCATATCAATATGCAGAAGGCCCAAAAGGAGCCTCTCGGTGTATACAGTTGACAGTGGGGAGCTCACTTAAAGTTGATGACATTGTGATAATGATAAGGGAACCGGATCAGGTTCAGACACATCCTGTGCTCCAACACCTTGAATGCAACCTAGGATAAAAGATTTTTATCCCAGTTTTTGTATACACTGGATTGTCTATCCTCTACTGGGATGATAATTTTTGTGTAAATTAAATGCACAGATAGCATTCATAAGGATTGTTTCAGAATATGAATTTAAGAAACATTCCAAAACTAGAAAAGATAAAAGAAAATAATAGGTATGGAAATAAATTTTAGTATGGAAAAATTAGAAGGTAAAAAAAATGTTTCTGGATGAGAAAGTATTTTGTTTGGTGAAGTAATATTCTTGTACTAAAGTCCAAGATGAAAGAGGACAAAACTAAGGATGTAAAGAAGTTTTGAATGTCTAAGTAAGTCACATAGGATTTGCAGAAGGTAAATCCCAAAAAGTTTATGTTTCTAATTAAATTGGCTACGATTATCACAGTCAGGCAAAGTTATTTGAACTTTATATACTAATATGAAGCAAAGTCTGAAACATTGATCTGCTCTTATCTATCATGATCATTTTCTTATATGTTAGATTTTATCACTTAGAAAAACTGAGTCTTAAAGGAATTAGGGTTTGTACCCTGATACTTATAACTGGTTAAACAACTATTATTTTAGGTTATAACAATATAGTTGACATCCTAAATATATGTGACTAGAGATATCTGTACATCTGGGAACTATCTGAATAGAATACTTTTTAAAAATGAATTTTGGGAGTTATGAATTATCTCAGGCTATTAAAAATATGAAGAACTAGGACCTGTTAGTAAATTCTTTCTCTTTTTAGTTAGCATTCAACACCAAATTTGCAGAAGTCATGCTTATAAGATAGTCTCAGAAAGTGGGTTATTGCTAATTACAGTACTCTTTAAGATTGAAAAATTTTCATAAAATATTTTAAAGAGATTCTTCTTTTAAGCAGATTAGGTGTGGTATGCAGATGAATTTTCTTTAAGTCAAGATGGACACCAATTAATATGCTGTTTCTGATGGAAGGCAGGGTAGATGTACTTTTGCCCTGGGATTAGCTGGTTTGTACCTCTGAAAGTTCATAAATTAAAAGTTTGTAATAAGAGCTGCTAATTTTAATTCAAATAATTTTTTAAATATTTTATTAATTTTAAATAATTTTTATTATTTAAAATTTTTTTATTTAAAATATTAAAATTTATTATTTTAAATAATTTTTATTAATATTTTTTAAAAATAATTTTTTTAAACTGTGCTGAAGAACTTCTGATTTGAATAGTAAGAGAATGAGTTATACTTTGAAAAGCATTAGTTCTGCATCATCTGGGAAGTCACTTTTGCTGTTTATATGATTTTGTTCAAATAAAAATTTTTTGTCACTTCATTTTCTTTTTAGCCCATACAGTTGCAAAGAAGCCCCATGCATTTTGATATACATTCCTGATGGACATACAAAGGAAATGCCAACATTTGGATCAAAGGAAAAGGCCAAAGTAGAAACCACAAAAAATGAGGTAAATATGATTTTATTTATAGATATTCTGAAATCACTGATCTTTCTATCTTAGGGTTTAGAATACAAATGACTCTCTTACATTTGAGATTGAAGAAAGACCGTAACTGCTACTTTTTTGGCATTTTTTTGTTATTATTGTCATCCTTTCAAGTTATGATTTTTAAAATTTAATTTTATTGTGCCAAAAAGTATAAAGACTACATTAAAAGAAATTTTTTTTTTTTAAATATTCTCTTTTCTTCCTAATAGAGCTGCAGGAGTTTTGTTTTGTTTTTTAGGACAGTACTGGGAATTAAACCCAGGGCCTCTCATGCGAGGCAAGCCCTGAGCTATACCTCCCGCTGTGTCCTTTAAATTTTGAGACAGGGTCTTGCTCAGTTGCCTAGGTTGTCTTCAAACTTCCAGTCCTCCTGCCTTAGCCTCCTTAGTAGCTGGAATTACAGGTGTGTGCCACCATGCCTGGCTAGAGAACTTTTCTTTTTCTTTTTCTTTTTCTTTTTTTTTTGTGGTGCTGGGTATTGAACCCAGGGCCTTGTGCTTGTGAGGCAAGCGTTCTACCGACTGAGCTATTTCCCCAGACTGAGAACTTTTTAATAACTAGTCTAATTTGGTTAGGAGCATTGTATTGAGCCAATATTTTGATGAAAATCTATTCTTAGCTTTTCATTTTGTAAGTGGGTAGTGGGGATCCTTGCCAGAAATCACAAAACTCCTAAGTTAGAGTTTAAACAGTGACCTGGTTTTCTGGCTTCCTGTTTTTACTTGTTTTATTACACTCTGGTGCCTCTTGGAAAAGAACTCCTTATAGTGATTAAGGTTCAGAAAAGGGAAATGGGAGAGGAGCTGCTATGGTGTGGTTGATGAGGAAATGTTTACTTGACATTGAAAAGGTGAATGTGAACATTTTTGAATACATTTTCATCTTGGAGATAATATTCATTAATCTCTGTGGATTAGGAGTATGCCTAGCAGTCAAGGTGAGGAGGGACATTTTAGATGGGAACACAGGTTTTGTCCTTGTACAGGGTGGTAGATTTTAGAGTTGGTGACATGTATAGGGAAATAGGGAAAAAGGTTTATTTTATAGATTAGTTTACAGCTTCTTGAACTGTTCATAGCATCCTTAGTTTATCAGAAGTATTTTCATGGCACCTCTAATCTAAAGAAATTCTTAACATTAAGTAGTTACATTCAAACAAGTTGATAAATATTTGTGTCCAAATATTTTATATCTGTTTGAAAAAATAATACACATAAATTGAAGAAAAGATATTTTTTTGAAAAGATAATTTTAAATTTCATTCTGATAAAGAATGAAATAGTTTTTCATGTATCTTTTAAGAATGACATTAAAATTAACATATTTACTATTTAAGAATAAATACCCTTGTGTTGTTATTTTGTATAAAGAGTATATACCAGCAATTCTTAAAGTTTTTGGCCTCAGGACCCTTAGACTCTTTTATGTGTGGGGTGTGTGTGTGGTTGGAAAGGGTGTTCTGGGAATCAAACAAAGGTTTCATGCTATCCCTAAACTATAACCCCCAGCTCAGGACTCCTTATACACTTGAAAATTATTTGTTTACATAGGTCGTAAGTATTTACTAAAAATTGAGAAGTTTTAGAATAATCTATTAATGCATTTTAAAATAGCAATAAAAACCCAATTATAATAAACATTAATAAAACTCATTAAAAATGTATTTCTAAAGTAAACTTAAAATTAGAAGAATGGTTTAGTTTTGAATTTTGAAAATCTCTTTAATGTCTGACTCCAGAGCCTCTGAAAGTATATTCTAAATGCTCATGAAAAGAATGACAGCAAAAGACAAATCACATAATGAAAATCGCTGTGACTTTCCAGACCCCCTTGAAAGGGTCTCAGAAACCCTCTAGGAATGATCTGAAGATCACATTTTGAGAATTGTCATAATGCATATCATAGAATAAGCACATTGGTCCCAGTTTCCACCTGTGCCTCTCATCTTTTTGTTGTTGTTGTTGTTTTTAGTTATATATGACAGTAGAGTATAATTTGACATATTT
This sequence comes from Sciurus carolinensis, assembly GCF_902686445.1. Taxonomy (NCBI): domain Eukaryota; kingdom Metazoa; phylum Chordata; class Mammalia; order Rodentia; family Sciuridae; genus Sciurus; species Sciurus carolinensis. The sequence goes on from NC_062224.1 coordinate 65,440,953, forward strand.
ATACAAACATGAAGTATATCTTATTCTAATTAGGATCCCAGTCTCGTGGTTGCACATGTAAGTTAATATGTGTTCTTGGAAAAACTTTGTATTCTATATATTTACATGCTAAAAATAACAGGGCTGGTTTACTAAGGAAAACAGGGTTAAATCTAACCATCAAAACCAAGCATTTCATGTGGTTCCAATCAGATGGTGTTTGGGACTATTGAAAACTCAACTGGGCTGGACATCCGAGATAGTTCACTCACCTGAATACCAGTTGCTGTTGGCTCTGTTGGTGAGAACTCAGGTGAATGTTGACTAGAATAGCTAGCTGTATGTGGCCTCTAGCTTGGTAGTGTCATGATAGTAAGATTTCTTATATGCAAGCTCAGGCCTCTGAAAGGGAGCGTCCAATAGACAAGGTGGACGCAACATTGCCTGTTAATGCTTTAATCTTGGAGGTCTCACATAGTGTTACTTCCACTGTGTACTTTGGTGAAAGCAGCTATAAGCTTGCCCAGATTCACAGGGAAGGAACAGAGACCCCCACTTCTTAGTGAAAAGTGTCAAAAAAATCTGTGGACATGTTTTGAAACCTGCACAATCCTAATAGAAATTCAAGTACAGTTGACTGGTATTTGTTGCGGAAATTTTAGTGAGATACTTTGTAACCTTATTCTTTTTTTTTATTATTATTATTTTAGATGTTGATAGACTTTTTATTCATTTATTTATGTGTGGAATTGAACCCAGTACCTCACACATGCTAAGCAAGTACTCTACCACTGAGCCACAACCCCAGCCTAGTAGCCTTAATTCTTAAGGAGAATGCTTTCTCCTTTGATTGTAGGTCTGGAAAGGTATTTGCCAGCAATAGAGACTGACATAGTCAAAACTGAAGGTTGATCAGAGTATACCTTTGAAGTTTTTTTCCTTTTTTTTTTTTTTTTTTTTTTGGTGGGGGTTAGGGTTTGTTGGGCTTTTTAAAAAATTTTATGCTCTAACATTGGCAATGTCTTTGAAAATTCCTTAGTATGTATTTGTACCTTTATCAGATGGTTTTAATGTTATGGAAAACAGTTTTTTTAAAGTACCACATACACTAATGGAGAGTGCTTTATGCAGGGTTTTGAGGTTTTTTCCTAAGATTGTAAGGTATTTCCAAAGCTGATTTTTTTTTTCTTCTTTTTTTACATTACTGTGGATTAAACCCAAGACCTCATTCACTTTGGGTAGCACCCTAACACTGAACTACATCCCCAACCTGGTTTTTATTTTATTTTGAGACAATGTCTTCAGTTACCCAGGCTGGCCTCAAAGTCTCAATCCTCCCAATTCAACCTTCTGAGTGACTGGAAATCAAGGTGTGAGCCACCATGCCTGGTTCTAAAGCTGTCTCTTTAGTTAGGAGAAAGTGTCTTCCTGTGTGCTGCTTTGACATAAAACTTAACTACGCAGGAAGAAATAACATGTATGTCAGTGTAATTTTTCAATATTATATTGTGACTCTCTGTTTACCAACAATGAATAAGTCAGTTCATTACAAAGTAAGTGAAGCAGAACTGTGTGTTTGTGTTTGGGATAGGTTCTTGTTATGTTGTATGTTCTCCACACTAACTTTGAACTTGTAATACTCCTACCTCAGCCTTTGAATAGCTGGGATTAGAGGTCCACCACAGTGCCTGGCAGAATATATATTTTTGACATATAGTGGCTCCTTTAGCTATAGTCTTCCCTTACTATATAATGTGAATGCATTTATATATGTGTATTGCTGTTTGTGGGTGTATGTACAACTTCACCATAAATCGTGAGTAATTTTAAGTATTATAAGGGAGTAATTTTAAGCATATGTAAATCTTTTAACTTACGTTTTACTTTAGAAACTTAACTGCTAAGTAAATGTAATTCTGATATAACTGTAGGCCTTCTTAGCTTTCTATATAAAGATGTCTTGAATTAGTATGTAGTATTGAAAAAATCAAGTGTAGTTTCACATGTCTCTATGAATATGATGAAATTCTGAAAAATTAGGTGGAAGACCATTAAAGAAAATCATGGGAAAGGTATGCTGTGAGCCAGGTTTTAAATTTGAAAGGACTTCAGTAGGGAGGAAAGCCTGATATGCAGAAGAAAACTTAAAACTGAAAATAAAACATTATTTATTCACTGTCCAGAGATGATCATATCTCTAGATTTGTTGAATGTACTTACATACAAGCATATATCTTGTAAGTATATATTTTTACTCAAATGAAACCGTTTTACAATTATAGTACTTCATGCAGCTTTTCCTTGATAATCTAAAATACATCTCAGCTTTTAAAAAATATTAAGAACGATGCCTAATTCTTAGTATTTTTGGTCTTTGTGAGGAAGGACTTTACACTGATGTATGACTTTCCATTTCCCATCATCCTAATGGGTTAAATACACTTGTCCCTGTTATAGAATAAATAATGAATTCAAGATTGTACAGCCAGTATTTGTTGTAGTAGTGATTTGTCCCCAGACCCAATGGATGTATCATAGTTCCTTTAACTAGTCCCCCAAAGATTAAAGATTTAGTTTCTTTGTTTTTTTTTTTTTTTTTTCTATGCTAAAAATGCTAATATCTGTGTACCTCCACCTTTGTCTTTTTTTTTGGGGGGGGGGTGGTTAGGATAAATTTTTAGGAATGAGACTGTTTATTTAAACTTTTGAAGGAATTAAAATTTTTACATTTTGTTTTTAACTTTAAACAGCCCAAAACAGTTTCGTATAATTTGTGGAAATAATTTAACATTATTTTACTTTTGGTTTTCCTGCTTCTTTAGACAACTGCTCCTCTTAAGGAAAGACCAGCACCTTCTCTGAATATACTTGTGTCATGTCTGAAGATTCCTTGATCCTTTACAACAGGGTGGCTGTTCAAGGGGATGTCGTGCGTGAATTAAAAGCCAAGAAAGCAGCAAAGGACGATATAGATGCAGCTGTAAAACAACTTTTAGCTTTGAAAGCTGAATTTAAAGAGAAAACTGGTCAGGAATATAAACCTGGGAATCCTCCTGCTACATTAGTACAGAGTATTTCTTCTAAATCCCCAGCAAAATATTTGGAAAGTAAATCTCTATATGATAAAGTTGCTGCACAAGGTGAAGTGTTCGAAAGCTAAAAGCTGAGAAAGCCCCTAAGGTCAGTATGCTAAAGTGAGTTTAGACCAAATTGTAAATAAGAATATGAATTCATACTGCTCGCCACAGTTTCATCTTCTTATAAACGAGTGTTTATGTATTGTATGCTTGAATATTACACTTGATCTTAGCCAAAAGACTGAGAAGCGATATGTATGCTTGAATATTGACATTTTTTGATACCTTTTACATGCCTAGTTCTAAAATATAAATAAGAAGTTCACAGTTGGTGGCAGGTGGCACTGGAGAAGATGTGTACAACTCAGTGTAATCTAATGTGACTATAATCCTTTATAGTATGTATAGGTTGGTATGAGAAGTAGTAATAGTCACAAGTGGCAGGGAAGGAGGAAACAATTCATAAAGGATATTTAAAATATTCCTTGTGGGGTGGGAGTGTGGTAGAACATGTATTTAGTATGCAAAAGACCCTGCATTTGATCCCCAGCACCACCCCCCAAAAACAAATCCTAAAGAAGTAGAAACCTTTTACAGATAACGAAATTCAGAGGAAGTTATTCTGAGTGTAGAAACATCATTCTCAAGCTGTGCTGTGTACTAGAATTACTGGAGGGCTTGCTAAAAATGCAAACTGCTGGGACCCACCCCCTGACCTTCCTGCCTTAGAGAGTCCAGAATTTGCTGTAGAGAAAACGCTTTTCTAAAAAGTTATTCAGGTGATGCAGATGCTGCTGGCCAGGAATCACACTTTGAGAATCAGTGGTCTAGAAGGTCGCACTAGTAAAGACACAGAGGTGGGAAGATACCATCTGAATTCAGGAAATAATGAGTGGGTAGTTCAGTTTTTTTTTTTTTTTTTTTTTAATGTTTTTATTAGTGCTTTATAGTTACACATAATATTAGGGTTCATTTTGACACAATCATGCATGCATGGAATATAACTGATTCCAATTGTCCCTAGAACTTCCTCTTTCCCTCTTCTGCTCCCTTCCCACTGTTCCCCTTCTTCTATTACTCTTCTTTCTGTTTGTTTCTTGTTTTTTTAATGAGAGGTGTTTGATCAGTGAGTGTCTCAGACTTTTCATAGAGGAACCTTCAAATGATACTGTGTTTTTTTGTTTTTTGATTTTTGTACCAGGGATTGAACCCAGGGGTGCTTAACTACTTAACAACATCCCCAGCCCCTTTTTAATATTTATTTAGAAATAGTATCTCGCTGAGTTGCTCAGGGCTTTACTAAATTGTTGAAACTGGCTTTGAACTCGAGATCCTCCTGCCTCAAGCCTCCTGAATTGCTGGGATTATAGTCATTCACCACCACGCTGATTTGGATTGAAGCATACGTTTATTCTTACTTTTGTATGTCTTTAGGGAAAATGGTTAGCCGAGTGGATTATTAGATGCTATAATGTGGAATGACATTCTTTGTTGTGAGAGACCAAAGGGAATGGCATCTGTGATAGACAAAGATCATGTTTAAAAATAAGATAGTTCTACTCAAACAGTAGCATGGTTCCAAAACATGATCAAATAAATAGTGCTATAACTGGATATAATTCAGTTTTCTTGATGAACAACCAAAAATTGTGGAATCGATGCTGTGGCTTGAACACAGGGATGTGTGTATTACACTGGGCTTGACTTTGTGGTTGGAGGGGAGTTGTTCTGAGATGTTACCAGGGGATCTGTTGTTCTGAGAGTCTTGGACTTAGACTGGAGAATGAGAAACTTGCAAGTTCCTGACCTCATTTACTAAGTTGCTAGACATCTTACTGGAAATCCAGCCACCTAAGATTTTTCCATTCATTAACATTGGACTACGCTTGAGGAGAGAAAATGGATTTTTGGCCCCAGGAGTTAATAGTTTTTGTCTCTTCTTTTGAAGTATGAGAAGTCTTTTCATGTTGATCTTTAGTGAGCCTATTAAAGTACTACAGAACTGTGATTATGTGAAAACAGAAAACTGCTTTGCTTTAAGGAATAGACTGCAAGATATAGGGATTTAGGATATAAGTCCTTGATATTTCCTACTATATGGTGATGTTGGGATTATTTTTGCTCTCTGTATATGTTGGACCCTTAACTAGGAGCCTCTTCCTAGATGTAATTTGAGGGGAAGGGCTTTGCTTTTTAGATTTTTCATTTGGAGTAGAATACATTAACATTCTGATTCGACTCTTGTTTGGCTAATTTTGTGTTGAGTAATAACAGCAAAAGACGGAATGGCAGTCAACTACATCTCCCATCCTGTTGGGTTGATGGATTACATCATGCTTTCATGAAGTACCACTATTGAGGTTACAAAAATTCATACTATGAGTACAAAAATCTAAATTCTTTGGCAGTTGGGCAGGTACTTTCACTAGATATTTTGATACTAATAACTAATATTGAAATAAATCTGACTTCAGTTTACCTTACTTTTATTGAATACCTATAGTGTACTATATATGAGTTTCAAATTACTGCTTGTACTTTTTCTCTAAATGCTAACAGTAAGTAGTGCTCTCTTTTCTAGAGAACCATTTCAGTTATTGAGAATGAAACTACTCTAACATCCTTGTGACACTGTGTAATATATGCTTTTTAATCTTCACAAAAGCCAACTCCAATGATTTTCAAAGAACATTTTTTATTTGCTTGTCTTAGGAACCACTGAGAAATATGAAAGTAACTTTCCAAAGTTTACAAGCCCTGGATTCAAGTTTTGACTGATTCTCAGGTTATTCCCATTAGAAGTGGCAGTAGGAGGGCATTGCATTAGAAGCACTAGAGAATTATTAATTTCACCAGTTTATTTATCAAGCAAGTCTGCACTTGTTTTACATTAATAATATGTCTAAGTCTCTTTACCATTCTCTTTCCTACAAGAAGTAGTTATTTTACTGTGTCATAATTAGTGGTAAGGAAGGTGACCACTAAACATGAAGGAAGGGGTGTTATTAAGTTACTGGTTTCAATTACACTTTTCTTGCTGTATTGTTTTGGGTGTATTGTTTTTGTTTTTGTTCTGCAGTGCTGGGGATGAAACCCAAGGCCTCACTCATGGTGCTAGGCAAGTGCTCTACCACTGAGCTATATCCTACTTTTGTTTTGAGAGAGGTTTTACTAAGTTTCCCAGACTGCCCTCGAACTAAAAGTCCTCCTGCTTCAGCCTCCTGAGTAGCTGGGATTATAGACTTGCTCTACCATGCCTGGTGCTGTTCTTTTTGTTTTGTTTTTTTCCTTTTCTGTTCAGGGTGAGATTGGTGCTTATGTGGTAGAACTTTTAAGTGTAAAGACCCAAATAAGCAAGAAGATGAGCAAGGAATAAAAACCAAGAAGTCCATGTTTTGGCTCCTTATCCTTTTCTTCTTAAGTTACTTTAAAAATTACAGTCACTTTCGGCACACCCATGGTGTTTATTCTTAAGAGAAAGCAATTCCAAGAAGTAAGATCAGCCATTGGCTGAACAACAGAACCCTCTTTCAACTTCTCCTCTTTTTTTCCATTAAGAACAGTAGTGTCTATTGTAAACAGTGGGCTTGTGACAATTAAAAAAAATCAAATCAGATGGTTAATAAGAAACAAATAGAGATAATTCAAGTACAAAAAAATTGCTAGTAGGTGAGATTGAAGTGAAAATTTAACACACTTAAGGAAGTATTCTATATAGGAAAGCACATGCAGTCTGAGTAAAAGCTACGTTATTTCTGTAAGATAAACCTAAAGGTACTCAATTAGCTCAATATGTAGTGAGTCATTTATAACTTAGGACTGGAGTAAGACCACACAAATAACGGTTCAGAAGCTTAAGATATTACAAGATATAAAATGGTCATAGTTAAAAGTCTGATTTCTTTCACGGGCTATACATTTTAAAATTTAGCTAATTATAGCTCATGGAATATCTCTAGCATATTGAATTATTGACTTTGTCCCAAGCTACCATGTTTGATACCTCTTTATCCCCACAATAAATATACTGCACCTTTACGTGTCTCAAATAACACTCTGTTGTTAGCCTAGTTCCCCGCTACCACCTCAATCATTATAATATCTGTTGAGAGCTGGCTTCTGTCTCCCAGTTGTCCAGGTTTATATCATATCACTCCCTTACTCAAATACTTCCATCACTTTCCTCTTTTCAAATAATCAACTGCTATCTTTCATCATGACATTTGAGGTTGCCCAAGAAGTAGCTCCAGTTTGTCTCCTGGCCTCCTCCAAAACCATTTGTATCCAAACATGACATGTGCTAGCCCCACACAAGGACTTTCAACCTCTGTTCTAATTTCTCTGTTAACTCTGTTATCAAGTATAATAAGCATTTTCAATTACAAAAGTGTAAATAAATATGTATTCATTGATTTAAAAAATATAGTCACTTTTCATATTTGAAAAAGGAATTTTTTAGTTGTAGATGGACACCATACCTTTATTTTATTTATTTATTTTTAAGTGGTACTTCCAATTTTAAGTGTTAACTTTAATTTCTAAAATTATAGTTTCAAAAGAGAAAATTTTAATTTTGAACAGATTCCACTGATTTGAAATCTGAATGAGCACAGTGGTTTGTGTGTATGGTTTTATTTCCTTGGGAAGTCAGGGGTGTGGGGGACCAGGAATTGATCCCAGGGTTTCTTAACCACTGAGCCACATTCCTAGTCCTTTTATTTTTTTATTTTGAGATAGGGTTTCACTAAGTGAATGAGGCTGGCCTTGAATTTGCGATCCTCCTGTTTCATCATCCCCAAATTGCTGGAATTACAGGTGTGCAACACCATGCCTAGTAAACACAGTGTTTGAATATGAAATTATATTATTGCTTGAAATGGGAGCTAGAGAATGGTAAAGGCTTTATGAAATGTGACACTTTAGATTCTAAGGCACAGTTCAGCAGACTTAGGCCTGCAGGTAAATGACACAATATTGGAATACAGCCACACTGGATAGTTTACATATTGACTATGGCTCTTTTAATGCTGCAACTACAAAGTGAAATAGTTGCAACAGAGACTCAAAAAACCTAAAATATTTACTCTCTGGACCTTTACAGAAAAAGCTTTTCCTTGAAAAGAAGTTTTTGAGAACCTGCATAGTTAATTTTAAAAATTGAAGTAATAAATGGCAGCAAATTAAGTGATTATTAAATTAAATAATTCACAGTTGTTTCATCCCATCACTAACTTCTTTTTGTCAAACCCAGTCTATGTGGAGGGAGTATTGATCGCTGTTGAATATTGCAGTTGCAGCATTTTAAATTCATAGCACTTTTTATTTGTGCCCACAATAATCCATCAGAAATACTTGGCCAATCTTTGCTTGCTTGCCTGTCTATCAGTCTGTTGATCTGTCTGTCTTTGAGATGGGATCTTCCTATGTCTCCCATACTGGCCTCGGACTTTTGGGCTTGAGCAATTCTCCTGCCTTAACCTCCTGAGTAACTGGGACTACAAACACACATCATCATGCCTGTCTTGCTCTTTTGTTTTTTTACACCATTGTTACTGTTTTCAAAACCCAAATCACAGTTAATCAGGGAAAGAATGTTACTGTACCCTTTTGACCATAAGCAGGTTATTAGAAAACCACTGTCTAGACTTTCACCCCATACAGCTTTATAATTCTCAGATCAAAAAATAAAGGTTTTGGGGAGGAGAAGAATTAGAAGAAATAGATACATCTTTTCCCTTGGTGGTTTCTGAGATTCTTGTTTAGAATTTGCATTAATAGTTGATCTAAACAGGTATAGAATCTATCCTGTAGCAGATGGTGGTTGAAGACACTTCACAAGACTTAACTTCAGCTTAGGTATCTTCCAGGAAAATCTGAGGTGTAACCCAGGTGTGACTCCAGGGTATGGGCACTTTACTGTGCTGTATTGGCTGCTAGGATCAGGACTCAGTTATTGGGCTATTTCTTACAGGTTTAGATAATTAAGCCAAATGGATTTCTTACAATTAAACTTTTTTAAATACCTTTCTTTGAAAACCTGTGATCTTTGAGCTCACTAAATCTCCCTGTATCAGCATTCTCTCTCCTTTGGGTAGAAGGATTCCCTGTTCTTTACTTCCCATCCCACCCCATCAGGTGAGAACTTTTTCTGTGGAGATTTTGTATTACTCATGTGTGCAGGTATAGTTCTCTCAGATGTGCTAGTAAGGAGCAAAGGGGAGTTTAAATTTTTATTTTTTAATTGAGAATTCATAATTCATACGTCGAGGCCACTTTGGAAAGGTGTATCATTGTCTTTTTAAGGAGCTAAGTTTTTTTCTTTGTTAAAATTCCCTCCTTTTCCCATGGAAAAATGTTTCCATCTAGTGGTTGCAACAAATATAGCTCTTTGAAGCTTGTTATTCTAAATGTAACTGGGTGTGTTCCCTTCTTTTTTCTCCTCCCAATTTTGAATTATAAATTTTAAGATCATTTTTATTTACTTCAAATTCCAATCCGAAACCTTCACTGAAGTTTTTGTGCAGGTTGTTTTTTTTCTTATTAATTTACACCCGAAACTGTATATATAGCAGCATGTGTTAGATAAGTTTAAAACAGTCTTTGTTAAGAACTTAAAATATTTACTTTTGAGCTTCAGTTGTATGTATAATATACTGACTAGTACACAATCCAATTTCCCTTTTAAAAGCCTTCTAATAATGAAAATTAACTATGAAAAGAGATTGTATTTCTCCATCCTTTCCTATCCTTCATTCTGCATTATGTAATTCTGAGAAACACATTCAAAGTACTATTCAGATCTCTCTTGAGAAGCAGTTTTCCTGGCATGTTTTTAGGATGAAAATGCACAGTTAGATAATTTTCTCATGCCTTCTATTACTCCATGCATCTGCAATAAACTTCAGATTCAAATACTAGTTCTATTACTTTCTTTTTAACTTCAGATGAGGTACTTAGTCTTTCTGAGCTTTGCTTCCTTCGGTAAATGTAAATAAGGATTGTTTTGAGAATTGAGTATAATAATCTACGTGAAACATTTAGCATAGCATCTAGTACAGAATAAATTTACCAAGAGATGATAGTGATTATTTCTTACTTTCATAATGCTAATTTCTCAAGAATGTTTAGGTTCTCCCTCTCTCTCCCTCCCTCCCTCTCCCTCTCTCTCCCTCTCCCTCTCCCTCCCTCTCCCTCCCTCTCCCTCTCTCCCCCCCCTTCCTCTCCCTCACCCCTCCAGAGATTGAACTCAGTGGTGCTTTACCACTGATCTATAGTCTCACTCTTTTTTATTTTGAGATAGAGTTCATTAAGATTTCCAGGCTGGCAGCAAATTTGCAATCCTCTTGCCTCAGCTTCCCGTGTTGTTGAGATTACAGCTGTACACCACTCTTCCTGGCAAGAATCTTTATGTGCTTTTTTTTTTTTTTTTTTTTTTTGGTACTGTGGATGGAACTCAGTGCACTCGAAGTGAGCCACATCCACAGCCTATTTTGCTTTTTATTTAGAGATAGGGTCTCACTGAGTCCCTTAGCGCCTCTCCATGCTGAGGTTGGCTTTGAACTCAAGATCCTCTATTTAGCCTCCCAAGCTTCTGGGATTACATTTGTGTGCCACTGTGCACAGCAATTTTACTCTTAAAAAAAAAAAAAAAATCCTTACCCACATACAACATCTATCTCAAGTAAAATTAAATACTTATAATATCTCAGTAGTGAAGTAGTTCCCTCACCTTACCTTTCTGCTTTATAATATTGCAAATTATATTTGTGCCCAAAATCTTTTTTCCTCCCATGCAAAAAAGTGTACTGTTTTGACTTCAAAATGGATTACTTGCTTGTAGTGTGAAACTTCTTTCAGATAGTCCTGTTTTCTGGAGATGTTTGTAGTGAAGTCCCTTTTTCCCCCATTCTATGGAAGTTTCCTTTTCTTATCTGTGTGTGTGTGTTTTAGTTACTGTATGATTTTTCTTAGGAAATATTTCTACTGTAAAATAATTCTTTTTATTTTTTATTTTTATAATTTTTAATTATAAAAACAAATCAACAAGACGCAGGTCAGGAGTACACCTACTCTCCTCTTTGTGCAGTGCCTAGTATGCAGACTCTTAAGTCAGTAGACTGGAAAGCATTATAAGTAGCTAGACAAAGAAATGTGATTTGCTGAATCACAGATGCAGTTTCTTTGAAGGTATCCCAGTGCTTTCCTGTGACCCCATTTGAGTTTACTTCTTGGCTTCTGTTTGGTTTCACTTAGCCATTTCGAGCACTATTATAATTTAGCAGTAAAAATTGGATAGGGTAACATGGAAGCACTTTTTCCTTGCAATTTCGATTGATGCCTTGAGGTTCCCACTGGTATGTCAGTGTGCAAACTTGAGGTCCTTTGTCTGCATGCTGTCTTCTCTGGTAGAGCCACAAGTGTCTTCTTAGACTGAGTGTATCTTTCCTTTTCATTGTGATTATGTTGAAGCATCAGGTTGAAATATATACAGGTGAGCATCTGATTAAAAACTTCAACATACTTTCTCATTTTATAAATTTTAAAAGAGTCATAAGACTTTCTGTAAGTGGGCTCAAGCTTCATTTTATTTTTTCTGCTGTTGTTTTAATGTCTGTTTAGTAGGCTAAAGAAAATAAGGTTTATAGATGAAGCCATTGAGCTAATCTTATTCTGATTTTGTACATTCTGACTTCACTATTTACAAACCTAGGATTTGACACTGAGTTTATGTGGATATTCTTATAATTTTTTTATCTACTTATTTATGTCATGTGGAAAAGTTATAGTGTTGTATGTTTATTTTTATGGTCTGTATAAGGGACAATGTTTATAACTTATATTTTAACTTTTCTTTGATTTAGACTGATGATTTAAATGGTTCCTCTTTCAATTTAACTTACTTACAGTAGTAGAGATATGCCTTGGTATCTGTGTGGAATTCATTCTAGGATACCTTTACGTACCAAAATCTGAGGAATTACAAGTTCCTTGTATACAGTAGCACAGTGTTTGTATATGGTCTATACATATCCTTCTGTATACTTGTATAACTTTATTTATTTTTCACAAAACCAGGGTTGAACCCAAAGCCTGTGCGTGCTAAGCAAGTGTCCTACCACTGAGCTACATCCCTAGCCCGTTTGTATACTTCATCAACTTTAGAGTGCTTATAATACTTAATACAATGTAAATGCTGTCTGAATAGCTATACTACTTAGGGAATAATGACAAGAAAAAGTCTGTATATGTTCAATACAGATGAACTTATTTTTCTCAGGATATTTTTGTTTTTTATTTTTTGGTACCAGGGATTGAACTCAGGGGCACTCGAGCCACATCCACACCTTGTTTTGTATTTTATTTAGAGGCAGGGTCTCACTGAGTTGCTTATTTAGCGCCTTGCTTTTGCTGAAGCTGACTTTGAACTCAGACTCTCCTGTCTTGGCCTCCTAAGTCTCTGGGATTACAGGCGTGGGCCACCGCTCCTGGATCCCCCAATATTTTTGATCCTCGGTTGATTGAATCTACAGAAAACTGATTGTACTTTGGTAATAATTAAGATTTTTTAGTGACATTTTCAGAAGTATTAAAGTATCTCTTTTCCTCCTTTATCTCAGACTAAAGTAAATGAAGCTGTAGAATGCTTACTCTCCCTAAAAGCTGAGTATAAAGAAAAAACTGGGAAGGATTACTTACCTGGTCAACCCCCATCTTCTCAAGTTCAGATTCAAATCCTATTAGAAACTCCAATATGTTGGTCCAGAAACACCAGAAGCCAAAGTGCTTTTTGACAAAGTAGCTTCTCAAGGGGAAGTAGTTCGAAAACTTAAAGCTGAAAAAGTTTCTAAAGTAAGTGGTATTTTCTTTGGTGTTTTTGTTTTTTTTTACTTTACACTATTTTCTTTGCCCGGAGCATTCTCTGCCCCATCATGTCTGTTGAACTTTTACTCATATTTAATTTCTCAACTTCCTTATCTTGCCTTTTGTGGAAACTTTTGTGTATTCTTTTTCCACAAAATAGGTATGACTAGGTGTTTTCCTATGATAATGCCCTTCCCCGACATTGTACTTTAAGATACTATATTTCAATTGTTAAGAGTATGGGAGCCCAGACCCGATTGTGCCAGCACATTTTGACCCTTAATAGTTATTTGATTTATTCTCCTAAAGCTTTGTCAGTCTCAAATAGCGGGTTTTATTTTGAGCTCTAGTATAGTTTGTTTTAATTATATTAATAGAAGTAGGTTTTTTTTCATATAGAATCATAGCTTGGAAGACAATAAATTGTCATAGGTTTTGAAATTTAGCCAGTAATATAGAAATTTGATTATTGCCATCTTTATAATCACAAAATGTTCAGCTTATTGATTTAATGGCTCCTAACCTTAGATACCTATGGAATACATATTCTATACCATTGCTTTCTAATTGACTTTTCTGTAATTATGTAGTCTATAACAGTACTGTCCAGTGTAGCAGTCACTAACCATGGTAGCTGAAAGAATGAGTAGGTTTGAATTTATGACTGTTGTGACTGAAGAAATGAATTTTTAATTTTATTTACTTTATAAATAGCCACATGTGATTGTAGATTACTGTTTGGGCTCTGTAGTTATAGACACTACTTTTTTTCAGTTAGTCTTTTGCATAGTTCTGTCCCTGTTTATCATATTCTTTCAGTTATTTTCCTTACACCCCTCCCTGTGCTTGCATTTGCAAACCTGCTTATAAAACTTTGAGTATTTGTTTAAATGTGCTTGAATTCAATGCTACCTTCCTTTTTTCCTCTTTTGTTTAATGCAAGGATCAAATTGATACAGCTGTACAAGAACTCCTTCAGCTGAAAGCACAGTACAAGTCTCTGACAGGAGTAGAGTATAAACCTGTGTCTGCCACTGGGGCTGAGGACAAAGATAAGAAGAAGAAAGAGAAAGAAAATAAATCTGAAAAGCAGAATAAACCTTCAAAACAAAATGATGGCCAAGGGAAAGACTCTAATAAAACCCAAGGGAGTGGGCTGTCATCAAGTGAGCAGGAGAAGGGCAAGGGCCTAAGAAACAGACCAGGTAATAAACATGGAAACTTCATTTGAAGTAAAGGACAATTTTGGATGAATTCAATTCTAAATCATTGTTTTAAATAAACAAATGTTGGTTGATTTGGCTATCAAATTAAGCCACTGATTGCTAATACTATAATGTAAGCAGATACCTTCTGTTAATTTTCAGTTAAGTTTAAAAGAGATAACACATTTATTTGCTTGGTGGAAGAATATAAGAAGTTCTGGTGCTTGTTTCTCATCTTTCCAATTTCCTTCACCACCAAAATGAATTAGTAACCACTGTTAAAGGTTGAGCATCCTTAATCTGAAATCTGATGATTAGGGATGCTCAACTGGTAGTGTCTTTGCAAATATTCCAAGATTTAAAAGTTTTAAATTTTAAATTTGGGGTTCCAATCATTATTAGATAAGGAATACTCACTTCTTCTAGTTTTCTTCTCTGTCTATTGAGAGAGAAAATACAATACACGTTTCTTTCATCCTACCCTCCCTTTAACCAACTGGTAGCCTAACTACACGTTGTTCTGTGAAAATCTTTCATGGGAACTAAATAAGAACTTCATTCCCAACAGGATTTTAAAATTCATGGTTTAAATATAAAACTAAGCTGGCTTAAAGACAAAAAGTGGATTATACGTCCCTTTCAGGATTTTTAAATCTCTTTCAAAATAATGTACTTCTCTTAGCTCTAAATCTCCATACCAGAATTAGATAGATCTTTGTAATATGTTTCTTTTTTTGGGGGGGGGGTAGTTTCCGGGAATTGAACCCAAAAGTGCTTAACCACTGAACCACACCCCCAGCCCTATTTATTTATTTATTTATCTACTTTGAGACAGGGTCTTACTAAGTTGCTGAGACTAGCTTTTAATTCACAATCCTCCGTCCTCAGCTTCCTGAGTTGCTGGGATTACAGGTGTGTGCCCCACACTGGGCATACATTTCCTTTAATGATATAATAAGAAGGAAATGGTGGTGTGTAGATACCTTGGTTTTAGATTTGTTTAGCTGATTTCAAATTGTGTTGCCTCTCACTTCACATGATACATTATTTCCTCAAACAAGAGCATACACAGTTATTCTTTTTGCTTATTGACTGGATGATCAGATTTATAGAATGGTGGAAGAGAGTAGAACTTTTCACCTTTATCTTTCTGATTGTTGTGAAGGAGGCAGGTCTTATAGTCATTAGGATGTGTCAGAATAAAACAATGGAGAATACAGATGCAGATAATATTAAAAATTTAAGCCAATAAAACCTTTTTTTAAAAAAATTTAAATGTGCTTTTTATAAAACAAAACTAATGGCTATATCTTTCTGAGGGCATCATGAGACCAAAGATCCCTAAGTAATTATTGATATTTCAAGAAAAGGATTATCGTCTGAAATAGGTTTTTTTCTTTTTTAATTGCAAATCTAGTTTAATTTACAACTGCCTTTTCAACTTCTTTTTACTATGGTTGAAAGAAAATCTTTAGAATAAAAGTTGTGTGTGTGAATATCCCTTTAATTCCACACATATATATGTGTTTATGTGGATAGTTATTATTTTATTACTTTTTCCATGTAACTTTCAGTGACACTGATTTACTAACTAATTTTACTTAGTTGAGATTATAAAAGATTATTTTTAGTGGAGAATATATGTGAATAGGCTGTCTTTATTAGAAATACATTACCTTAAAAAGAACTTGTAAAAGAGATGTCTGCATTAAAATAATACTTGTTTGATTTTGACTTTGCTATTTGGGGGGGATAATATCTTTTCACCCTTTAAGTAAAGATTGAACTGTTTTCTGGGTTAAAAACATTTTGGGAATGAATATAGGAAATAGATAATATGGAAATAACTGATAACAGGAAAACTAACCTATTTTAAACTTGAAAGGTTTATTTTCAATTCAACATGCTTTGGTTTAAAACATATTCCCACAAAGTATGTGTGTTGGGAACTTATCCCTATATTCATTTGGAGGTGAGACTTTTGAGAGGTAATTACCACTAACTGAGGTCATGAAAGTGGATCCTTCATGATTTATTGATGGATTATAAAAGAGGAAGAGATACCTGAGCTGGCACACTGTCATGTCTCACTGTCTATGATTCTGCCATGTTATAATGCCGCACCAAGCTCTTCACCAGATACCTAGTAGATGCACCATCATGTCATACTTCCCAACCTCCAGATCCATGAGCCAAATAAACTTCTTTATAGATTACTAGTCTCAGGTATTTTTTATTAGCAACAGAAAACAGGCAGAGACAACAACCCCAAAGCAATTAATAAATAAAAGATTTGTTTTTTCTTTTTCTTTTTTTTGCGGGGGAGGGTGGGCAATGGAAATTGAACCCAGAGATGCTATACCACTGAGCAACCTTCTGAGCCTTTTTATTTTTTGTTTTGAGACAGGGCTTTGTTAAATTGCTGAGGCTGGTCTCAAACTTGCAGTTCTCCTGCCTCAACCTCCTCAGTTGCTAGAATTAATAGGCATGTGCCACCACACCTGGCTTATACTTTATTTTTCTCATCTCCAGGTTGGTCTTGAAGCCAAAAAAGAAGAAAATCTTGCTGATTGGTATTCTCAGGTGGGTATGCATTCAGTTGATTTTTATGCTTTAAATGTCTCAAAGGTAGCTTTATGTTTAAAGTCCAGGTAAAATGTTGTTAATGTATTCTGCCTTTTGTAATACATAGTTTAGTCTTTACCATGTCATAGTTTTCTAAGCATTGTCACACAAATTATTGAATTGAAAAGTAGCCTATGTGATTTTTTTTTTTTTCATAATGAGTTGAGGCAAGTTAATAGCAGAGGCAAGATTGGGAATTCATTTCTTTTTATTTTATTTATTTATTTTTTGGGGTACTGGGGATTGAACTCAGGGATACTTGACTACTGAGCCATATCCCAGCCCTCTTTTGTATTTTATTTAGAGATAGGGTCTCACTGAGTTGCTTAGCACCTTGCTTTTACTGAGGCTGGCTTTGAACTCAAGATCCTCTTGCCTCAGCCTCCTGAGCTGCTGGAATTACAGGCATGCCCACCACCCCCTGCTGGAAATCAAGTCTTAAAAGTTTAGGGCATTCTTATATGTTGCTCTTCTCGATTTAGAAAGTCATACCTTCCACAAAAGAGGATATACAAACAAGGAACCTCTACATTGAAATTTTTAAAAATATTTATTTTTTGACAGTGATAAATATTTAAATTTTTTTTTCATACATGTATATAGTGTAATAATGTCTGTCTCAATTTACTGTACTTCCATCCCCACCAGCCCCACCTCTCCCCTCACTCCCCTCTGTACAATCCAGAGTTCCTTCATTCTTCCCTACCCACCCCCCACTATGGATCAACATCCACTTATCAGAGAAAATATTTAGTTTTGGTTATTTGGGATTAGGCTTATTTCACTTGGCATTTTCCTCTCCAGTTCCATCCATTTACCTAAAAATGCCATAATTTCTTTCTTCTTTAGGACTGAGTAATATTTCATTGTGTGTATGTACCACATTTTCTTTATCCATTCATCTGTTGAAGTTCATCTAGGTTGGTTTCCATAGTTTTGCTATTGTGAATTGAGCTGCTATAAACATTGATGTTGCTGAGTCACTGTAGTATGCTTATTTTAAGTTCTTTGAGTATAAACCAAGGAGTGGGATAACTGGGTCAAATGGTGGTTCTATTCCAAGTTTTCTTAGGAATTCCCATATTGCTTTCCAAAGTGGTCGCACCAATCTGCCGTCCAACCAACAATGTATGAGTGTACCTTTTTCCCCACATCCTCACCAACACTTACTATTGTTTGTATTTTTGATAGTTGTCATTCTGACTGCAGTGATATGAAATCTTAGAGCAGTTTTGATTTGCATGTCTCTAATTGCAAGAAGATGATGAACATTTTTTTTATGTTGATCGATTGTATTTCTTCCATGAAGTATCAGTTCAGTTCCTTGGCACATTTATTGATCGGGTCATTTGGTTTTTTGGTGTTAAGTTTTTAAGTTCTTTATATATCTTGGAGATTTGTGTTCTATCTGAGGTGTGTTCCACATTGAAATTTTAATACTGTGTACTCTTGCCACTCATACTAGAATTTTGGTTCAATTTAGGTCTTACAGACTATATTTTTCTCTTAAAAAGGTCATCACAAAATCAGAAATGATTGAATACTATGATATAAGTGGCTGCTATATTCTTCGTCCCTGGTCATATTCCATTTGGGAATTCATCAAGGACTTTTTTGATGCTGAGATCAAGAAACTTGTGTTGAAAAACTGCTATTTCCCCATATTTGTGTCTCAAGGTGCCTTAGAGAAAGAGAAGACTCATGTTGCTGATTTTGCCCCTGAGGTAAGCTAGCTTGCTTGCTTTATTTTTTGCAGTTTACTCTCAATAAATTCAAAGTTACATCAAAGTTCATAAAAGCAATTTAGAGAAACAAAGTCATTTTTATTTAAAAGTTATATTTCTGCTTTTGTGGCAAGTTGTAATTCTATATGTCACATCGACTGATTAACTACTTGTACCCTTCCTCACAGTAATAGCAACATTTTTTTTAACTTGCCTTAATTGGTAGTAAGAAAACTGAAATAGAAAAAAAAATTCACCTAAGTTTACTATTGCTCTAAAATGCCATTAAAAATGTATGAAAAAATGATTTTATCTCACTAGGTTGCTTGGGTTACAAGATCTGGCAAAACAGAGTTAGCAGAACCAATTGCCATTCGTCCTACTAGTGAAACAGGTGAGAAACAGGCCTTGGAGTGCAGGAGAAAACAGCCTCTAAAGTTAATCCCAACTTTTGTGATCTTTATAATTCTTTTGATAATGTCAGAACTCCTTATAATTAAGATATAGGGTTTTTAAAAAAATACTCATTTTTAAATTTCATGTTGTAATTTTTCAGTACTTCTCAAGGAATCTTATTGAGATAATTTTATTCTTGGAATTGATTATAAAATTGTAAACACCTAATGTCCATGCCATATTTACAAATTTTGTTGCTGTTTAACACGTTAGATTTACATTCATGAATGGTTTTTAAAGGTTACTAAGTGTTTTTACTTATATCTTTTTTTAGTCTCACAATAACGCTATAAGAAAGGTAGAAATAGTAGTTGGTATCTCCATTTTGCAGTTAACAAAAGGTCTCTGAAAGATTGAGTCATTTTCCTAGAATTAAACACAGTAATAGGAGTACCACTGAGAATTTTGAGTCTCTTGGTTATGTCTTTTTAAGTGACTCTTTAGAGTTAAGGATTTTTTTGCTCTTTTTTTGATACTTCTAGCATTACCTTCTATAATACATTATTGAAATTATGATAGAGCTTTTTTTTCGTATACCAGACTGTGGAGTTTTGTTTTGTTTTGTTTTGTTTTGTTTTGTTTTGTTTGTTTTGTTTTGTTTTACTAATTATAGATCATGGGTAGGCTATGAACTGTGGCAAAAGCTTTCATACTCTTCCAATTCTGTTATGTAACTACTGAATTCAGTAAGTATTTAAGTTTCACATCTTTAGAATTGATGTGACATCTACTTTATGAGTTCAATGTGAGAACTGAATAGGATAATGAATGCAAGAACGTAAGAGAACATGGCATGTACTAGTTTTCCAAAACAAGCATGAAAACAAAAATTAATGTTAAATTAAATCTCATGTGAAGAACAAAGTATAATCAAGTTTAGGTAGATTATATCCTTGAGTAATTTGCTTTATAAAATAACAATGCCATTCACTTAACCATTTCAACACTGGGAATACACACAAATACACTTTTAATTCCTATTAGTTTTACTGCTGGTTTAACTCATCAGCCTGCAGGAGAAATAAAGTCTTAAATAACCAACTACTTTTTCCCTCTACATCTTTCAGTAATGTATCCTGCATATGCAAAATGGGTGCAGTCACACAGAGACCTGCCCATCAGGCTCAATCAGTGGTGCAATGTGGTGGTAGGTACCATGCCTTCCTATACTCTTTTGTCATTATTTTAATATTCATTTTACTTAAAAAAAAAAAAAAAAAACAAACTTTTGTTTACTCTTAGTTTTATATTCAAAGGATTGGGAGTATGAAAGCATTTTGGAAGTATTTTGGATCACAGTTGAGTTTTGATTGCTCATCATGTAAAATTGTTAATAAAAACGGAAAAGCTTGCAGGTGACCAAACTGTACTCTTACCTCTTCTAGCGTTGGGAGTTCAAGCACCCACAGCCTTTCCTTCGTACTCGTGAATTCCTTTGGCAAGAAGGACACAGTGCTTTTGCTACCTTCGAAGAAGCAGCAGAAGAGGTATAGAAAGTTGTCTTTTTCATTATTTATGACCCCTTTGTTTGTTCAGGCTTTTTTTTATTTTATTACCTAAAATGTATATATTACCTGATAAAAGAGAAATCAAATGAATTGAAGTGAATACAGATTTAAAGATCTGTTTGTTGAAATTTTATTGACAAATGAAATGCGCTATTTTAAATTTTCAGTTGAAAATAAGTTTTGGATCTTAATATGTAGAAAACTTTTTAATCCCACAATTGAAATCAATCATCTTCCAGGAGATTTACTCAGACATTATGGTTCTTTCATATTCCAAATTTACATACATATTTTAAAGGTATTTAACTTCACATCGCTTTCTCAGATATATTCTTAATAAATCTTACATTGATTTTATTGTTTGAAGTGCTTTTCCCAGCACAATTAGATTTTTGTTTGGTACTGGGGTTTGAACTCAGGGGCATTTGACCACTGAGCCACATCCCCAGCCCTTTTGTGTTTTATTTAGAGACAGAGTCTCACTGAGTTGCTTAGCACCTCCCTTTTACTGAGGCTGGCTTTGAACTCATGATCCTTCTGCCTCAGCCTCCCATGCTGCTGGGATTACAGGTGTGGGCCACCACGCCTGACACAATTAGTTTTAAATAGTGTAATTTTACAGATTTATAATGTAAAATATATATATATATATACCCTGAATTTGAACACATGTTCTTTTAAATACAGGTCTTGCAGATACTTGAATTATATGCTCAGGTATATGAAGAACTCCTGGCAATTCCTGTTGTAAGAGGAAGAAAGACTGAAAAGGAGAAGTTTGCAGGAGGAGACTATACAACTACAATAGAAGCATTTATATCTGCTAGTGGAAGAGCTATTCAGGTATCATACTGTTGTATAGATGACTGTAAGCCCAGTCCATGGGCAGATCCAACAATTTTTCTGTCGTAAGAAAAGTAGATCTTTTACAAAATATTTAGTACAGCCATTATGGAAAACATATGGAGTTTCCTCAAAAAATTGGAAATAGAAGTATCATATGATTTAGTAATCCCACTCCTAAGTATTCATCCAAAGGAAATGAAATCAGTATGTTGAAGAGACATCTGCACTCCCATGATCATTGCATCATTATTCACAAGTAGCCAAGAAATGAAAACAACCTAAGTGTCCATCAACCAATGAACGAATAAAGAAAATGTAGTTCATATACACAGTGGAATACTGTCAGACTTAAAATAATGAAATCCTGTCATTTACAATAATATAGAAAAGCCAGAGATCATTGTTATAATGAAATAAACCGACAAAGACAGTATCTCATGACCTTACTCATATGGAATCTAAAAAAATTGATCTCATAGAAGTTGAGAATAGAATTGTGATTAACAGAGATTGGGGAGATTAGAGGGGTAGGGTGGGATGGGAAAAGATTAATCAGTAGGTACTGAGTTAGGAGTAAGAAGTTCTGGCTTGCTCTTGTACAATAGGGTGACTTTAGATAATAGTAATTTACATTTCAAAAGGATAAAAGGAAGGATTTTGAAGGTTATTACCATAAAGAAATGATAAAATCAGGAGGTATGTTTAACCTACTTTATATATTGCATAATGTATACATGTATCAAAATATCACATTGCCTCATCAATATGTACAATTTTTATGATTTAATGTGCCATTCAAAAATTAAATGAATAAGGCATAGTGGCTCCTGCCTATAGACTAGGTAGGGGGATCTCAATTTTGAGACCAGCCTGGGCAACATAGTGAGACACCATCTCAGAAACAAAAAAAAGTATGTCATGTGCTTTCTAGGCCATATTATAATTTTAGCACATCTCTCCTATACTTTAAATCTCCATGATCAATTAGTTAAGTCATGATTTGTATCATGAATTAACCAAAGTGTGGACTCCTTTTAAACTTTGTAGGTCAAATTATTCCTATGTTAAAGGCCTACCCTAAAGCAAAATACTTGTGTGGTATTTTTGACTAGCCCTAGTCATTTTTTTTTTTTTTTTTTTAATTTTAAAACCTTATGTGTAAAAGAGGAGATAAAATAGGTGTAGTGCTATTTTAAAGCATGTGGTCTTATAGTACTCATTTTCAATAAGAAGTTATTAAAAATTAAATCATGTTTGTCTTTTTATTTTAGGGAGCAACGTCACATCATTTAGGCCAGAATTTTTCCAAAATGTGTGAAATCGTTTTTGAAGATCCAAAGACACCAGGAGAGAAGCAATTTGCCTATCAGTGCTCCTGGGGCTTGACAACTCGAACTATTGGTGTTATGATCATGGTTCATGGGGACAACATGGGCTTAATATTACCACCCCGTGTAGCCTGTGTTCAGGTAAGGAGAATATTTGTTTATCATTCCATTTACAAAATACAAGCCATATTTAGTAAAGGAAATTTGAAAGGGTGACTTTCTGAATATCATTTGGGTAGATTTTGCTGATAATAGAAACAGAACACAACAGAGACCTTAGTGTTGTGTTTGTGTTAACTGTGTATTTCATTACATTGTTATTCTTTCTACTCTGAATTTTTAAAGGTACCTGTATAAAACTTTTTTAAAAGATTATTTTTGGGGGTGGAGCTGTGGCTTAGCAGTGGAGGACTTGCCTCACACACGTGAGGCACTGGGTTCGATCCTCAGCACCACATAAAAATAAATAAAATGAAGGTATTATGTCCATCTATAACTAAAAATATTTAAAAATTATTTTTGGAAATGATTTAAAATAGGTTAAATGAAATATCATAGGTTAAATGAAAATACCCTTAGTATACATAAGTGATGTGTAGCTAATTACTAGGAATTATTAGAAATCACACAAGTTCATTTGTATTAAGATTTATAGTCACTAGTATGGTTTCACTTCTGGATATAATGCAGCATATGGCTTCATTTCTTCTATATGTTGTTTCTTTGTGCTGGATTCTAGGTGGTGGTTATTCCCTGTGGTATTACAAATGCACTTTCTGAAGAAGACAAAGAAGCACTAATTGCAAAATGCAATGATTACCAAAAGCGGTTACGCAGTGTTAACATTCGTGTTAGAGTTGATTTGCGAGATAACTATTCTCCGGTTGGAAATTTAATCACTGGGAGCTCAAGGTAAATTTCTCAGTTATATTGTTTACTCCCAGACCCTCAATTTACATTTTCTCTACTCTTCGTTTCTTCTTTTATAAAATTTTTTCATTACTTTTCTCTATTTTGATAGTTGTGAGTTTTCTTCTTCACTTAAACCAAGTGGTAAGCACTGACAGTTCAATTATAATAGTGATACCTAAAGTTTATGTATTTTGTAAACTTAAAATAGTTTTTGAGGCTATTGGGATGTAGCCCAGTGGTAGAGCACTTGCCTAGTTTGTGCAAGGCCCTGGGTTTGATTCTCAGCACTGTGAAAAGAAAAAGGTTTTGTGGAAAATATTTTTATTATGTTAGAATAGAAAATGATCTTAAAGTCTTTGGTTATAATTAATAAATCTCATGTGGTTGGTATATTAAATGTTTATGCCAGGAATTCATATAATGTTATTGGAACAGTATGCATATCAGAAGAATAATTCATGGGCATCAGCCAGCTGTCATTGTTATAACTCATAGTAAAATGTCAGAGATGAGTTTCATACTTGAATTTTTGTACCATATTATTTCACATCAGTTTGTTAATTTTTACATTGTTTAAAAAAACCTAACTCGTTTATCATAGTGTCATTAATAGATGATCTATGCTCTTATTTTCATTTTATAAACTTCTGGGATTAAATATTTTTTCTTTTGCTGAGACAGGAAATCTTAATTGGATCTCAAAATTGGAGTCTAGTATATAAGCTGCCAGCTGTGTGTACATGTGGTACACACATGTAATCCCAGCAATTCAGGGAGCTGAGTCAGGAGGACCCAGAGTTCTAAGCCAGTTTAGGCAGTTTAGCGAGACCTTATCTCAAAACAAAAAGGGCTGGAGTTATAGCTCAGCAGAAACAAACCATCAGAATCTCTGGGTTCAGTCTTCAGTAACCCCCCATCCCAAGCACAGAGTAGTGAGAGTGCATCTCTAAGCTTTCAAACCTGGAAACTTGACAGTATTGGGGCTATTCAGTAGCAGTATTTTCCAACATTCCCAAAGTTGTTGATAATTATTTTTTTAAAATGGCTCCTAAGATAAATCTTCTGTGCTGAAAAATTGTGTTGCTTCCCTTTTATGTAATGTACTTTCTCCTTTATTTATTCTCCTACCTTTAGTGAACACTTTAAAGGTAAATATTTTCTCTGTATAATTTCTTCTTTAGTTGCAGTCTTTTTTTCTTATTTAGAAATAGCTGTTATATGATATCAGTAGCAGCTTCTCTAAACCAATTTATACTTGACTGGGTACCATACGTCAAAAAAAGAAACTTATTGTTGCTACTAACTTAATTAAAAAGAAAGAAAAAAAAGAAAAAAAAGTCATCCAGATGCACTTCTGAATCCAACTCCCTTCCTCTCATTCATCCTTCTTCCTAACACTGACTTGGCTTTGATCCTTATTACTCACCAGGATTCCTGGTGACCCTCTACTGTGTGTGGGAGACATTCTTATCATGAATTGTGTCTACTGTACCTTCCTAGTCTACATTCATCAGAAAGAAAATAAAGCACCTAAGTTCTAAACTTGATGCCTAAGATTTAAAAACAATAGTAAAGTTTTACCAGCTCATGAAAAATATTGATACAGATTGAGCTTCAGTTGTACTCAAAAAGTTTCATATTTTGTAACATTTCAGATATTAAGGTTTTCAGATTAGGGAATTTTAGTAAAGTCTATGCAAATATTTCAAAATCTGAAACACTTCTGGTCTCAAGCATTTTCATCAAGGGATCACTTACCCTATAACACTATTTTGAGTGTACTAAGGATTGAACCAAGGTCCTTGTGCATGCTCCGCAAGTGCTCTAGCTCTGAACTACAAACCCCAGTCCACTAATTGCTTTTTTTTTTTTTTTTTTTGGTACTGCGGATTGAACTCAGGGCCTTGTGCTTGTAAGGCAAGCAGTCTACCTACTGAGCTATATCCCCAGCCCACTAATTGCACTTTTTAGTATCATTTTATTTCCATATAATCCAACAATTCCTGTTAAAAGAGGACATTTTGGGGAAATCTAGATCCAAATTCATTTGATAAGCAATTAACCTTGTGTAGTGTATGATATACATACATATTATTAGACTCATTCAGATAAATACATGAGGTATAATATGGCTTGATTGCTAGACCAGAGCCCATAATTCTTCTTTAACTTCCTCTGGTATTATGAAAATAGAAAGGGGAAAATAATATGAATGAACACCTTTTTTTTTTTTAACTTAAGTTGAATGATCAAAATAATTTTGTGTTGCCATTGAAAAGCACAAAATATAATTCTTTTATAAGAAAATTTGTGACTACTTAGAAAAAACCTACCAATGAAATATTTGCCTCTTCTATTATCTGACTTTAGATTACCTTTTCGACTTTGACTTTTCATTATTATCTTCTTTCTTCTTTACAGATAGTCTTTCTGTTTTTCCACGTCTGCTATTTTTTTCTACCTGGGTTGTAAAATACTTGATCATGAAATAGTTACAAACTTATATAAAGCAAGTAGAGTACAAAGGATCATTTTTTTCCTCCCTGAGCCATTAGAAAATAAGATTCTAACCCACTGTAGGACATTCTCCTGCATGATGCTGTACAACCTACAGGGTCAGTCTGTTAACACTAACATTATCACTATCATCTAATTCTAGAGCTCAGGCAGATTTTGTGAGTCATCCCAATTAGTATCCTCCATAGGAGTACCAGTAAGCAAATAAATTTTATGTAGAAGTACCTGACATAATATTAAAATCCTAAATTAGTTTTAAAGGATCATTCACTTAAAACAATAAAACCAACCGTTTATCAGGAAGATTACGGGTCCCAAAACCTTAAGGGTTTTTACTCCCCCTGAGGTTGTAAAGAAGTCTTAAACTTGCTTGTAGTCATTCCTTAAGTTTCTTTACAAAAACCTAGGGGTCTAGGGGAGGGGTTCTCAAAGTGTAGTCCCAAGATGAGCAGTCTCAGCATCACTTGGGAGGGAGCATGTTAGAAATATTAAGTCTCGTGGAACTAGGGGTGTAGCTCAGCAGTAGTGTACTTGCCTAGGGATCACCAGGTCCTAGGTTTGATTCCCAGCACCAAAAAAAAAAAGAGGAATCCAAGGGACATAATATTTCCAGGGCCATCTCCAATCCTACTACAGTAAGAAACTTCTGGAGGTGGAGCCCACCAATCTGGGCTTTAAGGAGCCCTCCAGGTGATTCTAACCCAAGCTACATATAGAGTTCTATCCAGTTAGGATTCCCAACCAGAGCACACCGTGAATGAGTCAAGAATGTGCCAGTGTACTAATCCCCTCAGTGCCCTCAGTGAGTTGGGGTATCTTTGGCTTCAAGAACCCTTCTCTGTTTATTTCTACTGAGCTTATTTTGTGGATGGGTGGGGGGGGCATGGGAAAGCTAATATAATCACGTCCTCTTAATCTCTATTAAGAGCTTCTATAGCTGAGAATCACTCAGGCAATAGGGTTTTTTTCTTATTTATTATTCAAGTAGATTTCTATAATGTCTAAGGAATATTACCTGCCATTTTCTTGTTTGGTTACACTTTTACTCTTTGGATTATTTATGCTTTATAGTAAATAAAGCCATGAAATAAGTGTATTCAACTGGAGACATGCATGTGCCATTTTAACTGCCTTTTTTGTTTATAGGGAGTTCCAATTAGACTTGAAGTTGGGCCACGTGATATGAAAAGCTGCCAGTTTGTAGCTGTCAGACGGGATACTGGAGAAAAGCTGACAGTTGCTGAAAATGAGGCTGAGACTAAACTTCAAGCTATTTTAGAAGACATCCAAGTTAACCTTTTCACAAGGTAAAACCTTAAAATGTCTCTTGTCTTCAAGTCCTGTCCATCCTCAGAGATTTAAAGCCAGAAATTTTGGGTTGCCTCAACTGAAAATAATCATTCCTCTGAACTTCCAGATTACTTAATGCCATTCTCTTTATGTTTTTTTGTTGTTGTCTTTTTACTTGTATTGTAGTTATTTTTCTAAGTGTTATCTGTTCCCTACTGAATTTGCAACAAAGGATTGTCTCTTGGAGTAATTTTGGGTTAACATTAGATCTAGGCTTATGTGGCATACAAATGTGAGAGATACTAAGGCACTGACTCTCACCTGCTGGGCACTTGTTGATAACATCTGGGAAGCTTTAATAAATACCAGCACCTGGGCACCTTCCCTGAGATATTAATTTAATTGGTCTAGGAAAGACTTGGCAACTATAGTGTTAACAGCTCCCCAGTTGATTATAATGTAGCCAAGGCTAAGAATCTCCTGATGGGGTTTGAGGGTAGTGTCAGCATAAGGAGACCTTGTGGGGAAGGGGACTGACCTATGAAGAGAAGTCTTTTAGAATCATAGATACAAGGCAGTCTGTAATGTGCCAGAAGATTGGTGGCATTAGTTTGGAACCCTGTTTTCTTTCCTGCCCACCTAAAGCAGAGGGACCACTGTCACTGGAAATAGAGACTTAGTCTGGGGAGAAGTGCTTCCTGCATCTTACTTACTGTTCTCTTTAACCTATTTATTATTCTATCTAATACCTTGTGTCTAACACACATTAGGCCTCAATAATTATCTGGGGAAGAAAAAACTAATTTTAGCATTGATTTTTGATTATATGTTTTTAGGCAAGTGATTTTGCATCTCTTGGTTTGCTTGTCCTAGAAAATGGGGCTAATAAGAATTATCTTGAGGAATTATTTCTAGAATTTGTTGTTCTCTGGTTTGCATGCACACTCCTGGTTGGAAAATCAGTGCTTTAGTGGCTAATGGGGCTTTTTTTCTACTGGCATTTGTGTTTAGTACATTTGTTAATGTAAGTTAACATTTTCCCCATGAAAAGCAATCAGTAAATTCATTTTAATTATCAGTAAAAAGGGAAAAGAGCTTTTATACACTTATTTCCCCCTCAAATTGACCCTCTTATATAAAGTTTCCTCACACTTCTAAAACTCTTTGAGGACAGTCTTTTTCTTATTTTCTGTGGCAGTTAAATAATTAGAACATGATAGGTAGCCAGATACTTAATAAATATTTGATGGATGAAATTTTTAGTTAAAGGGGCGACATTTTTATGAAAGAAATTCTTATCAAGCTTAAAAAATGACTCATTTTTTTAAGGTATCAAATTATACAGATTGTAGTTAGATCCTTATTTTACTAAGTACTAAGAAACGAATATATGAATTAATTTTAATATATGAAGGATGTGGGGTTAGAGATCTTATCAAAGGTTTGAATTGTTTTTAAGATTATTTAGCCCACATTAGACTATTGGTTATAAGATCAATTTTAACAACGTCTGTGTACTTGAGACTAAGCTGCTATAGAACCAAGAGAGGACCTAAGTTGAGTTTAAAGAATGACTTCCATGTTCTTTCAAGGAAGAGTATGAAGTCAGTGTTGCAGTTCTGGGATGGCTCTGCTCCTTCTGGTAATTCAGATTATTTGTTTCATTGACTCTGCCAGTCCCTAGGGCCTGTTGTCATTTACATGGTCAAAACTAGATGACAATTATCTCTAAGTAACTACTCCAATGCTGGTTGGGAAAGGGGAAGTGTGTAGGAATCTGCTCACTGCCTTAAAGCTTATGCCAAGGAGGTGGCATATATATGACTGTCCAGCTCTCAAAGGTTATAACTTGGTCACATAGGCCCATCTCTCTACAAAAAAAGAGACAAGACAAGGAAGAAGAAACAGTTTTGGTGGATAGCTGACAGTATGTGGCACAGAGTATACTTGTTCTTACCTGAGATTTCAGAAAATAACAAAAGCCTTTCCTTCCTTTGTCACCACCACCCATGAGTAACTAAATATATGACTTTGTGAAAGAGAATGTTCATTTGCATTTCTAAAACCTGAGGCTCTTACAAGAGAAAATTAAGTAGTATATGAAAACATTTTGAGATTGGAGTTGTGGCTTAGTGGTAGAGCGCTTGCCTGGCATGTGTGAGGCCCTGGGTTCGATTCTTAGCACCACATATAAATAAATAAAAGAAAAGATCCGTTGACAACTAAAAAAAAAAAATATATATATATATATATATATACACACACACATATACATAAAAGAAAAAACATTTTGAATAATATGTATTTTGTTTTGTTTTGTTTTGTTTTTTCCCAAAACATGTTACCTGTGTTATCGTGGCAATCCTGTATAATAGTTACTAGAATATTTTTCCAATTTTGTAGAAGAAAAAACTAAGACCAGAGAGGTCTAAACCTAGACTCCCACAAGTAGCAAGTGATATCACTAGGAATAGAATGTTAGTTAATGGAAATTTAACAACAATAATAAAATAATGGTCATCGATTGTGTGCTTTCACAGGTTATTGTTCTTTCATTAAATTATGCTTATCTTATATGTTGTTTAAAACTGTTACATTTGTAAGAAAAATTACATATTTTCTAAATTTTGGTAGGGCTTCTGAAGACCTTAAAACTCATATGGTTGTGGCTAATACATTGGAAGACTTACAGAAAGTACTGGATTCTGGAAAGGTAAGAGACTTCCAAAATTTTTTCTTTCTTTCTTTTTTTTTTTTTTTTTTTTTTTTGTTTGTTTGTTTGTTTTTATTTTTCCTGTAGTGCTGGGGATTGAACCCAGGGCATTGCTCCTGCTAGATAAACATTCTGTCATTGAGCTATACTCCTAACTGTAAGGAGTTTTGAAAATGAGAATATATTAGTAAATCATATTTTTAAGACTCATTGAGCTGGGTGTGGTGATGCCCACCTGTAATTCCAGCAATTTGGGAGGCTGAGGCAAGGAGGATCACAAATTTCAGGCTGGCCTCAACAACTTAGGGAGATCCCCAGCAACTTAGCAAGATCCTCTCTCAAAAAAAAAAAAAAAACCCAAAGAAAGCCAACAACTGGGGATGTAGCTTAATGGTAAAGCAACCCTGGGTTCAATCTGTAGTACCAAAAAAAAAAAAAAAAAAAAAAAAAGATTCATTGAACTTACATAACTAATGCATGGTAATCCCTTTGTCAAGCCTGTCACATAAATGGTTATTATATATACTATTTTCCACTAGCTTTCCTGAAGTATGATAAACATTGTCATTTTTGAATAACACTGGTGCACTGATTGTGTAAAACTCAAGCTTGATAATTCTGCCTAAAGAACATTCATTGTGTATGAATTCTAATGTCTTCATTATTGAAAATTGTCATTTTGTTATTTCAGTTTAATATTAGGTCCTGACGTAAGCAGCATTGAACCTTTAGAAATGTAATATACAGATTCCTAAAACAAAGCAAAAAGTTGCTTTCTCAGCTCTCTGACCATACTGGCTCTTAATTGCTTGAACTTTATGAATAATGTGGGGAAATGCTTTGCTCATGTCTGTCTTTGTCAGAATGAGTGGTTATTTCTGGCACCTTAAAAATACATAGACTTTTCAACTTAGTTACTATTCATGATTTCATTGGTTTTATGTATTATGTATATGCAGATGTTCATAGTGGAAACAGTTTTCATAAAGAAGAAATCTTTATTTGCCAAAGTTATGTGTTATTAGAATGAATCACATACGAACTCTGGTGTATGTGTTTGAATATACAACCAGTCCTGTGTCCTCAGGTTACAGATGAAAAAACCATGGGCCGTAGTCTAAATGAACTATCCCAAGCTACTCAGACCTCGTGCTAGAAGTCAGATCTCTCTCTGGCTTGTTTGATGTACTTTCCTCTTTATCTTCTTCTTCTTCTTTTTTTTTTTTCAATTCATGCTGAGAATATAAAGCAAGTTTTGTTTTATGGTCATAACCTATTAATAATATCTCTTCTTTCCTGGCTTCTTATGAGGCAGGAAAATTAATCTCTGGCTCTCAATTTAAATGAATTCAAAATAGATAATTCCAAAATCCCTTTCGGATCCATGATTCTTCAGTATTTAGCCTTCTGTTCTTGATTTATTGACTTTGTAATTTTTTTCTTTTTGTACCAGGGATTGAACCCAGGAGTGCTTAAGTTTAACCACTGAGCTACTTCCTCAGCTCTTTTTTTATTTTCTTTTATTTTAAGACAGGGTCTCACTAAGTTGCTGAGTCTGGCTTTGAACTCATGATCCTCCTGCCTCAGCCTTCTATGCAGCTGGGATTATAGGTGTGCTCCACCATGCCCAGCTTGCCTTGGTAATCTTTTACCTTTCTGTGTTCTGTAATTTTTCATTTGACTCAACTAGCTTACTTCAGTAGAAAGGCAAGGGATTGGATAACCATCTCCTTCTTTGTATTTTTCCTTTCTTTATAATTTATTCGATTGTTTTCCTTTTGTTCACTTAAATTTTTGAATTTATAAATTTCCTTCACTACAGAAATATGACTGTCACTTTTGCATCACAGTCTATTAGAGAAATTGCATAAGAGTTAATAAATCAATAGAGCAAACCAACGATCAGTTAGTTAATCTGTTGAAATCAAAGAAATGACTCTCAGCAAGTGGAATCATATCTTTTATTATAATATTTGATAAATTGTTGCAGAGATTCCAGCTTCTACTCTAAAGTAGAACATAGGGTATTTTAGTTGTATGTTCAAAGAGCACATGGGACCAGAAAGCAAATTTTGTTCCTTGTATACAGCAGTCGGTTCCACCTCCTTTCTCACCTCACATGGGTCAGCCAAGATGGATTGGCCAACCATCAAGCAACCTTGAGGTCATTGTAAATAAAATTTGTATTTACTAGGAGGGGAAAAGGAAAAAGGGATCTTTGGAACTTGAATGTAGGTGAAAGTTTGATTTTTCTACTCTTCTGTATTTGTACAAATGAAGAAACAAAACAAAACTATTTTGGTTTATAGGACTTGATTCTAGTACATTTTTCCAAGAGGAGTATCTTTAATTGAATGAAAAATAAATGCTCTTCATTATATGCATGATATATATCTCATACATATGTGTGTGTATATACATGTGTGTATATACACATGCACACATACAAATGTTGCCATGCATTACTGATCTTTTTTGCTCATCACTTTGAGTTTTGAATATTGCTATTTCTTATGTCCTGCATGCTGATTGAGTGTGCCACTGGAGCTCCAGAATATTGCTATTTCTTGTCATTAATATTGTCTTCTAAAAAACTTAAAATCTTATTGCAAAAGGTAAAAAATATAGAGAAATTATTAAAGTAAGAATTCTGTTAAAAATCTTTTTTGTGGTTGAATAAATAGCCTAAAAATTCATACTGTTTTTTTTTTATATTTATGAATGCCAACCATAAATAACCAGAAATTTGAAGTCTTATCATCTAAACCTTACTTTGAAGCTAGAAAGAATTAAAGCATAGTTTTTACAAAATTATCACTTATGAATCCAGACAAAAATTTACTTGAATTTGTTCATGTGCTGCAACCATTTTAAATTTTTTAAAAAATTAATATTTAATAAATACAGACCTTCTCAAGGCTTAGTAATGTTTTTCAAGGAAAAAGAAAACACAACTTTATTTACTATAAAAATTGTTAAAGTTATTAAAATACAGCTATAAAATTTTAAATTGAGAAGTAAAAGTTTCAAAGAAACCAAATTAAATTTCCCAAAGACCTCCTTTTAAATGGTCTCAATATTTTATCATTGCATAAAGTTAGTGACTGATGTTTTCCTCCCTGTTCTGTCTTTTGTCATAAATTTTAAACAATATTATGTGAATGTACCTTTTTCATGGCCTTATTATAAATGTTAATGATTTACAACTTTGAATACAGGGAAGTAATTTTTTGGTTACTCAACTTACATGTCTCTAGGTTTGTTTTTGCTTCAGTTTTCATTGAACAAAGAATTTCTCTATTAAAGCTTCTCTTAATGTTTACACTTTTCCAATCTCTGCCATCTTCCCTTCACCCATTCCTCCTCCTCAGGAGGAATTACCTAGAAATTACCTAGAAATTTATCTCTTAGTTGTCTTAAGACAATGTTATCACAATAACAGTTTATAAACCTTGAGAATTAGACTAACACACTTCACTGAGTGAACATCAAAGGCTTAGTAAGTAACCTTTTGCTACCCACTGCGTAAGTATTCACCTGAAGATACACTTGTTTTTCTGTAATTTCCTAGTCCCTCGTTACTTTTGCTTTACTTGGAGAAGCATTTTGCAACATGTTTAAATCCCAAGTGAAGGGATTTGTGGGAGGAGCTCTTAATTTGTGTGTGTAAGACGTGGCTGGAATTAGTTGATGAAAAGTTAAGAGGAAGCTGGAAACATACTGCTGTTGCCTCTACTATCTTTTGGGTCTCCCCTTGATAGATCTCTAGATTGCCTTTAGCTGCTTTTAAACTCATATTTCTTTTGTTAATGATGCTCTTACTATCATTAACATTGATCTCCAGGAATTTTTTATAGAACTATTATTTAGTTATTATTGTATATAGATCTCATTTTGAAGTAGACATGCTATGAAAGATTTCACATTCATAACTGGGAGAAATCTTAACCCCTTTTGTCCTATATCTCAGATGTAGAACACCTATAAAACTTAATATATAATATAGTTGTATAATATGTAGCAGTTATATAAGAATGTATATTATAACATGTTAACTGTTTATATATCCATATATATAAATAGTTATACATTATATACACATATGTATATAATGTATATATATGTATATAATGTATATATGTTTCAACCAATTTTGATGCACCTATGCCAAGTTTGTTGACATATTTGCTGAATTAAAAACTTGGGACTTAATGAGTCCTTGCCTGTCTAGTCATTTGTATTTATTTGAAAGAAAACCCAGGGCTAGAGATTTTCAAACAGGTGATGAAGATAAAATCCCAAGTCTCTTGATTCTGCCTGTTATTCTCTATGGTGTAATAAAGAAAAATTGAGTGACTGTTTTTCCTCATACAGAATGATTTTTGACTTTCAAAAGCTCTTGGACTTTAAAAATGATTCACATACCCATCACATATTAGGAATATCATGGTATAAAGTGACACTTGTCTGTTAATTGTCATTGCTACCTCACTTTGAAAATCAGCATTTATTATCTCCCTGTTCTCCTCCTGATAATCATGTTGACATGTAGAACAGACTATAGTCCAGATTTGAAATAGACATAGAACTGGAGCATTCTACATTGCAGCCAGTTTATTGGGACACTTTAATGTGTTGCAAAGGCATTTTGTTGTGTTTTGGTCTATGAGTGTGAATTTTTAATACAGAAACATTCTTTCATATCTCATACCTCTGAGCAAAGTTTCTAGCATATTTGCAGCAAAGATGCCATGGCCTGAACAGACCTGGGAGATCTTTTTGCTTATAAGTTATGTAGAGAATTCAAATCTTCCTTTCATAGAATGAGTTATAAGTAGTGACTACTTTTTCTTTTCCTATTAGATTGCTCAGATTCCGTTCTGTGGGGAAATTGACTGTGAAGACTGGATCAAAAAGACCACGGCCAGGTAGACAACCAATGCTACTTGTGAGGTGCTGCACTGGAAAGGAATGGCAGTATATAGCATAAAATGAATGACATTCTCGTGTGTTTTTTATTTTCAGGGATCAGGATCTGGAACCTGGTGCTCCCTCCATGGGAGCTAAAAGCCTTTGTATCCCTTTCAAACCACTCTGTGAGCTGCAGCCTGGAGCCAAATGCGTCTGTGGCAAGAACCTTGCCAAGTTCTACACCTTGTTTGGTCGGAGTTACTAAAGGAGTTACTAAAACCTTTACTCCAATCCTCCTCGCTTTTTAAAAAATTGATACTAATATCTTCTCAGATACAGTTTTATGATTTTTTAAAAACAAAGTTGTAAAGGGAGGTCAAAGAGTCAAACAACTATTCTTATGCTTAAATTAGCAGTGGAAAAAAAGACTTTTCTGTAAACAACCCCAGTAATAAATATCATGAACTAATACTGTTTTATGTATTCATTTGTTTCTGAAATACCTGAATTATGTACTGCTACAAGGGAATTCCTACCAAGAGTTCATTGAAAGTTAGGTGGTAGTGATCTAAGCATCCCTCAGGAGGTTGCCAACTTTAAACTACCAATTGTCTGTCTTGGAGGACTTCCCTTCCATAATCCCTAATACTGAATATAAAATTGTCCTGAACCTTGCTGTTTAAAAAAATAAAACAAATCACAAATTGAAAAAATAATAATAATAAAGTTTTCCCTTGAACTTCTCTCTTCCTCTAGTTGCTATTGGGTCTTCAAAAAAGTCCTAATTAATAACCTCGTCACTTCTACTTCACTGCACTTTTCTGCCCCCACTGAGCTCTAGACCTATACCAACTACATACTGAGTCCTCTTGTATGTTTATCAGCATATTAGGACAACATGTCCTCAAATCTCATTACTCTCCACTCCCAGATCTCTTCCTCCTATAATATTTCCTGCCTAGAAGTTTAGCACTGCCAAAATATACCTTATAACTCAAACTGGAAATCTCAGTCGTCCTAGGCCGCCCCTCTAGTGTGCTGTCATCCATATTCATTTGGCCAGCAAAATAACTATTACTAGTGTCTTTTAGGTCTTCCCCTCACATAGATCAAATGGCCTCCTGTCTCATCTCCAGATTTTGTCTCCACATATCCACAGGAGCTTTTTTGTTTTCTTGGTTTTTTCCTTATCATACAGTTTATTGAAATGTTTTTCTTCCCCTTGAAATCTTTTTGTTGCAAACACTTTTTAGCCTTTTCTGGCTCATACTACCTCTCTAGTATCCTCTTCAATCCAGCAAAGTCCTGTGCAACCTAACCATTTGGGGTTTCTTGTAAATGGTGTACTACTTCCTGCCTGTGTCCCTTTGCCTGGAATGACTTTCCTATCTCATTTCTAGTTTACTTGGTAAATTTCTTATTTAAGGACCCAGGGCTCCGTTCCAATATGCTTTTCACTTGGTAGTATAAATATACCAGTAAAGAGAAAAAGGCTTCAACAAAGACTTGAATTCTGATCTATGCTTTCAGGGATAATGAATTTCAATACAAATAGAGGAGGATGGATAATACCAGCAGAGGGAATGAGGTACAAAGGAAGGAAAGTACATGCTATGTATGAGAATAGGAATTGATTAGGAAATTACAGTTGAAAGACTAAATATAGCTTGCTTACAGGACCAAGGTTTTGAGTATGTGTATTCAAACATATCTACTTTAATGAGGTCAGCTGAAATAGACACATTTTTGTATTCTGAACCAACTTTCTTGATTCATGAAAATTCAGAATGTTTTGTCTTACTCTTACCTTTATTAGCAATATAAACTGCCTGTTTTCTTCTGTATAAAAAAGGGGGGAAGTCACACCTATTTCAGAGTTACTCTGTCTCATAAAGTATTTAAAAAATAAATAATAGCTATTGTTATGACAGTTTACAGGGTCAACTGAAAGTTACTCCTAAGATATAGCTGTAGTCATAGGAGTTACTTTATCTTTCAGTTTCTTGTTTTTTCCTGTTTTTGAGGCAGTGTCTCTTGTGTGTTCCCCAGGCTGGTCTCCCATCTGGGCTCAAGACATCCTCCTGCCTCAGCCTCCAGAGTAGCTTGGACAACATGCACATGCCACTCTGCCAGGCTCATTTTTCTACAAACCAACATACATGCTTTTAAGAGAAAAAAATGGTTTTTAGCTGATTTATGACAAATATCTGAAAAGTAGGTCACAGACTAATGACCACCCATTTTGTCCTATAGCTCATGGTCATTTTGGAGAAGGTGGCCATCTCTGGTACAAGGATAAATTCCCAGACTATATTGTTGAAGCTTCAGATGACTATGATTAATTGAAGAAAAGTTTGAAGTTGACTGCTTTAAAAGAATTCACTATTTAAAGGAACTCTAAGTAATTATATTAAGGAATTCTCCTAAAGCTTTGATAAGTTGACTTTTTTCTTATATTGAGATTCAGCTAAAATATCAGTTTGATTAAATTCTGTATCTTTAGAGAATGAGCTTTTCAAGAGGGTGCTTGAACAATATCCTTTAAGAGATACCTTGTAAAATGATGTAGTATTTGCATATAACCTACAACTTTAGATTACATATAATACCTAAGAAAATGCTATGCAGATAGTTGATATATTGTTTAGGGAATAATAAGAATAAAAGCTATGTACAGTCCCATACATGTGCAGTTTTTAAAAAATTATTTTTGACCTGTAGTTGGCTGAATATACAGATGCAGAACCTGTGGAGGTTGGAAGCCAGTGACAAAAATAACAGTCACAGAATTGTGAGAGTGAGTTTTAAAATTGTTTTTCATTATGCCAGTAGATGACATGAAGGCTTTATGAGAACTAGTCAATGACAACAACTCATGTAGCCTGCCAATGGAAAGGATTTGAGTCCTGAGGTCAGCAGCAACAGAATATGTCATAAAACAAGAAAGGACAGGGACTCAAAAGATCACCCTTTATTCAGGTTATTAACATTGGTCATCTGTGATATAACCATGGTATTCAGTGGTAGCTATAAACATCAAGAACTGGGAAGACAGCTGCTGCTACCCTATGGTTTTCAAACAGCTTTGGTCCTTAGCTTGTCACTTTTACTATGTTTAGAAAATGCTAGTCATTTATTTTTTAAATAAATTCGAGTGCCTGCTCTGTACATTGCCAGAGGATCTAGTAGTAAAACTAAACATATTTTTTTTTCCTTTTCTTGGCTGTATCTCTTTAAGCAGTTCTATTTGAGATATAAAATCAGTCAATCAGTAGTAGAAAAGGAGATGGGGCAATGAATTGGTCTGAGACCCTCACTAAAAATCGTGAGATCATTATGAGTCATCTTCGTGTAGTCAAGATCAGTACTTGGAAAAAATTAAACTCTATTCTGCCCCATCATTGGGCTTAATGTAGCAAATACAAACACATTTTATGTGTGGCTCAGTATGCAATATTAATTTACTGGAAAGTTCAAGTTTGGAACGTCAATGGTACTGAAATGATACAAAAGATTTTATTAAATCCTGTAATGGGGACATTTCAAAATATATTTAAAGTATGTCACCAAAACCCCATTTCGTAGTGAAGAAATAACTATTGAAGGAAGAGCTTGGGAAATATAGAAGCGGGTGATGATGGAGCTAATATCATGGGTAAATAAGTAATTTTGGTGGTGGTGGTGGTGGTGGTGGTACTGGGGATTGAACCCAGGGGCTCTCAACCACTGAGCTACATTCTCAGCCCTTTTCTTATATATTTTATTTAGAGACAGGGTCTCACTGAGTTGCTTAGGGCTTCATTTAATTTCCAAGGCTGGCTTTGAACTCGCACTCCTTCCTCAGCCTCCTGAGCTGCTGGGATTGCAGGCGGGCACCACTTCGCCTAGCCATTGTACAGTACTTCCCTCATTCTCTCTCCTAGACAATTGTACCTTTTTCTCCTCAGATGTCCAATGCTCCCCCTTTGACTCAGTTGATCATGCTGATCTGTCTGAGAAGATAGACGTGATGGCAGTAGAACCTCTGACCCTCCCACGACCACATCTACCCTCCTGCTCCCGGGCCCATACATTTTACTTTCTTTGCTGCAGCAGCTGGAGGTCCATCCTCCAGGATAGGCCCAACCTCCACTTGCACACTGCATCCATCCCCTCTCACCTTCTCAGTGCAGCACTTCAGCAATTCTCCCCTATGTACTATTTTCTTTTTCTACTGGATCTTTCAATCAGCTTACAAATATGCTATTTTCCCCAACCTAAAAATATCGTGAATCTCCATTTTTCTGTAAAGTGAAACTCACTGAAAGGATTGTCTGTACTTGTTATCTTTTACTTCTTTTCTCCATTCTTCTGAACCCTCTACTCGTTTGCCCTTACCACTACCCTGAAGCACTCAACCTTAATGTTAAGATCAGGCAGGAAGAGTTTCTTCTTCCTTAGTCTTTTTATTATATTCAAGTCTTTGACTGATTGGACAAGACCCACCACATTAGAGAGCGTCCTCTGCCTCACTCATTTTTGGGTTCCAGTGATAATCTCATCCAGAAACTCCCTCGCAGACACATCCATAATGTCTTGGATGTCAGTGATCAATGGCCAGTCAAGGCGACACATTAAAGTAACCATTAAAATCAAACTTTAAAGGATTGAGAGTACACAGGCTACCCAAAACAGTAGAAGCCACTTCTATTTTAGGTATTCAGAAACTGGCAAACGTTTAAGAGCTATAGATATCCTGACAGGTGGTAAGATTTTAAAAAAACAAACAAAAACTTCCTTTCATCAATTAAATCATAATTGGCCTTACTTCCTGGAACTATCCAGGATTATATTTTTAGCATCCAGTTTAAAAGCACTTTATCTATGGTCTATGGAATGTAGCTCAGTGGTAGAGCATTTGCCTAGCATGCATGAGGCCCCTGGTTCAATCCCCAGCACTGCAAAAATGTGAGGACTTAAAAGCACTTTTACCTTTCATGATCATGAAGAATGTTTTTCTTGTCCTATTTATGAAGAATGTTTGGAAGCAGGAAGTGCTCATTTGTTTCCTCGTTGGTGGGCAAAGCAGTAGAAGAATCACCCTCACTTCCCCTTTGACTTTCACTTACTGCTCTGATTTCTGGATTAGCAACCCCTTGAATAGTCCCTGTTCCACACAGTAGAGTAGATGACATTCAAAACTGTCAGGTAGACAAGACATGGCTGTTGCTGTCAAATGTCTTGCCTCACACATCCATAACTGCTCCAATACAGCGGAAGGAACTGGAAAGGCCACAGCTGCAATGAGCTTCTTCCTGATTGAAAGACGCAGAATTCTGGTCTGTAATTACACAAACAAAACAATCTGAAGCCAGTGTCTTCCACTTCCATAAACCCCTGCTCACGTGACATCTCTTGCTTAATTGCCCTTTAAACTGTTTTATGACTTTATAGCAGCCTATAAAAGGTGATTTCTAAATATGACAAGTGCTGAAAGGCTGAATGGGAGAGTTACCCAGGAGTTATAATCACCAAATCTATCGCTGCTGCCCTGCGAGCTCAGCCTTCCCAAGAAAAGGAGAGGAGCCGCCAGAGCACTGAGCCACCATGGGGCGATACTCTGGAAGAAGCTTCCGTTTAATCCTCATGTGCGTGGTCAGCATCCTCCTTTTTGTGATGGAACTAGTGATCGCCCACGTTGGCAACTCCCTCTCCTTAGCCTCCGATGCCTTTGCTGTTCTTTCCCATTTTTTGTCCATGATCATAGGACTGTTCGGCGTCAGGGCCAGCAGTATAAAACAGCACAGGAAGAGCACCTACGGCTTTCTTCGCGCGGATGTTGTGGGAGCATTTGGAAACACCATTTTTGCTGTGGCACTGATGTTCAGCATCCTGGTCGAAGCCATCAAAAGGTATATCACTCCCCAGAAGACAGAGGAGCCTCTGCTGGTTCTTAGTGCTGGAGTTATTGGACTGTTCTTCAATGTTCTTAACTATGTCATCTTCTTGGACTGCTGTTACTGTGCAGGACGCAGGCCCCAGGGAGACACTGAAACAGGTAAATAGCTCCTCAGGTGGTGGCAACAGATTTCCAGGGAGTCGTGGCAAGTACTGTCTTCGGGGGCCCCAATGGCGCTGGTTTGGAAAGGCCCTAGTCCTTGTGTGGTTCTCTTGTCCCTGTGATTTTACAATAGGTCTTTCTCAGAAAAGCTTCTAGCAGCCTGAAGTTCCTTGTGCCTGGAGTGGCAGCAGGTCAATTTCATGTGTGTGGACAGGGGAGGGTCTTCTTTAATTTTACTCACAGAGTGGAAAGTTAAGTTCAGACAGTTGAAGAGGGAGCGAAGGCCAGAGAGAGAGCAATTTGAAAGAAAGTGGATGTGGCGGTGAAAACGGTCTCCCTGAAGTGACTCACTTTTGTTTATCCAGATGTGACATGGTTGTGTTTGAATTTAAAAATAATATTCTAATGTCTCTATAAAATATGTTCAAAAAATGCTGGACTGCAAAACCAACTCACGAAGACTGAAGCATCAGGCAATCGGCTAGGTTGATGAATGCTTAAGAATATATTCAAGGAATGTTACATAAAGTGGGGAGAGAAAAAAATGAAAAGAAGATGATCTAGTAAATTTTAGTCTTTTCTGAATGGAAATATTTGTACTTATTTATTGTATGCATCTTTGAGAAAAAGGGAAATGATTCACCCATAAATCTTTAAGAGGGACTTAAGGATGGACACTAAACTTATTGGGTCTTTTTATACAAAATTAAATAAAATCGTGGAATAGAACAATAAATCTAAAAGTGGTTCTTTATAACATGGACCTGCATTTCTTTAATTTATTGCCACAGAAGGAATTTTTAAAAATTTGTAGATATAGATATGTGTATATCTATATGCAACTATATATTTTAGAAATGTTCTTGCAGAAGAGAAATCTCCAGTGCTTCTTTTAGGAGTTCTAGAGTGCCAACAGATTTTCAAATTAGTAGGTTCGAATCACGGTTTTGGCATAAAGCAGTGGTCAAATTACTTTAGCCTACTCCCCACCTGCAATTTGGAAGGAATAAGAGCTAAATGAAATGCTAAGTATTTAGCACTTATTGGACACTTGATAAATATTAATTATTTTAAAAACATAATGTAAGTCATTAAATTGTGTGATAATTCAGTACCATTTCATTCTAATTGTTCATCTGTCCTATAAGAAATTTCAAGTTTTTCCTTATTCAACACTGATCAGTTTTCTGTCACTAGTTGAAGCATTAAATAACTGAGTCTGGTGGGGGAGCTCACAGTCCAAGTTTGCATTTATTTGTTTGTTTGTTTATTGTAGAACTAGAGATTGAACCCAGAGCCATGTATCTGCTAGGCAAGTATTGTACCACTGGCCTACATCTCCAGCCATTTTTATTTTTTATTCTGAGATAGGGTCTCACTAAGTTGTCAAGGCTGACATTGAATTTATGATCCTCCTGCCTCAGCTTCCCAAGTAGCTAGGATTATAGGCATGTACCACCATGCCTGGCTGTTTGCATTCTTTATTGTTTTCCTCCTGTCTTTGATACCATTATGTATTATGTCAGTTGGATGCAGTCCTTTACAGTATATCTGTTTCAATTTCCCTATTGGTAGAATGTATATTAGAAGAAGATCTATATGCTAACTTTAAAGAGGAACAACTAAGAATCTAGAGTCTAGATCTTTATTCAGTTTAATGAATCGCTTAATTAGGGTGTCTTCTTTTGTAACAGACAACTATTGGCTAAACTGAGCCCCTATGTCTTGGTTACATCAGTCATCATATGAAAAACATGACTTGAGGTTCCAGATCAGAACATTCACATATTTAATCTAATCTAATCTAATTAATCTAATACATATGTATGTATCTCAGGTATGAATTTAAAGGAAGGCTATTATAAATGATTAGTGTTAACAATGAAAGTATCACTATTACTGAACTTACCATTATGTCTTTAGCTGTCCCACAGCAGTTCTAATTTTGCCTTTGTTCTTGACATATGGCAGCTACCTGCATATATCAAAAGCAGTTTAGGTAAAGGGTCCAACTTTAACAAACATGAAAACTGGCATACAACCATAGCCCATTTTTATAAATTGAATTATCATCAGCTCTTAGTGCAGCTCTTTTCTGGGAAGTGATTCTTTGAGCCTTTAGGTTCATGCTAAGATAATAGCAAGAGGCTTAAGGAAAACACTTCACCCTTACCACATGGGTTTCTATTGGCTTAATTCAGAGTATCTATGTTCTTGTGAAGTGCCTGATGCTATATTCTACTCTAATAGTTAAGCATAGTGATGGGTATTTTACACAATGACTAATGCTTTAAGGTCCATGTTCTATTGCCATGATTGTTCTGGTAGATTTTGGTGTTGCTGAATTCTTTGATTAGAAATTTCAGAGTGTGCAAGCCCTCCAAGTTATTTTAGGATAGCTCCTTGGTTTGCTACCATTTATGACTCAAGTTATATATTGATTGTTTTTTTTTTCCCAAACCACATTTTGATGTTTTTCTCATTGCCTCAATGAGTTTGAAGTAAAGCATGAATGTTTATTTAGGTTAGATAAATCTCATAAATTGATGTTACCCCAATACTGACTGACTCACATTTTAAGAAGATATGTAATTAATCCATTAGTATTTATAACAAGATTATAAACCATAAAGGTGGGGGGAGATTCTTGACTTCAAAAGATTCATTTTAAATTTAAGAGAAAGAATTTCTATGTGTGTAGAACCATAACTTGTAGCACTTCCAAGTGCCTATAACATGAAGAGCTGCTGATCCCCCTGGTTTAGTGATCAGAATTCAGTAATTTATTATTTCTATGGAATCTGTAGCTAGAGAGTGTTTTTGTTTGTTTTTTTGAGAGAGCATCTCACTAAATTGCCCAGGTTGGCTTTGAACTTGCAATCTTTCTGACTTGGCCTCCCAAATGTCTGGGATTGTAGGCATGTGCCACCTCACCCAGCTAGAAAGTTTTTTTTTTTTTTTTTTTTTTTTTTTTTTTTTTTTTTTTTTTTTTTTTTTTTTTAATCTAATAAGACTTCAGTCTCCCTT
This sequence comes from Sciurus carolinensis, assembly GCF_902686445.1. NCBI lineage: Eukaryota > Metazoa > Chordata > Mammalia > Rodentia > Sciuridae > Sciurus > Sciurus carolinensis. The sequence continues at coordinate 65,484,972 of NC_062224.1, forward strand.
AGATCTGTGGATCTTTTACTCGTTTCAATTTATCTGTCCGGTGTAGGCATTGACACCAATTATACTTGATGTTTGAGATCATAGAAAAGTAAAAAATTCTTGAGACCACTCTAATAAATATTAACAAAATAGACCGTAGATACAGTTGAGACAACTGTATCAGGCACAGAGATACGAATTGGGATTCAGGCACAGAGAGCCTGCAATTTTTTTTTAAAACCTGGGAGAAAAGAATGAATGGGAAGTGTTGCTGAGATCAGGGAGTGTGGAAGTTTTAGGTCAAGAGCTGGCTGACCCAACAGTATGAAGAGGTTGAGGAGACGGTGGAGCTGGTGTTTGGGGCTAATGTGAAAGGCAGAGTGAAAAAAGTAAAAACCACAAGCATTTAGGAGAAAGCAAACAAAATAAGCTTAAAGTCCAAAATGTCAATGGCTCTATGTGTGAGTGTGCTTGGGACAAGAGGGTGGGGAAAGGGGAGAGGGGTGAAAACAACTTGTAGATCCAGATCCTAGGAAATGTGTCAGACCAGTTTTTTCCCCTCTAGATCTAAAGGACTAAATTTGCCTTGTTTGTATATATATATTTTCCTACTCCTTATTTACTTTGACATTATTTAAAATTATTTTTTTCAGGAAGGAATTTTCTTTTAAAATTTATACAGAACTCTTGACTTTTTCTGAGCAGATAACCTTATTGTACATTGGCCTTTATTTTAAGCTAAAGCTAACTTTGTTCTGTTTACTTGTCTAATACCATGACTTCTACTCTATTTTGCACTTATTTCTTTCTAGGATAGATCAGACTTGCCATTTATATCATTTATAAATGATAAATGTATGTCTGAAACATCTATTTATTACTTTTAATTGAGGGGTGGGGCAAAATGCCTTTCCTTGAAATTTATTTAATTTTGCTTTAATTCCAAATAGGGCTCCCTTGGACCTTCTGACATTATGCTCCCGATCGACTTGCTAGAGGCAGTAACTGCTCTGTAATCATCAAAGTTGGGTTGTCGTGGAAGGTTTTAACACACCCTGGTTCGTTGGTTTGCACAAGCTTCTAGATAAAACTCAGAATGTAGCCTGATGGGACCTCTCCCAAACAGTCCTGTAGGCACTGGGCTATAAGCAAGTTGCATTTCTTTTTCTTTTAGATGAAATTTTACTCAGAAACAAGCAAAGTAGGCAAGGTGAAATTGGCTGTGTCGCCTTCAGTGGATAAGAGGTAAGAAACTGCATGGTGAGATGCAGCATTTCTAACTGGAAAAGTGAAGGTCTTCTTAGCATACATTACCTGTATTTTCTCTGTTCTCGGTCAGAATCAGGATTGGAATGATTGAAAATGTACAATAACTATTAAATAATTTAAATAAACATGATGCTTAATTTCCAGAAGGTATTCCTTTGCAGTTGGTCCACATTTGACACTAACCATTGTTTTCTAAGCACCTTCATGGGTTTTGAACAATTAACTCTCACCTGAGGATTCAGTGATAAAAATGCACTCACACATCACAGATCACTGTAGCTCTTCCATGGAAATACCTAATAAATCCTCTGTTCATCTCTTTCCTTACAGCTTAAGTCCTTCCCTCCCTTGCTTCCCATTGAAAGTTCTTCATCACTTATAGGTATTGGATAAGAAAGATTAAAGAAAGATTGAAAAATAGGTGCCATTTCACATTTGTGAAATCAATTCAACTGAGGGGGAGGAAAAAAAAAAAAAAAACGGGAAGAGATCAATCAGCTCTTTGTCCTCAGCCATTTTCCTCTAATGTGCAAAGACTGCTCAGACTGATATCTGAATTGAATTTTAGTGCAAAATGAGTGTTGACATCTCTGAGTTGTCTAGCACTATGAGAATATAGAGAGAATAACTTCAGGTTCATATGATTCACATTTGGAGAATTGCATTTTTTGCAAAATAATTATCTGGAAAGAATACTTTCTATTTCCATTTTTCAGATAAGAAAAAAGTTCAGAGGCAAATCCACAAGCATAATAGAAAAGTATAAGGAATTTTGAGTTAATTAAAGATCTTAGCACGCTTAGTCAAAATTAAGAGAATAAATTCCAGACAATGAAAAGTTATTTGGCAAAAATTACAAAAGAACTTATCAAAAAGTATAAATAAATAGACTATAAATTGAATCCTAATTCCAGTAGCTGCATGACCTCCAGAGAGTTACTTAAAATTTCAAAACCTTAGTTCCTTCATCTATGAAGTGGGGAATCTCTACCCAATAAGGACGTTGTGAGGATGAAATTATATTACATGTGTAAAGCACCCAGCCTAGCACGTGGTACACTGAGCACTCAATAAATGGTGATGGTACCAGTGGTAATTGGTAGTGATTATTCAAAGACTGAAGGGAAGGAATAAATGAGATATTAGTAAGATCCTTCTGTGGACAAGCCCCTTGCTCACAACCATGAACTGGCAGCTCACCTTAGCCTTGGTCAATGTTCTTATAATTTTTGCTGTTCATCATATTCTGATCACTATAGATCCATCACCATTCCAAAAATCCATATAAAACATGTCTCAATGATGACAGGTTAGTAGTTATCTCCAGTAGGGAAAACCAGAAGGAGTGTAAAGAGTTGAAAATACATGTCCTGAAACTTCTTCCCTTGTTCACCAAGTTGAATATGGGGGAAATATTTTATCGCTCTGACCCCAATTCAGGCACGGTGGTGATGCCTGTAGTCTCAGCTACTCTGGAGACTGAGGTGGGAGAATCTCTTGAGTTCAGAAGTTTGAGACCAACCTAGGCAACATAGTAAAAAGAAGGAAGAGAGGAGAGAGGGAGGGAGGAGAGAGAAAGGAGGGAGAAAAGAAGAAAGGAAACAAAAAACCCTCTATGCTTCTCTTTTGCTAAAGAATAATACTTTGATGATGCATTATTTTTCAAAGGGCTCTTATAAATACTAACTTCCTCATCTTTAAGTGCTCAAATAGCATTATATAGGACATTATTTATATTTTTAAGCTGTTAAAATAGTATATTTTAAACTGTTTTAATGGGAATATAATGTCAATATGTCACTCATAAAATAGTCTGACTATAGCCCACATACTAGACTTATTTCAATATATAGTTGAAGAAATTGAAGGTCCCAAATATTTTATGACTGACCCAAAATAAATGTTAGAATTTTCCAAGAAGGTGGGATGAAAGTAAACATTATTTTTGTTTTTTTCTTATTCTTTTAATTTAATTAAAATTATTTATGTGAGACAAAGTCTCACTGTGTCACTGAGGTTAGCCTTGAACTCTCAGGCTCAAGTGATCCTCCTGTCTTCCTAGTAGCTGAGACTGTAGGCTCACACCACTGTGCCTGGCTTGTAGAATATGTCAGTTGTTTTTCATCTCTTTCTTGAATTTTTTTTGTATTTTTTAAATTAATTTTTATTTTATAGACTGCATTTTGACTCATTGTACACAAATGGGGTACAACTTTTCATTTCTATGGTTGTACATGATGTAGATTCACACCATTTGTGTAATCATACATGTACATAGGGTAATGATGTCTGTCTCATTCCACTATCTTTCCTTCTACCCCCTACCCTCTTCATTTCCCTCTACACAATCCAAAGTTCCTCCATTCTTCTCATACCCCTCCCCCCCCCCATTATGTATCATCATCCACTTAACAGAGAAAACATTCAGCCTTTGGTTTTTTGGGACTGGCTTATTTCACTTATCATGATATTCTTTAATTCCATCTATTTACCTGCAAATTCCATAGTTTTATTCTTCTTTATGGCTGAGTAATATTTTTTATTCAGTTTCTTTATTCATTCATCTATTGAAGAGCATCTAGGTTGGTTCCACAATCTAGCTACTGAGAATTGAGTTGCTATAAACATTGATGTGACTGCATTACTGTAGTATGCTGATTTTAAATCCTTTGTGTATAAACCAAGGAGTGGGATAACTGGGTCAAATGGTGGATCTTTCTTGATATTTTGATTAAGATTGTGGTTGTTGTGGTTTTTAAAAAACATTGTGTATGACTGTCTGATGACTTTCATTTTAACTCTCCAGAAGAGGTTTATCATAGGACTTATGCCGAAGTGTAAGGGGCAACAGTTTGTGGACTGTTCCCTGTCTGATAATTTTGATGTACACCTGTTTTGTCATCATTTTCTGTGAAAGGCAATAATATCTAGAGACATCCGTTCCTTAGAATATCTTCCATAGTCTATGCTCTGTTATTTAATGTATACATTTGAAAGGGTATTGAGAGAACTTCGAGGAAGTAATTTTTGATAAATTATGTTCTTGTTCTTTATTTATGGTGTCATCTCTAAAAATGCATCAGCTCTGTAGTAAATAGAAAAGAAAGATGATCCTTAGCTTAGGTCAAGGAGAAAAGTGGGAACTGGTTCCTTACAGAGCAGCAGGGAAGTCAGGTTGGAGGAGAACCTGCTGGACTAGCCACCTCTCTGCTTTTGGTAGACTTCCTCACTTGAGGAAACTGCCTTGAGAACATGCAGGAGGGAAAGAGGGGAACCAGCAACTAAGCTCTACACGTGCTGACCAACCTCAAATGACAACATGCCTGGGACTTTAGGGGTCCAATAAATAGTTTTCATGTGTGCATCTAGAACTAAGATGAAAAATAAGGAACAAAAGATAGTGATAAAAATAGTAGCTCAGTTTTTGATCAAAGCCGTATTGGAGAATGTAGTTTGGATGCCATGATTGGCTTCCTGATAATTAACTGATTCTTTCTTTCTTTATTCATTTATTTCGTGGTGCTGGAGTGGAACCCGGGGCCTCACGTGTGCTAAGCAAGTGCGCCACCAATGAATTATGACTCCAGCCCCCGATACTTATTTCAGGATTGAACATACCATCCTCTTATAGGCAAAGGTCAATAACAGAAGGAGCAGAGATGGGACCCAGAGCAGGAAGAATGCGAATCCTCTATGGGCAGGCAGTTTGAACGGGAAAGCCCAGGAGGGACTATGGGACACTTATTCCAGGTCTTTACAAAAACTTACCAAGAAAAGACTCTCCCACCCTGAGGGCGACATTCTTCCCAGAGTCTGCAGAGGGAATAAAGGGATCAGAAAGAGGCTACATGGTGGTGGCCCCTTCATGGAAATATAAAAAAAGAGGAGTGGAGCCTCCCTAGCCCTCTCCAGCTTAGTTAGGTTCTCCTCATCTGTGGCTCCCTTGATGAGCAGTTTTTTGGGATGATATTGCAGAATATCCAGGAGGTCAATGCACTTAATACCAACCACTGCTTCCCTCGGGTATGTCTTCTTTAGAACCAGGGTTTGCAAGGGTAGATTAAACCCCCAGTGAGTGCAATGGGTTAGAAGAGTAAGAATAGTAAGTATATTGGTTACGTTAGCCCTGAGTTCTCACAAATGTTCAGTATTGCTCACCAGAGATTACAGCGTGACATGAAGTCATAGCATCAAGATACTCTAATAATTCAAGATTGACAATATAAAAATGCCTCAGAGTTAAGCAATATGAATGACTTCCTAATGTCAAGTTATGCAGAGGAAATTAAAATTCAAAATTAAATATTTTGACCTTGTACGTTAATATCTATAGAAATCAAAATCCTTTGCCATCAGAAGTTAGACCCAAGGGGAATAAAACTAAAGCCATAGGGTCTGGGAGTGTACCTCAATGGTGGATCACTTACCCATCATGCTTAAGACCCTGAATTTGATCCCCAGCATTGCAAAATAAATAAGTACATAAATAAGAACACAAAATCTCCAAATATTCTCACGTTGAGTATAGTGTCATGGAGTTGAGTCATGGTTTCTTCAGTAATTTCAGCCTGAATTGTTTTCACTGTATGGTGGAAATTGTTCCTTCAGGACATCCCAAATCACCCTATTCAGCACAAGGACTTAAAGGTCCTTTCTTTGCATTTGGCATTCTTCAGTTTTGTTATATTTTTTCCATATATGGACTTCTTTTTGTTTATTCTGCCTGGGAATCATTGTGTTTCAAAAATCTAAACGTTTATATATTTTATATATTCCAGAGGACTTTTAGATATTATCTGTTCAAGTTTAGCATATCCCACATTCCTTTTGTTTTTTCTTTCTGCAATGCTATTAAAAGAATGCTATATTTTGTTCTATCCTCCATGTTTTGTGACTTCTTTCATATTTACCACCTAGTAAAATATGTAGCATTCTAGATAATTTTTCAGATTTACTTTTTTTATTACTTTTCCTATTTTTTTTTTTAATTGCTGAGACTGGTCTTGAACTCTTGATCCTCCTGCCTCAGTCTCCTGAGTAACTGGGATTATAGGCACATACCACCACACCCAGCATCCATTTTCAGTTTTACTTTGGTGCTAGTTAACTTGTTCATCAATTTTTTAAAGCTTTAATTGAAATACTTTCGATCCACAGTAAGTTACAAAGATAATACAAAGACATCCCATGTAACCTTTGTATAGTTCGCCTCAATGGTATTATAGTACAATATCAAAACCAAGAAACTGACATTCATACAATATGTGTCTGTACTTCTCTGCCATTTTATCACGTGTAGATTGGTGTAACCAACATGAAGATCAAGATACAGAATTATTACATCACCATAAAGATATTCCTCATGCTGCACTTTTATAGTCACACCCAGCATTCCTACCCTTTCTCCCCATCTCTGTGACCTAGAAACACTAATCTGTTTTCCATGTTTATAATCCTCTAATTTCAAGAATGTTATATGAATGGAACATACATACATAATCTTTGAAACTGATTTTTCTCTTTAGCAAAAAGTTCTTAAGATCCATTGCAATTGTTGCAGGAATTAGCAGCTGGTTCTTTTCATTGTATTTTGTGGATGTAGTTGAGTATTTTTTTTTTAGTTACTCTGCCAGTTTTAATTAGTGAATTAGACCACTTACATTTAATATAATTATTGGAGGCAAGAGTCTATAGCACATCCTAGTCAACACTCTTTTTTTTCTGTCTAATAAACATACTTAATATGTTCTGTATCTGATATTTTCAACGTCTATGATTTTTGCATTTCTGACTGCTATTTATCATTTTGGCTAATGTTCTCAAGTGGCTTTATTTTCTCATGTTTTATGGGTTTTGTAATTTTTTTTTTTATTGTGAATCAATGTCCAATGGAACTTCCTCTGAGAGAATTCTTTGAGGTGTAAATTGTAGGTACATTTTTCTAAACAAGATTTGCATATGCTTTTGTTAGGTGTCTAGAGACACTATTGGGAAAACTTAAAAATTCTTTATTGAGGTTATTATGATTATTATTATTTTTACTGCATTTCCACATGAAGGTCATGTTATAGTTCCAGCTTTGCATGGATCATAACATGCAAGTTTCCTGCTTGTCTCTTTTGGGGGAAGTGGGGTTTTGTTTGTTTTGTTTCAATCTTTCTAGATTTATAAGGAAATCTTTGGTATAATTCTCTACTGTGTGTGAATCTAAATTTTATTTCTTATGCCACAAATGGTTACTAAAATCCAAGGCTAGGATATTTTTCTTTATTAAATAGATATCCTTAAGTCAGATTCTGGCTTCAACTTGCCTTTCTAGACTTTGACTTTTACTTCATTTGTGGTCTCTGGGTATTTTTAAAGTTTCCTACCATATTTTTTTTGAAGAGTTTAGATAAGTCAGTTTATCAGATTATCTCAGGGCCTGAGCATTTGCAGGTAAATATAGGTGCTTAGTGCTTCATATGGGCCAGGTCCTCATTTCACTTAGAAGGACCAGGGTAGAGACTCGGCAACGTCAGGGAAAGGGGTCTTCTCGGTTAGTCTTCTCCAAGTGGTCAACCAACACATGCCAAACCTGACCAGGGTCAAGACCCATGTAGCGCTTAGCTCATCTAGCAGAGCTCTTGCCACAGGAGGTGTGTTATTGGTACTGAGTCTTCCCTCTCTGCCCAGCATGTGGGATACTCTCTCAGGGAGTGATATTTAGAACATTCCTGCCTACTTGCAGAGTTTAGAAATTTACAGCAATATCCTAGGCCAGACTTTCTTTATGGAACTTTCTTAAAGGGGAGAGTATCAGACAGAGAGAGGAAGGAAGGATGGAAGGAAAGAAAAAGGGACCAATTTAACTCCATTTAACCATTAACAATCCAACTGACCTCCCTGAAAGAAGGAGAACACAAAAGGTAATAAAAATACTAGAACATGTCTCAAATTTCAGAATAAAAGATTTAATAGAGAGATGCTAAATCATAATTAGGAAGGAAAGAAGGAAGGGAGGAAGAAAGGAAGGAAGGAAAAAGGAAGGAAGGACCATCCTGATTTCCATTTTGGCCTTGAGCCCCTGTTTTTGCTGCCACTGTTCACTGTGCCCCTGCCTCCAGCTCCAGAGCTGCTTTGGCCTGTGGCCCCTGCTTCAGTGGCTGCTGCTCCCTTGCTCCCCACTTTCTGCAGTCTGTGATTAGCCTTAGCAGATCCTGAGCTGAAGCCATTTGGGACTTTCCAAGCTCGGCCTGCTGCTCCTGATCCTGGCTTTTGATGCCCCAGATATTATCTTTCCACCACTTTTGAATGTAGCGAGTTTATCGTTCCACCAAATCTTTCATCCTGAAGTGGGAGATGTGCGTCTAGTATTTTGTTTCCTTCTATGTTCTCCATTCCCTCCAGGAAGGCTTGCTTGGCTGGTTAGTGGTTTACTGGATTCTTAAGCTGTCCCTTCTTTCTGCCCTACATGTAAGGCCGAAGTTTATGTTGGACTAGTCTTCCTTTGACTTGGACATTGTTTTCTGGGTCAGACATTTGTTTTTCAAACATTATGTTTTTTCTTATCACAGCAAGAGAAATGAAGTCAATGTTTAAGGGTCTGCCAAAAGCAACAGCATTTGATCCAAACAAATCTTGTCAACCCTCACCTCTGAGTTGGATAATCTCACTTGAAAGGCATTTTCCAATTAAACCAAAAATCTAACTCAGGCTGGGACTCAAATTACCATTGTCCTGTCCAGATCCCTTCAGTGTATCCATCTTGTCCTCCCTGTGTCTGTCCTGACTCCTAACTTTATTTCTTAACCTGTTTAGTCAGGACATGGGAAACTCTTGCCACATGAGAGCTGTTTTGCTTTGAAGCCCTTCTCTTAATACCTTAAGTATTTTAAGCTAATCTTCTTGGGCTTCTCCTCTCTAATAGTTCCAAATTTTATAGACACTTGTACAGTTGTCCCAATCCTTGCATGTTGCTTCTCTCTTACATTTACTACATAACAAACCACCCCAAATAAAGTGCATAAAACAACAATCATTTAATTATTCTCAGGGATTCCATGGGCTGGGGTTTGGAAAGGACACAGTGGGAATTGCCTGTCCACTTCCACATTGTCTGAGGCCTCCCTTGGGAAGACTGAGAGGCTAGGGGCACCTTGGTGGCTGGATGCTGCAGTCTCTGGAAGGTCACTGACCCACACATCTGGCACCTGGGCAAGTAATTTTAGGACTGCTTTCCACACCACCTACACATGATATTTCCATGTGGTTTGGTTGGCTTCCTCACACTAGAGTGGCCTCAGCATTGTACATGGCAACCTAGGATTTCAAGCATGAGTGTTCCATCAAATGAAGTAGAAGCATCATTACCTTTTCTGATCCAACTTTAGAGTCTACAGATTACAGGCCAGTGACAAGATCGAAGAAATGCCAAGCCCATTGACTCCTCCTCTGGATGGAAGGAGTGAGCATCGAGATCACCCTGTAGAAGAACTTGTGGGATAGGAGCTATGGTTGTAGCCATTTTGGAAAAAACATTCTGTACAATTTTCCCTCTGGCCACAATTCACACTGCTTCCACATGCAAACTTCACTTGCCCCTCCCCAAGAGTCTTAGAATCTCATCTGCTATGGCATCAGCGCAAGGTCCAGGATCTTGTCGTCTTAAGTAGGTCCAAGGAATGAGGTATCTCTGGGATGGATCCTCATATGTAGCTCCTTGAGTATATTCCCTTGATTTGAAGATATGTGAACCGAAGAAGTAAAAGGCCTGTCATATACAACATGCAGTGTGCAGTCATGGGACAGGAATTGGACAACGGCTGCATGCCCCAGTCACGTTTATTTTGGACAGTGTTCACAAGTAGCTTCCTGGATCTGGTTCTCTCTGGTGGCAGGGGAAGAGCGTTCCAAATCCCTGTCTGCTGTCAGAAATCTCACTTCCCTGCCTCTGAGAGATTTCCGTGGTTCCCTGTCCCTAATCTGATTTAATCTAATCCCACTTTTCAGAGTATTTAGATATGTGTACTTTCCCTTTTCTTTTTTGCATCTTTCAAGCCTCAGAAAAGCTCTCTCTTCCTTTAGCTCCATCTGCCTATTGTTTCTGAAAGGAAATTACTCTCCCTTTCATTTTCTTTGCACCTAAGACTGAGGTGTACACTAAAACCTAGTCTCAGGCCTGTTAAAATAGTCATTCTTTTGCAGTCAGTAAACTACTGTGACCTATCAAGGTCAAAAAACTGTGTGGCTCTTGCTTAGTGGACCATTTAAACCTGACAGTTCCTGCCATGGTCTCACAGAAGCTGAATATGTGGGCTTTTTGTTATTGTTTGTTTTGTTTCTTGAACTTTAGATACTCATCTTTATCTTTCCCAAGGTTCCTGTGAACTCACCAATATGCTAGGCTTTGGGGGCTCATAAACACCTTTGTCTTATTCTCCTAGGTTTGGAAGCAATTGATGGATAAAATGTGGATGACAGTTGAACATAAAATATTCACTTCATTACAGATAATGGAGGATATGGCTTAGATATGTAGTGGCAAAGAGCTTTATGGTTCATGGTTCATTCCAGAGTTAGTCATCCACTGGGTGCCTCCCCAAGGCAAAACCTGCTTCAGTTATGTACCAGGAGAGTGGGGTTTTTGGGGGGGAGGTAAATTTGAAAAAGAAATCCCAGAAATCTGAGCATGTACCACTGTTTCTCCCAAGACTACCATTCAGAGAAGTGATCCTGCTCTGGGAAAGTCAAGAAAATGGTAAAAAAGAGATCAAGAGTGATTTTTCTAGGGAGGTACCCTTGTGGAAATGTGAAGGTTGGAAAACAGAGGGTCCCCTAAACACAACAAAACTTTGAACTTGGAGGCTCCAACAGGAGTCATGCAGAGTACCTGCCAGATGTCTGTTCATCTCCCTAAGGAAGAAGCATATTTGGTAGGGAAGGTCTCAGACAGTAGATTCAATCTGCAGTCACCAGATACCTATTAGCACTGAGTCCTCCCTCTCCCCTTTGCACAGCATTAACTGACTTGGATATATGTGCCCCATAGAGTCATAATAAAGAGCCAGATACAACATGGCCACAGAATAGGATGTTAATATTTTAGATTAATGGTCTTCATCAGAAAGAATCATTAAACAAAAATCACCCCTCCCTGCCAAAACAGTTTTTAAAAAATTCAGTCTAGTGATGTCAAAAGCCTGATAGAAATGGATCTCTCTCTCTCTCTCTCTCTCTCTCTCTCTCTCTCTCTCTCTCTCTCTCTCTCTCTCTCTCTCTCTTTTCCTCTGTAAAGGGAACTGACAAGCTAGACAAGCACTTTACCATTGCTCTATGTTCTCAGACCGAGATAGGGTATCTCTAAGTTGCCCGGGCTGGCCTTGAACTTGTGATTCTCCTGCCTCAGCCTCCCAAATACCTAGGATTACTGGTGTGTAACGCTGCACTTGGCTGCCATTTTTTTTTTAATAAAAAGAAGAATTAAAATTGTCTTTATTTGCAGATGATATGATTATCTACCTGGAAAATGCCAAAAAATCTCTGAAACTACTTTTAAGAGCAAATAAGTGAATTTAGTAAGGTTGGAGGATAGAAGATTAAAGCAAACAAATCAATTACATTCTTATACACAAGCAGCAAATAAGTAGAACAGAAAAGGAAGATAATCTCATATACTTTTGATAAAAATATAAATTTGTGCAATATTTTTTGTTGGTAGTTTGACAATAACTATATACAATTTTAAGTGCCCACACTCAGAGTCAATATGTCCAGGAATGTATACTCCAAAAAGTGAGCATCTGTATACTCTGGAGGATGTTTACTGTAACGTATTCACAAATAATCACAAGAATGATGACAACAGGGATAAAACACAAGGGTATAAAAGAGAATACTAAATGTGCATCAGTGGACTCTGGCTTGCTAAATAAACTATGCACATCTCTACAATGAAATAACACACACAGGTAAAAAGAACAAGGTAATCAGGAGACAGTTTTCAATGAACTGCAGAGGACCAACATTTGAGATGACTTTTATGCATGACAAGCTGTTATCATAGTCCAAGCGACAGGGTTGCTGGCAGAGTCAATATTCAAAGCCAAGCCAATGCGCATCTCTGGAGTTGGTGATACCATTTCGCTCTCCCTAGCTTTCAAAACTCCATCAAGTTTTGAAGTCTCCGAATATCAGGGTTTTTGTTTTTTTTTTTCATTTAAAATTAGGACAGTCATACTTACCTTTTAAGACATTAATTATTGCTGGGCACAGTGGCACATGCCTGTAATCCCAGCTGCTTAGGAGGCTGAGGTAGGGGGATTGAAGTTTAAGGCCAGTCTGGGCAACTTAGGAAGAATAAAAAAATAAAAAAATAAAATAAAAGGGACTGATGATTTGATTCAGTGGTAAAACACTTCTAGGTTTGATCCTCAGTACTGAAAAAATAATTTAATTTTTAATTGATACTTAGAAATTGTACATATTTATGGCATACCATGTGATGTTTTGATACATGTGTATATTGCGTGTACTTAACTTTCAATTCATTCTGAGGATGACATCAGAAAAGACATGTGATGGTATCTGAAGGGCACTCATGAGGTGCCACGTGTGGTCATGTCATGCACATCCTAACTCATTTGGCCAGTGCTCCTCTGAAAATGGGACATGCCACCCACAAGCCAGAACTGTGTGCTGAAAATGCTTGTTTATGTTTTACATAATTTCCTTTCCTGTTGCCTCCCATCTTCCCTCTCCCTCTCTCCTCCTTCCCCCTCTCTCACAACTTCTTCCATTCTTTTATTCAAATTTCCTTTCATTTCCTGTCATCCCTTTTAGAATGTAAGGTCTGCAAGAGTCCTTTCCTGCTCTGTCTTGGTCTCTGCTATGTCCTTCTCTTGGTCCCGTGTCTAGAATATGACAAATTTTCAGTGAAGGTTGAAAATGGCTTTCTCTCTGCTGCTCCATCTGTCAGTAGCTTGCTAGTTTCTTAAGATAAAGTCCCATCTCTTTAACTGGCTTAGGAGACTCTGAGTAGTGTGATCTTGCTTCTCTGGCGCCTCCTCTCCTATTCCACCCCTCACAGTCCATTCTCCAGGTCTGGTGAGTCTGCTGCATTCCCCCTGCCTACCACCCACCCTGACTCCAGGACTGGGTCCTGCCATTCTCTGCTCTCTGAGCACTCCCCACCCCACTCCCTGCTCTGTGCCCCTTCTCCTCAGGCTTAGGTCTAAAATGACACTTCTTCAGGTAGGCCTTCTGTTATGGTTTGGATCTTACATGTCCCTCAAAGGGCCATAGGTTAAAGGTTGGTGGAACTTTTAAGAGTAGAACCTAGTGGGAGAAAGTGAGGTCATTGGGAATGTGCCCTAGGCCCCTTCCTCTCCCTCTTTTTGCTTCCTGGTGACTGAGGTGAATAGCCCTCTTCTACTGTGCACTCCCACCATGATGTATTGTACCATCACAGGTCCAAAACAACAGGACTAAGTGACCATGAACAACAATCTCTGAAAACATGAGCCAAAATAAACCATTACTCTGTTTAAATTGTTTTTCTCAGATATTTTGTCATAGCAATGAAAAAGCTAACATAACTTAGGGTTGGGAGTAAGGCTTCCCTTAAGCAACCTTTCTGTGGTGCTGTCATGCCTCTCTTCTCTGATCATTAAACCCCTCACTCAGTTGGGTAGTCAGCTATTAGGGCCCCTCCAAGACAGAGACGCCATGTCTGTCTCACTCATTGCAAGTATCCCCAATAGCATAAGGTGAATACTTGATACTACCTGGTGAATGAATGACCACAGGGTTGTTCCTGATGTCTGCCCCCTCTTTGTCCTATGTTCTGAGTCACCCAGGCCAGGCACCTGGGGACATCTTCCTTTTTTCTCGCCACCTATCTCAATTCTGGATCCATCCACGTAGACCCTGAGCACTGCAAATTCTCTTCCACAATGTCCTTCGATCTGGTCTCTTCTCTCCATTTTCACTAGAAGGAGTCATTAGTCCATCTGTTGCAAAGCTGCTTCCTTTGTTTTACCACTTTCCTTTGGTCGTGTTTGTGTCAATACATGCAGCTGCTGCCAGCTTCGTCCCAATTATGCTTTCCCTGTGATCACAACTGATTAGTGACTTCCCATTGCCTTTAGAAAAAGTTTCAAACTCTTTAGCATGGCACACAATGCCCTTCCATGATGTGGACTGTGATCTGGTCATACACATTGTACATATTCCAAGGTATTCAATCATATTATATCTTAACTGTCATAGTAATGATCAAGCTGTTCCCTATCTTCCCCTCAAAAGGTTTATTTTTGTGTTTCCCAGTACCTGATGCATTACAGATATTCTACTAATAGTTGTTGAATTAAATTTATCTAGACAATGAGGGTATAAATAAACAGGGTGTGTGTGTGTGTGTGTGTGTGTGTTGCTGGGAATCAAACCCAGGACTTTGCACATACTAGGTAAGTGCTCTACCACTGAGCTACACCTGCCAGCCTAATTTATTTTAATTTAAACGTGTATGTTCTTATTTGTTAAGTGACGGTATTGAGCATTATTCTGCATTTCATAATGTCATTTAAAAACAACCTGAACTATACCCCTTGTCTGCTGTCCTCAGTGAAGAGACAGAATATCAGGTTCATTCATTCTTTTAGTTTTTCCTTCATTCACCCCTAAATATTGAATTTTAAATGTGTCTAGCACAGTTCCAGGAACTATAAATATCATTTAGAGGGATGCAATTCTGATAACAGAATATGCATTCAGATTCAGTGGTCAAGAGGGCTTCCAAGGAGAAGCTTGAGTCAAGACCTGAGTAATAAGAAGAAACTGGTCACATGGAAATCAGGGAAGAGCTTTTCATGCTAAGGGAACAGCAAGAGCAGGGACCTGTGGAGGAATGAACTTGGTATTCTAAGGAACAGAAAGAAAAGTAACGTGACTGGCAGGGGGTGAACCAGGGGTAGGTGAGGGGTATGAGGGTGCAGAGGCACTTGTCACTTGTGGATCAGTTGAGTCAGGCTTCATTTCATCTGCCTATGACTAATCCCCACCAATAACAGTAGCTTAAACAATTTATTTCTCTTTGGTGTGAGAAATAAGGCTTTCCTGGCTGGTTTATGGCTTCAAGATAATCAGGAATCCAGGATCTCCCTGCCAACAACCACTGCAAATTGTTTTGCCTTCCCTAGGGAGAGGCCCCTATCCTCAAGGTCGATGGATGGTACCTGTTAGGTCTCCAGCCATCACATTCATATTCCAGGCAGCAGGATGGAGAAACTGGCAAAGGTAGGAATAACTTTTCCATTTAAAAAAGTTCTTGAAAATTCCACATGACATTTCCATTCAGCTTCTAGGCCCAAACTGTCACATGGCCATAGCTAGCTGCAAGAGAAGACAGAAATCGTAGCCTGCAGTTAACAAAAAAACAAGTGAAGAAAGTGATCAGCAATGTATTAAACTAAGAATCAGGGGTCAGTTATGGAAAGAAAAGTGACAGTGGTGCAGGGTTAGGCAACTGTCATTTGTGTATACCAGGGCAAGGGGTTCGGGTTTTATTTGAAGTACTAGGAGAGGATTTTTAAGCAGAGAAGTTGCATGACCATTTTTAAAATGAGCACTCTGGTGTCTTGTTGGAGAATATAATGGACGAAAGATTGGGAGGAGGTTCTTTTGAGAGATGATGGAATACAGTTGCAGTCATGAGATGAAGGTGAGTGAGGAATTGGGCTATACTTCAAAAGTAGGGCAAACCGGACTCAGTGGTGGTTTGAGCTGAGGGATTCCAGAAGATCTCTGGCTTTCAACCTGATCAACTGGATGGATGCTGATGTCATTACGTAATGGGGAAGATGAGGAGATATGTTTGTAAGGCCTACTGCATACCCAAGTGGAGGTGCCCAATAGTCATGGGGGTTTGACAAAGCCCAGATTGGAGATATATATTTACAGTTTCAACAGAATATAAATTTAAAGCCTCAGGACTGAGTGAGATTACCGAAGGAATGAGCATCGATAGAGAGCAGTGGGCTTTGGAAGGTGTCCTGGCATGTCCAACATTTAAAGATTGAGCAGGGGACGGGACTGTTGGTGGGATATAAGGAGAGCCAGGAGAGTGCACCATTCAAAAACCAAAAGAGGGGAGCATTTCAAGAAGGAGAGCACAGTCTTCAGAAACAAATATCACTGAGAATTCCAGCCAGACGAGGACAGAAAACCAAGGGATTTGGGAATGAGAAGGCCACGGATGACATTGGCAAGGCCTTTTCTTTTCTTTCTTTCTTTCCTTTTTTTTTTAACACAGCAATATTTTTATTTTTATTATTTTTTCCTATATTTCCATTGGTGCATTATAACTGTACATAATGGTGCAATTCATTGTTACATGTTCACATATGCACACGATTTAACAATACAAATTGGCCAATATCATTCCCCAGTATTCCCCCTTTCCCTCCCATGATCCCTTTCCTCTGCTCTACTAATCTCCCTTTGATTTTCATGAGACCCCTCCTCCCCTGCCACCTTTCTTTTCCTTTTTCCTATCTAGCTTCCACATATGAGAGAAAGTATATGACCCTTGATTTTTCTGAGTTTGGCTTATTTTGCTTAAGATAATGGTCTCAAGTTCCATTCATTTCCCCACAGATGACATAATTTCATTCTCCTTTTTGGCAGAATAAAACTCTGTTGTGTATATATACTACATTTTCTTTATCCATTCTTCTGTTAATGGACATCTATCCTTCCATGGTTTGTGAGTCAGTCAGTATTGGGGTAACAACAATTTACGAGATTTATCTGACCTAAATAAATATTCACTCTTTACTTCAAACTCATTGAGGCAATGAGAAGAACATCAAAATGTGGTTTGGAAAAAAACAATCAATATATAACTTGAGTCATAAATGGTAATAAACCAAGGAGCTATCCTAAAATAACTTGGAGGGCTTGCACACTCTGAAATTTCTAATCAAAGAATTCAGCAACACCAAAATCTACCAGAACAATCATGGCAACATAGAACATGGACCTTAAAGCATTAGCCATTGTGTAAAGTACCCATCACTATGCTTAGCTATTTGAGTAGAATATAGCATCGGGCACTTCACAAGAACATAGATACTCTGAATTAAGCCAATAGAAACCCATGTAAATTATGCTGCTATAAAAGTAGGGATGCATGTATCACTGTAGTGTGATGACTTTTAATTCTTTAAGATAAATACTAAGGAGTGATACAGCCTGGTCATATGGCGGTTCCATGCCTAGTCTTTGGTGAGACATTTTCAATGGTATGCTGGAGATGGAGGTGGTATTGGATTGGGTGGGGAACAGAGTGGAATGTGAGAAAGTACTTTGATGACTTCTTCAAGAGTTTTTTTCCTCTGGTGGGAGCAGAGAAATGAAGCAGGAATAATTCTTCCCAGCAAGGAGGAGGAATTAAAGTAAGGAAAGTCCCTTTTTAATTGGTCATTGAAATGTTTTTAAGGTTTAAATTTATATTTCTCATGGGTCTTAAATGGGAAAATGAGAAAAAAATTCTTGGCAGTTTATAATAGACATGGGCTCTCAATCAATGATTGACCAATAATGTCTGGTTGCAAGTGACAAAATCTGACTTGTATTTGTTTAAACAAAAAGGGAAAATGTATTGGTTCATATAACCAAGTTGGGACCAGAGACTTGAATTCCATTAGAAATTTTCTTTCATTGACTCTGTCTCTTTCTGTTTCCTCTCCTACTACAGATTTAAGGGTATTGGGAAGGAAGCATGGGGAAACTACTGATTATCAGAGACTACAGGTTACAGTCTCTCATCTTAGTGATCAGAGGAGAAAATGGAGTCTTATCCCTGTCCCAGATCCCTTTGAAAATTTCAATGAAAAAACTCTGGCCTGTCTTGGCTCAAGTGTCTATCTCTTGAACCAAGTATTGTGACCAGAGAATGAGGAAATATGATTAGCTCATCTTAAATTACATGTTCATAATGTGTTAGTTAGTTTTCTGTCACTGTGACAAAGTATCTGAGATAATCAACTTATAAAGAGGAAAGGTTATTTGGACTCAAAGATTCAGTGCATGATCATTTGACCCTACTGTTTTGGGCTTACGGCAGCATAGTACATCATGGCAGATTTGTATGGCTGAGGAGGACAGTTCATCTCATGGAAGCCAGAAAGCAAAGAAAGAAACAGGAAGGGGCCAGGGTCCCAATATTTCTTCCAAGGGCCTGTCCTTGGTGACCAAAATTCCTCCCACTACGGTCCACCTCTTAAAAGTTCCACCACCTCCCAATAACACCACAGACTGGGGACCAAGCCTTTATTAAACACATGGACTTTTGGAGGACATATCAAAACTGTAGTACTTTCTCTTGTCCAAGGGGACAGAATACTTTCCTAGAAGTGAGAAGGGATGGGTTCCAGGAAATCTAAAATCTTAGTTGATCCATTTAAACTACTGATGATTACAAATACTTTGCTTGCTTTCTGGAACATGTGTAGATTATGGGTCCATAGTCTCATAATTAGAGCATAGTAAGGTCTTTTATTTGTCTATTTTTTGCACTTTCACTATTTTATTTGATGTTCAAAATAACCATAGATACTGGGTGGTATGAGGTTCTTATTTGCATATTATAGATTGAGAAACTAAGGCTCAGAAATTTGGTGGCTGATCCAAGTTGTACAACAACTTCACGTTAGTGGTCAAGAATCTTAGTCCTTCTCTAGACCTCATTTCAATATTCAGCATCATCTCTCAAGTTGCTACAATAGTGAGGTTATGTCTTCCAGTACAGATACCCCAATTCTCTTTATTCTGGTGCATGACTGACAGGCAAAAAATTGGTATGCAGAAGAAAGATGGCAATGACAAGTGAGAGATTTGCATTTCGATTTTTAGATTTGTAAAAGAAATTGTTTTAAATATTTTTATATTTGTAAAACAATTTGTCAATCCATTTCTAATTAGTTTTTAGCTAGTTAAGCTAATTAGATTTTTGGATTAGTGCAAAGCAGATGATTTTAGGAGAAATTGGATGTTCTAAATAACTGTGAAGGAGATTCCACGATGTTACTTATGCTACTTGCTAGAAGTCAATGATAATTCAAATGATGACTGCCAGAACTTAATGGAAGGAGACACTTGCAGATTACCTGCCCAGAGGCATTGTGCAAGGTCCTTCCCATGTGCTGCTTCATTTGATTCTCACAATCACTGTGGGAGAGAGCAATACTCCTATCTTCTCCAGATTATAAATGGGAACACAGAGGCTCTGAGAAGTTGACTTGCCCACTTGCCTATAACTGACAGTCAGGACTGGATCCTAGACCTTCATGGCACCAAACCCTGTGTCTTTCCACCATATTCTTCTGAATATTTAACCAGCACATTTGCAGATAAAGGTAAAAGTATTTGTTAATTGGGTTTTAACACAAAATCACTCTCAATCTCTTGGGCAAATGGTCTTTCTCATTTTCATGAAGTCTAAAATTTAAGGTGAAGTCAGGCACAGTGGCGCACACCCCAGCGGCTTGGGAGGTTGAGGCAGGAGAGGATCTCAAGTTCAAAACCAGACTCAGCAACTTAGTGAGGCCCTAAGTAACTCAGTGAGACTCTGTCTCTAAGTAAAATACAAAATAGGGCTAGGGATGTGGCTCAGTGGTTGAGTGCCCCTGAGTTCAATCCCTGCTACCCCCAAATAAATAAATAAATAAATAAATAAATAAATAAATAAAATTTAAGGTGACTCTAGCAGTGAAGGAAGTTGGTGTTTGCATGAGATTGTGATGACCTCAAGCAATATATGTAAAGCCTTTTTGTAAGTTATAAAATAGACAAGATCAAGGGTGAGGTTGGATGTGGTGGCACGTGCCTGTAACCCCAGAGGCTTGGGAAGTTGAGGCAGGAGAATTGCAAGTTTGAGAGGCCCCAAACAACTTAGTGAGACCCTATCTCAAAATAAAAAATAAAAAGGATGGGGATGTGGCTCAGTGGTTAAGTGCCCCTAGGTTCAATCCCTGGTACAAAAAAAAAAAAAAAAAAAAAAAGTTTTTCTCCATTATTTTTGCTAATTTTAAATCTTTTTGTTTCCCTTTGAATTGAAAACAGTCCAAAAATGGATTTCCCCACCACCACCTCCATTCATCTCTCTCAGGAGGAATCAGACCCCAAATGATATCAGGCAGTATTGGTAAACTTTAAGAAGTTTTGAGCTCTGCCTCTAACCGTTTACCCCATTCCTCCAGATGTTCATATCTCCTTTTATGTTCATGTTTTCAACAAACCTCAGCATGGGAATTCCCCACAAATGGGTCTCTGGGGCTGTCCTTGTGACCTGGAGAAGGAAAGAGATTCACAGACCAGAGCTGCAGTGTTCATAACCACCAGCAGATCCCAGATCACCTGGCCTCTTTGCTCTCAGTGCATCTGACTGCTAAAGGAAGTGTCTCTCTACCAACAACCCACTCAAAGCAGTGAACGGTGACTACTGCTTACCTTTTCTCTTTTTTCACATCTAATGCCTCTATATGAAAAAAACATGATCACTTCAAGTCAAGAATCTCTCCTGAAATACTTTGGGGGGAAAAATTGCATCACCCCAGGTGATATTATATAAAAATTGATGTCGTTTTTTTTTCAGTACTGGGGATTTAACCTTGGGGTACTCTCCCACTGAAGAACATCCCCAGCCTTTCTAAAATATTTTTTATTTTGAGAAGAGTTCTCCCTAAATTGCCATGAATGGCTTCAAATTTGTGACCCTCCTGCCTCAGCCTTCCAAATTTGCTGGGATTACAGGGTGCACCACGCCTAGCTTCGATGTCATTCTTTTATGTCACTCAGTAGTCAGTACCTTGGATCTTGCTATTTTGTGTATGTGGAAGTATTGTCATTCCAACTATACTTTCTCCAGTTGTAGGAACTTTAAAAACGTCTTATCTTGTGTTTGCATAGATTCTACTGCTCTTTAAATGAAGTTATAAAAAAAAATCCTTGCATTTTCTCTAAAAGTAACCCATATGTGAATACTTTAGTGAAGGGAAATATTCAACTCCTCCCTGAACTTAACTGCAAAACCCAAAGGAGTGGTTGCTTTTTGTGAACACTTACTGAGTCTTTCTCATGACCCCTGAACTCCACTAAGGGACTGACATGCATTTCCTCACTTAAGTCTCAGGATAAGCCCACGAGCTAGATACTATTAACCTCATGGCTCAGGTGAGGAAAGAGAATATGGAAGGAAGTGGCCCCAGGTCATGTGAGAAGTAGCAAATAAACAGCATTTAGTTCCAAATAAGCAGTATTTAGTTTCAAATCTGCCTGACTCCAAAGCTCAAATTATTTATTTTTAAAATTAAATTTAACTGATACATAAAAACATAAAATTATACATATTCGTGATGTTTTAATACATGTACCATTGCGAATGTTTAAATCAGGTTAAAATATGCCCTCATGCATTTATCATTTCTTTTTTTTATTTGTCTTTTAATTTTTTACAGACTGCATTGTGATTCATTGTACACAAATGGAGTACATCATTTCATTTCTACATTGTACATGATGTAGATTCATACCATTCGTGTAATCATACATGTACATAGGGTAATGATGTCTGTCTCATTCCACCATTTTTCATACCCCCTCCCTCTCATTTCCTTCTACATAATCTAAAGTTTCCCCATTCTTCTCTCATTTCCCACCCCCCCCAAGCCCATTATATATCATTCTCCACTTTGGTTTTTTGTACTTGGTTTATTTCACTTAGCAAGATATTCTCCAATTCCATCCATTTATTTGCAAGCCATAATATGATTCTCCTTTATGGCTGAATAGTATTTATCATTTCTTTATGGTAAAAAATTTCTGTTTTTTTTTTTTTTTTGGCAATGCTGGGGTTTGAACCCAGCGCCTTGGGTTTGCCAGGCAAGCACTCTACAAATGGAACTTTATCCCCAGCCCTGGAAAAAAGTTTTAAAATCTTTTCTTTTAGCTTTTTGAAATGTACATTGTTATTTTTCAGTCACCCCACTGAACCATAGAGCACCAGAACTTCTTGCTTCTATTTAACTGTAATTTCGTACCCATTGACCAGCCTTCTCCCATCCCTCCCTCCCCTTCTCCCAAGACTCTGCTAGCCATCTCGACTTCCATGAAATCAGCTTTTCTAGATTCCACATATGAGTGAGATCACATCGTACTTGTCTTTCTGTGTCTAGCTTATTCCATCATGCGAAACACAAGGAAGCTCACATTATTAACTGTTATGCTACAGCACCTTTCAAGTTTTCATAAAGTGAGTGCAAAATTAAAATTGTGTTCTTCCTACTTCTCGGGTTAGTATTAAGAGCATCTTCAGTCGCAAGAAGTGGCATCTGGAGAAACCAGAGGTGTCTTTAAGTAAGGACACTTGGCAAACTGACCAGTGCAGCTCTGAATTTATTTCCAGCTTCTCCTTCTGTAGTTAGGCTGTAGCGGATTGTAACTACAGTGCTGTATTTCCCCTTACCAACAGTCCATCGAAAGTGGTGTTGAGCACTCTCTTGTGTTCAAATTTTTCATATTTCATGCCTCTATCATTAAAAAATAAAAGCAAGAATAAAAGAGCGTGTCAAGTCTCCTAAGTTAATGTATTCTGGAAAACTGAGGGTCAAATGCATACTTTTGGAATACGATAAGTATCTTTGTACAAAGTGTTACAATACAGACCATAAAATTTCACCAAGGAAGAGCTGACTTTGTACACAAGATTCCTCAACCACCCAGAGAAGGGATTGCCTTTTGCAAAGTCATTACATTTGTGCTCCGTATATTTGGAGAACTGTTCATCCTTTCATAATGTATTTAAAATCTGGAGCCTGTTGCTATAGGGAAAGAACTCCCTCTTTTTCTGAGTAAGAATTTGGTGCTTTGGATAAGATGTCCATTTTCTTTCCTGAATGGAACAGCAGCTCTTGGTACTAGAACCCTCCAAAAATGAAAGCAAAAAAGTTGCTTTTTCAATTACTAAAAAATAAATAAATAAGGGTTTGTTAATTTCTGGATTGAATGCCAGTATAGAAAGTCTGAGACTACACAGCATCAAAACTTTCAATGTCATAATCTCTGAATTTATTGTGTTGCATCAAATTTTCCTTCAACAAAAAGCAAAGTTGAAAAATCCTTTCATTTGTTTAGGGAAAACAACACCAAAATGATCAAATTAGTGTAAGGTGAAGATGAAAAATATAAGCTCTAGAGTTTGATGATCTCACATCTGTCATCTATAGATGGGTGATTCTTTTTTAATATACTATAATATTTTATTTATTTGATATCAGCAAAAACAATATATATAGAGATGGAAAAGTCGTTGAGGTTGGGAGTGCATTAGTGTGACTGGAAAAGGGCATGAGAGACCCCTCTGGGATGATCTGAACATTCATATCTTAATTTTCAGGCAGTTGCACTCATTTGTCCAAGCTCGTCAGTTGTATACTTACAGTAGAGATATTTTACTGTGTGTGAAGAACAACGATCCTGCTTTCATCAGCTTTTTCGCCACTGTGACCAAAAAGACCTGTCAAAAACAGTTAGAGGAGGAAAAATTTATTTGGGGCTCATGGTTTCAGAGGTCTCAGTCCACAGATGACTGATTCTATTCTTCAGAGCCTGAAATAAAGCAGAATATCATTGCGGAAATGTATGGCGGAGGAAAGCAATTTGGGACGTGGTACTAGGAAGCAGAGAGAGAACAAAATATAAACTCCAAGGGCTTGGCCCCAGGAACCAGCCTCCTCCAGTCACACCCCACCAAATTAATCTCTACCAGGGTTAAACCTCTTTTAACCATTTCATCTCTAAATCATCTTGCATTGTCTCACACATGAGCTTTGGGGGACACCTCACATCTAAGCCATAGCAGACCCACAATTGAATTATGCCAGCCTTTTGTTTAAAATATTTTGAAGGTTTTTCATTACTTTCAGTGACACCAACACCTTACATCTGGCCCTGCTGCCTAACTGACCCCATTTCATGTGTCATCCAGCTCCATAGACCTTTTCCCTGCTCCTTCATCGTATCTCCTACCCCAGGGCCATTGTACATGCTTTGCCTCTGCCTGCAGTGTTCCCCCAACCTGGGCAGATGGTATAATTTTGGCCAAATTACTTAGAATTTTTGGGCTTCAGGTGATTCATCTGTAGAACAGTTCATAACAAAATATTAAATAACAAATATAAAAATATTTTCTGGGGGCTAGAGTGAGAGTGAAATGAGATAATGTCTGTAAAGTGCTCAGCACAGAGCAGGGCTAAGGAAGAGTTCAATAAACAAAAGCTGCCGAAGCCTCCTAAATTAGTGTAAGTGCAGTATCAATTTCTGTTAATTAATTATATTACACACACACGCACACACATGCACACACGCACGTAAGTGAAAACATTTTACTGTAGTGCATTTTGGTGACAGTATCTGGGAACACAAGTCCTTTCTCAAGGTCAGGAACTGGGTCTTGGACAGGGGCATCAGACCCTGGCTCTGGCTTTCTAGTTCCACTGACTGCACTCCTGGGGCAGTGACACTTTCTTGTCATCTGCCTTCGGCCAGGGGAATGACTAGGCAATAGACATGACTGATACATTTTTGCTGACTTCAGGTTTTCCCTTTCAGTTGCGAATGACAAAAAAATGCAATTAGTAAGGGCTACTTCGGCTCTGTCAGATGAGTTATGGAAAGTGTCACTCCTTTTTAGACTGTTTTGACTGTTGTCCTGTTAAATATTTTAGAGATTCCACAGTTTAAAGACAGTGTAAACCAGAAACTGGGAAGGGTGCGGTACTCAGCTCTCTCTTGTGTTTTAGAGTGTGTCACTGTTGTTCATTCTATTACACACATGCTTAGTGCTAACACGAACACTAATGGTAACATTAGTTAACATTTATTGAGTGCTTACTATGTACCAGGCACTGTTAAAAGCTTTCTTTATATATTAACTAATTTAACCCTCACTATATTGTTATTCCCATTTATAGTAATGAAAAAGTGGGCCAGAATTACTAAGGAACTTGTCCAAGACTACTCAGCATCAAAACTTTCATCAGTCAAAATTTTTACTTCTTCTACATTATGCATTATTTTATGTTAATTTTTAGAGCATAGTTAAAATGAACAACTTCCAGTTGGGTGCAATGGTGCACACCTGTAATCCCAGTAACTTGGGAGGCTGAGGCAGGAGGATCACAAGTTCAAAGTCAGCCTCAGCAACATCAAGGTGCTAAGCAACTCAGTGAGACTCTGTCTCTAAATAAAATATAAAATAGAGCCAGGGATGTGGCTTAGTGGTTGAGTGCCCCTGAGTTCAATCCACAGTACTCCTCCCCCTGAAAAAAAGATCAGTTTCCTCAGGTTCTGCATGGGATATTTTACTGGCGGTGGAAAGGGAAAGTTTATTAAGCTCCCCAAGTTTGGAGGCTCATCTCCTATAAAGTAGGACCCTCATATTAAGATTTCTTTAGCACCATTGTCAGGGACCTTCATTGTCAGAGATCATTAAAAGACAGGATTATGCTTTATAAAACTAAGACAATGAATAGGGTCGGAAGTTAGACTATTTTGCTAATGGATTCTGGGCTTTTTTTTTTTTTTGAGTCGGTTTCTCCCTGTGTACCAGGATGGCCTTGAATTCTTAGTTCCATTCAGGTGATCCTCTGGGTTTGCAGCTTTTTTTTTTTTTTTTTTTTTTTTTTTTTTTTTTTTTTGAGTAAGAAATTTTTATTGATTTCCAGGCCAAAAACAGATGCCTGTGTGTGTGTGTGTGTGCATGTGTGTGTATGTGTGTGTCTGTGTTTTCAGGAATGATTAAAAGTCAGGGGCTGTGAATGGGGGAGGTGAGGGAGAACAGAGATGACCAGACTTCACCTGCGGATCCTTTGTAAAATGAGATAAGAGTGTAAAACAAATAATAAACAAACAAAATTCCTGCAGGGCTCCCCATTCACTCTCTGAACTGACCAATAGCAAACACCCTTCTTCAAGGATTTGTTCCTCAGTCTCTCCCAGAGTCCTAGAAATGGTTCCAGTTGGGATAACTTTTATTTGGAACAGGGCCTGTTGCTAACCAGAGAATCTTTATTTGGAAGAAACCATGTAGGTCAGGGGATTGAACTGAGAGTATCAGGTCATGTTGTCAGGGACGCATGGGGTGAGTCCAGTATCCTCTTCACTGGAGAAGCACAGAGGCAGCCAGCCTTGGTTCCTTTGGTGGCCACTGGACTTGTGTCTACCATAGAGTAGACCAGTCTTCGAGTGCTGAGGGGGAGTGCCATATTACAGAGCTGTGACAGAGCTCTCCTGAGGAGGACCTTTGGTTCCCCTGCAGGGGAGAGAAAGCGAAGATTCCCAAGGGGAACCTGGAGGATGCCACGCCATGAGAGAGTAGAAAAGGGATCCTGATGCCCTTATGAAGGCTTTGAGGAGAGGAGAGGATAAAATAGCTTTTCCACGGGTGGTAATGGGATGGGAGTGGGAATGGGGACTGAGTGAAGGATGAGCTCACATTTAACAAAATGAAAAGCAGGAAGCGCCCTTAAGGGCAGGGTTGGCCCAAGATAGTGCTCTTCGGCCTTATTACCGGTTAATATGGAATCTGTAGTGCAACCAGCGACTGGGCACGTAGGCTGAAGTGCCCACGTCCACCACAGTGAACACACCCACAGCAGTCAAGGTCCTTATCATCAAGACTCAGCAGAATGTTGGCGGGAGGGCCTGGAGAAGCAGGTCGTTGGGTGAATCCCACCTCTGCAGGGGGAGGAGCGGTCTGTGAAGATTGACATCCGGACACAACCCCCTTCTCTCAGCAGCTCCCCTCTCTGCACGGTTCTGTCCCAGAAAGAGACACATTGGCCGGTGGCAACCGGCCAAGTCAGGCCCAGGCCGCGAGGGAGGAGAGGGCAGGGGCCACGGGAGGAGGCGTAAGGCTCTTCAGATACCGCCGCCGCTGCCACTCCTTTAGACTCTGGACGTGCGGGGACCGGAGGCGCTCGGCCTCTGCCTTATAAAAAGCGTCAGGACAGGGCGGGCCTGGCACCCGAGAGGCGGGTACCAGGCCTCAGCGGAATCCGGGTGGCCGCGCCGCGCCCCCACCTGTTGCGGCGGCAGGGGCTGCGCTGGCTCGGGCTCGGCGGGCTTGGCTGCAAAGATGGGCCGCTACTCGGGCAAGACGTGCCGCCTGCTCTTCATGCTCGTGCTCACCGTCGTCTTCTTCGTGGCCGAGCTGGTCTCGGGCTACCTGGGCAACTCCATCGCGCTGCTCTCGGACTCCTTCAACATGCTCTCCGACCTGATCTCGCTGTGCGTGGGCCTGGCCTCGGGCTACATCGCCCGGCGCCCCACCGGGGGCTTCCGGGCCACCTACGGCTACGCGCGCGCCGAGGTGGTGGGCGCGCTGAGCAACGCCGTCTTCCTCACCGCGCTCTGCTTCACCATCTTCGTGGAGGCCGTGCTGCGCCTGGCCCGGCCCGAGCGCATCGATGACCCCGAGCTGGTGCTCATCGTCGGCGCCCTGGGGCTGGCGGTCAACGTGGTGGGGCTGCTCATCTTCCAGGACTGCGCCGCCTGGTTCACCTGCTGCGGCCGGGGCCGCCGTCGCCGCCTGCAGCAGCGGCAGGAGCAGGCTCAGGGCGAGCGTTCCGGGGCTTTTGGAGGACCCCAGGGCGCCGAGGGCCAGCAGCATGCTGCGACCCCCACAGCCCCTGGCTTGGACTCAGCTGTGACCCTCCGGGGGGCTTCGGTCGAAAGAAAGCAGAAGGGGGCGACCGTATTCTCAAACGTAGCAGGTGCCTTTCGGTTGCATCCTTTGGACCATTTGTCCTCCGCTCCTTCCTCTTTCCTCCTCCCTCTTCCTCCAGGCTCCTCGTCCCACGCCCTTTTTTTTTTCCCCTGATTTTTTTTTTTTTTAAATTCTTTGTGTAGTCCTCTTTATTTATCTTATCCTAACTTAACATTTCCCAGTATTTTTTTCTCTTTCTCTCTTTTTTCCCCTGCTGAATCTTTAGGCACTTAGCCTATTTTTCCTTCTTTGCCTTCTCTGTGTGGAAATATTGATTTTCTTGGATATCCGTTCTTATTATTGGGCAACAGATTGCTCTCTCCGTCCCTCGTCCCCTTCACTGGTTGTGTCTGAACTTTGTTTTTTCCTCCCCCTTTGCCCATCTTCTGTCCCTTGGGTGTGAAGGGTTTTGGGGAGTGGGGGTGGGCTCTCACTTGCCCCCTTTTTTAACATGAAAGGAAGTGGGAATGAAGTCCAAAGGTAGATCTTTCAGAGCCGAAATGTACTGCTCTGGGCTATGTGTGTGCAGAGGTAGGGGCTCCCATATGCTGGTAGGAATGTAAAATAACACAACTTTATTTTGAGTCCATTGGTTCTTTTTGTTTGTAGAACTTATACACAACACAAGGTTTCTTCTTTGAATGCAGGTGATTCTCTGAACACCCAGAATGAGCCTGAAGAGACTATGAAAAAGGAGAAAAAGTCCGAAGCCCTGAATATCAGAGGTAGGGTTGACTTTGAACCAATTTGAAATCCTTTTTATTGGTACATGTGGACTGTGCTGTGCTCTTCATTTGTGCTTGACTTTGAATAGGGCAATAGTGTGTTTGAAAGTAGGCCAGTTACCTGCACAGACTATGACCCTAGTCTCTTGCTTAATCACTGCATTGATTCTGAAGTAGAAATTAGTTGCTAATGATTTATCTTTGCTTTGGTTGAACCCATGATAATGCTGCCTGCTCCCAAGCTCCACAAATCAATGCCATGTTATTGCTTTACTTGTTTTTGTCCATTGGTGGATATTGCTAATATACAATGCAGCCAATTTTATTTATTTATTAAAGGCTGTGTGTGTGTGTGTGTGTGTGTGCGCATGGTGTTAGGGCTTGAACTCAGGGGTTTATGCATGCAGAACACATACTTTACCTCTGAGCTATGCCTGCAGACCTAAAGCAGCCTATTTTAATTGAATATGAATTTTGATAAAGATAAGAAAAGAGTAGGTGGGCCAATAGCCAAGGTTATGCCCTGTGTAGTTTTGCTGAATGACTCTGTGGCTTGTTATTTCTGCCAGAAAACTGCTTTTGCAAAGGGATTATCAGTTCACAAAACCTCCATTTCTGGCTCATGGTGACAGTTCTGGTGAAGCCTGTGGATGGCTTCTAACTACATGTTCAAGGTCAGCAGCACTGGGCTAAGGTCAACCATTTGAATTCTGAAGTCTGTTTGTCATTGGACACTATCGTATCCAATGTATTTCCTTTCCAATTTATTGGGCCCAGATTTTGTTTTAGAGGGTTGTTGCAGTGGTTAATCCCTAAACTTTGAGAATTTCAACAAGGATTAAGCAATTCTTTACTTTTATGTGGTTTGGGGGAAACCTGTTGTGGGGCTTAAATGTAAACAATATAATGAAAAACTAATAATCCAGGAGATGCCTTCTTTATTGACAGTCTCATATCTGATTTATAAAGTGATTCTCAGAATGGAGCTACAGAGAAAATCCAGAAACGACACAGGAGCTCCTAAAAGTTCCTAAAGTAATTAATAAAAAAATATTAAATGCAACAGGGGAATTTTCTCCTTTAAAGATCTTGGTGGCAGATCCTTTTGGAAAGAATCTGTAATGAAAAATCATTATCCTTCCATTTATCTTTCTTTTTAAAAGCTCAGTTTAAAAATATATGGTAGGTTTTTAAGGTTCAGGTCACTATTGTAGCACTTTAGCTTTTCAAAGCACATTCTGTTTGTTGATTATCCTCATTCTTATGTTACAAAGTTGAGAAAGAATAGATAGAGGGAAGGAAGTAACAAAGAATGAAAAGTAGACCTCAATTGACATTGTGACCTTGTTTAGGAAACATGCATCATCTTGATAGTGTTTAGTCCCCAGCTATTGGGGCTCCTGGGTAGAAAAATGTCCACAGTAAAATACCTTCCTGTTCCTGACTGAGCCTGTGGTCCACAGGCACTAAGAAAACCATCCCTCTGGCTTCTGAGAAAGTGAAGAATGCAGAGGATTTGGCTTCAAGCTGCCTGGGTTTGGTTCCCAAGTTATTATATGCCCTAGGTCTCCAGTTCCCTCATCTTTAAAATAAGGATAATAACAGAACCCACCTCATGGGCTTGCTGTGAGGTAACATGTAAAGTGCTTAGGCTTTTACTAGGAAAGGAGCTAATGTATTTATTGAGTGCTACTTTGTGCCAGGCACCATTCATGGGAGTGAGTCATGTAGTGGTCACGGCAGTCTTCCTAGGTGGCTACTATGGCTATTCAGCTGGAGTGAAATTGCTAGGCTCAAACCCCTGCTGGTTTAGGAAGTGTCAGCTCACTTCATTCCCATTGCTTTTTTTTTTTTTTTTTTAATTTTATTTCCTAGAAATGGAACCTACAGCCTGGCACATGCTAGGCAAGAAATCTACTGCTGAGTTATACCCTCTGCCCTTTTATTTTATTTTATTTTAGACAGGGTCTTGCTGAGTTGCCCAGGCTGTCCTCAAACTTGGGATCCTCCTGCCTCAGGCTCCTGAGGAGCTGGGATTACAGGCATGTTACCATGCTGCCTAGCTTCCTGCTGCTTCTGATGAATACCCTTGCTGTTGCTAAATGGTGCCTTTCCACATTTCAGGCCCTGTGAGGCTGGCCTCACCTTAGGCCTTGTGTCTTCACTTTGGAGCCATGATTCAGGGAAGGACTACAGAATAAATGTTAGGAGTAGAAAGACATTAGAGAGAATGGACTTCAACTTTTCCACTTTACAGATGAGGAAACAGGGTCCAGAGTGTTTAGCAACTGCCTCCAGTCACCCTGGCTAACAGCAGAGGTGGGCTGGAATCCTGGACTCTTCCTTCACATTGCTGGCTCTTTTCATGATCACACACTGACTTCCAAATGAGAATGACTCGCTTCTCTAGTACATATATACACATGCTGCCCAGTGGTTACATTGCTAACATGGAAGCAATTGCTTTAGAAAGCAGGATTGCTGCCCTCTCCAGATCTGCAGAGGAAACATCTAATGGGGTTTCCTGTGAACAAAAATCACTTCTTAATTTTCATTACTGTTTCTCTCATTCCAATGGGAATTTTAAAAAAAATGAATTCTAAGAAACACATTCCATCTTCTACTTCAAATTATTGGGAAAGCACAATCCTTTTAAAATTTTCACCAGTGTATTGTGTAGTGGTTGATTTTATTTAATAGGCTCAAATATGAAACAGTAAGTGTTGTAGCAGAGTGTCAGAAAGACAATTATCCCCTTAATTTCTGTATAAACATAAATAGATGAATAGCAATCCTGACATTATTTGAAAATAAATCCCCTTTGATGAATATTTCTTTATGATTTTTGCCTTTGTCCAGTAAGAAAGATCTCATCCTTTTATAAACCACCTGTAAATTCTCTGTACAAATGAACCGTTTATAGTTATTCAACAAATTCAACAGGACCATTAGCTTTTCCATGTGCAGGGACACTTAATCAAATTTCAGTATATGTCAGATTGTCAATTTGTGATATATGCCAGTTTTTTCCCCCCTGGTTTTATAGAAAGTCAGCAAGTGAAGGCCAAGTGCAGAGGTGCCCCATTTTTGCAAAACAAGCTGTAAGCATAGTAACTGGACAGGTGGTCGAGTTGTCCATTAAATAGTGATCTTTGTCCCTCAGGTAATTTGCCAGGTTTATCTTTCTGCATCACAGATGTGATCACATTAGAGTCTGTTCAGACACCTTCACTGCATCCAGATAAAGGTCTAAACACCGTGACTTTCAATGGCTTCTTGCTGTCTTGGTGCGGACATTCCTTTCTAGACTTTTCTGTCCTTCTCTTCCACTCCTTCAGTGCCTTGCCTTCCCCTTCAGCCCTTCATCACCTCACCTCCTGACCCCCAACACTTAATGCATAAGTAGAATGAGGTGAGAAGCATCGGACTCTGGCGTCAGGCAGATCTGGTTTGGATTCCAACTCTGCCTTTTTCCTAGCTAAGTGACCTTGGCAGGTAACTTCACCTCTTGAGTGTTGGTCTCCTCACCTGTGCCATGGAGACGATGGTAACAGCTCCGTGGTGTTGTGGTGAGGATTACATGGGTGCTTGGAACCACATGGAGGACACACAAATAATACCATTATTGTCATCACCTCCTGCTCAGTTCTCAGAGGGTTTTCAAATGTTTCATGTACTCTTGGGAACTGGTCTCTGAGGAAGTGAGGTGGATATTATTATTATTTTCCATCACATGGCATCCCACAAACATGTTTTTTTTTTTATGTATCGAAATGAACACTTTTTGAAGAAAAGAATCCTGCCAGTGAATATTGGTTCCCAGAGGATAATGACCATGATTGCTTCATCCTCTGCATGGGAGGCCGGAAAACTCACTGCATTATCACTTCCCTAGAATTTAGGGGCTGGGGGTTTAGCTCAGTGGTAGAACACTTGCCTAGCATTTATGCAGCACTGGGTTCCCTCCCTAGCATTGCAAAATAAATAAATAAAAATAAGTAATGGGCTGAGCCTTTTAACAATAATTTTGTGTGTAGCAGGGAGCATGCTGGGGACTGAACCTAGAGCCTCATGTGTGCTAAGCACACACTGAGCTTCAACCCCAGCCCATAACAGTTTTTCAAATTGAAGGTCATGACAATTTGAAACCTAAAATACATTTAGTACAGTACAATCAACATTTAGAAAATTATTTAGAATTGGTTCAAGTAGAATAGCAATTATTAATAATTTACATAAAGATCTCAAGAACGTCTGTGCAAACTAGGATGTAAAACAAAATTTTTAGTATGGGTTATGAGAAAAACACATATGAAAGGCATCATTTTATGTAATTTTAAGGGCTTAGTAGTGGTACTTCTCAGAAGAAAAACCGAAATTGGAATTTCAAACTTCCATGAGGCAGGATGTGCAGTTGTCCATTAGTCAGATTTCCCAGACTCCTATTTCTAACACTTTCTAGCTGTGCAACCTTGGACAAATTACTTAGCTACCCTGCATCTCAGTTTTCTTATTTGTGAAATGAAGATAGTAACCACCTCCAGGAGTCCTTAAGATGACTTACTATATAAATAAACTTAAAACAATGCCTGGTGCATACTCGTTGGT
The DNA here is from genome assembly GCF_902686445.1 of Sciurus carolinensis. Lineage (NCBI taxonomy): Eukaryota > Metazoa > Chordata > Mammalia > Rodentia > Sciuridae > Sciurus > Sciurus carolinensis. Next base: position 65,518,356 of record NC_062224.1, read on the forward strand.
TAGCATTACAATCATCACTATTATTATTGTTATTAATTTTTTTGTGGTGCTTGGGATTGAGCCCAAGGCTTTGCACATGTGAAGTACCCCTGTCTCTACCACTGAGCTATCCCCCAGATCAAGTATTATTATTATTATTATTTTCAATTAAATAGAAGACAGGAGTTACTCTATGTCACAGGAATTAAGACTTAGGAACCAGAAAATGCTGTCTTATTGATTGCCTACATTCTCTGCCTTCAGTGCTATAATGTAAACAAGGAAACTCAGGATATGATTGATACTTGTGTCACTTACAGTTAATGGAGGAAGTGAGGCTCACATGCAGACCATCTCAGGTTGTGAAGATCATGACATCAAGTGGGTGTGGGAACCATTAAGTTTTCTTCTTTGAGTGCAGCGTTTTGTACTATTCTGAAGAAAGTTAAGCCTTTGACTTTCAGTTCCTGCTGGAAGGGACAGGTTGATAGGACAACTCCTGAGAAAGTTTTGAGTCTCTCTTCTCTGGCTTAGGAGAGGAGCTGGGGAGGAAAAAGGGCTTTTGGGATGGGTGGGGGAGAGGAGGCACAGAAATACAAAATAGGAATCTTTCATGTAAATATTTTGAATCAGAATCTCAGCAAAAGGAAATGTGGGCAGGTAGCCTTCTTCTTCCCTCCCTCCCTCCCTCCCTCCCTCCCTTCCTTCCTTCCTTCCTTCCTTCCTTCCTTCCTTCCTTCCTTCCTTCCTCAGTTCTGGAGAGAAAACCCAGGACTCACATGTGTTAGGCAATTGCTCAACCACTGACCTACATCCCAAGCTGTTTTTTTTTTTTTTTTTAATTCCTGTATTTTGGGGGGTGGACGGGAGTTGGGAAAGTTGCCATGAATTACCCTGAGAATATTTGCAGAATGCCATTTGAACTGCGATGTTAGAATCCTGGAAGTGTTACCAGCAGGAGGAATTAGCCCCATGAAAGCACCTTCTGTGTGAGACTGTTTAGCCATGAGTGAGTTGTTAGTAATTTGGATTGTTATTAATTCTACTGAGTGGATCTCTGGGATATGTAGAGAGACAAAGCAGACCTTTCTTAATCTATAGCTTTCCTCTAGAGCAGTGCTTTGAAAACTTTAACAGGCATTCAGATCACCTGGGGATCTTGTTAAAATTCAAGTTGGGTTCAATAGCTATGTGATCTTGAATGAGTTACTTAGCTGTTCCGTGCCTTAGTTTCTTCATTTGTAAAATGAAGATTCTGCATTTCCTCCTCCCTTCCTTTTCCTCCTTCTTCTTCACTTTTATTTGCATTTATTTTATTCTGAATTTATTCCCTCTCTTCTGGTGTAGGAACAGTTTGTTCTTTTTCATTTCAGTGTGGCAGGGGCGCTAGGTAAATCTGAGTATGAGCTCTGAGAGGTGGTGCATCTGGGTGTTTTGTTCATCTGGGTGTGTTCCTTGGCTATAGAATCTGCATCTGAACCGGTACGTTCAGCATTACTCCCTGTGTCTTTAAGCATATGCAGCAAAAATTCAGCATTCTTTCTGGGCCACCAACCCATTGTCCAGCCCTGCTGCTTGGCCCAGGCATACCTGCCAACTCCACCATTCACATATTGCTTCTTTAGTATAACATCTTTCAGACATTTGATGGCTTTTTGGATATGCATGTCCTTAAGGGTGTGGGCAGTTTCTCAGGTGATATTAAAGCGAATATGAAGATTCAAACCTCCTGATTTGCATGATTTTGTGGGAGCTTCTGGGTCAACTGTGAACCATTTTTAGATTACTTCCGGCTGTTTCCAGGAGAGTGAATGAGACCCTGCATCTCTAACGAGCTCTCCTGTGCTGCAGTTGCTGCTGGCTTGGAATAGCAAGATGTTGCTTTCTGTAACACAGATACTTTGTGTTTATATTTCAGTACCCACTGCCGAATTTACTAAATGCCAGTTTAATTGATGTCTCACCATCAGTTGGGCACCCAGATCTCTTTGCTGACAGATGCTTATTTTCTATATCATTATTGATACTTTTAGAAACAGTTCCCTTAATTCAAGGTATCCATGATTTTTATTATTATCTGTGGAATATTAATTCAATTGGGATTCAATTTTTATTTTATTGTGACAAATGGCTCTTTGTGCAGTGGAAATTTGTTGGAGCCCCTGCTCTTGAGACTTGCCAAATACCATTGAAATGACTAATGGGGGTGGGGGGAGCAGAGAATGGATCAGGATAGAAGGAAGACAAAGAACAAAAGCCAAAACTTCGAGGTTGGCATAACTCAGTTCTGTCTCCTTTTAAAAACGTTTGAAATAATTTAAAGTATGGATGCTTGTCTGAAAAAACAAGACATTTACAGGGCCTCTGTTTTCTGGCCTGGTGCCCTTTGAAGGTGAGTGGTACTGAGGTGAAGCTCTGAGATAGTGCAGTCACTCTTCCTGCAGGTGACAGTTAGTCCAGATTCTCCCAGGCAGTTCCTCTTCAGTGGTTCTCTGGGTCCTGGGATGGTGGCCTGGGGTTTTCTTTTCTGTTCAGAAAATCAGTTGCTATTATTTTTTTTATTATGATTCATTCTGTTGTTCTGATAAAAGAAAAACAAAGCAAATAGCAATAGCTATTCATATACTTGAAAATCCAAGTGTCCCATGGCTCCCAACTTTGATCTGCATTTCACCGGTTTCTCTTTCTTCTTGTCAGGTGTTCTTTTGCATGTGATGGGAGATGCCCTGGGATCTGTGATTGTGGTCATCACGGCCATTATATTCTATGTGCTGCCTCTGAAAGTCGAGGACCCATGTAACTGGCAGTGCTACATTGATCCCAGCCTGACTGTTGTCATGGTCATCATTATTTTATCATCTGCCTTCCCACTCATCAAGGAGACAGCTGTCATTCTCCTGCAGATGGTCCCCAAGGGAGTCAATATGGAGGAACTGAGTAAGTAGACTGAATTCCGATCTAGAATCAGTGTCAGCTGAATGTCATTTCAGGCCAAAGGGCCAGCATTATGGCAGAGCAGTTGGTTTATATATTCTGAAAAACATGAAATCACCATGCAATAGAGACATCCATCATGTGGTTTGCAGCCTAGCAAGATGATTCACAGCTCTAAAATCCAAAGGTCCTTTGTAAGCCATGATTCTGTGATTCAGCTGCAAAAATTTTGATGATATAGTACTTGGGCAGTACCTACTTCTGGGCTATTTGCTTTCACTTCAGAGATTTATTTTAACTCAAATAAGGTCACTTCTGCCAAGAACTTGATTTTGTTCTCCTTTTGTATTTTCTGAAAACATGAATCATTCATAATCTAGATCCTGCTTTCTAGTTAATTGATTTTTGTGGATGTGCAAATCACTTCATCTTTCGTAAGACTAAAAAGACAGCATTTTAAATTCAGAGCTTTCCTTCATCCATTAATGAAATCTACCTCTCCTTTCCTCAAACAGAAGTCAAGCTCTCACTTTAGTGCCTCTGGGCAAAAACTTTACGGATTTTGTAGAATTTCTAAATGTTAACTATTCAGATGTTGGTGATAAACTGAATGTATGGCTTTATTTCTAGTGTTTCTAACTGGAGATTATATTTTCATAGAATGAAATTATTTCATGCATATTATTTATTTATCATTGCTTTATCAGTGAGCCAATAAACTTGAAATAGAAACTGGAGGACTTTATTTCATGACATATACCTGAAATTCAATTAAATGAATCATAATACATTAGATGACTGTGGTTAGACTATCCGCTGATAGAGGGGTGATTTGCAGTGTGTTTTTTTGTTTGTTTTGCCATGCTAGAGATTGAACCCAGGATATTGTGTATGCCAGGCAAGTGTTCTGTCACTGAGTTACGTCTCTAGACCCCCTTTTTTATGCTAGGACTGGACCACAGGGCCTTGCTCATCCTAAGCACATGCCTTCCCACTGGGTTACACCTCAGCTGCAGCCGGCTGATCTTTGAAGGCTATGTTCCTGACAGTGCTGTGCTCACCTAGCATGCATGGGTGCCAATCTGTGGAGCCACTGCCAACAACTTTGGCTCCTCCTGTGCTTTTTTCCCTGGATGTTCTGTTTGTCTTTTTTGGTCTCTTCTCTGGCAGCATTGTCTCTAAGAGCCAGTGAGGTATGGTTAATTCTTTGACTGCTTTAAAATTTGAATCAGAGCACGTACGGTTTGCCAGTGCTACAGGCAGAGGAAGTGGTGGGAGTGGGGAGACACAGAAGAGCAGGCAGTCATGCTTTTGCCTTCCAAGAATCTAGCTTGTTTCTCAGTTGAGAAAACAAGATAAATATATATGAAAGTCTGTGATAGCCAGTATACTGGCTATGCCTTTAAGTAAGGTCATATATGGATTTAGAAACATTTTTTAAAGATAGTAATAACAATAGCAACACTTAACAAGCTTATTACATGCTAGGTATTGTTCTAAGGGCTTTACTTACCTAGATTCATTTCAATCCTTAAAATAATACTATAAGGTAGCATTATTATCTTTCCCAATTTACATATCAGGAAACTGAGGCACAGAGGGGCAAGGTAAATTGCCTAAGGTCATGCAGGTTGTCAGAGACTACACCTGGATTCCAACTCTAGATGGTTCCAGAGTCTTTGCACATAAGGACTGTTCCATATCATCTCCCTAAATAAACATTAATTTTAGAAAATGTGAAAAAATACAGAAAAGCCTAAATAGTGTAAAGAGATCCCTTATAATTTGATCATGGAAATTGTCAGTCTTAGTATTTTATTCTAGTACAGAAATTTTTTTAAAAAGATCATGTCATATATGTAGTTTAGCTGCTTGCTTTTTTAACTTAAAAATATCTTATGTATGTTTATTTTTATTTTTTTGTTGTTGATGGACATTTATTTTATTTTTTTATTTATATGCAATGCTGAGCATCAAACCCAGGACCTCACATATGCCAGGCAAGCACTCTACCACTGAGCTACAACCTCAGCCCGCTTATGTGCATTTTTTTAAAAATATTTTTTTAGTTATAGATAGACACAATACCTTTATTTTATTTATTTATTTCTATGAGGTGCTGAGGATTAGAACCCAGTGCCTCACACATGCTAGGTGAGCACTCTACCACTGAACCACAATCCCAGCCCCTTATGTACATTTTTTATATGCTTAAATATGCAATTGTTTTTAACAGCTATATCATATTCCATAGTGCAATTGGGTTAACTCCTGTTTTTCCATTTTTTTTCCATTAATACAAAGAGTTTTAACCAAACCATTCTTGTACATACAATACATACTTGGTTATTTCCTTTGGATTAAATTTCCTAGAACTAGAATTGCTGGTAAATGTTTTTGATTGCTAAATTTTACTTTTTAAAAAAGGTATTCTACTTTATCCTCTCCTGGGAAGTTCATTAGAGCGTCTGTTCCCTTACGTACTCAACAGCCTTGGATTTTTTTTTGGTACTGGAAATTGAACCCAGTGATGTTTTACCACTGAGCTACATCCCTAACCCTTTATATTTTTTCCTTCAAGTTGGGGTCTTGCTAAATTGCTGAGGCTGGCCTTGAACTTGCGATCCTCCTGCCTTAGCTTCCTGAGTTGTTGGGATTACAGGTGTGCACCAATGTGCCTGGCTGACATTTTTGTCTTGTTGTTAAACTAATTTTCTTGAATTATTTTTCATGGGCTAACAATGTGTGGTATAGGAATTCAGAGAGGAGAAAGAAGCTTATGGGAAAACATTATTCACAGAGGGACAACTGTTTTTCTATTAATTTCAGTAGATGCACTGCCATTTTGGTGAGCATGCTTATGGAACCTCAGCCCTGGATGTAGTTCTGTGTTTCAGTTAGAGCACCCACCAGGACTTCTGTTTGTTCTTCTCTCTTCTAGTGAGTAAACTGTCTACTGTGCCTGGAATCAGCAGTTTGCATGAAGTGCACATCTGGGAACTTATAAGTGGAAAGATCATTGCCACCCTGCACATCAAGTTTCAGAAGGACAGGGGATATCAGGATGCCAGCACAAAAATTCGAGAAATCTTCCACAACGCGGGAATCCACAATGTGACTATCCAGTTTGAAAATGTGGACTTGAAGGAATCTGCAGAGCAGAAGGATTTATTATTGCTCTGCAGCCATCCCTGTGTCTCCAACAGCTGTTCTAACAAGCTGTGCTGCCCCCCTGGGTCAGTGCCTCTGGCCCATGTCAATGGCTGTGCTGAGCACAATGGCGGTCCTCCTCTAGAGACATACCGTAGCAGAACAGACACACCGGAAGTGGCCATTGAAGTGTCTCTGGATGGCTGCCTGAGTGACCACAGACAAACTCTTAGCAAAACTCAGGAGGACCAACATGTAAACAGTACACATTTTTAACCTACTACCCACATAAAATCAGACTATTTAGACGAGGCACTTTGGAATTGCCAAACTGGCTGGTAAAAAGAGTTCGTGGGTTGTGGGCTCTGACCAAGCTTGCAGTGTGTGCTCTTTGTGTTCAGTGGGGGTTGGCTGTTTGGGATTTTAGTGAAACATGTCTGTTGATTTTCATGTCACTGATGACCACTTTCCATCACCTGAGTAACTAATGCTGCTCTTCAACAGTTTCAGTTTAAACATGCATTCTGAAGCAAACTACACTAGAGTATATGTCAGGGACGTTGAAGGGCTGGGGCTCAGTGACTATGGACACAGGATTCAAAGTAGTTCTTGCTTTTGTGTATGAGTATGTGGTGCTGGTGATAGAACACAGGGCCTTGAACATGCTAGGTAAGTGCTGTACCACCAAACTAAGTATCTCCAACCCTTGTTTTCAAACTGATCAGAACTTTTAGCTCTCAGGTGAGCTCCTAGCCTAAGTACACATAGAAAAAACTGATGTACCATGATAACTATGTTTTTCTCCCCTTGAGGATCATGAAAGAGGAAAACTAGATATGTCTGGCACTGCAGAAATAGCTTTGCTGTGATTCAATTTGGATAAATGTAAAAATGAATACCTATTAAGGTAGAAAATGCTCTCAGAGCATTAGAGTCTAGTGGGTAAGGAGAAAAATGTGATTTTTTTTACTGTCTTTTCAGTTTGTTAGGCTAGAGAAAATTTTCTGCTGGGAACTGAACTATAGGTATGGTGTATTTCAGATGTTTAAATATATTCTTTTCACTTGGAAGTGTGGGAATATTTCTATTTCCTTAAGTACTTATTTACTATCTTTTAGACACTCTAGTTGGGATTATTTTCACTTATTAGTTTGATGATGATTTAGTTAGTTGTGCAAATTTCCTTAGAGTCTCTTGTTATATGATCACATTGATCTGTGTAGCATTTACCAGGGGAAAATAAGTATTCCTGAGATAGGAAAATGCAAGATATTGAGTGCTTATTTCTGCCAAATAAATAAGCTATACTGCTATTCCTTTAATTAGATATATTTTAAAGTATTTATTATAGTTGCCATCTAGCAACTTGATGGACAAGTTGATGTCTCAGTGAAAAATGAAAATTAATTTAACTACTACTTTTAATGTGCTTTGAAGAACTTAGCATTCTCTTTTATATCTCTGACCCATATTACCAAGTTCAAATAAATTTATTATAATCTAATTTAGACACATAACTGAACTACATTGGTCATAAAGAAGTATCTTCCGTGTATTTAACAGATTGTTTAGGCATCAGTATTTAAGTCTCCTAGGTATGAGAAAATGGGAGGTCCCTTAGAGGACCAGCCTCTTCTTTGATAATTTACAAGACTGACTGAAAACCATCATTTTCTAGGCTATAAGTTTTGAGTCCTGTTTAGAATCTGCACAGAAGCACTGGGATCATAATCAATGACATCCACATTTTTCATCACAAACATAATTTTAAAAAATTTGTCTTTGTCAGGGAAGGTGGTATATACCTGTAGTCCCAGCTACTTGGGAAGCTGAGGTAGGAGGATCACTTGGGCCCAGGGGAGTTTGAAGCCAATCTGGGCAACACAGTGAGATCCTGACTCAAAAAAAATTTTTTTTTCTTAGTCTAAATTTGAAGACTGATAAGTAAACAGCTATTATGATCATGATGTAAGATCGTTAATTTTTTTTCTTTGTAAATTTATTATCTAAGGTTAAATTGGCTATAAACAGGTAAATAGAAAAATTCCTAAAAATGCATTCATCTCTAGAAGTTTATTGGTTTAGGTTTTATGCACTTTATAAGCCAAAGGCTGGGGGCGGGGGGTAAATAGTAAGACACCATTTCTATTTTTAGTATCCAAAGTGAGACTTGTACTCACAAAAACTACAGGATTCTCTTAAGAAACTCACCATAGTGAGATGTGAACCAAATTCTTTTACCTAAATATCGTTTGAGATGCCTTAGTTGGAGCCAAAGAAGAAATTTGTCTCTTTTTTCCAAATTTGAAGGTCTAATTTGATTTCATACCATTCTCTCTTTATTAAAAGGGAAAATTATAATTTTGCAGTTTTTGTGCAACTGGCTAAAGGAACGCATTTCAGTTTGTTTCTAAACAATGACCTTTAATTAATCCCTAAAGTATTTTTCTGGAAAGGAAAAAGCACTTAATTCCAACATAATTAAATCTCACCTCAGAAAACTATCTTGATCGACACCTATAAACATTCCAAATTATGGATGAGGGCCAGTGCAAAATAATGCCTTTGTAAGATAGTTTGGCTAAGTACATTTAATAATATCCAAACAAACTGAATAAGTGCAATATTCTTGAATCAGATTAGGTGAGTTGCATTTGTCACCTGCTGGATTGTACTTTAATCTGGGTTCTACTCTCCCTTCAGTTGTCCTGTCTTTTAATTCTCCCAAGGAAATGCAAGAGTTTTCTTTTTCCTCTGAATCAGACTTGTTTAGTGATAGCAACACCTGATGAACGGTAGATTTATAACAATAGCTTTTGAGATTAGAGACTGCCACTCGGTTTATGTTCTCATATTCTCATATGCTCTCCTTTTTTTTAAGCTTTTTTTTTTTCTTTTTTTGCTTTGACGCTGGGTATTAAACTGAAGGCCTTGCACATGGTAGGCAAGGGTTCTGCCACTGAGCTAAACCCCTGGCCCTAAAAATGTTTTTAATAAACTCCGTGGCATCCTATGTGTGTCAGGTCAGGGCACCTCATGTTTTCTCCACCTCCTGATAGCACCAAGCTTGGGTCTAAGGCTTTAGTACATGGGCCAGTTGTCCTGCTCAGCAGTCTGACTATTTATCCTTCTAGCACTTTTATAACCCTCCCGCCCTTCTCTTTCTATACAGCAAGTTCTTTCCACATTGTTGCAGCACCAGCTGTAGAAAGCACTAAAACTGCTTAATTTTCCAACTTCTAACTTTGTTTTTGAAAATTGAGGCCAATTTTGTTTTTTGATTCTATGGGGCCATCACGAATAGCCACAAGGCTACCAGACTCCATTGTTGACAGAAAAAAATATTGTCTTCCTTATTTTTGATACAATGTCAATTAAAATAGGGAGGTATTGAGCAAAAATTTAATTTCATCACATTTAATTACTTTTTTGGGGGTGGGGGCCGCTGTTTGCACAAACTCTGGTGGAGGTAAATTTGGAACTCCACAACTCAATTGGAATGAGTATTTTGAATGTAAAGAAAATCACTGAGTTAGACACTGGATTATAAGGCAGCTTCCCAGTGACATATGAAGAACTTTTGCTGTGTTTCAAGAGGTTTTTCAATCTTCACATTATTGATATTTTCCACCAGATAATTTCTGATGTGTACATTGAATGTCTGGTGTATTATAGGATGTTTAGCAACATCTTTGGTTTCTATTTGTGGATGCCAATAACATCTTCCCAAGTCATGACAGTAAGAAATGTCTGTAACATTACCACACAACCCCTGGGGGAAAATTTATCCCCAATTCATCAGTTTTTCAGGATTCACTCTATAAACAGTACCTTTTTTTGTTGTGCCAGGGATCAAACCCAGGACCTTGCATATGCTAAGCACATACTATGCCAGTGAGCTACCCCTCAAACACTATTTTAAATGTTGAGATCAAACTATTTATAAAAATGTATGATTGTCTCTACATATGAATTTTGGACATTTAAAGAAAAAATATAATTTTAAAAAATCCCTTAAAAATCCTACTATGCCAATCTGTCTTTAGGACAATGAATGAAATGAAAGAAAAGCGTTTGCTCTCTGTTCTGTGATAATTTCTTCAATTCTTGGGTAGTTTCAGTTTGATGAGCACACTGTAAATAAGATTGGATAATAACAGTACAATCGATTCTTGGGGTTAAGGTTTTAAATTCTCCTTCATATTTGAAATTCTCAATTTTAAATTTGATGTTTCTTGTTATTAGTTTTTGGTAAGGAACTCATCTTAGTGCTTATGACAAGTTTAGACATTAAAACACGCTTCATCCTTTATGACCATCTTAATCCCTTGCCAAATCCTATTTTCTTTGAGGGAGTGACATATATTAACTGAATTTGGAAGTATCTTACTTTTAAATGTATTTTCACACTTTTGTAGTTCAAAACTACAAAAAAGACTAATTTAGGAAAAATGGAGATACATTTCCTGATTTAGTGTTCACATTTAGATAAATGACCTCTGACTGAATGCCTGTCCTATAGCTCTGCCTTTCATCTGATCCATTGTCACCTCTTTGCACTTCTGAGTGTATTTACACCCGAGCGGCCACAGGTAGGAATGAAGTTATTGAATCAGGAAACTAGTTTCTCAAATGGAATGTGCATCATACCATAATCCTCACTGTAATCCAAATGTTCTTATGAACTTGAAGTTTAGCTAATGTAGATGTGTTATTTTCTGGCACTTCTCTTACCAGGTGTTTTATTCTGGAATTTTTTGTTTACATGGAACATTTTTGAATGCTTGCTAAATGATCAACTGTCACCTCTTAGTACAAAGCCAGGCCAGAGACACTGAACCAACTCTGAATTCTAATGAGAACAATTCAAAAAGATTGATTTACAAGAGAGAATGACCCCTTCTTGGAGGTTTGAGGTTATGTTACAATATTGTGGAGCTTTGTTGCTTAAAGTCCTTCTTCTATCTTCATAGGCAATTTGTCAAAGTGTAATCATAATATTTGGGGAATTGTTAAAACTTTAAGATATAGAGTTTAAATAACTCATTACTAATTGCATGTGACTCCCCCCAAAATGTATGTATGTCTGCATACCTTTTGAAGGTGAAAGATGTTCAATGGTGCTGTAAATAAAATTTTTAAGAAATAAAAGTACAACCGAGGTGTTTGTGGAAATTGAACAGATAACTGAAATAGTTGACTTCATTTTGTCTTTGTCCCTTACCCTGGCAAACAGAAATTTCTTAGTTGGATTTGAAAATTTGGGCTAATTCTTGTTTTCTGTTTTGCTGGCCTCTTGTTTACATCTGTTTCTACTACCCTATGCCACCTACAATATATCAAGGCCCATGTGTTAGTCAGCTTTCTGTTACTATAACAAATACTTGAGATAGTCAATTTTTAAAGAGAAAAGGTTTATTTTGGATCATGGTTTTGAAAGTTTTAATCCATGACCAATTGTCCCTGTTCCTTTTGGGCCTGTAGAGAGATAGCACATCATGGTGGGGAGCACGTGACAGAGCAAATAACTGCTCATTTCATGTCTAGCAAGCAAAAAAGAAAGAAGGGACTGGGGTTCCACTATCACCCTCAAGGGCACACCCCCAATGACTGGAACACTTCTCAGCTGGTCCCACCTCATGTTTTCTCCACCTCCTGAGAGCACCAAGCTGGGGTCTAAGGCTTTAATATATGGGCCATTGGGGAACACTTAAGATTCAAACCATAGCAGTTCATCTTGGAAAAAATGTCACAAATTGATGCAGTGGTCTTACTTATTGTAAGCTACACTGATCTGGTTTCCTAGTGGAACATATTTGGTCCTGGGTCACCCAATAGGATCTGCATAGAAAGGGAGCTTCTTGGCTTTAGGGAATGGTGGAGAGGGAGACTATGACTGCGATCTTCATAAGCATTGAATTAAGGGAACAGTCTTCCAGTATTTTGATTGATTTTATTTTGTCAATCAGTTGATTAACTGGCATATACATATTATAAACTTGGGCCAGTGACTCTTGCCTGTGTGGAATTTATAGTCTACATGTGAAGCTAAGTAAGGCAGTCCAGTTTTGTGGGAGCTTAAGGGGAGCTTTGCAGAGACTAAAACTGGGGTGATTACCTAAAGCTGGATGCATTCTGGTGCTCAGATATCACCTTCCAAGACTGAGACAGCATCTCTGGGAGACAGCTGCATAACACTTCATGACCATCTGCTTCCTTCAATTAATTTGCAGCATGGTGCTAAGGATGGAATCCAGTACATAGAGAATTGAATCTCTGCCTACTCCATTCTTTCTGTATCCTACTCTATAGAATATTCTTCGCAGCCCTGTCACTTTATAACATGATATTAAACCCCCATTTCCGTTCTCTCCCATTAGAATAAAGTTTTGAATAGTCTAGGATACCTTGGCAGAAGAGTTGACCTTTTCCCCACTTTTAAAATTTATTCTAGTTAGTTATAAATGATAGTAGAATGCATTTTGACACTTCATCCATAAATGGAGCATAACTTCTCATTCTTCTGGTTGTACATGGTGTAGAGTTACACCAGTCATGTAATCATATATGCACATAGGGCGATGATGTCTGATTCATTCTAGTATTCTTCGTACCCCATACCCCCTCCCCTCCTTTCACTCCCCTCTGTCTAGTCCAAAGTACCTCTGTTCATCCCTAGCACCCCCCTATTGTGAATTAGCATCCACATATCAGAGAATACATTCAGCCTTGGGTTCTTTGGGATTGGCTTATTTTGCTTAGCATGATATTCTCCAGCTCCATCCATTTACCAGCAAATGCCATGATTCCTTTCTTCTTTAAGACCATTATGTATATGTACCACAACTTCTTTATCCATTCATCTGTTGAAGGCATCTAGGTTGGTTCCATAGTTTAGCTATTGTGAATTGAACTGCTATAAACATTGATGTGGCTGTATCACTGTAGTATGCTGATTTTAAGTCCTTTGGGTATAAGCCAAGGAGTGGGATAGCTGGGTCAAATGGCGGTTCCATTCCAAGTTTTCTGGGGAATCTCCATACTGCTTTCCAGAGTGGTTGCACCAATTTGCAGTCCCACCACAATGTATGAGTGAAACTTTTCCCCCACATCCTCACCAATATTTATTGTTGCTTGTATTCTTGATAATTGCCATTCTGACTGGAGATCAAATCTGTGTAGTTTGGTTTGCATTTCTCTAATTGCTAGAGGTTTTGAACATTTAAGAGTTGACTTTTTAAATGAACCTTGGGACAGTTCAGTGAGTGAGAATAAAGATGGAAAGAATATTCCAGAGAGAGCCTAGACTTTATTCTTCAGGCACCTGGTTGAGAACAGATTAGGGAGACACCAGGAATAGAATATTTTTGGAAAACTGTTTTCCCCATACATCTTTCCCTGACACTATGTCACTCTGTATGGTGTTTTACCCAACACGCACCCAGCATCCGTCCCTGGGTCTCCATTCCTGCCTGACGGAACTACAGCTAGCTGTAGTTGAGGACAGATTGTGCATTTCCTCAGAGAGTCTGCAGACACTCCAGATTCACTGAGTTTGCCTTAATTATAAAGCTGGCTTTCCTTGACGCTTCTCTGTTGGTTTCAGTGAGAGCGTCCTGCCCACACTTCCCCCAGATCACCTCTCCAAAGCAGCTCAAGTCTGGCCACTTGGTTTCATGCTGCCTTTCCTCTCTTACTATGTCCAGTCATTAATGTTCATCTCGATGTCGTCTCCACGTCAGCACCTCTTCCTTTCCCCTCCCTTTCTCAGGTTCCCCTGATCACCTTCGTCTGTTCTGTCACAGATGCCTCCAGACCTTGGACCTCCTCTCAACTTCCTCCTGTCAACCCTCTTGCTTTCCTCTGCTCTAGAGAAGAGGACACACCCTTTGCCTGCCCCTGAGGCTCCCTTTCATTCTGGCCCCTCAGACTTCACCTTTCTTCAGCAGACAAGAGGAGCACAGGGATCCTGGAGGAACTTAGTGTGGAAAGAAGGCATGGAGTGGGTACTCTAAATGGAGCTTTATATGAACTGTGAGTGGATGTTACATGTAGTCTGCTTGCATGCCAAAAAGACATTTCATTTCTTCAATTACATTTGCCAAGTTATTTCCTTTCTGGTTTCTCTTTTGGCCTCTTTCTTCTTCGGTGTTAGTGTGTTGCTTTGTCCCAAAGGTGGTTTCCTGTGGACTATAGACTCTGACCCTTCCACACCCAAATAATGACTCATGAGTACACTCAGATGCTAACACCTCCTGTGTGTGGAAGCAGGGTCATCTCTGCCCTCTGGTGTAAGGTAGGAAGGAAGTGGACCTTCCTTCTCTTATTTTTGCCACATGGTCACAAATGTGCCTGGGTCATCCAAACAAATTCCAATTTAGAGTCAAAATATTTAGACTCTCACACCAATTCTTTTAGGCTTGAGGATGCAAAAGTACATTTGCATGGAATTTATAGCTACAGAATGGGGTGGCATTTCACCTGTGTTTTCCTGGGGGAGGAGGATGAAACAGGAAGAGCAAATTCTCCAAGTGTCTGGCCTGGATAAAGGCTGGTCGTGTCGATGATAACAGCCAGGTCTCTTATCTTCCCCAGAAAATGGGGCCCTGAAAGATCTTGCTGGAGTCCTGGGAGTTTGAGGCTGTAATCTGAAGCTTGAAGACATTCAGAAAATACTAATACAATTGTTTTGGAGGGAGTGATGCTTAATATTCACTTTATAGCTTTTGCTTTCTGTTGTGAAAAATTAAACTGCACAGCACTTCCTAAGTGGATAGACATGATTTGAACCATGGTATGATCAAACCTGGGTCATAGAAAAGTGCTTTCCAGAGAAATGTTATAAAAATGAACATGTAGTATGAAGTATACTAGGAAGTGTTGGGTTTAAACATTTTGTCTGCTTTCAAATCCCAGCTCTGCCTTGTGTCTTGACCTTTGGAAATGCATCATCAGAGAATAAAAAAAAGTCTCAGGACTCATTGGTGCCATCTGTAATAGGGAGTAATCATGGTTCCTGCCTCATGAGATGGTAGTGGGAACTAAAGAAGATGACCAAATTGGAGTACTGAGCACACCACCTGAGTTTGTAAATGCTCTGTGAATGCTGGATATTCCTAAAATGCCAATGTTAATAAGTAAAATTTCAGTCAGATTTTAATTTCACTACTCACAGTGGAAATGTGAAAATGTATAGTGTAGATTGATATCCAATTAGATTTTAAACTCCTTGAAGGCAGAGGGCATTTTATATCACTTCACCAAAGAATAATATAAACCTAATTATATAATATCAAAATCCCAAGGGACCTTATTCCAAGTAAAGCAAAACAAACCCAATGCTGATTCAAGGAAATATCAGGGCTCAATTCCATAGGCCCTCACCTCCCGGTCAGACACAGGTGACTTAACCAGTCACATTGCTGATTGAGAGTTACTGTGTGAATCCAGGGGTCCAAGTCACAGGCAGTGAGGGCTTCAGCTGAATCTGGGGGAACCTCCATTTTTATCAATGCCCTGCAGCCACCAAGAACATGCCTGTGGGTAAACAAATGAGGCTCAGTGTACAATTCAGCAAAAAGGAGACTTTACTCCAGGGTTGCAGGGAACATCTCAGCAAGATAGTATTCAAAAGTACCTATTGTAGGATTCAGGCTCATGTCAGGTGATTTGGAGGAGGATTCAAGGAATCTTTTGGATCAGATGCTGCCAATCAGTAGATATAATTCTTTGGATATCTTCATAAATGCTATTGACGAGGTGGGAGAAATGAAGCAAGGCTCAAATGTTAAACTGCAGTCATTTATTTTCTGCAGGATAAGTTCTGGTATTGTGGTTTGCGTGATGCTCTTATATTTGTCTGTGCTTACCCAGGTTTACAGAGTGACCTTGTTTCTTGCCCCACTTCACCAGGGTCACAGAGTGACCTCTTGGCTGGTGCTGGTATCCTGAGAGGTTGTGTCCAACAGGAGAATACCCTGGCTCAGGAGTGAGGGCCAGGATAATCATACCAACACCGAGGCCTTGTGTATTTGCCAGTTTCCAGATGCCAGGGGCCTGCTTTTCTTTTAATTGCATTTTCAGCACTTAACATATGTGTTGGCACATTTGAAAGAAGCAAGATATGAGCATTTAAATCCTGGTGAAAAGGCCACTTGGAAGCTGTGTTGCCCTGGGTGAGTCGCTTCACTTTCGGAGTGTCGATATTCTTCACACTTTATATGCGAGGCTATTACTTCCTTTATACTCACTTATAGGGAATACTCCTGGGTCACTTCAGCCTTCACTATTGCTGCTATCCTGATGATGGTGTCAAATAGAGAAGCCAGCTGGGCCCAGTGGTGCATGCCTGTAATCCCAAAGGTTTGGGAGGCTGAGGCAAGAGGGTCACAAGTTCAAAGCCAGCTCATCAACTTAGTGAGGCCTTTAGCAAATTAGCGAGACCCTGTCTCTAAATAAAATATAAAAAGGGCTGGGGATGTGGCTCAGTGGTTAAGCACCACTGGGTTACCAAAAAAAAAAAAAAAAAAAGAGAGGGAGCTCAACAGCCTGGGACAGGGCAGACTCACCTAGTCGCCAGCATCCTGGCTGTCTGCACATCAGTAACTGTTCACTGAACACATGAATAAATGAATGAACGTCCACAGTGAAGTGTAGGTCTCCACACAGCCCAGGAGGCAGGTATTTTCTTTGTCCTTTTATACCGTCATTCAAATGGTGCTTACCACATGTTATTGAGTCATGCTGAACACTTTGATGGAAAGAATGCTCTGAGCGAGATATCTATGGTTCCCCCAAATCAACAGTGTGTCGGGGAGCAGATATCTTATCTCCTCCTGACACTGACTGCCCTGGCAAAGGGCTACCACATCCCTATTCATTTCACATTGGAAACACACATTTTCAGCCCCATTGCTCATTCGATAGGAAAGTGCCTTTTGTTCTATTTGGGGGTTTGAGAAGTCTCCTGTTCTCCTTCCCCTCCTTTCACAGATTCTTTTTGTCTTTCTTAGAACATATTTCTTTTTTGTTACTAAATGGTAAAAGAACGCAATAGTGAAGGCAAGCACAAAGTCTTTCAGATAATTCCAAACCTCAAAGGAAAACATATTTAATAAACAACCAAAATAAGTTTGTCCTTAAACTTATGTTTAAAAAATTGACAATGTATTCTCTCTTTTCAAGGCAGATATAAATATCTTCCCCATTTTTCTTAACAGATACATAGTATTTCATTATACAGCTCTATCAACTTTTTAAATATCTATTATTCTGTGGATACATTCTTACTTCCTTTAGAAAGTCATGGGGACTTGAATTATCTCTGGCATAAACCATGCTCCATGGGTTATGTAGGTGTGGATTTTGATTTAATTCCTTTAAAACATTTCTTCTCCATACTTTTTGTTACTTCTGCTCCTAATTTTTTGGGAGTATATCCTCCTCATGGGGTATCAGAAGTAAGTTATTTAAGAACAGTATTCATGGTCCAGTTCTGAATTCCAATGGCACTTATTGCTACCACTGAACCATTTAATATTTGATAATTTATTTTGTTTCTTCAGGTAAATGCAGTATTTCCTGAGAAAATACATTTCCTTGTAATAATAATGATCCTGATCCAGCTCTCCAGTACATATGATCTAGTTTGATTTAGTTTTGTTTTGGTTGATGGAGATGGAACTCACAGCCTTCTACATGCTAGGCAAGCTCTCTACTGCCGATCCAAACTTCCAGCCCCATATGATCTAATTTAATTCTTGCCAAACCCCTGATAGTCAGTTCCCTCTTTTACTAATGAGGAAAACAAAATTAGAGAGTTTTAATGATTCACTTAACTCAGTTGCAGTGGAGCCTGGATAGAAACAAGGTCTCTTTGATTCCAGGGCTGCTGGGCTTTTCTGTGATGTCCCTTACTTCAGGATCCTCTGAAGCACCTAGCCTAGGGACTGTCACACACACACATGTTTAATTAAAAATTATTTGCTTAACTGTGGTGGAGGATAACCTTTCTTCCAGAGTTACAGTCCATCAGCATGGTCAAGCCCATCTCTTCAAAGACCAAATCTGTATGATTTGATCGAATGGCTGAGGTTCCACTAGTATTTCTTTTCTTTCTAGTATTAGCAACTGGCTTCTCTTCAGTGTATTGGCCCTGAGACTTTACAACACAGAAGGAGAAAAGCCAGTGATGGGGGAGGTGAAGTGGTTTCTGGAAGCATACATAGGAAGACAAAGGGTGAAGCTCAGTGGGTGAGTGAGAATGACTCCACAGAATCGTGGTTTAGTGATTGGCATTGAAATATAGGATGCCTATTAATTACCATTCTTATCTAAAAATTGTTCTCTGGAATTCATAATTGCCTCATCATAAAAGAGGGCTTGCATTTTGAACTGCCAGGCAAGCAAAATATCTGAACTACCCCTCCCACCTTTTTTTTAGATGAGGTTGTTGCTACATTGCCCACACTGGCCTCAAATTTGGTATCCTCCTGCCTCGACCTCCAGAGTAGCTGGCATGATTGGTGTGCACCCTGGCAGCCAGCTAATCCTGGACTTTTTAGTGTTTTTGAATAGGCTGTTTCTTAGGACAATAGTCACACTTCCAGGCGACCTCATCCAGCCCTTGGAAGGCAAGGGGTTCTCTGAGAGGCATACCCGGCAGTAGAGATGTGATTTTTCTCTTCCTCTGGGCTACTCTTCTTGTGACTATCTCTAAGTATTTAGGTATTTAGTCAATCTGCCCTTAACTGCAGGTTCTTGCTTCATTAAATTGTAGCATAAGATTTACTTCTGTATATCTTGTCAAAATTGGGGAGAATTTGATTCTAGAACAGGCCAATTGCATGTCAACTCCTAAGGGGAAAAGAAGGAGCCAGAGATTAGGAATAGAGAAGGGAAATAGCCAACAGAGCAGAAGGAGAGCCCTTTACGAGGTCATCTTACGAAAGATAAAAGCAATTGAGGAAAATTAAACCTTGGCCTCAGGTCTGCATGTATAGTGGTGCACCTGAGAGGAGCCAGGAGGAGGTGAGGGCTCTGGGGTGAGGTGACCGGAGAAGGCTGAGGCTGGCCATGGGGCCTAAGGCGAGACCTGGGACCCAGGAACTAGCTGCTCCAAGTCATAACATAGGGAAACATGCAGCATTTGACCCAGGAAAAAAGTTCACTGTGCTGTGAGGATTTTATGTTTAAGAACAAAACCTCACAGTGAATAAACAAGTTATTTTCAAAATTGGGGAGATTATAAACAATTTCTAATAAGTGACATCATAAAATAGTAATGTAGCACTTTTATCTATTACTCATTTGCAATGTATAACTATTGTTACTGTTGTCTATCTTTCGCTTTTTCTTTGCAGATTTATTTTAGCCGATTTAGAATATTTATTTGACTTTTCAAATTTGATTTTATGGTCCTCCCCCTGCCCCCTCAGTGGACAGTTCTTTAATTTGTGAACTTTTAGAAACCCAATTATAATATTTGGGGAGAGTATTCTGTCTCATGAGTGGTTAGTCAAAACATCAAAAGAATAAAAAAAAAAATAGGGCAAGGGCACAAAAGAATAACCACAACTACAACATTTGCCATGTCAACTTCATTCAAAAAAAGATCTCAAGACAGGTGTAGTGGTACATGCCTATAATCCCAGTTACTCCTGAGACTAAGACAGGAGGATTGCAAGTTTGAGGCCAGCCTCAGCAATTTAGCAAGACCCTGTCTCGGAATAAACTAAAAAGACCCGGGGATGTAGCTCAGTGTTAAAGCACCCTTGGGTTCGATTCCTAGTACCAAAAAAAAAATCTAAAAAATGGCAGCCCTCACATAAATGGAAAGGTAGTTTGGGCAGATCTTGAACATTAATTGGAACAACATTTGCTGTGGGCTACTTGGCTACCCATCCCCAGATCCTTCTTTTCTTGCCTGCTTCTGCTAATGCTAACTTTCCCAGATTCACCTACACCCACAGATACCTGATGGGCAGTTTGAGCTAATGACCAATATGTGGAAGTTTGGGGGTTGGGGAGGGTTTTTGTGATTTCTCATCACAAAAAAGATGGAGATGTAACTCTTACTCTTCTTTTTCTTTCTTTCTTTCTTTTTTTGATTTGAAAGCACATTGAGTTCTAAAGTAGTGCCAACTGGCCAAATAAATAAACAAGCAAACAAACAAGAAAGAACAAAAAGTTAATCATGGGTGCCCTGGTTTTATTGGGTTATTGCTATGGCTTGAGTATGGGTAGGGTCCCACAAAGGCCAAGGTGTTGAAGGTCTCAGGGTGACATTATTGGGGATAGTAGAAACTTGAGGAGATGGGACCTAATGAGAAATCATTGGGGGTTTGCCCTTGAAAAGGACTGTGGGACCCTGGTCTCTTCCTCTTCCTCTCTCAACTTCTTGGCTCATGAGGTGAGTAATTTGTCTGCTTTGCACTGCCACCATGATGTGCTGCCTTCACCAGAAGCCCAAAGCCCCAAGATGACTTGATCTTGGCCTCCATAACTGTGAGCCAAAAAAAACCCCCATACCTCTTTATAAGTTATAGGTCTCAGTTATTTTGTTATAGTGACAGCTGATTAAGAGAGCTATGCCTCCAGAATGAGCAGGGGCTGATCTCTTTATTTTTTTCCCCAGTCCCCAAATATTATTTATTTATTTAATTTTTACAGACTGCATTTTGATTCATTGTTCACAAATGGGGTACATCATTTTGTTTCTATGGTTGTGCACGATGTAGATTCATACCATTCGCGTAAACATATATGTACATAGGGTGATAATGTCTGTCTCATTCCACCATTTTTCATACCCGAGAGGAAGTGGGGCTGATGTCTTGACTTCCTTTTCTATAAGAGTTAACATAAATTCTTTAGAAGATATTGTTAGAAAATTTTCTTTTATTTGAAGCTAAAATAGTTCCTAATGGCTCATTGCTTTCCAATTTTCTCATTTCCTCCCTGCAAACCCTAGCCTGTTCATGGAATTATACCTGCTGATAGTTCCTGTGGGGTATGCATGTTTTTTCAGTTTTGTCTTTTATTCTCACATGTTTCCAAATCATATTTTCAAGAATGATAATATGTTAAGTTGGTATCCATATTGTAGACTCTTTCATCTGTCTGAAATCATTTCGTGTTTGGTATTGAAAGAGAACAAAGATATTTTGTGAAAGTCAGGGGAAAAAGAGAAACCCTATCTATTTTGAGTTTTTAGTGCCTCATTAAACTTGGGGTTAATAACACTCAGTGTAAATCCTTGTCTCATCCTGAAACTCTGATATGAGGAGAAAGACCAGAATTCTGTTTTGTGAGTGAAAAGATAGGCTCAAATAGGTATCAGCTCTTTGTAAAGTTGCATAACAAATCAAACCTTGAGAGACTAATGGAAAATTTGTATTGTATTAAGAACCCTCAAATATTGTCTATACTTTGAAATTCTTGACAAGTGACAGAAGCCCTGGATTTATTTACCTAGTTAAAACATCATTCGCCACCTAGTTCTTGGTCCTTTCTTCCCTCCCTCCCTGCCTCCTTCTCTCTTTTTTTTTTCTCTCTTTGTCTCCTTCTTTCCCTCCTTTTCTTCCTCTCTCCCCTTTCTCCCTTCTTCTCTCCCTTCCACCTTTCTTCCTTCTTTCCTTCCATTTCTCCTTCCTTTCTCTTTCAATTCCATCCTTTCAATGTCTGTGCACTGTTTTTTTTTTTATTGTAAACAAATGGGGTACATGTTGTTTCTCTATTTGTACATGGAGTCAAGGCATACCATTTGTGTAATCATAAATTTACATAGGGTAATGTTGTTTGATTCATTCTGTTATTTTTCCCTTCCCCCCACCCCTCCCACCCCTCTTTTCCCTCTATACAGTCCTTCCTTCTTCCATTCTTGCCACCCTCCCTAACCCTAACCCTAAATCTAACCCTAACCCTAGCGCTAACCCCTCCCACCCCCCATTATGTGTCATCATCTGCTTATCAGTGAGATCATTCTTCCTTTGGTTTTTTGAGATTGGCTTATCTCACTTAACATGATATTCTCCAATTTCATCCATTTTCCTGCAAATGCCATAATTTTATCATTCTTTATGGCGGAGTAATATTCCATTATATGTATATACTACAGTTTCTTTATCTATTCATCAGTTGAAGGACATCTAGGTTGGTTCCACGATCTGGCTATTGTGAATTGAGCAGCTATGAACATTGATGTGGCTGTATCTCTATAGTATGCTGATTTTAAGTCCTTTGGGTATAGGCCAAGGAGTGGGATAGCTGGGTCAAATGGTGGTTCCTTTCCAAGCTTTCTGAGGAATCTCCATACTGTTTTCCAGAGTGGCTGTACTAATTTGCAACCCCACCAGCAATGTATGAGTGTACCTTTTTCCCCACATCCTTGCCAACACCTATTGTTGCTTGTGTTCTTGATAATCTCCATTCTAATTGGGGTGAGATGGAATCTTAGGGTATGTGCAGACTGTTTTTTAAAATTAAATTTTATTATAAACTCTAATTTGAAGAGACAAAAAATGAAAGAAAAAAAAAAAAACCACCAAGTGATTATTTCTTTAAGAGTCATACCTGAGTTTCTCTTCACCATTTAGGTGATGTTTTATTTATCCTCAAGTTAAAGAAAGACTTTCTGTTTTGCTGTACTACTTTGGATGTGGGATCTGAATTTGAAGACAGATTTTAATTTCCCCTGGGCTGCTGGGGCCCGGTGAATGAAGTACATGCTCTACATTGAGTTATACCCCCAACTCCTATTGTAAGAAGTTTTAACGTATTAATTCCCTTCCCTTTCTGTTATTCACTTTTGTTTTTCATCTATAAAGCATCAGGATCACTCAATATTAAGAGGATTAGAAAAAGCAAGTTTTCAATGCATAGTAGATCTCTATTAAAAATACACATCAGTATCTCTGCTTTCTAGACCCTCACAGCGAGCCCACTGGCATTTAAGATCTCTAACTACCTTTAGAGAAGGTCTATGTGTTCCTCTCCTGTGACCAACACAGGGTCACCCTGGCAAATTTCTTTTCTTTTTTTTTTTTTTAATACCTTTTATTTTTATTTTTTAGTTGTATCTGGACACAATATCTTTATTTATTTTAAGGTGATGCTGAGGATCAAACCCAGCACCTCACACGTGCGAGGCAAGTGCTGTACCACAGAGCTGCAGCCCTAGCCCCCTGGTGAGTTTCTTGATGTCAACTTCCCACTGTGGGTGAGAGCCCACCGTACAGCCTGTCATGGGGCCATATTCCCACAGCAGGATCTGTGGCTGGCTTTGAGCCTCGAGCAAGTCCCTTCTCCCTGAGTCTTCCTTCGGTCTTCTGTAAAATGAGGGAGTCTGGCTGAACGACCTCTAAGCTCCTTTCCTGGTAGGAGCCCACGGTTCTTGGTCTTTTTCTTGTGTATTTCCGTGGTGGCATCCTCCGTCTGTGCAGCTGTGGCACAGGGTGTGTGTTGTGGTCCTGCTGTTCCCCTAACTTTCCTGTTGTGTTTGTGTAGAGGCTTCCCACCTACATCCTGGCCCTGTGACCTTGCCTTGAGTGCTTTCTAGACTTCTGTCCTCACTGTGCTTCTATCACACAGGACCTTTTTGGCCTCAGTGTCAGGAGACAGCCTTAAGGTCGGTTCAGCAGGCCCCTTGTGTTTTTTAGGGTCTCCTTCTGCTGCAAGACATCTAGATTCCTGGAAATAGGGGCCTGCTGAATTTTTTTTTTTTTTTTTTTTTTGCTGCCTAGTTTTTTTGCTGCTGCATTCTATTCCACTTTGTCCTTTCATATTCTTTTCTTTTTCTGATTTTCCATAGATCTAGTTGGCTTATAATTACTTTATGACTTCCCGTATGTTTTAAATATCCAACACTCTGTCTTTATGGCTCAAAATCAGCCTGTTGTGGGGCCATATTCCCAAACCAGGACCTAGGTATGGGAAATGATTTTAGGGGATACAGCATCTTTTATTTGAATATTTTATATTTATTGTAATGTTTATGGAAATGTGGCTATCACAACAAACTTACAGCTTCACAGTTGTATTACAAAAACCTCATCTTTTCAATACATTCTCTTATATATTAAAGCCTGATTTCAAGAAGATATTAAAATAATACTAATTAACACCAATTAAGCACTTGCTGTAGTGCTTTACTCAATCCTCAAAACAACCCATGAAGTAGGTATGATTTTTTTCCACCCCTGTTTTAAATATAAAGAAATAGGCACAGATAAAGGCAGCTGCCCAAAGCCACAAAGCTTGTGAGAGGCAGGACTAGTTAGGGAGGTCAACCTCAGGAATACATCCCACCCACTAAATGGTATGAAGAATGAAATAGAGTGCATGGAATCAAGTTTCAGCAGAAATCATGAAGGTGGTATTTGAATAACTGAGATTTGAGAACATATTAATAGAAATCCCACAGGCTTTTGAGACAAACCTCTAGTGCTGAATCTGTTACTGATCATTTCTGGACACATTATTTAATTGCTGATTGATAGAGAAAATATAAAGCATTTGACATATTTTTTTCCCCTTGTGGTGCTGGGGATTGAATCCAGGTCCTCATACATGCTAAGTACATGTTCTACCACTGAGTTGAAACCCCAACCTGCTATTGTAAGTTTTAACACATTAATTCCTTCCCCTTTCTGTGATTTGCATTTTTTTGTATATAAAGCATAAGTATCAGTGAATATTGAGAGGATTAGAAAAAGCAACAGCTAAAGTGGGAGTGTAAATTGGTGCAACCACTCTGGAAATTCCTCAGAAAACTTGAAATGGACCCACCATTTGACCTAGTTATCCCACTCCTTGGCTTATACCCAAAGGACTTTTTTTTTAAAATTTATTTTTATTGTAAACAAATGGGATACATGTTGTTTCTGTTTGTACATGGAGTAACAGCATACCATTTGCATATTCATACATTTACATAGAGTAATGATGTTTGATTCATTCCGTTATTTTTTCCTTCCCCCCCACCCCTCCCACCTCTCTTTCCCTCTATACAGTCCCTCCTTCCTCCATTCTTGCCCCCTCCCACCCCCCATTACATGTCATCATCTGCTTATCAGTGAGATCATTCGCCTTTTGGATTTTTGAGATTGGCTTATCTCACTTAACATGATATTCTCCAATTTCATTCATTTGCCTGCAAATGCCATAATTTTATTATTCTTTATAGATGAGTAATATTCCATTGTATATATATACCACAGTTTCTTTATCCATTCATCAATTGAAGGACATCTAGGTTGGTTCCATAGTCTGGTTATTGTGAATTGAGCAGCTATGAACATTGATGTGACTGTATCTCTGTAGTATGCTGATTTTAAGTCCTTGTAAGGACCTTTAAGTCCTTACAAGGACTTAAAATCAGCATACTACAGTAGCATACTACAGTGACACAGTCACATCAATGTGTACAGTAGCTCAATTCACAATAACTAAACTATGGAACCAACCTAGATGCCCTTCAACTGATGAATGGATAAAGAAACTGTGGTATACATGCGTAATGGAGTATTACTCAGTCTTAAAGAAGAATGAAATCATGGCATTTGCCAGAGCTGGAGAATACCATGCTAAGCAAAATAAGCCAGTCCAAAGAATCAAAGGTGAAATGTTTTCTCTGATATGTGGATGCTAATTCACCATAAGTGGGGGGAATAGAGATGTTTTGGACTAGACAGAGGGGAGTGAAGGGAGGAGAGGGGGTATGAGGGTAGGAATGATATTAGAATGAATCAGACATTATTACCCTATGTGCACATATGATTACATGACCAGTGTAACTCTACAGCATGTACAACCAGATGAATGAGAAGTTATACTCCGTTTATGTATGTGTCAAAATGCATTCTACTGTCTTGTATAACTAATTAGAACAAATAAGAAACATATTTAAAAAGAAAAAGCAACAGCTTTAATGCACAGTAGATCTCAGAGGGAAACGAAAGGGAGGAGGGAGCAAGGGTATGAAAAATGGTGGAATGAGACAGACATCATTACCCTATGTACATGTATGATCACATGCATGGTGAGAATCTACATCATACACAACCATAGAAATGAAAAGATGTACCCCATTTGTGTACAATGAATCAAAATGCAGTCTGTAAAAATAAAAAACTAATTAAAAAATGCATATGCGTGTCCCCACTTTCTGGACCCTCCAGCTGGCACATTGGCATGTAAGATCTCTCACTGCTGTAAGAGAAGGTGTGTGTTTCTACACGGGGTCAGCCTGGTGAATTTCTTGATGTCAGCTCCCCACTGCCGGGAAGAGCACAAAGTACAGGGTAATTACAGGCAGGAAGAGAGCACATTCCATGAGCCAGGCGTATAGGAAAGGGATTTATGTTACCAACAGAGAGGGGAGTGAGAGAAATCAACTGTCAGGCTCTTCTCTGGTTCCATGGGTCTATGTGCTGGCAACTCCAGAACTGGTTTCTTCACTCTTGGGTCATCATAAAGTTCTTCACCTGTAAGATTTGACTGTGGGTGGAGACAGCCGAGATTCAAAATGAGAAATGTCTATAGCAGCATTCTAGTGGTAAAATATTTCCAGATTTTACAACTTTGAACCCATTATCCCCTAAGGAATAATACAAATGGCTCCAGACTATTTACCCAAGTGATTACAATAGTGCTTGGTAAAGATAGGGCCGTTTTATCCTTCACAAATGATTAAACCTGTTATGACTAACACAAGGGCAGTTGCATTTTAAAGAAAAAGATTGATTTACTAGGCATTTTGAAAATAGTCTGATGTCTTGATATAAAAAGTGAAAATAAAATTTCACGTATCTTGGTTGAAAGGGATTTTTATAAATCCTCTCCTTCCCTTATGAATGTATGGGCCAATTTTTTTGTTTGTTTGCTTTTTGAAAATACTCCATTCTCATTGACATCTTTTGCGATGTAGGAAAAAGCAGAATTGGGATCCAAAGCTTTACACGCAAGTCTCTGCCCTTTCACTTAAGGCTGCTGAGTGACCTTGGGTATTCATGAAACTATTGTGGACCTGTGTTCTTATCAATAAAACAGGGGTAATGAGACCTATCCCATCTGCTTTACAGATCAAGGTGGGAGTCATCAGGTAGGGTAATGTATGTGAAAGTGTTTTGTAAACTGGGAGGTACCATGACACAAGTTATTGCTATTCTTTATGTCTTCTAACCAGAAGCCAGGACATTATCCCCTTCCGAGTTTTTTGGGCCTTTAATTATCTCCTCCCAAAGCTTAACTTCAAGTGGGACAGGAGTTGATTTTGCTATCCAAGGTAAGCCTACCAAAGGATAATGTTTTTGTTTATTTTTTTTGTCTTGTTTTACAAACAAAATGAATACCCTCAGGTTGGGGAAATCTATTGAAAATTATAGCAGGAAAAAAACCCAAGAAATTGTTCAAAATGCTAACACGACACCTTATTATATTTCCTCATTACAGTCAATTTTAAGTGCCTACCGTATGTGCTTCCCAGTATCAGATGAGATGCAAAAGAAGCCTTCAGGGGATCTATCTATGCATATGTTCTTGTGTACATTTTTTTTTTTTTTTGTAAAGAGGATTCATAGTTTTTTCCAGATTCTCAAAGGATCTGTAATTTTAAGAAAGTCAACAACTTAGTTGGAGAACATGCCATGTTATAGTTGTCAGACCAAAGGACACAAAAGTTTTTATGTGGTGGGCTTGGCTAAGAAGCCTAAATAGATGTCTTTGAACTTTGCTTATTTGGGTAGATAATACTAATTCATTAAATGTAGTAAGTGATCTCAGTAAAAAGTTGTGAAATTCTTCACTTTATTGACTGGAAAAGTTTTAGAAATCTTCATTAGTCCTAATCCCTAATTTAACTGTTTAACGTAGTAATTATACTTCAGTCTTGATATTTAGAAAACTCTCTGAATAAAATGCAAAGCTCAAATGAAGTTATATGATATTTGGAATCAAATCAAAGAATGAAGGTGAAAAGTTGAGAGGGATTTTTGGTCTGCTGACCTTTCCCCCATTCTGCCAGTTTATTGTATAAGTAGATGTCCCCCTGCCTCTCAACTATTTCCTTGGCAAACATGTTTTTTGAGACCCTATTCTGTAGATGTCTCCATAGAAGAATACCTGTTCAGGACCAGGTGCCTTATTGCCTAACTGGGGAAGCAGTAGTAGGAGGAACTACAGAAAGAGCTCAGAAGGACCTCTGAGCAGGGTTCAAATTCCACCTCTGACACTTGATCCTGAGAGATATTGGGGGCAAAACTCTTAATCAAACTTAACCTAGCTCTCCCCTGAATACAACATGAATTTAGTATCTTATTCCTCCCTGCATTGAAAATACTTTGTCTTATTCTAGGTTTGCCAGTCAGGTTGTACAAAGTTGATCTGAGTCTATTGCATCTGTGGTTCCAGTGTGAGAGTGTTTTGTGTCAAATGAACGGTACAAATATTATCATTTTAAAGACAGAAGAGGTAGTCTGGGGGTATAATGAATGAAATCTTCATAAAGAGGTGACTTCAGTCAAGTATTGAATATAAAGTAAGACTGGCCCAAAACCATGACAAGGAAGATAATTTCATTTTTAAAGATGGTTATTATTTTTAGACCACATGTTAAGTAAGCCCTCCTGAGTTAGTGTGAATGTGGAGGTGTTTGTTAGCCCAGTTCAAGTCAAACTATCACATATCCCAAATTGGCATTATTGAGAGTATACTTCCTCTTTCTTTAAAAAAAATACATTAACACATGTGAAGTTATACATGTATGGACACTGAACCTATACAGAATTCTTTTAAGTACTTAGTGGGACTATATTCAACAAATGGTGCTGGGAAAATTGGAAATCCACATGTAACAAAATGAAACTAAAATTCCATCTCTCACCCTGCACAAAACACAACTCAAAGTGGATCAATACTTAGGCACTAAAACAGAGACCCTGTACCTAACAGAAGAAAAAGTAGACCCAAATCTTCAACATGTCAGCCTAGGATCTGACTTCCTTATAAAGACCCCTAAAGCCCAAGAAGTAAAATCAAGAATCAATAAATGGGATGGATTCAAACTAAAAAACTTTTTCTCAGCAAAGGAAACAATCAATCACATGAAGAGAGAGCTTACAGAGTGGGAAAAAAATCTTTACTACATGCATCTCAGATAGAGCATTATCCCCAGGATATGTAAAGAACTCAAAAAACTTAATACCAAAAGAAGAAAAAACCCAATCAATAAATGGGCTAAGTAACTGAATAGACACTTCACAGAAGAACTACAATTGATCAAGAAATATATGAAAAAATGTTCAACATCTCTATCAATTAGAGAAATGCAAATCAAAATTAAGATTTCATCTCACTCTAGTCAGAATGGCAATTATCAAGAATATAAGCAACAATAAATGTTGGCGAGGATGTGGGGAAAAGGCTCACTCATACATTGCTGGTGAGACTACAAACTAGGGCAGCCACTCTGGAAAGCGGTATGAAAATTCCTCAGAAAACTTGGAAAGGAACCACCATTTGACCCAGCTCTTCAGTTTATACCCAAAGGACTTAAAATCAGCATACTACAGTGAAATATTCACATCAATGTTTATAGCAGCTCAGTTCACAATAGCTAAGCTATGGAACCAACCTAGGTACCCTTCAACAGAAGAATGGATAAAGAAGTTGTGAGACATTTATATATATATATATATATATATATATATATATATATATAATGGAATATTACTCAGTCTTAAAGAAGAATGAAATTATGGTATTTGCCAGTAAGTGGATGGAGCTGAAGAATATCATGCTAAGAAAAATAAGCCAATCCCCAAAAACCAAAGGCTGAATGTTTTCTCTGATATGTGGATACTAATTTACAATAAGCTGGGGGAGGCAACTAGGGAAGAATAGAGTTACTTTAGGTATAAGGGAGTGAAGGGAAGGGAAGGGGTATGTGAGTAGGAAGGATAGTAGAATGAATCAGACATTCTTACCCAGTGTACATATATGACTACGTGACCAGTGGGATTCTACATCATGTATAACCAGAAGAATGAGAAATTATAATCCATTTACGTATGTGTGTCCTAGTGCATTCCACTGTCATGCACAACTAATTAGAACAAATAAGAAAAAAGAACTTAGTGGGGCTATCATTTGATGATGATAGTAAATTTGAACAGAACTTTATGGATGACAAACTGCTTTTGAATAAATTACAAGATATTGGCAGAAAGTGTCATTTATGTGGCGTGGCAAGACAAAGCATGACCTATGTTACAGGGTCTGAACTCATTCGTTTTTTGTAAATGGGGAGAAAAGGTAATTAGAAATTCAGTATCCGAGAAGTTCAATGACCTGCCTCCTGGTCTCTGACGAGTTAAACTCTTTTGGTTTCCATGATGCTGTGCTCTCTGGCTCCTACTTTTCTGGTTATTCATCTTCACTGGCTCTTTTTCTGTTCCTTCCCTGTCCTCTATCTTCTTTCTTTGACTTACTCTGTGCACTCCTCTGATCGTGTTGTGGTTTCAACTCCATGAATGACTCCAAATCTTATCTCTAGAATTCACTATTTGCCGTGGCTCTAGAGTTCTATTCTTAACAACCTGCTGGACATTTCCACATAGAAGTCCTTTTACTCCCACAAATGGGACATGTTAAAAACAAAACTCAGAGCTGGGGCTGTAGCTCAGTGGTCCAACACTTACCTAGCACATACAAGGCACTGGGTTTGATCCTCAGCACCGCAAAAGAAAGAAATAAATTAAATAAAGGTATTGTGTTCATCTACAGCTAAAAAAAATTTTAAAAACCACTCATTATCCATTTAGCCAAATCATTTTTCTTGACTTATCTTAAGTTTGTTAGTGACATCACCAACATTCCACTGAAACAATAGAAATTCTTGGGTAACAGTGGATCTGCTCAAAATATGTTATATGCATGTATGAATACACCATGTCGAAATCCATTATTCTGCATCATTAAAATTCACTAATAAAAAAGCAATTAAAACTCTTGATAATGAGAACTTAAGGGTGCTTTACTTATGATGTTTCCAAAACCTCAGAAGAACCTGTACACAGGGGATCTTTATTTTATTGCTCCCTTATTGTCTTTATACCTGCCTGAGGGTTGAAGTCAGGCGATTTGGTTCCCAGTAACAGTGACCTTGAGCGAGTGACTTCATTAAAGTTTTCCTAGCATGTAAATGAGAATATGTGTATCTATTTGTTTAGGAGGAGAAACATCTTGGAGTTAGAAGAAGACTAGGAAAAGGGCAGGTGACTTGGGAGCTGAGGGGGAAGTAAGTTGAGCTTCCTCATCTGATGGTCTGTTTCACTAACAAGTGGAGAGTGGTAAAAATTCACTTAGCTGCTCTGAGGTATGTAAGAGTCAGTTAGGGACAGCCAGGAAAGGCTTACTGAGGTTAAAGAGCAGACCAGTGTGAAGAACAAATGGGTGTCTATGAGTGGGAAATCCAAGTTTAAGATTGCAGAGTGAAAGAGTTCCTGGTGCTGAGGGTGGGGTCCTAAGAGTGGGTGGAAACAATGAAATGGAGGTGAAGGTCAATAGAACCCAGGAAATGGAGGACAGGTCATTGGGTGAGTCATCCACAGGGACAATGGAATTTACTAGAATGATGGAAAAATTAGAAGATAGTGAAGAGGTGCCACTTTGTTTTTAAATTTGGAGGGAGGAGGAATGATCAGGAGATGGGTATTGGATAGCCAAGGAGTTATTAAAAGGTGACATTTTTTTCTTTCCATTCTCATTTTCTATACCAGCCTTTTTTTTTTTTTTTTTTTTTTTTTAAATCTCCTGTGTCAGCCTGGAGTATCCTCTCTACCCTTACCATAGAACCTTATTTTAGGCCTCTGTGCATTTAACTGCTCAAGTTGTCTCTGTGCCTGAAACTGATCCCCTGGCTGTTTCTTTCTGTATCCTGTTTTACTTATTCATTTCTGCCATTTGTGACATCTACTTTGTTTTATAATGATCTTTTCGTACATCTAATCTCCTCATTGTTGCACAGTTTTTGAATGCAAGTATATTTTGTTAGTACTTAGTACATTTCTTGCATATATCACATAGATGTTTTTATATGATATATGTCATAGTCATGACAGATGTCATTAATAAAAATAATTTTTATTAATGTTTACTATAGAAAACTTAAAATCACATACACAAATAAAAGAAAAGCAACCAGTAATTCTACCATTTAGAGGCAAGACTCTAACGTATTAGTATATATACTTCCAACTAAAGCCCCAAATTGTCACACAACTTGCTCATGGTCATACCACCTCAATTTGTGACTGCACATCAGAATCATTGGGGGGACTTGTATGCCTAGACCTCACCCCCAAGATTTTGATTTAATTTGTCTTAGATATGTCTGGATATGCTCTCTTTGAATGTGTATAGTAATAATATTGAACATCCAGTGAGTGTTACTGTACCTTGGAACATGCACTTTTAGAGAATTACGATGGGACATTTTATTTTATTAAAACCCCCACTAAATTTTAGTTGAGGAAACTGAAGACAGGCAGGTAAGTAAATTGTCCAAGCAACATGTGTCAAGTGGCAAAAGAGGAACAGGCATTCAGACACCAAATTCTATCCTTAACTATGTGAAG
The DNA here is from genome assembly GCF_902686445.1 of Sciurus carolinensis. Taxonomy (NCBI): domain Eukaryota; kingdom Metazoa; phylum Chordata; class Mammalia; order Rodentia; family Sciuridae; genus Sciurus; species Sciurus carolinensis. The sequence continues at coordinate 65,551,052 of NC_062224.1, forward strand.
TGGATTGACTTTCCCTTAACACATAAACACAAATGATACCTATTTCAAAATAACAATAATACTTTTCTTAAAATTAATGCAATTTCTATTTCTTTTCCATGTATTTAGAACACTTTAATCTTTCTTTTCCTTGTAAGTTTTATTCCAAGGTGGAATTTAGCATGCAACATGTCATGAAAAAAAATTTTTTTTTTACATAATATTTTATTAGATGTTTAAACTTGTACTGAATGTTGGTTTTTATGATCTCATGAAAGGAAGCCTTGTATTTGTTTCTTAGAAAACCTTCTTTGAATCTTACGGTTGGGGTCAAAGGTTTTGCTTTGACTGCTCAGAGACTAAAGCTTTCCTTGTGCTGTGTTGATGGTAACTTCTAACCTTACCTTTCTTAATTTGTTTTTCCTAAGGTTCCAAAAGACTGTCGGTATCCCTAGTCTGCAACACCAGTTCCATGTCTAGAAATCAACTTCCAAAGCTGCAACACAATCAATTTAAGAATCCACGGCAGATTATAACCTGGGCATCATTTCCTTCTTTTAAATGTATTTTCTCTTAGTCGTATGTTTTCTGTCATATGCAAAAGCTAGAGAGAAAAAAGGAAAACAAAGCTGGGGCGGATCTTCTAAAAATCAAAGGAACATAAATAGAGGAAAAGGACCAAGGGCTGGGAAACAGGGATGGGGGGGAGAAATACTGGGGAGTGATTGTGGCTAAATTATGTTGCTATGTTGTGTGCGCATATGAGTATATAGCAACAAATTCCATCTATAATGCACCAAATAATAAATGAGGAAATAAAAAAAGAAGGAATGAAAGGAAAAGCAAAAGAGTATTGCCCTCTTTAGAAATCAGTAGCCTCCAGACTCAGTATCTACAGCACCATGGATTTATAATCTTGTACATCAATGATCCTATTATAAGTTGTGAAAAATAGATTTTCCCAAGATTGTTCATAAATGCTTTGTATCTGATAAAGGAACAAAGGGAGAAAAATGGGAAAGCAAAAAGGAACTGAAGCTCTCAGAGATCTAGGAAATTCATGTCAATTGCCAGTGGCTATTACCTTAAATTTTAGTGGAAAGAATTTGTCCAATTAAGAATATGGCAGAGATTGCTAGTTATCCCTCAGTATCCATTTTCCATACTTCTTTTCACTATGGAATCCAGTATTAGCTGGGCACATGGATGCTCAGCATAAAGTCTACTTTCCTGGTATTCCTTGCATCTAAATGTGATTTTGTAAAATGGATGCTACTCCTGCTAGGTTTTGGGCTCCATTTGCAAGGTATATGAATTTCCATTCTTTTACTTTCTGCATGTGACAGAAAAAAAAAATCAAATACTTATCTTTTTGAGTCTGACTTATTTCACTTGACATGATGCCTTCCAATTCCATTCATGTTCTTGAAAATGATATGTTTCATTATTCTTTTTGGTTGAATAATACTCTATTGTGTATATATGCATTGTTTTCTTTATCCATCCATCTGTTGATAGGTACTTAAGTTGATTCCAAATGTTGGTTATTGTGAATTGTACCACAATAAACATGGGTATGCAAGTATTTCTTTTGTATGCTGATTTCATGTCCTTTGGATATATACCCAGGAGTTGTATAGCTGGATTATATGTATGATACTTAATCTGAATTGTTACACTGATTGTATTAAGAGATGCCTAAGATTAAGAGGTTTCTGGGTGTGTCAATGAGGGTGTTTGTAGGAATGATCAGCATGTGGGACAGCAAACTGAAGGGAGACCCACCTTAGTGTGGACAGCACAGTCAAATAGGTTGGGGGCCTGGATCAAAAAAAAGTTGGAAGAACAAGGAAGTGGCACAGATGCAAGCTCAACTCTTCCTGAGCAGGTGCTTCTATTTCTGCTACAATTGCCTGAGGACATGAGGCTCTGGCTGCTTCATTCTTCTGAAATGGATTCCAATTAGTGAAGCTCCAGGAAGTTTCCCAGCCTTCAGTCCTGGGTTGGGGCTGCATCATTTTTCCCTCTTGTTCTGAAGCTCCAGCTTCTTAGACTAAGCAGCTACTGGTTCCTCTAGTTCTCCAGCCTGCATATCCAATTTCTGGTTGTGTAAACCAATTAACAAACCCCCCTTTTATAATACTAAACATACATATATATATATATAAATATATATAATCTATATATATTTATATATATATATAAATATATATAATCTCCATCTGTTCCCCTAGAGAACCTAATAAGGTAGTTCTATTTTTAGATTTTTGAGAAACATTCATACTGTTTTCCATAGTGACTATACTAAGTTACATTCCCACCTAGAATATATAAGGATTCCACTTTCTCTACAATCTTGCCAGCATTTGTTACTTTTTGTTCTTTTGATAATAGTCATTCTGAGTGTGGTGAGATGGAATCTCAAAGTAGTTTTGATTTGCATTTCCCCATGGCTAAAAGAATGTTGAGTTTTTTTGTTCATATACCTATTGACTATTCATACTTCTTTTGAAAAGTATCTATTTAAATGTGATCATTTGCCTATTTATTGATTGGATTATTCATTTTTTTGTTGTTGGTAAACTCTTGGAGTTCTTTATATATTCTAATACTAATCCTCTGTTAGATGAACTGCTGGTGGCCCAGACTTTTTCCAATTCTGTAGGATGTTTCTTTACTTTGTTGTTTCTTTTGTTGTGCATAAACTTTTTTTTTAACTTGATGTCATTCAATCTGTCAATTCTTGTTTTTGTTTTTGTTTCCTGAGTTATTGGAATTCTATTCAGGAAATTATTACTTGTGCTAGTATCTTGAAATAATGTTTTTCTTCTAGTAGTTTCAATATTTCAGGACTTACATTAAAGTCTTTGCCCAGCAAGATACATTGAAGAGGGTGACTTTTTCCAACTCATGTTTTTGTCACCTTTCTTGAGAATCAGTTTGCTGAAGATGCTGATTTCTTACAATGAGCTGGGAAAGTGTCCTATGAGCTGGGAAAGTGTCCTTCTCATTCTATTTTATAAAATAGTTTAAGGAGCAATGGTCTTAATTTTTAAAGTTTCCTAAAATTCATCAGTAAATTCATCCAATCCTGGTCTTTTCTTAATCGGGAGACTTCTTTATTACTGCTTCAATTTCATTACTTGTTATTGATCTTTTTAAGTTTTTTAATAGCCTTTTGTTTCAATTTTGGTAGGTCATATGTGTCTAGAAATTCATTAGTTTCTCCTAGATTGTTCAATTAATTGACAAATAGATTTTCAGAATATTCCCTAATGATATTTTGAATTTTGGTGGCTTCTGTTTTAATGTCCCCTTTTCATTTCTAATTTTATTTATTGGATTTCTTTCTTTTGGTTAGTTAAGCAAAAGTTTTGTCAGCATTGTTTACCTTTTAAAGATCTAAACTTCAGTTTCATCAACCCTAGGAATTGTTCTTTTAATATCTATCTCACTTGGTTTTGCTCTGACACTTATTACTTTTTTCTTTCTACTGATTTTGGGGTTAGCTTGTTCTTATTTTTTTAAGGCATTTTGTTGCATCATTAGGTTGAGATCTATTTATTTTTAACTGTAGATCTTCCTTGCTCTAATTGTTCCTCTTAGTATTGCTTTTACTGTATCCCATAGATTTTTGGCATGTTGTGTTTTCATTTTCACTTGATTCAGTGAATTTTTAAAATTTCCTGACTTCTTCAATGACCCATCATTTGTTCAATAGTGTTATTCAATCTCCATGCATTTGTTTAATTTCAGCTATTTCTCTTGCTAATTTCTAGTTTCATTCCATTGTGAGAAGATGCAAGAAATTATTTCATTTTTTGAACTTGTTAAGACTTACTTCATGGCCTAATGTGTAATCTATTTTAAAAAAGTCCATGTGTTGATTAAAAGAACTCTGCAGCTGTTGGATGGCACTCTGTAAATGTCTGTTAAGTGCATTTGTTCTTTAGAATAATTTAACTCTGATTTCTTTCTTTCTTTCTTTTTTTCTTTCTTTCTTTCTGTTTTGGTTTACATGATCTCTCTATTGGTGAGAGTGAGGTACTGAAGTTACCCCACTATTATTGCATTAAGCTTATCTCTCCTTTTATGTGGTAACATTTGTTTGATAAAATCTGACACTCTGATGTTTGGTGCATATATATTTATAATTGTTGTATCTTCTCTGCACTGTTCCCTTGATCAATTCCTTGTCTCTTCTAACTGATTTTGTCTTAAAGTCTAGCTTGTTGGATTTAAGTATAGGTACTCCTGCTTCCTTTTGGATTCCATTTTCTTGGAATATCTTTTTTTCCATTCTGTCATTCTTAGGCTGTGTATGTCTTTTAATTAATTCACTCATCCAATCTGTCTTTCAACTGGAGAATTAAGACCAGTTACATTCAGAGTTATTATTGAAAAGTATGCATTTTGTTTCTGTCATTTCCTTCATTTCCTTCTGGACATTTTGAATATTGTTTGTTCATTTATTTCTCATTCATCCTGGAAATTTGATGGCTTACTGTATTGACAATGCTTTATTCTTTTCTATTTCTCACTTGTGTATCTACTCTTTCAGTGGGATTTATTCTTTCACAGTCTCTCAGGTTTGTTTACCCTTCTCCCTCTTCAGGGAGTAGGATTCCCATAAGTATTTTCTGTAATACTGGTCTAGTAGTTGTGAATTCCCTTAGTGTATTCTTATTTTTAAAATATTTTTATTAGTTGTTAATGAACCTTTATTTATTTATTTATATGTGGTGCCAAGAATTGAACCCAGTGCCTCACACATGCTAGGCAAGTGCTCTACCACTGAGTCACAATCCCAGTCCCTTTAAAAAAATATTTTTATTAGTTGTTGATAGTTTATTCTTAACTTAGAAGAACTTTATCTCTTCTTTGATTTTTGAAGGATAATCTCGTCAGATCTAACTATCATGGCAGGTAGTTATTTTTTTTTTTTTCAGGATTTGAAATACATGATTTCTGGTCCTCTTGGTCTTTAGACTTTCTTCTGAGAAATCTGCTGTTATTCTAAAGCATTTCCTTTAAATGTGACTTGGTGCATCTCTCTTGGAGCTTTTTAACATTTTTCTTTGTTCTGTTCTTTTGACAATTTAACTAGAGGTTCTTTTCTGGTCATATCTATTTGGGGTTCTAAATGATTCCTATCCCTAGATGTCCTTTTTTCTCCAAAGATTTAGGAACTTTTCTGCTATTATTTCGCCGAATAGATTTCCTATGCCCTCTGTATTGTAGCTTTCTTCCTCTGTTATGCCAATTGTGCAGATGTTTGACTGTTTGATGTTTTAATGGTGCCCCAGAAATATTGTATATTTTCTTCATTCTTATTTTTTTACTTTACTGGTATCTAAATGTAATATTTTGGTAGACTTATCCTCAACCTCTGATATTATTTCCTTTTCTTGGGGATCTACACAGTGTTTAAGTCTTTTAACTAGTTTTTAAAATGTGACATATTGAGTTTTTCTGTTTTAAGATTTCTATTTGGTTCTTTTTCAAAATCAATCCCTCTTTAATGAATTAGTCCCTCATATCTTCAATTGTCTTCCTTAATTCATTCAACTGTGCATTTACATTCTCTTAGATTTCACTGAGTATTTTAAAGACAATTCTTTTGAGTTCTTTGGCATTTCATCCATTTGGATATCTTTGGATTCTGTTATTTGGGATCATGAACTTTAGGAGGTGACAAAGTGCCTTGCTCTTTTCATATTTCTTTCATTTCCATGTTGGGATTTGTGCATCTTTTGGGATGTACATATCTTCTACTTTTATTTGGTGACCTTCATGGTATGTGACTTTCTTCTGCTGTGTGCTTGGGGTATTGGTTTGTTGTGTATTGTTGAGTTTATTTTCAACTGGACTCTATAGTGCAATCTCTCTATAGTTTCTTTGGTTGTGATTCCTGGGTTTGGGCACAGAGTGTAACATAGTAGAGTCAAAGAGACCCACTTTTTCTGCAAATCTTATAAGAGTGGAAACACTTTGATACTTTAGGTGGGTGTGATGTAGGCAGCAGAATACAGTAGAATATGTGGAATTGCCCTCTGTGATTCTTGTTAATATGGGAGTGGTAACTCCTATCAAGGATTGGGTATTTCCACAGGCACTGTTAATAATATTATTTGAAAATGATTCTGATGCTGATTGCTCCAGTTGTGTTGAAGGATCTATAATTCTCTTCTGATCTTCAGGAGGAGTAGCAGGGGCCAGAATCATAGTTCCCAGTCTGTGCTCAGTTTTAGTCTTTGTGTGTGTGTGTGTGTGTGTTTTAGGGGATTGAAAAAATGGCCCTGGGCATATGAGGCAAGTACTCTACCATTGAGCTACATCCCCAGCTCCCTCAGTTTCAGTCTTATCAGTGCTCTGTGACCTGACCAGGTGTGGCTGTGATCAATGTAGAGACCTGCATAGATGTGATGTCAGCAACTATTGTGATTTTTTTCTCTTCCTCTACTGTAGGGGTTTCTGCCAAAGAGGGGGAAATCTCAGCTGTGTCCTTCTGAGTACTGGTTGACAGCGGGGAGCTTATTTTCCCTCTTTTCTTTAAGTAGAAGTGCCCACAAGGGTAGGAGTGGACTGTACTGTGACCAGAGCTGGGTTTAATTCCTCTCAGCTGTGCTGGGAGTGTAGTTCAGAGCGCTTGTCCACTGTTCAAGAACAAGCTGTGGACTCAATCTTTAGCACTGAATAAAAAATAAATAAATAAATAAAAAATTTAAAAAGAACAAAGAAGAAGAAAAGCAAAAAGATAGAAATAAAAAGGAAAAATAAGAAAGAAAAATCAAATTAAAATATAAAAAAATAATAAAAGTAATAATAGAATTAAAAATACTAAAGATATAATAGACGAAATTAAAAAAAAAAAAGAGTCAAAAATTCCTCCTGAGGTGCTCAGAAGTGCAAGGGAGTGTGGATGATGGCAGGTTATGTGGGTATAATCTTTTTGGGTCTTCAAGGTTAGAATCCTCCAGGTCACCGTGGGCAGTAGGTCACCGCTGCAGCTGGTTGAAACGACTCTGAACCCTGACCAAATGAGGTAGGGCAGATCTGCCCCAGGCGGGTCGGGTTAAGGTGGAATGCTGGCCTTGCCAGAGGTACATTTTCTTCAGAGGTTTTTAGCGACGCTCCCGGGGGCGTGGCAAATGCTGGAGCTGCATCACCTTCTTGCTGAGCAAGTATGTGCGCAATGCCAGGGCTCCAGGTCTATATTCTTTCTCTCTCTCTCTCTCTCTCTCTCTCTCTCTTTTTTTTTTTTTTTTTTTTGGTGATGCTGGGAATTGAACCCAGGGCCCTGTGCTTGCAAGCTAAGCACTCTACCAGCTGAGCTATATCCCCAGCCCTATAATCTCCATGGAGATTTTTTAGTCTATGTCCCTGGGGGAATGGCCAATTCAGCAAGAAGCCACAGCGAGTCTTTCCTGCCGATTGATTTGGCAAAATGCCAAAACCACAGCGGAAGACTCTGAACGCAGGGCGGAGCTCCTGTTCTGTGTTGGAGGCCTGGTTATCGGAACCCAGCGATTGTGTGCCCTGCAACCTGCACCCTGGACCTGGCCCCATCGCAAAACCACATGCCACTGGTGTCACTCCAAGTCACAGTGGGCAGGCTCTCCCAACTGCGGATACCCAGTGGCATCCTGCGCTCCCTGTGGCATAAAACCCTCAAGGGGCTTGTGTCAGTGACTCAGCTCAGACTGTCTTGCGTGGCTGCCGCCTACCAAGTCACTGCAGTGTCCAACACTGAGACATGATTAGGTCAGAGTCTCTGGATCCAAGAGCAATACGCTCTCAGGCAATAGGACCCTCTCGAGATGGCTCCTAATTACAGCATTCAGAATTTGCTAAGAGATGTAGTGAGTTTCTTAAAAGCTAGCTTGTACAGACTTCAAGTTACTTATTTATATAAGCCGTTGGTCTGCAGAGTGCAGCCTTTTGCATCACGTTGTCTTTCCTCTTTCACCTTTACTCCCTCAGAAGGGAAAGTCCCCTTGGCCTGATCAAGGTGCAGGGGAAAGGGGCCCAGGTACTGCTGGGGTATTTGGCATTCCTTGCTTTCTTTTCCTTCCTGGTCTCTGGCTTTCACCAGTTCAGTTTTTTTCAGCTGTCCACTTTCAGTGCTCACTCCAGATGCTCAACTCCACAGTCTGTTGCTTTGGTTCCATCTCGTGGAGGAACAGACTAGTGCTGGGAACCTCTATTCTGCCATCTTGCCATCGGGTCCATCAACTCTTTTAATGGTATCTTTTGATGGGCAAAAGTTTTCTTATTTATTTGCTTATTTTTGTGGCACTGGGGAGGGAACATAGAGCCTGGAGCTTGCTAGGCAATCGCTCTACCGCTAAGCTATACACCCAGCTCTTTTTATTTTGAGAAAGTGTCTCCCTAAGTTAACCAGGCTATCCTCCAATTTGGTATCCTCCTAACTCAGCCTCCCCAGTTGTTGAGATTACAGGTGGACACTAGCATACCCACCTTCTTAATTTTAATTTTACCCAACTTATCTGTTTTTCCTCCTTTTATACTGTTGGTGTTTATTGTATATTTTAACTTTTTCCTATCCCAAGATCACAAAGCAGTGCCTATGGTATTTTCAAGTTTGTTTACCATTCATATTTAGATACAAATTCACATAGAATTAATACATGAACATTGTGTGAGGTGGGATTCAAGTTCCACTTATTTTTTTGTCAATTTACCTAGCACCTTTATTGAAAAGACACTACTGTTCTGCAATATCATCTTTGCCATAAATAATGTCTGTCTGTATGTTGATCTGTTTCATTCCCCTTCTTCATTGATATCTTTTTTTATCTTTGTCATAGTCACCACTACCTTATAAGTTTTTATGTGAGATAATTTTTTCTCTTAGAACTTAAATATGGCACTCCTTTATCTTTGACTTTTGTTGTTTCTATTGAAATATCAGCCATTCTACTTGTTTGAAGATAATCTTTCCTCATGATCTTTTCCTTTTTCTTTAATCCTCAGTAATGCCTTTTGAGATAATCTCATTGACTGTGATCTTCAGTGGCTTTACTTTAGTATCCATAGTATGGTATGTATACATCATATTTATAGCATGCATTCTTTTTTTTGCTTGGGGTTATAAGTTTTGAATCAGGCATTTGTTCTTTTTCATCAGTCATTATCTCTTCAAATATTGCTTCTTTTCAGTCTTCCTTTCCTCTCCTTTTAGAATTAGTCATAAGTTAAACTTTCTTATTATATCCTGTGTATCACTTATCCATTCATCTATTTTGCATATATTATCTTTTCATGCTTTATTCTGAATATTTTCTTTTTACTTCCCTTCCAGCTCATTAATTCTTTTTCCCGATGTATCTAAACAGCTATTATATCTGGTCATCAAATTTTAATTTTTTGAATATTTTACTTTCTAGTTTTTAAATTTCCATTTATTTTATACATATGTGCGTACATATTTTTCTCAGTTCTCTGCTGATTATCTTTGTCTTTGATCTCCTTGGGCATTGTAAGCCTAGTTATTTTAAAGTCTGTATCTAAAAATTTGTTTATCCATTCATGTTGTCTGTTTTTTTTTCCCTGCTCGTTTTAAAGTCATATTGTTTCATTGTTTTTCTGCTTATTCTTGATTGTGCACTGTAGGTGAAATGGCAAAATTCTTTGTAAAAGTAATTTGAGGCTAGGTTGAAGTCATCTTCCTACATGGATGATATCATTTTGTGTCTCTCAGGCATCTAGGGGACATGAACAATTATCTCAATTTAATTTGAGGGTTTATGGCTGAACTGCTGCTCTGTAAAGATCTGTTTACTTCAGATTCACCCTTAGCCCTAATGCAGTCTGTCAAGTGTACTTGGTGTTCATTAAGATCCCCTGTTGACAAAACCTCACTCCAATTCCTCTCTCCCTAAAACCACAAGGTTATGGTGTAGGTTCCTTTTAATGTGCCATTGTATGTGGTTTGTTAGTATTTTGTTAAGGATTTTTGCATCTATGTTCATCAGGGATATTAGCCTTTAGTTTTCTTTTCTTACAGTGTTTGTCTGGCTTTGGTATCAGGGTCATGCTAGCTTCATAAAGTAAGTTTGGAAGTATTTCCTCTTCTTCAATTTTATTTTTTTTTAAAGAAGAGATTGAGATGAATTGCTAATTCTTTAAATATTTGATATAACTCATCAGTGAAACAATCTGGTCCTGGAATTTTCTTTGTTGGGAGGTTTTTAAATTACTGATTCACTAATCTTAAGTCTGTTTATATTTTTTGTTTCTTCATGAGTAAGTCTTGTTAGGTTTATGTTTCTGTGAATTTGTGTATTTCTCCTAAGTTATCCAATTTGGAGAGTCTCTTACCATCCTTTTTTATTTTTATGGCATCAGTTGTAATAATTTCTTATTTCAGCTTTCTAATTTTTCTTTGTCTAGCTAAAGATTCATTCAATTTGATTTATCTTTTCTAAAAACAACTCAGTGTTACTGAATTTTTCTGCTATTTTCTATTCTGTTTCATTTAGTTCTGCTGTAATCTTTATTATTTCTTTCCTTATGCTGACTTTGGGCTTAGTTTGTTCTTTTTCTAGTTACTTGAGGTATATAGTCAGTTTTTTAAAATTTAACATCTTTGTTAATGTAGGTGTCTGTTGCAATAAACTTCCTTCTTAGTTCTGCTTTTGTTGCATCCATAAGTTATGGGATGTTTTGTTTTTATCTGTTTAAAGGTATTTTCTAATTTCCTTTAGATTATTTTTTGATCCCCTGGTTAGTCAGGAGCATGTCATTTAATTTCTACATATTTGTGAATTCTCTAGTTCTTCTTCTGTTATTGAAACTAAAAAGTTTCATTCCATTGTGGTTGAAAATATTGTATTGATTTCAGTCTTCTTAAATTTGTTCTGTAGTGTTCTTCAAGTTTGCTGTTTCCTTATTGTTTTTCTGTCTGCATGTTCTATCCATTTTAGACATTGGGCATTGAAGTCTTCTACTTATGGTATTGGTGTCTATTTCTCCCTTCAGTTCTACCAATGTTTACTTTATGTATTTAGGGACTGTAATGTTGGGTGCATTGGGTGTGTCTATATTTATAGTTGTTATATCTTCTTGGTCAGTTGACTCTTTTGTTATTATAGGATGTCAAAACTGTCACAAGAGGCACAGAAGACTTTATATAATAATAAAAATTCCTTCCTGCTATATCTACCTTGTCAATCCACCATTTATTTATCTTGTGTCTATTTTTAAGGTAGGTGTGACAGGCAGAGTTTTGAATGTCTTTTTAGTTTCCTTAATGGCTATTTGTTTATTCAGGTTTTCTATTTTTTTCTTTTGAGTCAATATTGGTACTTTTTAAAACTAAGTTTCCAAATCAATTATGATAAACTTGTGTATAGTCTACTTTTATATATATATATGTATATATAATTTATATATATATATATATATATAGGCTGTAGGTGAACACATACATTGTATTTTATTTTTATGTGGTGCTGAGGATTGAACCCAGGGCCTCATGTGTGCTAGGCGAAGGCACTACCACTGAGCCACAACCCCAGCCCCCATAGTCTACTTTTATAATTAAAAAATTTTTTTTTATTTATAGTTACCAGTGCCTTTGTTCTCTCATTGCTTATTATGTCGTTTCCTTTTTTTCTGTTGTGATTTTGTTCAGGTTATTTTATGAGAGCTTTCAGAGAGTAAGCTTCTGGTCTTGCTGTTCAACTCCCTTTTCTTCCTCCTTTCTAATCCATAGTTTCGTTTTGCCCATGTGAAACTTAGCATGTCCACTAGGCATACAAGTGGAGATTTACAGAGGCAGTTAAACACATAAGTTTGAAGCTTACAGGAGAGAATAAGGCTGGTTATAGAAATTGTGAGACTAATCAGCAGAGAAATAATGCTTGTAACTATGGGACTAGATGAAATCACCCAGATGAAAGTGCAGATTGGTGCTTCTGAAACTATCTGAATTTTATTTTCCATTCCAATCTGTTGTGGACCAATAATTTGTAAAATTTGATATCATAAATTACTATGAAAACATAATATAAATATTAGAAAAATCAAGATATCCAAATTCAAGCTTAATATTTTATTCTTAGATGCACAACATGAAAATACTCTGTCAAATTGCTATTAGAAGTTTCTAAAGGCTTGCTCTCATTTCTGTACTTATGTCATTGTGGTCTGGCAACCAACAGTGAATATACTCATACTGGTATATGGACCACACCTTGAGTAGCACCTGTGTGCATGGGAAAAAGAGGATCAAGAACAGAGCCCTGGGGAGCTCTGACCTCTGGAGATCCCCCTCCTGGGGGAGGAACCAGCAGAGAAGCCTGAGGGAGGGAGAGTGACCACCAGGTAGGAAGAGAATGAGGCTAGACTCTAGTTAGCGAGAGCAGAGCAGCTCAAGAGAAGGCAGTGGGCAGACATGTCACAAGCTACTGAGTGGTTGGACTGGGTAATAATGAGGACGAGGAATTGATTGTTGGCTTTTGTCGATATTTAGGTGTGGGGTTAGGGAATGTTGGGGATAAAAGTCCCATCCGAGTACTTTGGGGAGAGAACCGAAGGGGAGGAAGTGGTGCTCAAAGTACAGTCAACTTTTTTCTTAAAGTTCTGCTATGAAGGAGACCAGAGAAAGGGATGCTGTTGGAAGGTGTTTCATTTATTTTAAAAAATAAGTGATCCCACTTACACAAGGCCCTGAGAATCGTCACATTCACGGAGATGGGGCTAGAGTGGCAGTTGAGGCGTGGGAACAGGGGAGTGAAGAGTGGATGTTTGAGGGGCACACAGTCTGCGTGGTGCTGATGGGAAAAATTCTAGAGACGGGTGGCGACGATGGTCACATACCATCATGGAAGTCCTTAATGCCACGCAACTGCACACCTAAACATGAAGAAAAGAGTTAAAAGGGCAAAATGGTAAATCTTATGTTAGGTAAATTTTGCTGCCCCTCCCCCTGCTATTAAGTGACACACACGTATATATCACTTCCATGGTTGGGAATCCTTATGTATGGGAATCATTCAGCAGAAAGGAGAAACTGGAGATGTGGGTGATGCCTGTTCAGCAGAACTTTTGCTCATGGCTTTCACAGGGAGAATTACAGTCCTAGGGAGCAGGTGGCCAGTGTAGTTTTCCAAGAATAGGTGTGGTGGTGGTGAGTGTGTCTTCCTCCAGGTTCCTAGAAAGGGGCTTGTTTCCGTGGTCACTAGAGCCATCATTCTGATGTGTGTAAACCTGACCCCTGACTGTATGCAAGAAAACTGGTTTGGGTTCAGTTCCAGTTTTCCTGAGGAAGTTGAAATTCCTCCACTGTTTGGTTTTCTGCTTTGGACTGAGGCTTGAGTCCTTGTAGACTTACTACACAGAGCTCAAAGAAATAAAAGGCAATGATTATATGAATTGAGTGTTTATTATATACTTAACTCCAGTAGACTTCGTAAGAGTCCCGTGAAGTAGGTGTCATTATTGTGACCATTTTACAGATGTGAAAACTGAGGCACAGAGATGGTAGCTTACTTGCTTGTAGTCACACATTCAGAGCTCAGCAGTGGTAGCCCTGGGATTTGAATGAAGGCAACCTGATTTCAGGACCCCAGGGTTCCACAATAGTTTATGTAGAGGGAAGACGTGGGAGTATGGAGTCATTGTCCAGCACACTATACTTTAGTACACTATACTCTGGGCATGCAGATCAACAAATTCTCCACCATAACATTAGCACCATGTTCACATTGTGGGCAGTGGATTTAGCTCTAACAAAACATGATTTCTCACATTAAATTAATGTATCATTTTGATTCTTTTGGCCTTAAATTCTTCAATGAGTTTGTTTTCAAGATTATACATGATCTAGAATATATAACTTAATTTCATGTTTTTCATACTTTTAATAAATATATTAATAATATAATATATTAATAAATATTACCCTAGCCAGTAATAGAAATCCTAACACTCCTTTGGTTTCTAGAGTCTGATTTTTACAAAGTAAAAAACATATTGGGGTATTTTTATTTTTATTTATTTATTTTTATTCTTTTCTGAAAGGATCTTTGTTTCTCTTCTAAGTTCTCTGAGAATCAAACAGACTTCTGTTTGTATAGGGGAGTTAATGTACGACTCAACAGAACTGTTCTCTCCTAGCCAGAAAGGCTGTATTTGAGGGACTCTTAAGTCCTGCCTTCAAAGGCTTCGGCTGCCTAGGTGACTGAATAATGTAGAAATAGAATCCCCCTTTTGAATTGCTTCCCAAGACAGTCTTTATTTAGTTCAGGAAGAGAGGAAATGCACTGTGATTCTTAAAGAAGCTCGGTGTAATTTTGCATTGTGGTAGCAAATTTGCAAGACATCTAACCTTTTTCCATGGGTACTTTCTTAAGGTGGGAGTTGGGAAGAATAGGCTTCAAAGATTTGTTTTGTTTCACCTGGAAGATGCACAAGTCCTTAAAAACAAGAGCATTTAGATGGCGGACTTAATGAAGTTGCCCAGGGATCTTTATGTTGTCCTTTTAATGTATACATTCCTAGTGCTTCCTAATTAAAGCAGAGGTATGAGCCGGCTTTCTTGGTGCAGAAAGGCATGACTATTATTTAGTCCTATAACAATCTCTAAGAGTCGAATATAAAAATGAACATCATTTGCACAGACGTTTTCATTGGTGAGAAAGAAAATGTTTGATCTGGGTTCACAAAATGGCTCTAGATACTATGTATTCTCACTGATAACGACTTGATCTGTTTTGAATTCTAGCTTATTCTAGCAAATAAAGGAAAATCACAAAATATTTCCTGACTGAATTAATGAATGAACCTCTCATTGCTGTGTGATACTATTTGAATTGGTATTATTTTGACATATTATTTGATGGGGAGGGATCTTTTCCATTTTGAGCCTAGGCATCTCATGCTTTGAAGAACCTTAATCCTAAATTGAACTTTTTTATAACATGGGTATAAGGTAATAGAAAAAAATATATTGCATTCTTTAACAATAACCACATTTGTTAATAAGAGGTTAGGATTAAGCATCTTTGTTTTTTTTTAATCATAATTTAAAAGTCTTTTGATCTCCATCCATTTGCTATATATGTAATAAGCAAAAGTTCAAGTGAGTTACTGCTTATTAATTTTTTCATGATATGACTTAAATAGATGAATCAGTTGTGAAGAAGAAAATTTGAAAGAAAAGTTGAATTTCCACTTTTCCCTTTTGCCATGGTAAGGAATTAAAGATGAGTGGTAACAAAGGCAGAGTTAGCACACCCAACATCTGAAAAATTGGAATAAAGAAATTATTACTCTGATGGGATTAAGCATGAATTTATAAAAAAGTATGTAATTATTTAAAAAATTGTAAACACATGTGGAGTGCTCAATATATAACTTCCCTGTCTTAAACTGGTCACAAGTTAAACTCATTTCATCCCTATAATGAATGAATGAAGGAGGTAATTATTTTTATCATCCATTTCCCTTCCATAGATGAGGATAACTTGGCCTTAGGGAGTTGAATTTGCCTAAGTTCATCCAGCGGGCAAGTGACAGAGCCTGGATTTGAACCCAGGTAGTCTGGGCTCCAGAGCCTCACTTTATGAAGTTATAATGCTTCTTAAAAGATGGCAGTATTGCCGGGCTAATGGCCCACATCGGTATCCCAGTGGCTTGGGAGGCTGAGGCAGGAGGATTACAAGTTCAAAGCCAGTCTCAGCAAAAGCGAGGAACTAAGCAACTCAGTGATACCCTGTCTCTAAATAAAATACAAGATAGGGCTGGGGATGTGGCTCAGTGGTAGAGTGCCCCTGAGTTCAGTACCTGGTACCCCAACCCCCCCAAAAATATGGCAGCAAGTGTTATCAAGTGCCATTGACCTTCAAATGTTGATTGGAGACTCAGCTCTCAAAAGTTATGTTTAGAAAAAAAAATTTGGAATGTTCTTATCTTTGCTGAAAAAGTCTTCCTTTTTATCTTTAATCCTAAGGGATTAGAAAGGATTCAGGAGATAATACCAGTAAACTACTTCTAGTATTCTGTATGAAATTTACATTGTTGAGAGAACATTTACTTATATGTTTTAGTGGCTACTATACACTTAATTGCACCCAGAAAGGTGTGTATAAGAAGTCAAAAAACTGTTTCAGACAAACACAGAGAAAAGCAAAATAACATGAAGTGAGATAGGACAGAAGATATAAGGACAGGTAAAAAGGAGACATGCAGGACAAAACAAGAGTGATCATGACGTCAAGTCCAAGTTTAAAGTCTACTCCCACATACTTCGATCACAAAGTACATCATTGAATTATCAGGTGCTATCCATAGTTCCAAGAATAACCTCTCTCTTCATCTGGACCTAAAGCAAAACAGGTGCAAGAATGCTTTTGCTCAACAAACAGATACTTCTGTGATTTATATTTTTAGGATCTGATTACTTCATCTGTAAGTCATGCTCTCTATCAAAAACAAAGAAATAAAGAAAGAAAACAATCCCTAGTAGGTAATAATTAACATGTCAAGTCACCAATACAAAGGACTAAATATGCCCTCTTAGATCATGTCTATATGCTATAGATTTTACATACATAAATATGCCTTGCTAAAGTGAAGCTAGCACATTGCTCTCCAAAGCCTACATTCTATCCTGTTTTTCAGAGTGTGTACTTTTGCTTTCTCTCAATAAAATCAATTTGTGCCTGGCTTTGACCTGTCCTTAAATTCCTTTCTATGACAATATCAAGGACCCTTACTATCTGAGTTGAGGTTCATCTCCCTTTGGGGACCTTCTTAGAACCTCCATCTTGGTGTCAAAAAAGTTGAAGTTCATGAATGCACTTTTTGCTACATTATTTTTTTTCACAAAGGAGTAAATATTTATTTATTTTTTCATTAAAATTATTGAGGATTTGCTGAATGCCAATGTCTATTCTTTGTGCTTATAACAAGTTAGTGAATGTTAAAAACAAAGAAATAAAACACTCCTGTCTCATGACTTAACGTGATCTTGAAAGATAATGATGATTTCATCAAAGGGAGGCAGGAATAAAAATGGATGGAAAGGTATTCCACATGAGGGAAAACCAGTGAGTACAGAGACCTATTAGTGCCAGCTTGCTCCAGCTGGTGTCACAAAGAGTGTGTGTGGCAGAATGGGTTGCTTAGGCATCATTTGATTATTTTTTTTTCTTGGTCAGTTTGAGCAATGACCATAAAGAATTTTCAGATGCTAAAATAATAATTTTATGTTAGTTTTATTTCAAAAAGAGTACATAAAGTCTCCAAGTGATAGATTGAAATCTTAGTGTGAAGATCTCTTAACATTTCAGAATAAAGAACATTTCCATTCAGCTTTAACTAGTTCCTGAAAAAATATATAATGTCATTTTGGTTGCATAGTTTAATTTGCTCTGAAAATGGGAGAAAATGCAGATTCTATTAAAAATTCCCCCAAATGATAAATATTAAAAATAAGACATATATTATAGAGAAATGAGTTCATTTACATATGGTTATTGATATAAATGTAGGCTATTTAGATATGTACTTTTGATTTGCAATGTGGCCAAGAATATTAACCAAACATTTTGATCCAGTGACTAAGGGAAAATGAAACATTGATAGTGAAGTGGCTTGTAGAAGTGTTATATAAGGCAAGTGGGCTTTTTACCTTCAAATTTCCTGCTGGCATGTATAATCTCATTATAGTTTTTAAAACCTTTAGCTTAGCCAAGGTTGCCAGGAAGCTAACCATTTAAAGGAGGCAATTTTTAATATATTAACAAATATGTTCACTAATCAGCTTTGAACTAGAAATATTTTCAAAAGAAAACATTCATTTGCTTGTTAAGTATTTAATATACCTGAAGTGATTGATTTTCTCTTGTAAAACCAATAACATTTGGTTGTAGTAGGAATGTTATAGATTATATATAGTTTAACTTGTGTATGTTTATTTATTTTCTTAGGATCATTTTTGTAGCACACACAGTGATAACTAGGAGCAAATTAGGATGAAGATGATATGGAATTTTGTGAGTTCAACAATGTTTTTCTAAATGTACAAAATGGATCAGAAACAAATTAAGGGATATGAAATTCAAAGTCTTCTTCTTAACAACTTTATTTCCTTAGGGATCTACTATCTCCTATTAGAGGTCTTATATCATCTGAAATAATTTAGCATGAATTAAAAGTTAAAGATATGTAATTCTTATGACTAATTCTCTCTTAATTCTGGTTTAATCATTCAGTTCCAATAGCCTGGTGGAACAAAGGAATTAGCCTTTCTCCGTTTTCTTTGTAGATTCTCTATGTATTTTTTGGATTCTCTATGTATTTTATGTATTATTAAGTTGGATACATCCTAAAAAATTGAATGGAACTCTTTAAAATATTTTGAGTGCATTCTATCTACATTTTCTCATTTAGTGCTTTTGAGTGGAAAATGTGTGATACTTGGTTTTGTTTTGAAAATGTACTGGTTGAACTGAAATGACTTTACAATGATTATGACTGAACAGCCTGACATTTTGGACCTGTGAATGATTCATCAGCTGGTTGTATTGCAATTCAATATTTCTGTTTCCTAAATACATTTTCCTCTTTGGTTCTCTTACAAAAAATAATCTGAAAAATTACTTGAAAATTCTGTAAGTAAACAGTCTTTCAGATATGATTCTAGTTTTAGTTGTAACACTTGTAAAACACATTTGTAACATAATACCTTGGTGTATTAATTTATTACATTAAGTTAATGCTTTTCAAATCACAAAGAAAAAACTCCAAAGGCACCTTAACATCAAATGCTAACTTTTCAAATTGGAATGTTTAGTAATTAGAATATTACTCTTTTATATGTGACATTGGAAACGTAACTCTTAAGATAGAAAATTTCTGGAAAAGACTGGTTTAAGAAGAAAATTTTGAAGAGCCTATTCCTCAATGCAATTACTCACTTGGGGATTACAGAACTCTGAAATTTGGTCTATAATGCAGTCCCAAGTGTGAGCTAAGGTCATGCTGTTTTCAGGTTTGTCAAAGGATTAATCTAAGCCAAACTAGGATGCTCAAGGTTGAATCTCAGAGGAATAGGCTCTTTTACAAAAATTTAAATAGAGCTTCAATTTGTCCAAAGAGTCATTCGTGTTTATCAATGCATAGTATAAAAACAAAGAAAGTAAATATTTGGATAAAAAAATAATGAACAATTGGCTTAGTAATGTTTTGATGTGGAAAAGTTTTAGTATGTATCAATATGAAACCAAGTAAGTTGCTAAGACTTTGCTCCCCAGGCTGCTCCCTGCCCACCAGCTGGAAGAGGTCAAGTACATAAGACCTCGATCCACACACTTGCCCCATTTCCCCCACAGTACAGAAACATCTTTCACCAGGTCCACCAAGAGGGAAAACCATTTCCAGAGGAATGGGGGCAGGTGTATTATATCTTTGTGGAATGTCACATCCCTGACTCCCACAGGAGTTTGAGTTTGCACATCCCTAGGCCTAAAGTGATGTCTCTGCAAGAATGCACACTTTATACAGGCAGGCTAACTGGAAATCTATTTTTTTCCAGTGCTGAGGACAGAGCCCAGGGCTTCGCATGTGCTAGGCAAGCACTGAGCCACATCCCCAGCCCCTGAGTGCAAACATTATTTTCACTGTGGGGCAAGAATCTTTTGAGAAGTCTACAGCAATGGCAAGGTCTTACACAAAGCCACAGTCCTTTGGTAGAGTGACGCCAATTTCTCCACGCAGTCTTCTGTGGAATATCCTTGTATAAACTGGGATAAGCCTGCAGCGAGTCCAACCAGCTTGTCCTCTTGAAAACCATTCACTTCCCTGTCATCTTGGAGGTCAGGGGTGAGCCCTTAGCCAGGGCTTTGCAAGGTCACATCGACTCAGGCCTGCATAACTCAATGAGCCTTGATTGGTTGTCTTTGGACAAGAGGGGAGGCCTAGGAAATTATGGGAAGCCAGTGATTCCCAAACCAGGAGGCATACGTAAGACTTTCTGAGAAACAAGAACTGTTTTTATCCCAAAGGGTGGGAGATTTGTTATTTGGGGAGATTTTTTGGTTTGGGTTTGTAAAAGCACTAGTGGTATACAAAAGGACCTTGATGTAGGGAAAAAAAAAAAAAGTAAGTTGCTAAAATAAAGAACACTCCAGAGGTGATTTAAAAATCAACTCAAAAGTTGCTCAAGTTCTTCTTGAATTTTAAATTTAATCATAACCACCCCTATTAAATAATTTCTAATAAGTTACTTTTCTGGAGTTTTGACAGTGCATAATTTTTTAAGAGTTTAATCTGTTAGTGTCTTATATTTATTGATATTTTGTTAACCTTAATTTTGTTTGTTAACAATTTGAAGTATCATCTGCTTTTCAATTTCTATTGTGACAACAGTACATATTGTATGTACATTTTGCCTCTATTTTCTTACTAAAGATAAAACATGGATGTACAAGTCACCATTTCTTTCAACTGAAAGGGAGGCACCATTCCTTCTTTTATCCCTCTAAATCCAGACCCACATTGTGTTCTACACTATTTTGTGACTTTTTGATACAAAGCCTTATGTTATACACAAATATCATGTCAAAAAGTCTAGATTTGTAGGTTTGTAACTGATGAGTATGATCTCCCCCTTTCCTTGACATACTGCCAAGGATTCCACCCTATTGGCATGAACTCTCCCTTACCCATTTTACTTGGGGGAAGATAGTTTATGCATTTTTTTCTGAGTTGATTTAATCTTATATCTCTCTCCCAGAAAAAATTATATTCTTCTATGTAAGCATCAAAGCTTAAAATTAATCTTTAGTGTCAAAAGATCTATAGTTTATTTCTACTTTGTTAATTTTACATTTTTTTGTAGGACCAGGAGAAATGAAAATGAAATGAATTAAGAACTAAATATCATGTTCTTTCTTCTCTAGGCACTTTGAAAGGGCAAAATCCCCCATAAATGCAATTGAGTGATTATTTGATAGAATGCAAACTTACAAAATTTTCTTAAAAATGAAATATTCACTTTTTTGGGTGAAGGGAGATAAAATATGAATTTAGAAGCAGAAGGAGCGATCCAACTGAAGCTGCAGAATGGTTTTGATTAAATTTTTAGTTGTTGCAGCATTTTTGGCATTGATGCCCTGAGATATTGTCTACCATTGCTTAACAAAGTAACCTACTGTATGTTTAACTAAGAACAAGCATCTTTAAAATATTAAGGAAGTTTGGATTCAGAGAAAATACTAGAACTCATTCTATGAATTATGAAGTTGTTTGCCATGACGAAGAGGTGACAGCCATATCACCATCATCACCATCATCACCATCATCACATATTTTTATTATGACTGTATGGTACTTACCCTGTGGCCCAGAAAAAGGTTCTGTAGGTCCTCTGGAATTGAATGGGTTTTGACAAACCTTCTGTACATAGCTAAATTCACAGTAGCTGCAAGACCTCTGAAAGCTGACTACCTCTGTTGAGAGACATTCTGTGCTTTTCTCTGTTGGGGTGCAACAGATCCTAGCGAATTTTGCAAGTTAAAAGCAGAAATTAATTCTAAGCCTTGATCTGTGGCCTGGCAGTGCCCCCTTATGTCCCAGGTCTAGAATACAAAACAAATGAAGTTACAAGTGACAAACTAGCAAGGATGTCTTTTTAGTTTTGTACAATCAGCAGCAGAAATGGTGTTAATTTCCTGCTGCCCCACTTGCTGTCCCCTAAAGACCAGTAATCTTTTGTTTTCTTTGCAGACCTTTAAAATCTGTTTTCTGGAAGGTACTTAGTAGTTAATTAATAGGAGGCTAGAATTTCCTGAGGTTTGATATGCTGCTCCCTCTGAGAGATTTGCATTTTTCATTCCAGACCACGCTGTGAAAACAGTCTCCTGAAATGTGGAATTTCTGGGATCACTGAGTCAGTCCAGAATGGCCAGGGTGCAGAATGGCCAGGTGTGGGTGAGACGAGGAAGACTGAATCATGCAAATGCAGCATCGAATTCTGCTTTTATGTTAATTTTCTATACCTTGTTTTTTCATGGATTTTTTGCATTATTATTTTTATTTTTAAAAAGATCATATCAAAATATTATCTATCTGGATGACTTATTTTTTGTTCACCCAAATCCCTGGTTCACTCAATAGGGAATAGTCTTTTGCAGTTTGTCTACCATTCCTAGAATTCTAGATATTACAATATAAAATCGCCACCCAATGCATCACCCCAACTGAACTCCATGACTGACAATAAATAAGCAGTTTCACTGTGTCTATCGCAAGAACGCAGCGTAGGGAAACTGAACTCAACACCTACCAATCCGGTGTCGCTAAAAGGGTTTAATGGGTTCATGTAACAAGGGAGGAGGAGGTCCTTGGGTTCAAAGAATCATAAAATAATAAAGTTATATGACATTTGCATTACTCTAATAAAAAAATAAAAGACCTGCCATATTTGAGATGTTATCTGTAGTCTTGGAACGATCTTTTACTTTGCCTAGCTAACTTCTTAGTAGTCATTGCTCTTAACATTTCAAACTGCTAGCTTTTTCTGGTAAGATAAAATAGATGTAACCAGATTGGAGAAGGCATCTCCCAAGAGCGTGGGGTTTAATATTAACTTCCAGAGGGCAGGAATGAGGACTTCTGAAGGACGCTGTGGTCACCGTGGCAGTTCAGTTTGCCCTTGCCTCGTATGTGACCAGGTTTCAGTCTTCAAACAGGTCAGGCATCTGGGGCTCCCAAAGGGCAGAATTAGGAGAATTTTTGAGGTCAATGACAAGGAAGAATAGTTTAGCTGTGTTTGGTGGCCTTCAGGATTCATAAGCAGTGTTTTTTTTTTTTTTTCAGTTGAACTTGTATTTTGTGGGGTTGGTTTTTCTTGTTTTGATCAGTTTCCTGGTTTTAACAAAACAGGGAACCCAGAAAGCTTTTTTTTTTTTTTTTTTTTTTTTTGACTTTGACATTGGCCCTTTATTTTTTTTTAAATTTATTTTTATTGTAAACAAATGGGATACATCTTGTTTCTCTGTTTGTACATGAAGTAGAGGCATACCATTTGTGTAATCATACATTTACCTAGGGTAATGGTGTTTGACTCATTCTGTTACTTTTTTCCTTTCCCCCACCCCTCCCACCCCTCTTTTCCCTCTATACAGTCCCTCCTTCCTCCATTCTTGCATTCTTGCCCCCCTCCTATTCCCCATTATGTGTCATCGAACTTTTAATTGCAGCTGGACAAGGAGACAGGGCTAGAGAGAGGGTGATCTTGACAGAAACTGAGAGTTTAAATTCACTGAGGTCTTTGTTTTCACACAGAAAAATAGGACCCCACCTTATTTAGGCTTTTCATTTCAGAATGACTGAGATACCTTCATCATTGTGTTTATCAGGAATTAAAATCTTGAGGGGCAGGGTTGAGAAAATTCATTTAAGAGCTTCTTGGAATTCATGTGGAAGAAATGTATGTCTAAATAATAAACCAGTATTTAGTTGACACATGCTTGATTAACAGTCATGCACATTCCTTATTTTTTATTTCCACAGGAATCAGAGAAAAGGAATACTCTAACACTGAGTTCAGAGATAACTTCCCGCCAGGTTTATAAAAAGTGTTAGGGTATATCAGATGCTAGACTATAGTAGGTGTTGCTCTTCTTTGTATCCCTTTCGCAGGAAATTTATGTTTGCCTGGTTTAAAGTCTCCCCCTCTCCGATACATATGGTTAAAATATGGGTATCATTAATCTTGACCTTCTAACGCTTGAATAATTTACACTGTTATTGAATAGGAACTTAGCTAAAAAATCCCTGTGCTTTATTTAATCTGACTTTTAAATTAGTATCTAAAAATTAAGAGAACCATTTGCTTTAAAAACATCATCTGCCACTCAATTTCATAAATAAGAATAACTTGTATCATTAAATTGTACCAATTAAGCAGATCTACGACACAACACTTGTCTAAGAAAAGCAAAGCCAATCTAGAGTTAGTATGTATAACAAATAAATTTTCACCAATCTTATAATCTCTTGAAAGAATCCCAAAGGTTACAAAAGTATTTACATTAAAAACTTTCATGTCTTATTTTAAACATAATTTTACTTTCTATTATTCAACACGGACATTTAAAATGCACAGGCAATGTTTACAAATTGAACCTCATCTTCCTCAATTTATTTAAGTGCTAACATTGTAATGAGGATGCTTCATTCTTCTTATTACACATACACTTTATTTATTTATTTTGCTTATGGTCAATTAAGCCTGGTCTTATGATCTAGCTTTGGAAACTAGCAACCCTTTAAAATCACCATCATGGAAAAATAAAATAAATTTTGGGGATATGATATTTGCATTAAGGAATGACTTTGCTTGTTAAAGAGAATCATGGAATCCATGATAGTCATTTATTTTATTTTTATTTTTTACTGATGTATCAAAATGAGCTCACCTCAAGTCCATTTTCACCTCACCGTGGGAAGATTTTCCTGTGTGGTGACACCATGGAATAAAATGACTGGACCTAGATGACATGGTTTGAGTGTATTAGGTTATATGTCATTAGACATTAAGAGAGAACAAAGAGGTTGCTGCATAAGACAGTTTTAAAATAGCTTAGAGAAAAAAGGGAGAAAGGCAATAATCAGAATTTTAAAAGACAATATTTCTTATTGGGTTAACTTTAATCACATGAGATTGGGAAAGCAAATGAGTTTATAAAGTATAGTGATGGTGTTAGTCAGCTTTCCATCACTGTAGCAAAATACCAGGAATATTCAAATTATAAGGAGGAAAAGTTTATTTTGGTTCACAGTTTTGGAGGTTTCAGTCCATGGTCACTTGGCACCATTGCTGTGGGCCTCTGTGGTTAGTCAGTGCATATGATGGTGGGAACACAGGGTTGAATAAGTTGCTCATCCATGGCAGCTGGGAAGCCAGAGAGAGACAGGAGGAGACTGGGGTCCCAATATCTCCTTCAAGGGCACACCCCTAATGACATAACTTCCTCCTGCTAAGCTTCACCTCCTAAAGCTTCTGCCATCTTCCAGTAGCACCAATTGAGGACTGTCCCTTAGCACATGGATCTATGGATTTTTTTTTTTTTTGTACCATGGATTAATAACAGAGGCAAGATTGGAATTCAATTCTTTTTATTATATGTATTTATTTATGGGGGGGTCCTGGGGTTTAAACTCAGGGGAAATTGACCACTGAGCCACACCCACAGCCTTATTTTGTATTTTATTTAGAGACAGGGTCTCACCGAGTTGCTTAGCTCCTCACTTTTGCTGAGGCTGGCTTTGAACTCCTGATCCTCCTGTCTCAGTCTCCCAAGCTGCAGGGATTACGGGCATGCATCACCGTACCCAGCTAGCTCTTGGGTCTTTGAGGGACATTCCAGATCCAAACTATAGCTGCAAGGTGTTAATTCCATACTGCAAATGAAGTTGGTCTGAGATCCTATGTGTCGTAAAGCAAACTTTTTCTTGAACAAGTTTAGCTTTGTAAAACTTACTTGCCTTCACATGTAATTAGATGCAACATTAGTAGTCTTTCCCCTTCCCTCCCCATGTAAGACAGATCTCTGCTCTTGTTTTCTCATGTAGGAAGTAATATTGAAGATTTTTGGAAAGGCTAATAAAGGTAAATAAAATAGAATTATTGCCTTGGAAAATCTAACAAGTTCTTCAATGAAACAACTTATCTCTTTTTTATTCACTGTACTCCATTTTAATTAATTTAAAATCTCAGAAATATCTATTTTTTTTAGCCATTATTCACGGTTTGTTATCAATTCCATTTACCTCACATGTATATTGGGCATTTGGCATACTTGAGTTATGATAAATTATTATCTAGACCCAAAATGTTACAGAATCCATAATTTTCATCTTTTTAATTAAAAAAAAACTTAAAAAATTTTTTTTAAAAAAACTTTTGGACTGGGATAGATTCAAACTAAAAAGCTTTCTCTCAGCAAAGGAAACTATCAGCAATGCAAAGAAAGAGCCTACAGAGTGGGAGAAAATCTTTGCCAATCATACTTCAGATAGAGCACTAATCTCCAGAATCTATAAAGAACTCAAAAAACTCTACACCAAGAATGCAAATAATCCAATCGACAAATGGGCTAAGGAAATGAATAGACACTTCACAGAAGAAGATCTACAAGCAATCAACAAACATGGAAAGATGTTCAACATCTCTAGTAATAAGGGAAATGCAAATCAAAACCACCCTAAGATTCCATCTCACCCCAATTAGAATGGCGATTATCAAGAATACAAGCAACAACAGGTATTGGCGAGGATGTGGGGAGAAAGGTACACTCATACATTGCTGGTGGGGCTGCAAATTAGTGCAGTCACTCTGGAAAGCAATATGGAGACTCCTTAGAAAACTTGGAATGGAACCACCATTTGACCCAGCTATCCCACTCCTTGGCCTATACCCAAAGGATTTAAAATCAGCATATTACAGAGATACAGCCACATCAATGTTCATAGCTGCTCAGTTCACAATAGCCAGATTGTGGAACCAACCTAGATGTCCTTCAATTGATGAATGGATAAAGAAACTGTGGTATATATATACAATGGAATATTACTCTGCCATAAAGAATGATAAAATTATGGCATTTGCAGGCAAATGGATGAAATTGGAGAATATCATGCTAAGTGAGATAAGCCAATCTCAAAAAACCAAAGGAAGAATGATATCGCTAATAAGTGGATGAGGACACATAATGGGGGGTGGGAAGAGTTAGTGTTAGGGTTAGAGTTAGGTTTAGGGAGGGGGGCAAGAATGGAGGAAGGAAGGACTGTATAGAGGGAAAAGAGGGGTGGGAGGGGTGGGGGGAAGGGAAAAAAATAACAGAATGAATCAAACATTACCCTATGTAAATTTATGATTACACAAATGGTATGCCTTTACGCCATGTACAAATAGAGAAACAACATGTATCCCATTTGTGTACAATAATAAAAAAAAAAAAAAAAAAAAACTTTTGGTACTGGGGATTGAACTCAGGGGCATTTAACCACTGAACCACATTCCCTGCTCTTTTTATTTTTTATTTTGAGACCTGGTCTCACTAAGTTGCTGAGGGCCTCAGTAATGATTTTTTTTTTTAATGATAAGGATTAATTTGGTTTTGATCTTCTATTAAGTCAATATTTGGTCAATTTCCCCTGAGTTTAAACCCTGGGACCCCCCAATAAATAAATACATATAATAAATACATCAATGACTTAATAGAAAGCAGAAAATGGTGATCCTACAGTTTGGGGTTTCATGGAGGGTCCCCAACACTCTCCCCATGAGACTTCCTTCTAGATAATTTCTTGGGCTCTGAAGGTCCCTGGCTTTATTTTGATTCTCAACAGTGCAGCTGGAAATTTGGAAAATTTATCTGTTCTCTCTTTTGGTATGGTATCATAATAGGTATTTAACAAATGCTCTACAAATTGTTTAATTTTTTTTTTTTACTTATTTAACAAGTTACTTACTTGTAAGAAAAAAGGACATACCGATAAACAAAATGAAAGACAAAAATTGTCCTTACCTTGGTTACTTTATCCCAGTGGTATAGTATTTGAATACAGAACGTGATAAATTAAAAATGAACATTGGAACTCTAGAGCAATCTCTAACCAAATAAAACAAAGAGATATATCTAAGAAGCCAACAATGGAAATAAAATGGAATTCTAAAAATAATCAATCCAAAAGAAGGCAAAAATAGAGGGAGAAAGAAAAAAACAAAAAGGAACATATGGGACCAATAAAAACCCAAGAGCAAGAAGTCACACTTAAAGCTAGCCATACCAAGAACTGCATTAAATATAGTCTAAATACACCAATCAAAAGACAGAAATTGGAGACTGCTGTACCAGGCAAGAAAGTGTACCTGAAGTATAAGGTATCTATAAGAAATTTATTTTAACTGTGAAGATGTAGGATAGAAAGAAAAGATGGAAGAATATACACCATGCAAACACTTCCAAGCAAGCTGCAGTGGCAATATGAATATCAAAGTAGATTTTAAAATAAAGAACATGTCTAAGAATAAAAATGGTAGATGACAAAATAATAGAGCAGTTCATCATGAAGACAGAGCAATTCTAAACATGAATGCAGTCAATAACAGTGCTTCAAAATATGTGAAGGAAAAACTGACAGTACTGAAAAGAGAAAAAATCAAACGTTACCATTGGAGACTAACCATTCTCTCTCACTAATTGATAGAACAAATTGACAGACAACCAGTAAGCACACAGAAGACCTGAGCAACAGAGTCAGTCAATGTAACCTAAATGACATTTATAGAATGTTCCACCTCAAAAAAGAATTTACATTATTTTTAAGCATAAATTAAATTTCATCAAGATAAACCTCATGCTGGAAAAAGAATCAAGTTTCATTACATTTAAAAGGTTTGATATTACCTACAGTATGTGATTTGATTATTGTGAAATTAAATTAGATACCATAAATAGAACATTGTCTGAAGAATCTCCAAATATTTGGAAATTAAGGAACATATTTCTAAATAACCCTTGGGCCCAAAAATAAATCACAAGGAAAAAAAAATACCTTGTTGTCATTTGTTCTGCTTACTTAGCAGTGTGTTGTAATGTATTTACATCATCATATTTAATGATGTAGTTGTACAGAGGTACCATAATTTATTTAGATGATACACTGAGGTCACCTTTTTCAGGTTGTTTCTAAGTTTCACTTTTGTAAATAATGTTGCTATAAACACTGTTGTACAAATACTACTGCTTCTTTGGTTAATTTCTTTGAAAAAAATTCTTAGAAGTCTGTTGTTTGGACCAATTTTTGATCTCAGTGTCTTTGATACACATTGGCAATTGTCTCTGTGGAAATTGTACCAATTTACTATTTCCTTGGTAATTTATAAGAGTTCTTGTTTCCTCATCTCCTGAATAATACTAAATGCTATCTTTTTGGATATAAGATGTTAAGTAAACAATTTAAACTAGTTAACCCAGGAAATACCATTTTTATTTGAACGAATGATTGATAGACATGAAAAAAAATGAGTACATCACGTCAGAGAAAATAATTGGCAGTGTTTGTTGATACAGTAAAATTTAATCCTTCAATTAAAAATTAGTTATTTTGGAAATTTTTTTTCACAGTCTTAATCTTAAAGATTTTCAGTGCTCTTCTGATAAGAGTGTTGAGGATAGTAATGAATTAATTTGTCCATATTATATGTTGAAATGTGTCAATATTTGTAATATCTGCACAGCTCAAATAATCTATATTTTTCCAGGTGATTGGGATTTACTCCACTGGTTACTCTGCTTCTTAGGCTTTCAGACTCAGACTGGAATTACACTACTGGTCTTTTGGGGTCTTCAACCTCCAGATGCCAGATTGTGGGATTTCATAGTCTCTACAATTGCATTAGCCAATTCTTTATAGCAACCTCTTCATCTATATCTGTGTCAATATCTATGTCTGTTTATATCTATATGTCTCTATGTCTAGACATATCTATATCTATGTTTTTAGTATTATATAGTATAAGAAGCTCATTGATAAGGTTTTAGGTTATGCATTGTAACTAATCTTAAGAAATTGCCATTCATTGTGTTTTGATGTAGTTTCAAAGAATATCCACAATTATCTGAGAAGTTCATTAAAATACTTCTTCCTTTTCCAACTAGGTATCTCTGTGAGACCAGATTTTTTTTATAGGCTTTAAACATTAATAAAAAGAGCATATTGAAGGTAAGAGCAGATAAGAGAATACAGCAGTTATTTAATAAACTAGAAATTAAATATATTTGTAAAAAGTGTAAAATGATGTTATTCTCCCTAAATGTTTCTTGTTTGAAAATATGGTTATTGTTCTTAAAAGCATGCTATTTATGTTAACATGTATTAGATTGATTATCTCTAATAATTAATAAATATTTTAAAAATATCTCAGCTTTTAATTTCTAATTGGTAAATACTGAAGTCTATTTGCCTACAAAAACAGAAACTCTTTGGTGACTTCACTGATTTTTTTTTTTTTTTAATTGGGGATTGAACCCATGGGTACTCAATCACTGAGCCACATATCCAGCCCTTTTTATTTTTTATTTTGAGGAAGGGTCTTGCTAGGTTGCTTAGGACCTCACTAAGTTGCTGAGGCTGGCTTTGAACTAGCTATTCTCCTGCCTCAGCCTCCTGAGTCTTTGGGATTACAGGCATGCACCACTATGCCCAGCTACTCTTCAGTGAATTTTTAAAATTTGTTCTTTTTAGTTTTACATGACAGTACAGCATAGTTTGACATATTTATATAAACATGGAGTAAATCTTATTCTAATTAGGATCCCAGTCTTGTGGTTGTACCTGTTGTGGAGATTCACTGTGGTATATTTATATATGTACGTAGGAAAGTTCAGTCAGATTTCTTCAGTGAATGTTGAAGAGGGCAAGGAGAGTTCTGATACCAACAATGTTTGAGAACCTCTAAACTAAAGCGTGGATGCATAGGCCCCTCCTACTGACCAGGCTACATGAGCTCAGTCATGCATCTGCCCTGGATCAGGGTAAAGGGCTGTGAAATATGAAGATGATGTAGAGCCCTGTGGACTTACTATGGCAAAGCAGAGGTACAAAAGTGGTAGTTGGACATCTGGGATGAGACCTTTTTGAATTTTGAGCAACTTCATTCCTTTTTAATTCAGGCGGGTGGCACTTTACCCAATACAACTCCCTTAGAGATATTATAGGCTTTCTATGAAGATGATTCAAAGTGATTCCATTTTTCAAAAAGCATATTCACATTTTTTGAGATATGTCTCTGGGTGCTTATTTATTGCTACTTTTTGGATGAAGCATCTGTGGGACAGTATCCTTAAGATTCTTAGAAGCTATTTTGTCTAGTTGGGAGTCCACCTAGACACTGCCTTAATTTATTCAGTGGTTGTTAACAAAGGGTTTTAGAGCCATGTCCTTAACTTGATTTTTGTTCTTATGACCTATTTTACTTTGAGAATATTTCTCAGATGAGGAGGTGAGAGGTGAGAAGCTATTTTATTTTCTGATTCAACAAGTTCTGACCTTTCCATATTGTCTTTAGTTTTCTTCCCTCCCTCTTTCTCTCCCTTTCTTTCTTTATTTCTCTCTCTCTCTCTCTCTCTCTCTCTCTCTCTCTCTCTCTCTCTCTTTCTCTCTCATTTTTTCTTTCTTTCTTTCTTTCTTTCTTTCTTTCTTTCTTTCTTTCTTTCTTTCTTTCTTTCTTTTTCTGTGCTGGGGATTCAATTCATTGAACTACAACACCAATACTATATATTCTCTTTAAATTATGTTTGTAAGAAGGTCAGTTTTTTTCTTGAGCTCATGTCTTTCTTGTAAAACTTTTGTCATATGAAGCTTCAAGCAACCAGTGGATGCTTTGAACATTTTACTTGGAAATCATTTTTCTCGAGTCTAGAGGTTTTTCCAAATGACAGTTTTATCAGTTTCCACCCCCAAGTCTGTAATAGCAGTTTCCTCTCTGCTCTGTCTAACTTTTCCCCTGCTGTCCACTCACCAAAGCCAATGTCACATGTTTTAGATTTTTCTTATGTCAGCACTGCACGGCTGGCACCAGTGTCTGAATCAGTTATTTATTGCCATAACTGAGCTTCATGACACACAATCATAAAACCCTGGTGGCATACAGCAAAAACATTTATCTTTGCTTCCAGCTCTGTGGTTCTGTTGATCTGAGCTGGGCTCAGTAGGGCACATGCATCTAAGGTTGACTGTGAATCAATCAGGTGACTTTGCTGATTTGGGGTGAGGGTCTGTCCTATATGTGGGACTTCAGCTGATACAACTAGTTGCCTTGGCTATACTCTACCTGTGTTCTCCAGCAGACTAGCTTGGGCTTCTTCTCAAAGTGAGGATGTGGTACACAAGAGAACAGAAGTGCTAAAAGCTCCTCCGAGACCCAGGCTCACAAATGGCACACATCAACTCCTTTGCATTCTACTGAGCAAAGTAAATTTCAGGGCCAGCTGAGATTTGAGGAAAGAGGAAATAGACTTCACCTTTTGAAGAGAGGCACTCATCAGGAGGAGAAACAAAGAACAATTTATTCCCTGTTTTCTTTTCCCTTGTCTCATCTCTCACTCGTCAAAGTTCATCCCATGGTACGTTCACCCCCTTCTTTTTCAGTGTTCTATCAACCAAACTTCTGGGGACACTGCAGGAGAGGTCATGTCTGACACCTTAGGATATCACAATATAAATCTAGAAGCACTGAGAGATGCCAGGGCCTCTGGTGGTTTTGTTGGCTTGCAGTCCTGGGCACCAGAGCTGTGGTGGTTTCTCCTGAAGCAGGTGCAATGGACACCATGCCAAAGTCTGTCACTTATACTAGGGTGGTCACTTCAGTTGAGGGTGTGAGGTAGAAGTTGTTATAGTGACAGCAGCCAGAACTCACTGTCAGTGGCCAATGACCCTAAACACAGATGAGACCAAGTGATTCTGAGGAGGGTATAAGTTGTGTCTAACACAGTTACACACCAATTCAGTGGCAGGTCAGGATTTAAAACCAGGCAATCTGGCTCCTGACCACTACTTTTAATGTCTCTAATTAGAAGCATGTGATTACTACTCTATTTTTACTCAGTCTTCACTGGTAAAGAGGTGGTAAATTGATGCTTGCATAATCATTTTGTAACCACAGTTGATGGTTTTTGATCCGATCCTCAGACTTTCTAGAGATAAAGTCCTATTGGAGCAAGCAGTATGAATTACATACTCAATAGCTGTTCATACCTCTTTATTTTAAAACACAGAACCCTAGTTTCCCTCAGATGTTCTTATTCCATCACTTTCAGAGGAGGTCAGTCCTATTCCCATCTCTGATGAATCTTTTTTTTCTTTCCACATTTTTTATTGGTGCATTATAGTTGTAGATAATGATGGGATTTGTTGTTACATATTTGTACATGCACACAATATAACAATATGATTTTGGCTAATATCACTCCCAGCCCTTCCCTGCCAACTTCTCCCTTCTCCAGTCCCTTTCCTCTGTTCAATTCAGAGGTATTTGATCCAATTTAAATTGATTTTTGTGCAGACGAGAGAGAAGGGTCTAGTTTCATCCTTCTACATATGGATAACCATTTGTTAAAAAGGCTGTCTTTCCTCCAATGTGTATTTTTGTCAAGGATCAGATGACTGTAGATGTGTGGGTTTGTCTCTGGGTCTTCTATTCTGTACCATTGGTTTATGTGTCTGTTTTTATGCCAGTACCACGCAGTTTTAATTACTATAGCTCTATAGTATAATTTGAAATCAGTATTTTGATACTTCTAGTTTTACTTTTATGGCTTAAAATTGCTCTGGATATTCTGGATCTTTTATTATTACAAATGAATTTTAGGATTGGTATTTTTAGTTTTTTTTTTTTTTAGTTTTTAATTTTTTTACAGACTGCATTTTGATTTATTGTACACAAATGGGGTACATCATTTCGTTTCTGTGGTTTGTTCTAGTTTTGTGAAGATTGTCATTGGTGTTTTGAATCTGTATATTGTTTTTGGTAGCACAGTCATTTTAATGATATTAATTCTGCCTATTCATGAACATGGGAGATCTTTCCATCTTCTTGTGTCTTTTTAAGTTTCTTTCCTCAGTATTCTATAGTTTTCATTGTATAGGTGTTTACCTCCTTTGTTAGATTTTTTCCTAGGTATTTTATTTTATTTTATTGAGACTATTGTGAATGAAATTGTTTTTCTGGTTTCTTTCTAAGCAGATTTGTTGTTGGTATACGGGAAAGCTATTGACTTTTTTTTTTCTTCTTCTGGGCGCTGGGGATTGAACTCAGGGGCACTCAACCACTGAACCACATCTCCAGCCCTATTTTGTATTTTATTTAGAGGCAGGGTCTCACAGAGTTGCTTAGCACCTTGCCATTGCTGAGGCTGGTTTTGAACTTGAGATCCTCCTGCCTCAGCCTTGCAAGACATTGGGATTACAGGTACGTGCCACCATGCCTGGCACTTTTGATCTTTGCATGTTGATTTTGTAACTCACTACATTGCTGAATTTGTTTATTATCTCTAGCAGTCTTTTGGTGGAGTTCTTTGGATCTTCTAAGTGTAGGATCCTATCCTGCAAACAGTGGTAATCTGACCTCTTCCTTTCCTATTTTTATTCCTTTTATTTCCTTCTCTTGCCTAATTGCTTTGGCTCCAGTGAATCTTGCTGATGTATCTGAGTCATCAGGGTGACCCTCACCTCCTACCCTGTGCTTGGTTTAGGTCATGGGCATCTGATAGAATTCTAGACAATGCAAACTGAGAGAAGCTATGCTTCTGACTTCTGGGAAATCTTTTCTTTGTTAAGAAATAAGGGCTCAAAGGAGACATCTTCTTTGGCTGAATGCTTTAATCAAAATTTCCTACCATTTTGCAATTACAAGGGATTTTACCTTAAAAGATGCCACTGCATCCTGAGGGAGACAGAGCAGATGTGGGGGGGTGGGGGGGGGGCCGGGATGGAATGTGGTTCTCAGGGGGGCACAACTGAGCAGCCCACCCTGGAACTTTCCTGCCTTGGAAATTTTGTGAGTTAGTAAACATTCCTCATGTTTTGAGCCATATTAGTTATTTCATCTGATGACAGCATTTTGCTTAGTACACTTACCTTTTGTAAATGTTGATAATAATCAACCTCTCTTTTCCAGTATTTATTTATCTAAGCATATATGGTAACACTTTACGAAAGAGTCATAAAAAAAATTTGTGAGGATGGACATTCTTTTCCAATGCCTGATTTCAATAGGAATGTTTCTAGTTTTTCAACATTAAGTGCAAGACTAGCCATTTATTTGGGACATCTTTGTAAAAAGTCATGTTAAAATTTTATTTTTAGTTTGTTAGCAGTTAAAATAATCAGGAGTGGATGTTGAATAACAAATGATTTTAAATAACTGATCACTCTATCTATCATGGCCCTTCTCTTTTTTTTTTTTTTTTTTTTTTTGGTGTGTGTGTGTGTGTGTGTGTGAATGTGGTTTTGTTCATTGGAAGATGGATAGAGTAGGGAGAAAACACCAGGCTTTTTCTTCTAACTACATAATAGATACATAGAAAATCTGAAAGACTTGTCCTATGTGTATTTAGATGTCTCTAGTTCCTCTAGTACAAGTAATAGTCCTCTGAGAGTCCTTTATTTGTGCTTCTTTCTAGCATCATTGCCATCGCCACCGCCACCACCATCACCATCACCATCACCATCACCATCACCATCACGGTAACAATAGAGCAACTGCCATTTGTAGGATGATCACTCTTCACCAGACACTCACATGACTGAAAATTCAGAATCATCTTACAAGATTATTATCTTTTCAGCATTTTACAGATGAGGGAACAGAAACACCAGGAGAAAAAATAAACTTACTCAAAAGCAAGTATTCAAAGTCTGGTCTGGCTGATGAAAAAGTTGATGATCTTTGCTGCCCTCACTGTGGTCTACTTTGAATGATGCTGTGTGTCTTTCATCTCCTCTACTGCATTGAAAAGTTTATGAAGCAAAGACACATTGATTCGTCTTGTATCTACTCCATCCCATGGCATTGTGCCTTCGTAAGAATGGGAACGGATCTTGGAATATATCATGTACTTTACTCCTCTTCAGAATTCTTGGTCTCCTTTATTCCTTTTCAGAATTCTTGGTCTCTCTGGTCTGAGGCTTCTGTCTGGGGCAGGAGGAATGAATATTCAACTTCTGCTATTAAAATGATTTTTCAATTCTTTTTATCTCTTTAACTTATCAAGAGTCGAGCTCTTGAGTTACTGTGTATTATAAAGAAAAAACACTGTCCGCCCATGGCTGCTGCCTTGATATGCTATTCACGTTCAGGGGATTATAGAGAAAGGGAGTGAGAGAGAGAGGAGAGTGGCTATATTTGTGAGTTTTAATTTATCCTTTCTGGATATTGCCCTGGAAATATGTGCTAAGCAAGTCAAAGGGAACCCCAATGACTGGAGACAGGAGATTCTTTTTTCTCCCTCTGAAAGAAGATAGTCTCACAGGCAGCTCCTGCATCACACTTTGAGGGGCCACAAAGCTAAGAATCACTGGGTTAAGAGACAGGAGCATCTTTAAGTCTTAGCTTCACTGAGACTTCACTTGATTTCTATAAGGACATGGACTGGACCACATATAGCTGAACTGTGCTGGGGAGTGACCAGAGGGACTTAGTGCAGCCTGGGCAAGATGATTCTGCAGCAAGAGCTGCAGGGTACATGTGTCAGGCTAGCGCAGAGTGGTCATCAATGATTAGACTTCAAGAGGTGCTGTAAGCTGGGGAGAAGGGAGGTAAGACAGAATCCTGAAGGGGAGGTGACCCTGGCTTCTTAGAAATAGGACCTGGCTCTCTGTCCCGACGCGCGGGACATCAACGCAGGACGGCAAACCTAAGAGAGAAGGAATGAAGGGACAAGAGACACAGGGAGTGACAGCAAGACAGGAATTCTGATCAAGCTGCAAATTTTTATTGTTCTCAAGGGTATTTATGCTGAGGGAATGAGGGGTATGATGAGACACAGGCTGGTTGGCTGTGTTTTTCTTTTGGGCTCCTGATAAGGTGCAAGTTCACACCGGCGGGCCATAGGCAGAACTATCAGCTGGAAGTGGGGAGGGGGCGCGCTCCGGGAATCCGGCAGCCTTCAGCTGCAGGGTGCCTGAGTCAGCTGCAGGGTGTTTGCACAGGGGAGGCAACTGCAAAATGCTCCCTGGGTTGCTGCTTATCATAAAGGTCAGAACGTCCTCAGAATGAGAACTTCTTCTTGGTCCCTGACAGCTCTCTAAACCAACAGAATAACTGTGAGTTTGCTAGATGAAAATGCTAGCATTGTGCCCAGTAGGGCTTATGGCAACTGGGCAGAAGACAGATCTTTTTGGAGATAGGAGGAGGTAGGGGACACTATGCCTTGGGATCCTGATTCTTCCTTTCTGCCAGGACGCCCTAGGAGCCACAACCCTTCATAATGCTGCTTTGGAGAAGAATGGTGGGGAGTGTGGGAGATGAGGGAATCTGAGTGACCAGTCAGCGTTTTCTAAAACGCTGTTAAAGCGTTTCCTTAAAGAGAGTGTTCTTAGATCATATGAACATTAAATTAATTTTATTCCCATTAAGCAGAGGAAGTAGAATCAGAAAGCAAGCAAGATTATTATAAGCAAATTAATAATGATTCCAATTAATATTTATTGAAGACTTACTATGTATAAGATTTGTTCCAAATTTATTCATTACAATAACTCTATGAAGTAGCTACTATTGCTGTTCCTATTTTACTTATGAGAAGATTAAAGCACAGAGAGGTTAGGAAATTTCCCCAAGGTCACAGAACTAGTAAATGATAGAACTAGAATTCAAAACCAGGCATTTTGAAACCAGAGCCTATGTTCTTAAACATTTTTTTTGCACAAACAGTAGAATGAGATACATTTGCAATTCCACTTTATAATGATCCATAACTATTTTCAGGAGGACCAAATGCTATCCTGAGCAATGGATGTGGTAGTGTGGGTTGGGATATGGACTTACAAAGATATCTGAGGCCTAACTCCTGCCCAGCTGGATCTTAAAGTAGTTACAAACTTTAACTATGAATGGTGAATTCAGCCTAGCTTGATATATTTAATTTATATTTTGATTGTATATAACTAAATTAGCATTACGACCCAGGTTTGCCAAAGTAAATACTGCGGGTAATAACAGTCAGACTCGTTGACCTTAGGTGTGAGACTCCCGTGTGATAATAGCCCATAAAAGCCGCTGAGTTGGGATTACCACACAGGTAGAAACTGGCGGCCAGTTTACTCAGCTTAAACTGTTTCCTGAAAGTGATTCTCCAGGGACGTCAACTGGATAATCAGGTGGAGGAACAGATAAACAAGACATATTTCTTGTGTTTTTCCTTTGGTTTGATGACTCTCAAATATTTTTCAAGAGCAATCTATACATGTCAAATCTTTCTGTGTAGAATTTCTGTCCTATGCAAAACCCTGGGTAAATCCTGACTCTATTTAAAGAGGTCCTTTCGACCATCACGCTTTCGCTTATATTTATCAGCAACTGAAGGAGTGTTGTCTGCAAATCCAATCTTGTTCCTCAAGCTCACAGGTGTCAGGGGCTCATTCTCCTTTAGGCAGATGTCAACAGAGGGGAGGCTGTGGTCACTTGGAGATCTCTGGGCCTCTGTGAGCAGGAACACATGCCAAAGAGGAAGAAGGTCTCCAGTGGTCCTGGAGCTGACCTCTCCTCCACCTCCCTTTTCTCTTTTCTCTCTTCTCTTTTCTCTCTCTCTCTCTCTCTCTCTCTCTCTCTCTCTCTCTCTCTCTCTCTCTCTCTCTCTCTCTCCCTCTCTCTCTCCTTCCCTCTTTCCAGTACTGGGGATTAAGCCCAGGGGTGCTCTATTACTGAGTTAACTCCCCAGCTCTTTTTATTTTTTCTTTTGAGAAAGGATTTCACTAAATTGCCCAGGCTGGGTTCAGACTTGTGATTCTCCTTCCTTGGCCTCCTGAGTAGCTGAGATTACAGGCGTGCACCCCCATGCCCAACCTCACAGAGGTGGTTTCTGCAGTTGTCTAGAAATGAGGAGAAGGATATTCTTACTGTGGTCAAATGCTGGAATAAATGTATTGGCTGCTTTGATAGTTATATTAGCATGTTCAGATCACATCTTAGTTGAAATGTGGAAAACTCCAAGCTAATCAGCTAACCAGCTAACTTCAAAAGGAAAAGGAAGTGAGTTTGGGTCTTACTTTTTTTGAGACAGTTCTGCTAGCGTTGGGTGCACATTGTTGATTTATAAGAAAGACTCATCAAATGGCAGTGATTTTGTCACATTAATGGTGGGAGCTGGGGCCCACTCTCACAGATCATCTACTTTGAGCTATTTATCGTGATTCCCTCTGCCCTCATTGCCATCCTGGAAAGAAGATGGATTTCTCAGAAGCCACCACACTCTCAGTCCTTAGAGTCTGTCTATCTGTGTGTCTCTGCTATGACCCTTGCAGAAAGACCACTCACTTGTCCTGTATTTTAGCCTTTTTTTTTTTTTTTGTATAGAGTAGAATGCATACTAATATTGGACAGAAAATGAAAGACGTAGATTTATTTACTTATTTATTTTACAAAAATTGCCAACTCAAGGAAAACATACACAGGTGAAGATTCATGCTAGATCCAATTTGTACTCTGTTTAAAGGAGTAAATTCTACATTGATTTAAAGAAGTGGATTAAAATCTCATTACAAAAATCTCAAAGATCATTGTCAAATTAATTGTATTTCTTGGGTCCTAGTAAATAATAATAGTTAGTTATCCCAGATATACGGAAAGCTTAATACAGGTGATATTTTTATATTTTAATATGCAATCATTTTAAGAAAAACTACGAAGGGATTTTTATGTTGATTGGTATAATTAGTTCAACAAAATTTTGATTCTTCTAAGGATTTGAAATTTAGAAAATTCAGGGAAATACATAATTCTCTGTGATTCTCACATAATTCCAAACTAGCCTTCAAACATTTGTATGGTCATAAAATCAAAGTCCCAGGAGAATGAAATATATTGCACTAACTGATGTATCATGTCAAGATTATCAAGAGCCATGAATGTCTTGAATCCAGCTTATATGTGTTTTTTTTTTTAGCCATTATTTTCTCTTATTTAACTCTTTTTAAAAAATTTGAAGGTTTTGATTCACACACAATAATCACACATTGTTAAGGGGTACAAAGCGATGTTTTGATACATGTCTACGTGTACAGGGATCAAATTATGGTAATGGGCATATCTGTCACTTGAAACAGTTATCCCTTCTTTGTGGAAATATATATTATTATTG
The DNA here is from genome assembly GCF_902686445.1 of Sciurus carolinensis. Lineage (NCBI taxonomy): Eukaryota > Metazoa > Chordata > Mammalia > Rodentia > Sciuridae > Sciurus > Sciurus carolinensis. The sequence goes on from NC_062224.1 coordinate 65,590,936, forward strand.
ACCATAGTCCCCCTACCATGCCATGGCAAACCAGAGCTATTCCTCCTAACCATAACGCTGTTCCAAGTGACCAACCTCTCTGCATCCCCCTCTTCCCATGCCTTCCTGGACTTTTAGTTGCCACTCTTCTACTCTCAACTTTTACAAGATCACCTTTCTGAGATCACACTGATGAGTGAGATCATGCGGCATTTGTCTTCCTGTGCCTGGATTATTTCACTTTACATTATGTCCTCCCAAATCCTCCACCTGGTCACAAAAGACAGAATTTTATCACTTTTATGGTTGAATACTATTCCATTGTGTATATATACCACATTTTCTCTGTTGATGGATGGACACTTAGGATTACTCCATACCTTTGCTATTGCACAGAGCGCGGCAGTAAAAACAGGAATGCAGAAGTCTCTTTGACATACTGATTTCATTTCCTTGGGCTATATACTCAGGGGTGGGATTGCGGGATCACATGGTAGTTCCGCTTCAGATTTTTAAAGGAACTGCTGGACTGTTTTCCATCACAGCTGCACTAATTTCCATCCACATGGATAGTGTATAAGGGTTCTCTTTTCTTTCACATGCTCACCTTGTTATCATTTTTTTCAGTAATAACCATTCTAACTGGGGTGAGATGAAATCTCATTGCAGTTTTGATTCACTTTTCCTTGATAACCAGTGATGTTGAGCATTTAAAAAAATATAACTCTTAGGCATTGTATGTTTGTTTTGAGAAATGTCTATTTAGGGCTTTTGCTCATTCTAATTGGGTTAATTTTAATTTTGCTCATTTTAATTGGGTTATTTGTTTTATTGTTACTGAGTTCTGTACATATTCTAGATACTGTTGATCAGACACATAGTCTGAAAATGGACTCTCTCATTCTGTAGTTTGTCTTTTTACTCTGTTGTTTCTTTTGCTATGCAGATGCTTTTTAGCTTCATCTAGTTTAGCTTTCCAAAAGTTCATATAGTCTATTTCTGTTTTTGTTGCCTGTGCTTTGAGGTCTTATTAATAAAAAGTTTTTCAAGATCCTGAAGCTTTCCATCTATATTTTTCTCTAGTAGTTTTAGTTTCAGGTCTTATACATAATTCTTTAATTAGTTTTCAGTTGATTCTTGTTCATGGTGAGAGATAAGGGTCCGATTTCATTCTTCTGCATGTGGATATCCAGTTTTTCCAGTACCATTTATTGAAGAGACCATCCTTTCCCTGACGTGTGTTCTTGGTACCTTTGTGGGAGTCAGTTTATATTTATTTAAGTTTCTTCCCATTACTTCTTCCTTCTATGCCCTTCTCAGCCCTCAACACTATTCTTTTTCCAATTCTGTCAACACTCCAAGGAAATGAAACTTAAAAAATGTAACCATACCTTACTTTTTAGTATGAACATTTTGATCTGCTTCTAAAGGTGTAGAGAAAAATATGCATTGCTACTAAATAAAAAGTAAAAGCATAAAATTGATCAAAGTTCTGAGTGTGAACTTTGTGTCATCTTCATTTTTTAGTTTTGGTCTTACTCTGAAGCATTGAGTTTATTTTGCTTTATTGAGACTCAGATAACTGTGGCATTGAAGTGACTTATAAATAATGGTATTGCTTGCAAGAGCTGGCTAGTACTAGAGTTCCAAATTGTATTCATAATCACCATAGAAACTTGAGTGCGGGAAAAAAGGAAAAAAGGAAGGGAGGAATGGAGGGAGGAAGGAAAGAAGGACAAAATCATTTTGTAACTGGTGTTGGAATATCTGGCATAGAAACTCAGTGTTGTCAAATCAGCAGCAACAGACACTGAGCACCTACTGTAGACCAGGCACTTTTTCCAGGTTTCTCACAAACTTACATGCTGTATGGGTCTAAGAAAGCCCCACAATCTTTCTAAAATTTTGCTGTAAATATTATTCAGCCATAAAGAAGAATAATATTATGACATTTGCAGATAAATGGATGGAATTAGAAAATATCATGCTAAGTGAAATAAGCCAATCCCAAAAACCCAAAGGTGGAATGTTTTCCCTGATAAGTTGATGATGTTATATAATGGGGCTTGGGGGGTGGGGAGTGAGAGAAGACTGGAGGAACTTTGGATTACGCAGAGGCAAATGAGAGGGAAGTGGGGATATGAAAAATGGTGGAATGAGACAGACATCATTACCCTATGTACATGTATGATTACACGAATGGTATGAATCTATATCATGCACAACCACAGAAATGAAAAGTTGTACCCCATTTGTGTACAATGAATCAAAATGCAGTCTGTAAAAATTAAAAAAAAAGAAAACATAAGTCAAATGAGATATTAAGTTACATAATGGAGTGAGAATTTGTTGCTTATTATGCACCAGGCACGGGTCTAACTGCTTTGTGTGCATGAATTCATAACCCTCCTACAAGATGGGCACTACTATGTTATAAACAGATAAACTAATACAGAGACTTAAAGAATTTCACTTAAGGAGGTTAAATATAGCTAGCGAAGAGCAGAGCATGCATTTAAACGAAATGACATGGCATGTGAAGATGATTTGTGTATATATGTTACATATCTTGTATTTATTATTTTTCAATGGAAAGATCTCAAGGTAAGAGTTCTGGAAAAGCAACTAATCTCTAGAGTCTTCAATTAGAAAAATATCAAGAATTTGCACAATGTTCAATGGTGCTGAAGGAACAGCTCTTGGGAACTGGGACTCACCCATAAGCTTCCTGTTTATGTCTTATTATTTGGGCAGCTTAGTGATAGTTCAATTCCTGAGTGGTTCCCTCTCCTTTCTCTTACTGTCAGGTTCGTGCCAATCACTCCACCTCAATACCAGCTTAAGGTCAAGGAGAGATTCTCGTCTTCAGGAAGCAAAGGGATGTGAACACTTTGCAATGAAATGCAAATGAAAATACAAATAAAAATGACAAAATACATTTTTATGGAGAGGATAAATACCAGGCACTAGACTAGACCTTACCCTCTTCCACCTCTGATTTGTCCTTTCTTGTGAGAAGTCAAGTGAGACTGTGTTAAAGTGAATGGGTGGGGGGCGGAGACAGGGACAATATTTTGTCTCTCATGCATAGAGGAAGCAGTGAAGGAAAACCCCACCTCGTCTTTAATTCTGATAAACAAGGAACAATTTGGTTATGAGGAAGAGATGAGATTTTAGGAGAGGGTGACCTTATCTCCCATTTTTGAGTTTATAATAGTCACTTAGAAAAGTTATAAAAGGGAATTCTGTGTTGAGTAAGCTGGTGAACCAAATGACCTCAGTGATTTGAACTATGTACACCCTGACCTTACCTTGAATTTGGTGTGGGAAAGGTCAGACTAGTGTCTGACCCCTGTTCCAGCCATCCCTCTCCTAATGACCCACTTTGTGCCATGGTATTATTGTTGTTTACCACCGAGGTTGGAAATTACTAAGAAATTTTAGTGCAGGTGATCAGAGTCAGACCACTTGGGTTTGAATCTCAGCTCACCACTTACACCTCCTAGGTTTCTCTGGGCAAGGCCCTCGACCTGTTTACTTCTCTGTAAAATGAAGATGATGATTTGATAATTTCTATGGTTTAGATAAGTGTTCCCTAAAGGCACATGAGTTAGAGGCTTGTTTCTCAGTGGGCATTTTTGGATGGTGGCAGAATCTTCAAGAGGTGGAGCTTCGTCAGAGGATTTTAGGTCATTGTGCCCTTGAAGAGGACTGTGGACCCTAGTTTCTTCCAATCTTTTTCATTCTTAGCTATGAGGTGAGTAGTTTTGTTCTACCACATGTTGCTACCACGGTGTACAGCTTCAAACAGGCCCAGAAGCAACATGGCTTCTGGTCTTGGGCTAAAGCCTCCAAATCTGTGAGCCAAAATAAACCTTTCATATTTATAAGTTTATTATCTCAGGTATTTTGTTACAGTATCAGAAGGATGAATAACATGATGATGATCCCTCTTTCACAGTTTTGTTGTGAGGATTAAATAGTTAACATTATGTAAGGTGCTTAGAATAGTGTCTGGCACAGAGGAAGTACTTAATAAAATAATTGTATCATTATTAACAAATTACTAAATAAGTAAATGATATTTATTATTAACTTTATTACTTGTCTATAATAGATATTAAAATCTCAAGGTTCTGTGTCTTTTCACTGTCCACTACAACCTGTTCTTCAGTTTTCTATCAAATTATCTTTCCCAACAAACACCTTTCATCATTCCCTTCTGCTGTACTCAGCCTGGATTGACCTCACATTAAAGTCAACAAACTCACAGTTCTTTGATTGCCAACCAAGACTCTCTATTGCCTGGCCTCAGCCCTGCTCTCTCAATGTTCACTCAGGAAAGAAGTGCAGGATGCTCCTCAGCCCAGTTTGAGAGAGAGTAGTGCCACCTACTGGGCGAGTTTTATGTGAGCAACATGGAGCCTGACATTCCAGATGTTCAGAACTTAACTTTCTTCTTTGACATCTAGGACGTCAATTGCATCTCATAATCACTTTTTAAAAAAATGTCAAAGAGACATAATTTTTATTAATAAATGGAAATTTAGAAATCATAGGCACACACATATTTATATTAGGCACAAGAGTTTTAAAAATTTAATTTTTATTTGACAAATGGTTATATATTTACTAATATACACAATGTGATGTTATTTTGTATATAGACATATATATACACACACACATATATATGTGAATGATTAAATCAAGCAATTCCCATGTGCATCGCCACATTTTTTATGATGAGAACACTAAAATTACTCTTTTAGTCAACGGATTATTGATAACTGTAGTCACCATGATGTGCAATGAATCACTAAATAGCATCATTTTGAAAGCTGCAGTGTAGACTTCAAGGCCCTATGCCAGACCCACTGTTTTAGTTAGCTTCTAGTCACTGTGACCAAAACACCAAACAAGAACAATTTAGACCACAAAATTTATTTGAGACTCACAGTTTCAGAGGTTTCAATCCATACACGGCTGATTCCATTGATATGGGCCCAAAGTGAGGCAGGACATCATGCATCATGGTGGAAAGGCCAAGTGGAAAGCTGCTCAACTCTGGTAGAGTTAGGAAGGAGAGAGAGAGAGAGAGAGAGAGAGAGAGAGAGAGAGAGAGAGAGAGAGAGAGAGAGGGAGAGGGAGAGGCAAAAGGTCTCAGGGAAGACGAAGCATGAACCTTCCAGGGCACATCCCCAATGGTCTACCTTCTCCAGCCATGTCCATCTGCCTGCAGTTACCACCCAATCAGTTCATTCAAATTAGGATGGGCTGATTTTACAGCTCTCACAATCCAATCATTTCACCTCTGAACATTCCTGCAGTAACACAGGAGTTTTGGGGGGGGACATCTCATATTCAACCCAAAACACCCACTTAGCAAAAAAATGAATGGATTGTTAGTGGTAAACCTATGCAGAAGCTCGGTCTCTTGAATCCCAGTCTTGGGTTCCTCAGGATATTCCTGGATATCCAAAGCCTCCCTCTGGAGCCTCCCACCTGGGCCTGTCCCTCTGCATGAGTACATTGCAGTACAGTTTTCCTTACTTTTCCTACCCTTTAACCCAATGGCTTTCTCTATGGAAATCTATAGTAATCTATAGAATTCAAAAGTAATCTGTTAAAATAAGTATGCAAGTTGTAAAAAAATCTCATTTTTAAATTATAAAGTTTGAAGTGAAATTTGTTACAAAATTTGAATTAATGCTCATTATGATGGAATCAATCAATACAGAGGTATATGAAAATAAAAAGCAACATTCCTCTCTTTATGCTCCCTCATGCCCTATCAAAATCTTCCATTCCCACAGCTACTACTGACAGCTGGAATGAAACATTTAAGATGTCTTGTCTACACTGAACACACACACACACACACACACACACACACACACACACACACACATTTTAAACCTTCTTCCCTTTCTCCCTTTCTCCCTGGCTCCCTCCCTTTTTTCTTCTCTTTCTTTCCCTTCCTTTCTTCTTTTCTCTTTCTTTCCCTCCCTCCATCTGCCCTTTCCTTCCTTCCTTCCTGCCTGCCTTCTCTCTCTCTTTCTGGGTCTCACTAGTTGCCCAGGATGGCTTCAAACTCTTAGACTTGCTCAACTGATTCTCCTGCCTCAGCTTCCCAAGTAGCTGGGATTACTTGGGCATCCATCATTTGTATAAAATTAACTGCACATCATTAAAGTGCACAATCTGATAAGTGGTACATTTGTTCACTCCTGTGAAACCTTCACCACAGGAACACATCTGTCACCCAATAAATCTGAAAGTAGGAAGACCAACGTGGGAAGTTCGACTCTACAGGTATGAACCATCCAACTCATCTTCATCTTTTTAAGGACAGCACATGGAGAATATTCCCAAACCTCAATTCCATTTGGAACATGGGTTGAATGAAGTACCTGAATATTTTCTATGTGTATTATTCATTTCATGAGGTTTAACATGGAAAAAAATTCCCTTTCGACATGGTCCCTGGAAGACAACTTGGGACTTAGATGCTTTGGCTGCACCTCAAGCACATCTCAGACATCAGCTGGTGTTTGTATGGCAGAGGGGGATGTTGAGGGTGGGTTTGGTTCTAAGATCCCATTTCAAGGCAGAATTGATAAAGGATCACAGAAGAGTTGCAGAAGTGTCATGAATAATGTTTCATTTTGAAAGACTTTGAAATCATGATTTTAGAAAGCAAAGAGAACTTAGAGGATAATGGTACAGCAGCAAAAAACTGAATAGAAGCTGTGTGCTGTTAAAGAACCCTCCTGATTATCTTATTTGACTTCCAAAATAGCCCTGTGAAATAGATAATGCAGGTATTATCATTTTCACTTAAAATGCAAGGAGAGGGAGGCAAGGGGAGGTGAAATTAGGTGCTTTATCTTTTAAAAATCAGGTCTTGTGACTCCTAGTCCTGTGCACTGCCCTTGTGCTATGGGCGCCCACTCATTTTCCCGGTAGGAAAGCTGAGCCCCCTTGAGGCTGAGTGACATACATACCTCTCATCTCATGCCAAGTAGGTGATAGTGTCAGAACAAGACTGCTGGCTGATAATCCAGCACTCATCCTGTGATCACCTCCTCACTTGGCTCCAGCTCCCGCAATGCCGACACCATCAAGGAAAAATGGAGGCAGAAACTCTCCTTGGAGCAACTGCTCGGATGTGGGCCTGTGAGGCAGGCCGTCCTCCTGGGTGATTCTGAGACCTCCACTGGTGGGATCGGGGCCTGATCCTGAGACAAAGGGAAGAAGTGGCAAGAGGAAGGGGTGCACTTTGAAACCTTAGGCTGACTCCCCAGATCTTACCAGGTTTGGCTCTGACCCGAGTCTTAGCCCTACTGGCCGCCAGGCTGAGGGGGCCCTTCCAGCTGTTCCACACCTACCCTCTGACCTCGGGGCAGGCCCCCTGTGCTTTCTGCAGGAACTGGGGAAGGTCATTCTGGGGATGTGGGTTTTCACAACATACCCTCTGCCAGGACTCAGGCCTGTCAGCCCTGATGCTAAACATGCTGGTAGAGTAAGAATGTTTTATTTCCTGGTCTCGATTCCTACTTTTGGGAGTATTAATGAAGATTTGATCATTCTCGAAGGGCTGAACCTGGCACAAGAATTTCCTGGAAAAATAAAAATGTCACCTGGGCTTGCTTTGCACTTAGGTAACTCTTGTTGGAGCAACTTTGTTTGAAAGAAACCAGGAGACCCTTTAAGTCTAAATATTTCAAGCCATTTAATGATTAGACTTTCACAAACTAGAGTGGTTCTTTTGCAATTGATTAAATTTTCGAGGACTACAATTCTTAGATCAAGCATCACTTCATAAAACCAATTTAAAAGTGAATGTGCACCTAGATTCCAGATTTAGTATTATTTTTACCATATTCTGCCATGGCCAGGAAATATTGAAATTCTTTTATTGTTGGGTGGACAGCTGAAAATTTCAGATTACACTTTGCATTGTACAATTTTCTCTGCATTTTTTTAATCTAAGAAGAAAACCTTTTTTTTAAGGGGGGCTGAGTACACAATAATAGTTCCAAATCTCAGAATCTGAATTGTGGATGATTGCATAAGTTTGTATCTCACTCTACCGGTGGACTTCAGGATGGGATTTGGAAGCACAGTGAGCACACACAGCAGAGGAAGACACAATCATAAGGTTAGGATGTAAATCATAAATTAGAAAAGACATACGTCGGACTAAAGGAGGATTGGGAAAGTGGGAAAAGATTATTAGAAGGTAAATTTCTTTCTTTTCATTTGTGGCATTAGCTCATATACACCAAAGGGACCTTAGCTGTCAGGCACCTAGCAAAATTGCTAGGGCTAATTGATTTAGGAAGTGATGAGTTTTCCAGATGGAAGATCTTGACCTGGTTGGAGGCAATAGCTCAGGGCAGCCAGTCAGGTGCCAAATGAAAAGAATCACATTTTACAGAGGCACATTTGACATCCAAGAACATCCTAGAAACACTGGAAAGTGGTAGAAATCTTCATGGAACTTTCTAGTAACCATGCAAAAGAATGATGACATTGCTTGGTAGAGCAGAACATCCTAAAATTCCTCATCAGAGGCTCCTCTACAACAAATTTTATTCTCAAGTCAATTTCTAGAAATGACTAAACAACTGATGGTCGAAACCAGGACACTTTTGAGAGCGACAAGAATGCTGTTAACAATGACATTGTGACACCGGCATAGAGTGGACTGTCCTCAGAGAACAAGCACAAGGGGTGTCTTTGCTCCTTCCCGCTCCCTTCCTCTATTTCTCCCAAACCTGACATGATCTGGGTAAGCTGCCTTTACTTTCCTTCCATATTAACTAGACTGTGAGATTTATTCTGTTTTCCAAGAGGAGCCAGAATGTAAATTGTTGCTTTGCCCATCAGTGGGATCAGCACTACGGAAAGCCATCACCAGCTCAGATCCCATCTCTCATCAGCATCCTTCTCTCTCATTTTTTTTTTTTTTAAGAAAACCTCTCCAATACTGTTGTTCTCCAATAGAGGAACTAGTATTGAAACACCTTGAGCCATAAAAAAAAGTTGTTTTGTATTATAACCCAAAGCCTAAAAGAGATGGTCAAAATGATGAAGTTGGTATGCGAAACCTGAAGTTTTGAGGAATATTGTGCAGTTCCCTGTTAGACTTTAATTAAAAAAAATATAGTTTTTATTATGTAAAGTTTTAAATGTACGAAAATAGAATGTATTGATCATTCAAGTCTGGGTTGAAGGTACTTCTGACTCACCACAGTCTACTTCAGCTTAGTAAACCAGAAGAACCCATGGCATTCTTGTGTCATAAGCCCCTGCTTAAAAACAAAGTACCAAAAGAACTTGAACTCCATCATTGATAGTAGGATAGTAGTGAAATTATTTGTATAGAGAAATAATGCTTAGAAAGAATTTATTTGGATGGGAATAAGGTAGTATCATAAGGTTTAAGGGCTGAGATATATTTTTTTCTTTTTTGGTACTGGAGCTTAAACTCGGGCACTCAACCACTGAGCCACATCCCCAGCCCTATTTTGTATTTTATTTAGAGACAGGGTCTCACTGAGTTGCTCAGCACCTCTCTTTTGCTGAGGCTGGCTTTGAACTCCAGATCCTCTTGCCTCAGCCTCCTGAGCCGCTGGGATTACAGTGTGCACCACTTGCCCCGCCCTGAGATGGTTTTTATAAATCATAATAGTTATATAGTTTCAGTATCGTTATGTAGTTTCAATGGGACTCATTATTATCTGTTGCAGTGCCACTGTTTCCACTCAGATCTCAACCTGGGAAATGCTCACTCCTTATTACTATGGTGGACTCATTGGGAAGAACACAGCTTGAAGTTAGACAGCCTCAAGACTATGAGATTCCAGACCCATATTTTGCTCTGTTTTAGCTTATGGTCTTGGATAAATCATCTCAACCCTCTGAATTTTTCTTTCATTTTAAAATAAGATCATAATAGTTCTCAGAATTCTGACAATATTCCAGAAACATTCTGCTCTCTTTAGATACATGACTGAGGTTGTTTGGTGCTATTTTTACACCCCCCACCTCTGCCTATTTTTATACTTGAGTAAGTGAGGAGATAGTGATAACTGTGGAAATATACCTCATCAGCAATGAAGAAAGGGATAAAAAACAGGAGTTTAACTTTGTCCTGCAAGCCTTTTGCTTCAGGGGAATTAGCAGATTATTCTCTGTTGGCTCCTGTAGCACAGTTGGAAATAAGTAAATCCGGATTGAGGGAGGAGGGGGTGATGTTGGTGAAGTTCCTCCCTTCAGTTGGCAGAAATTAGGAACATATTGAAACATATAGCAGTAATTCTCCTGGCATGCTTCTCACAGAGAAGCGGTGGGATCCTGTTGGGAATAGTTACGCCTTTGGAAAGGGAGAATTTCCTCAATTAGAGGACATAAAGCAGTAATGAGAGTAAGCATTTGGTAAATTCAGGAAATCAGCTTCAGTTTGGGAATCCCAAAAGGGAGCTTGTTTTGCGGGGTAGGGAGAGATTTTCCAGGGCTGACCTTTAAGAAAAGGAAACTTCTGATTTTAAGTTTAAAAAGCTCCAAAGGACTAATTCAAAGTGGAGAAGGGAAAATCATTTCCATGGGGATTCCCACTAAGACATGTGCATACTATAAACCTATTGCCTGTTGGCTGATGGTGTTTGAATTTTTGGACCTGCGCACTTAGTTCTTTCCATTTCTACCACTGAGTAAAATTATTTCCTAAATCAATTCCTATGGAATGTGGTGAAATAAATGTAAGCGAAGTTGAATTTCCTGGATTAAATCTTCATTATAAAGGGGGAATATTGTAGTTATCAGGTAATGAAAACATTTTTTTTAACCCTATATAACAAATAGCACAGAAAGGATTTGCTGTGCTCTAAAGTCAGTAACAAGTTTACCTTTCTGGTTGTATTTTGATGTGTTCAACAAGCCTATGTATAGCACTTGGTCAGAATCACGTCAACCTAAGAAGCATTCCTGGGGTAACCCGTTGGCCTGCTTCTTCATTTATGGTGAAATTATCACATTCAGCTTTGCAGATTGTAGAATTTGTAGAGCTAAACAAAGTGGGACAAAGATAGGGATTTGACTTGATGTATTCAGAGGACAACATGCTGCAGCATGTATGGTCTAAAATTCAGCACTCCTCTCAGGGCCTTTACCAATTCCTGCTCCTTTCTGAGCAGATGCAAATTTCCTGGTCTCTCTTCCTGGCCTTGCAGTGAGTCTTGTAAGTTGAAGCTCTTTATAAAGTTGTCAACTCCAGCTCTGGCACCTCTTTTTCTTGTCTCCTTTGGCTCCTTGACTTGAATTTGACCATTTGGGATGACTGAATGACTGGTAGTTCTGAGCACTGAGACATGGTATATGGTGCAGTTCCTGCCACCAGCCAGAAGCACCCTTTTGTTATCTCTTCTTTTTCACCTGTTGCATGAGAATTCCCCTTCGTCTTTCAGGAAAAAGTGTACAGTTCCTACAAGTTGAGTCCCCTCGCCCACTTGGCTTTCCTCTTATGCTCCCATGTGACCTTGGATAAAATATAATCATTACCTTTACTCCTGTATAGAGAAATATTTATTGTCACTCTTTTCACCCTCCATCTGCTAAAATTAGATTATGAGCTCTTTGAGGGCGGGGGGAAGGAACCATATCTTATTCTTATTTATAATCCCAGAATGTTGTATATAAAAGGTACTTGACAATTTTCAATGGACCATTGAAACCATGTCACATCTTGCCCTCATGTGACTCAGTGGTTCAGGAAGGAGACAGGAAGTAAGGCAGAGATGACAAAATACAGTCATGTGCATAGGGGCCTATTGGAATCCAGAGAATGGGCCTCTATTCAGTGGAGTTACATCCAACTTGACATGAGGGCTTATAGCCAGCTCTTAGGTGGGGGTTTCATTTTGCAGCCATTAACTTATTTTGCTTTTTTTTTTTTTTTTCTTTCTTCTCTCTTGGTGCACTTTCTTTTCTCTAATTTTCTGTAAGACTTTGGGACAAAAAGTTTCATTTGCTGAGCCTTAGTTCCTTCATTTTTAAAAGGAGTGTGGGTTTGTATTTGATAAATGAAATGCCTTCTGGACTAAAGTTTTGACATTCTGTGACTCTCCAAAAGCTGCACAAAGGAGCTATCCATAGACCCAGGAGCAGTGAGAGAATATTTAATAGAACTCTTGTGTTCATTTTGGCTGATGCACAGAGCTGATAATGACATCTTGGGTGGCAAGGCACTACATAGTTCATGCTAAAGGACTCTGAAACTGATTTTGGCACCTAGTGTTTATCACTCACCTTCAGGTTCTAAAAGATTGAAGACTGTTTGAAGAGATAGTGGAGAGAAAGGGTTCCTTTGGCAAGGGCTGCAGTGTGGCCCAACTCCACCCCATGGGAACAGGTGGGGTATAAACCTGCACGTTAAGCCAAGTGAAGCAACATCAGAGGGTTGTGCAAACTTTCCCAAGAGTTTGGGAAACAGGGTCTGTCTGGTGTTTGATACCCTCTTATTTTAAAATGTAGTATGTTAATAGAAAATTTGAGGAGTAGTAAGACCAACAGATTAGGAGATGATTGCCATTGAAAACATAGCTTTTACTCAGGTTTTGCAGGAGGAGGGGGCATGCCATGCCACAAGGAGCAGGTGCAGGAGGGGCCTGTGGGCCAGAACCTTTATTATGGTTTTCAAGGAGGAACAGGAAAGGCAGGGTAAGCGGATTTAGGATTAGCCAGTTTGAATCATTTCATGGGCTCTGGGGGCATAGGAATCATCCCTCATTGCTTGGTACCTGGCCTTAGGGTGATTAGGAAAGGTGGGAAGACATCTGGAATGTGAGAAGGCTGTAAAGGAAGTGATTGGACTGATTGATTAATTTGCATTTGAAAAGTGCCCTTGGTGAGTTGTTTAGCTGGGCTACCATTGGTCAACTCTGGGTCAGTCCCTCTAAGGTCAGCAAGTCCCCAGATGCTAAAGCATCAAAATACAGAAAATAGAAGACTTGGCTTACACACTTCCTGAGGAGGTCTGAGGTTTGGAGGCAGAAGTTGAATGACATATACTTGCTTGGTGGGAATACTTCCTATTTATACCAACAATGGACGGTGAGCTGGTTTTCTAGGGACCTACTGGGGAGCCTACAAAAGGGACTTTTGAACCCTTCAGAGGGGTTGAGTGCTAGAAAGACCATGCCTGTGGAGATGTCATGAGAGGATAGAAGAAGAGTCATGGCCTCCTTTATGGAGATGAGGTGGTCTCCAAAGAACCCAGGAAAGAGATTTTGTGTTGGGATGCCAAACATATAACTGTTCCTGTAGGACTTTCCTACTCCTTTCTCTCATGACTTCCTCCGGGACCTGACATAAGAGAGGAAAGAAACTGCACCCAGTAGCAGATTGGGAAGGAGGTGAAACAACAAAAGGAAGCATCTTCTCCTCCTCCAGCCCCAGCATGCTCAGGAATTGGGCCTGAGCTGGGGCCTGGGGAGGAGGCAGAGAAGTTCCATTGCATAGGAGTCTGGATGTAATATTAGTCTGGACTAGTGTTAGGTGATTCTTAGACTTGATTACACTTTGTTTTTATCTGGGAGTGCTTAGGGAAGCTGTGGGACCTCTCCAAGTTCTCATGGGAAGCAGAGAAAGGACTTGGTCACAGGTGGGTTAGAAGAGCCGGAGTGGTGAAAAGGATAAGGTGTTTTGCTGTGTGCAGTTGTAATCCACACATCGATCCACCTGCTGCATGAGCATCAAGACTTATGAAGGTCAATTTGACAAAGTTCACTGATAGCCCCCTGTGCACATCCTAGGTACAGGGGAATTAAAATTAAGTGGACAACGTTTCTAGCATTAAAGTGTTGTCAGTCGAGTGGGAGGGAGAGAATAGGTCAGTCCATGCAGCAGCCTCCCTCCTATGGGTTTCTGCTACTACTGGTTCCTCCCCACTTCAGGCCCTGGTCCTGCCATGAGAGTTACGAGCCCACACATGCCGACTTCCTGAGGGAAGACCCTGAGCTCCATCAGCAGTCTGCAGCGTGCTCACCGGGTTTTGTGTACCAGTGTGCAGTGGTGAAAGCAGAGCAGGAGACTTAGAGACCTCTGTGTGAAGCATTTTGATCTCAGATCAATTGTTCAACCATTTAAGCCCCAGCTTCCTAATCTCTAAATGGAAACAGTAAAATCTACACCTTGGACTTATTGTGAGAATTCAATGAGACATTTGTTAAGGTTTAAAAGAGTGCCTTATAAATAGGAGCTGCTGTTATTATCACCCACATCAATCAGCCCCTTCCTACTTCTCTGGCCTTGTCCCTCACACTTTTAAACAACTACGGTCTGAAGACTATCTTTATGATTAGATGCTTTTATGAGAAATGTAGAAAAAAACTTTTTAAAAATATACTAAGGGGCAGTGCATGACATCATTCTTAATAAAAGAGGTAAGGAGTCCAATGGAGGGGTTGATGACTTTGTAGTAACTTTTGTGTGTGTGAATATGCCAGTGAATCGGGTGTGTCAAAGACATTTATATTTTGCAGAAGGGAGTGATTTAATTTTTCCTTTGTGTGTGATGTCCATGAAGCTAATTATAGCTGGGATTTATAACAGCTGATCCATTTAGTGAAATGGAAAGACATTTTCAAAAATTAAAGAGTGAAAATGTGATCTGGCATTCTTTCATCAGATGATCTTCAAATGCTCCTGCCAATATGACAAGAGGGAACTGGTCTCCCCAGAGGTAGTTCTGAGGACTTCGATGATGCTCTTTTGTTTCCTAGTGTGATCACTGAAAATCTTGCCTAACAACAGATTGTTTGGCTCTTTAAGGACAAGGATTATCTCCTCCACATTTATTTTTATTTTTATATTTTAGTGTTCTGTGATAATTAGATCACTTAACAATTACTCATTTCCTTTGTCTTTTAAGAGACTCTTTAAAAAATTTATTTTTCAGCTGTAGATGGACACAATACCTTCATTTATTTTTATGCAGAGCTGAGGATCAAACCCAGAGCCTCACATGGGCTAGGCAAGTGCTCTACCACTGAGTTACACCCCCAACCCCCTGTAAGTGACTCTTGAATCATCAAAACTAGTTTAAAATAAACTAGTGGCACTTTTAGGGTTAATCCTTTCCCACATAATTTTTGAACAGAACTGACTGAAAATTGGCTATCTTTGTGTTTATTCACCAGAACAGTTCATTCTCAAGTCCTGCCATGTAACAGGGAGTTCCCAGCCTTCTTTTTATTGTTATGGCCCATATGAGATCCGACGAGTAGATGGGATCCATCCTCAGACACGTCTCAGCATTTGGATTCACACAGATTCTGAAATACAGAATTAATACTTCATTTTAAATTCTGATGTGGAAATATGTGCCCACAGAGAATTCTACTGGGTTTGTTTATAGAAAATAAATATTAATTTTGTTTAACAGAATGCATTTGCATTTATTTTTCTAAATCACCCACAGCTTGCTTAACAAAAGGCAAGTAGAGGCAAATACTTCTCAGTTAGTGACTTTTCTGTTTCTCTCAGGAATATTTTAAAAAACCCTTGTGTGTGTGTATGTGTATGTGTGTGTGTGTATGCATGTACACATATGTACTATATAGATATATGTGTGTGTGTGTGTATATATATATATATATATATATATATATAAATTTTATTTTTGTTATCAGTTTACATCGTCAGTTGAAATGGGAGAGCTCTTATTTAAACTTTCTTCCTGGCTGGTTTTCATTGCATTTTCCAAGTAGGGGACTGACTTGATGGGACAATTTGTCAAACACATATAAGATGCAGTGTAAGGCCAAAGCTTGACTAATTTGACTGGTAAAGTAGAAAGAGCCACTTTTAGATTCAGAACATTTATTACTCACATAGACAGCAAAAGGAAAAATAGCTGAGGGTTCTTCAGCCCACACAACCAGAAAGAATAACACAGTAACAAAAAGGACTAGACACTGGCTATACAAGTTTGGGCTTCCTCATAGTCAAGGAGTCAATTCTCAATTGCAGTTCAGTGGACTTAGATTCTGCATCTCTCCTCTTGAGGGAACCAGGTCAAAAGGCCTCACCCCTTAGCAGAACCTGGGAAGCAATGAGAAACTGCCTTCTGATTGTCCCTCAGGGGAGATGGTGAGGTGAGTGGACAATGACCTCACAGAGGCTCCCAGGCTCTCAAGTTCTGGGAAGACCAGGAGACATTTTTCAAGGACTCAGATGACCCATGGTTCAAGAATTTGCCTGAATGGCCTACGTGGATTCATGTAAGGCCACCAGGGTGCCATGGTGGGGCCAGTCGCGTAAGCTATCTCTTTGAAGCCGTTGTTTCTTATGGTGGTCAAGTGAGACAGATGGTACCAGGAACACTTTCAATCCATTTTGAAGACTCTGACTTGTTTTGCTTACCCAAACTTCTCATGGATGCTTGGAATCCATAGTGAAGTTTTCTCGTGCACAGGTTTCAGGTGCTGGCTAGGAGAGTTTAGGTCTTGTTAACTCGACCACAAGAGCAAGCCCGATTTAATGAAGAATATAGAGCATTTTTTAAGTGCTTTGCTATAGACTTTTGTTGTATGGGCATTAGTTGATGAACACAGTCCAGTACTTAAGAGTTGAGGCTCTGTATATAGTTGGACATTTCTGCCATTTACCAGCATCGTGAACTTGAACAAGTTATTTAACATCTGCAGTTTTTCATTCCCTTATCTATAGAATAGAGACAACAGCTTGAGAAACTTATGAAGCAGCACAGGTAACATGCTTAGAATGATGTCCGATATATGGTAATACCCAGTAAAAGCAACCTTATGTATTATTGAGAACATAACGTGGTGCTGAGCTCTCTCCTGAGCACTTGCAATACAAGATAAGGACAAGGAAAATACCCTTGTTAATGTACCATGCAGCTGAATTAACTGAACATAAAGATGTAGTCACACAGTGGCTGGCAATGAACATCCATGATGGTCTTTGCCAAAGAGACATCAATGGTCATGCAATTCATCCTTTGGTTGGACTCTTCTAAATTACAGCTCTGAGTTGGCCCAGTAATTTGTGGCTAAAAGTGGAGATCAGTGGGTCACTTGGTAAAGGCTACTACCAAAGAGTTCTGTCCACAAAGTCTCTTTGTGTAAGAGTCTTGGCCAGGGACCATTCACACACCTTCATTTTCCTTTCACAGTCCAGCCTGTGTTATGCCCGTACAACTGGTTTGATCATTTTGACTGAAACAACTGGCCATTTCACGCCCTATGGGATGCTTGCTGAGGACATTAAACACAGGTGTGTGAGGAGAGAGGGTGAAAGCACAACCATTTTCCAATTAGCAGCCCCTTGGTTTTCTGAAACCCAATCATATGGAGTGAACCAGACGCCCCTGTCTGGAGCTTTGTATTCAACTCAGGATCCAACTCTCAGTGGAAAATTAAAAACAAAGTCATTATTATATATTAGATTTATTAAAAATGCAACTATTACCAAGAGCCTGTGGGCATGTGTGGAAAATGCTGTAATTAAATTAAATTAAATTAAATCCAGCCGTAAGAAGTAACATTTTCCACTAAGGAGGAGGAGGAAGACGAAAAAATAAGCCCATCAGAGAATTCCAAACCAGAAAAGTGCAAGAAGTGGCCAGGATTCTTTTCAGAGAAGGAAGATGTTATAACTGTTATTATTATTATTATTGCTGCCCTGAGATAATGGAAAAGTAATATATAAATTTGGAACAAGGTTGGAACTTTCCAGGCATTGGGAAATGATGTTTATTTGGAAGAAGGTGAATAACATTAAAACCAGAAATGAAATAGCTTCTATTATAGAGAGAAAGTTTATTTGCAGTGATTATCTAGAGTAATCATTCAAATAGTGATTAGTGGATCAGTGGGAAAGCAGAGCTCTTTCCATGTTGCCAAAGACAGTGGAGGGTAAGATTGTCACTGAAGCTTCAACCATCATGCTTTATCGCTGGAAGAATTAGGGTGAAGATGACAGGTGATGGGTAAGGTGGTAAGGCCGGAACTTTAGTCCTGTTTTTAAGAAAGGCCGTGTTTCTTGTTTTTATCTGCACGTTGTATGAGGATGGTGAGAAGATTGGGCAGAAAATTAGTGGGATGAACCCTGTGTATCTACATTTTAGTTTTCCTTTTTAAAAAGATGTGTCACTGTAAAGAGGTTGGATGGTCCCACAAAGTCCTCTAAGCATCTTGCTGTATCCCTTAGGATGCAGAAGGTTTTTCTAGTTTGGGTGGATTTTCAGGACCACGATCTATGTTGTCTGATTCCTTGGCTTCTTCTGCAAAATTTACATTGACTACAACTGCACAGCTTTTTCAGAAATTAGGACAGTTTTGGGGTATTTTTAACAAATGAAATGGTCTAGGGACCTTGAGGGTGAACTTATTATACAGTCAGTACTTTGGGGGTGGCAGTTCCCTGAAATCAATGGCCGGCAGAATCCCCTGGCAGCAGCCACTGAAGCAATCGTCCTTCCTTAGTGGTTGTGGGCTACCTGGGTACTAGAAACATTCCATTAGTTTTGTATTGGAACTTTTGTTTTGTCCTGTATCTGGGGAATTGGTTATCCTTCTGAGTCCCACCATGGATGTCTTTGTTCCCAGCTGGCCTGTTATGATTTGGTTTAACTTTTTGATAAATTTGAACATCAGATTTGATTGATTCATATTTAGCTAAATAATCTAGTTTATGTCTGTCAAAATGAATGAAATTTTCAACTTAAAGGTAACTCTATCAGGGTGAGGAAGTCTGACTGATCCAAATCTGGTTGTACGGTTAGATTTTAGTTTTTTTTTTTTTTTTTTTTTTAAATCCTTGCAAAATGGTGGAAGTGCTGAAATGTGAGGGGAATCAGATTCTTATAATCATTTTTGACCTGCTTGGGTTAGACCTACAAAACCACTTGAATAATGTCAATCAACCATTCAAACTGCCACACAGTACAGGAAAAGATCTGGTTTTACTTCTACAGGGAAAGTGTATCATTTTGTTAGTTGAGACTTTGGAAAATTTCAAACTATTCTCAGAAGTTTCTTTGTAGTATGTCCCCTATTCCCACAAAAAGGTAGGAAAGACAAGAAGATATCAGGAAAAATAAATTGCATTCCTTTAAAATAGTTTCTCCTTATGTTTCTATTGCCAATGATAGAAATGCTGGGAAAGAAACCAATGTGACTTTTGGTGCCATGTATAATTTGCTCTCTGATGTCCTCATGAAGTCAGGTTGTTGGAAACAAGTTGGAGTTCGAACACCAGTGTAACATGGAGAACGCTAATTCCATGTTGTTTCTGAGGATGTATGCATACAATTTGCAAAATGATACTGATGAGCTGTGTGGATTGTGGCCTCTCCATTGCACTGCTGTGAGTGTGGTTGAGTTGGATGAGATCCATAAGAACACGGCCTGAAAATGGCTGGGGACTGAGTGCTGGAAAGACCCCATAGCTCTCCAAATCAGCTTTCCAACTGCCTTCCCAGCTGGGTTGGAGGAAGGAGTTAGGGGCCAGGTGTAGTTTGAGGAAATTGGTGATAGCAGGATGAGATGATGAGTGAGGGAGAAGCTCAGATGACATTTCTTGAAGACACCAATTCCATGTGAAACCCCTAATGCAGTGATGGGAGAATGTATTGTTTCTAATCCATTAAATTTGCTATTATGTCTAGATATCCAATTTCAATAAAGTCTTTGAAGCAAAATGGTAGCAGAACATACAAATATCATCAACTAGTCTTCATCCTAATCATGATTGCAAGCAAAATGATTTTGACAAGGTGGAAAGCAGAGTTGATCTATGCAAGCATAAATGTTGTCTGGAACATTTATGTTTTCTTTGCATTAGGCCTTTATCAAAAAATGTGAAAATGACTTTCACCATAGTCTCTTGTTTTATTTATTATGTGAAGGAGAAATAACATATGATCAAGAGCATGGTCTTGAATCAACAGATTTATATTTGAATCTCAACTCTTACGATTTATTAGCTGTTTGATCCTGAGTATGTTTCTCAAACTGTTTCAGTCTTAGTTCCCTTATCTTCAAACTGAGAATAAATACAGTTCCTGTCTTTGGTACAGTTGTGGGCATGAAATGAAGTGGTGGACCAAGGAATCAATTTTCATTTTTTTATCATAATCCATAATAGGTAATGACATCTTTTCCATGTATACTTGGTGTACTTGGATGCGTATACACAACACATAAATTTTAAAAAAACTTGATGAAACAATACTAGGTGTGATATGCCCTGATATTTCTTGTTCTTTTCTATTTCACATTAAAAAATTCTGATTATGACTCCCTAAATTAATTTTACAACTCACAAATGGGTTGTGACCCATAGTTTGAAAAACATGGACCCAGCACTTAGCACAGTGTCTGGTAGGCTTGATCTGTGAGGAATAAACATTACTCTGGAGAGGGAATGAAGTCATGTAGTAGGTTTACTGAGTCATAATTCTTTCACCAGAGGAAGTTGTAATAAAACACTAAAAGTTTCTTAATGAGTGCAGAATAAAGTGTGCCAATATGATACGAGTACATTCTCCAACTCCTTTTTCTGATTAGGGCACTTGTTGGAAAAATAAAATAAAAATAAAGAAAAAGAAACTGGAGAAATTAAAAACAAAGCATTATTCTCTTTTCCTTAAAATAATTTAATTAAAATTTCCTAACCTAAAAGACTAATATCAGAATGACTAATTGACAATTTTGGACAATAAATATTTAAAGGAAGAAATGTCAAGGATGCTGTTTACACATAGCTAATGCCCATGTGATTCAAAACAGAAAAGGTGGAGCTTTCCAAGTCTCTCTCTCTGGATGATAGTAAAACATCATTTCTCTTCCTTTTCCTTCTTCAGAAACAAGTAGAAAATGAATTGAGGCTGAAGGTGATGATAAAGGTATATTTGGTGTATCAGTTTTATACTGCTGCTATAACAAATGACCACGAATGTAGATGCTGAAGACAACAGAAATTTATACCAGTTTCTGTGGGTCAGACATTTGGGTTCATCATGGCTTGATTGGTTCCTATGCTCTGAGAAGTCTCACCAGGCTGAATCAACAAGTTGGCAGGGTTGTTTTCCTTTCTGAAGTATCAGGGGTGAATCGATTTTTCCTAGCTCATTCAGGTTGATGGCCTGATTCTGTTCCTTGCTGTTGTAGGATTGAGGTCTCCATTTTCTTGCTGACTGTCATCCAGGGATTGGTCTTTGCCCCTAAAGTCTGCCTGCAAATCCCTCAAGCTTCCACATGGACTCTCTAGCCAGGGTGGCTGAGTACCCCTTACCTTCAAATCTACCCAACATTTCCTTCTTTCAACAGCTCTCATTCCAGCTTAAAAAAATTCTTCTGCTTTTATGGGCTTATGTATTAGTTGAACCCATCCAGATAACTAGAATAATCTCCCTATCTTAAGGGCCATAACCTTCAAAGTCTCTGTTATGGTTTAGATGTGGTGTCCCCCAAAAGCTCACGTGTGAGACAATGCAAGAAGGTTTGTAAGAGAAACGGTTGGGTTATAGCCTTGACCTAATTAGTGGATTAATCCCTGATGGGATTAACTGAGTGGTAACTGGAAGCAGGTGGGGTGTGACTGGAGAAAGTGGTTAATTGGGAGCATGGCTATGGGATAGAATGTTTTGAATCTGGAGAGTGGAGTCTCTCTCTCTCTCTGCTTGCTGATCCTCATGTGAGATGCTTCCCTCTGCCACTCTTCTGCTGTGATGTTCTGCCTCACCTTTTGCCCCAAGGAATGGAGCCAGCCTCTTATGGACTGAGACCTCTGAAACTATAAGCCTCCAAATAAATGTTTCCCCCTCTACAATTGTTCTGGTTGGGTCCTTTAGTCACAGCAGCGAAAAAGTTGACTAAAACAGTTTCGATTTCTCTGTTATGATTTGGATATGAAGTGTTAATGCAGGAATGTTTAGAGGTAAAATGACTGGATTGTGAGAGCTGTGACCTAGTCAGTCCATCCTAGTTTAAATGAACTAACTAGGTGATACCCATGGCAGGTGGGTGTGGCTAGAGGACGTGGGTCAGTGGGGACGTGTCTTGGAAGGGTTCATCTTCCCTGAGGCCTCTTCTCCTCTCTCATGCTTCACCATGAGTGGAGGAACACTCTTCCACCACACCCTTCCACCATGATGTTCTGCCTCACTTGCATGGAGAGTAATGGGTTTATCTGACCATGTACTATACTTTTGAAACTGTGAGCCTAAATAAACCCTTACTCTTCTAAGTTGTTCTTGATGGGTATTTTGGTCACAGTGACAAATAGCTGACCAACACACCATGTAATGTAACCTATTCACAGGATCCAGGGACTAGAGCATGGGCATCTTTGTGGGGGGCATTATTCCATTTACTACATGTGGTATGGTAGTTATTTTCTCTTGAGAGAAGAGCTGTTACTGCCATCAGATTTTTCAAGGCTTTTTGGTTTTTTTTTTTTTTTGCAGTACTGGGGATCAAACTCAGGGCTTTGTGCTTGCAAGGCAAGCACTCTACCAGTTGAGCTATCTCCCCAGCCCTTTCATGGCTTTTAAATACCTTTAGTTATTAAATGAATGTTAAAATTACAGAATTTTAAAGGTGGACAGAATTTTAAGATTCTTGATGTTCAGCCGCCTCATTTCACAGAGGAGGAAAGCAAATGGAATTAATTGTTTAGTTTCACAGGAAGTCAGTGGGGATGTCAGGAGTTCATCCCCTGCTTCATGATTTCTGGTCCTTGTTCATGGCTCAGGGACTCAGAAATGGGGGTGGATTATATTCCTGGGAAGGTGAATCCTTAAGAAGAAATAAATGAAAAATCCCAGCAATTGGCCAAGTCAGGATTTTTGTTTTACCTTCTACCATATCTCATTTCTAGGAGACATTTATAAGCTAGAAACCTGGCCGTTATTTGTTAAAAGATTATATTATATTATACCATCATAGAATAGTAGATATTTTTAAATTCCCCACATTTCTTATCCAGGTATTTTAGATGGAAAAAAAAGATCATATTTTGTTTTCCTTTTTCTTAATATAGGTTGAAAACCATAGTTTTTGAAGTTAATAGAGCCTGAGAGAATGAGGAGGGAAAGAAGATGAAAATAGAGCCTAACATTATCCATACTAGGGTGGTGTCTAAAGGAAATTCTATGTTGGGTCCATGTTGTCTCAAGCAGAGATAAACGCACAAGACCTATAGTGGCTCTCATTTGCCAACATGGAAGACAGTTGAAAGAATGATCTATTTATCTCTTATTGGTCTATCTAGCTATTATCTATCTACCTATCTATCATCCATCTCTTATCTTTCTATCATTCATGCATTATTCTTCCATTCCCACTTCATTCAGTTTACACTTATTGAGGTCCTGTTTGTGACTGGTATTATCACAGGGGCTGAGATACATTAAGGAACAGATAAGCCCCATAACTTCAAGGAGCTCACAATGCAGTCAGAGAGACAATATCAAAACAGATGCAACAGCATGTTACCCCACAAGGGAAGAGGCTGAAGGAAAGGGCTCAAAGAATCCTATAAGAAGAAGCAGAGGAGAGGTCCTTTCAGGGCTTCTGAAGACAGGCAGAATGTTACCACTGACATGGGATGGAGGAGCATGAAGGGGAAGGGTGGCTATTTACAAAAGAAGTCTGGAGAATGAAATGGGATGTGGAGTTTTTTGAGTCCCTGGCCTTGTGGGAGACAGTGTTCATGTTAGGAGGGGGTTGCCCATCCTCCCCAGGGGAAGCACAGAGGTGTCTTTTACTCCCTCAACACCAAGTGAAGGGATTCCACAGAGAGTTATTTGCAAAAGCAGGG
The DNA here is from genome assembly GCF_902686445.1 of Sciurus carolinensis. Taxonomy (NCBI): domain Eukaryota; kingdom Metazoa; phylum Chordata; class Mammalia; order Rodentia; family Sciuridae; genus Sciurus; species Sciurus carolinensis. The sequence goes on from NC_062224.1 coordinate 65,614,774, forward strand.
ATACCAGCATCTTATTCTCCAGGCATGAGACTTGTGGATCTGCCTCTGAGTGCCTGAGAAAGGGAGAAGAAGTGCAAGGAGACAGCAGGGTTCAGAGACCCGACAGCAACAGAGCCAGGGTCTGCAAAACCACCCGCTGGTCTGATGGGGTTGAGAGAGTCTCTAGTGGATGGAGTGTAACCTGCACAAGGTGACTGGTCTTGAGCCCTTTGGTTGACACTCCATTGAAGACAGCTGCACACAGGATGAGGGAATTCCATCAGCAAAGGGCTGTGAGGGATGGACCATGAGTGACAGCAGTTGAGAGGTTAGAGGGGCGCCCTGGTAGGATTTCCCATATCAACAAACATCTAGTGAAGAGACCCTTACAATGTTCTCCAAATCACCAAAGAATCAGCTTTGAGTACTTGCCTATTTTGGATGTATGCCTAACTTAGTGGCAAGTCAAGGTTGGCCAGAGAAAAAAGTGCAATGCTTCCATATAAGTACAGAAGTATTCATGGTCCACTGATACCTCCATATCTCTTCCCTCTTTCCATCCCCAAAGAATTTGGAACCTGAAGAGGAAGGTGGTGTGGTAATGGAATGGTGACCTCCTTCCTGCTCTGAGTCCCTGCTTCCTCTATGGGTCTGACTTACTGTAAGGGATGGGGAAAGTTTTGATCAGATATGTACCTGGAGTTATTAACAGGATGAGATTGAGTTTTTATATCTGAAAATATGTGGAAAGTTATGGAGTTGTTAAAGGATTTACTACTGAGCAGGGAAGGAAGATTTGACAAAGTGTGAATGAAAACAGTGATTAAAAAAACTGTTTGTTTCCCACTGATCTGAAATTCCAATTCTCCAATACACTCATTACAAAATAAATGCAAAACAGAGGGACTGGGCCTATAATGGTGGCAAATACAAATACTTTTCCTCTGTTACACAATGTCTTGTTTTTCTTAGACTCAATAAAATTGTCTTAATTTTTAGTTTGCTTGAATTTCTGTTTACATATTACCAATTCAATCCCAGATATCTTCCCCAATTGTCAAAATATCCTCACAGTGTGCTGGGAGACATAAGGGGTTCTATCAAATTCTTGCAGGAGAAGTCTCTTTTCAATCCCCTGTTCCAATTTGAACGGGTCACTCTCTTGGCCCATCAGACAGCTGTTGTCTTGTGACCTCCCAAAACCACTTTTCTGGGAGTTTTCTTCTGTGATGGATCCCCTATTTTTATGGATTATAGGTCTTATTTTTTCCTTAATTTACTGTCTTGTTTTGATGGAGCACTTTTTCCAGAAACTTCTGAAAAACACTGTAATGGGATGTTTGCTTTCAAGAACTTGCATATAAAAAATTGTTTTAATCTCCTTCTGGCAGCTTGTTTGCAAAATGACAGTACTATTTCCTTTCCCTATATTCATACCTTTAAGTAGTCTACAGTCACATTGATTCTGAACTTAGGCCATTGGGACTGTATCATACACGAAGAAAGTAGAAATTGAAAATGTTTGCACATTGGCAATACCTCCTTTTACTGCTCTTTGGAAGCCCTAAACTACCACAGGAAAAAGAAGGCTAGTTTGCCAGACGAAGAGGGACATGGAGCAGAGACAAGCTGTATTAACTGAGAGCCTCTCTCCCTTCCACTTTACATCAACCAGTCTGCTAGCATGTGTATGAGGTCATCCTACATCCAACCCCAGCTGAACTGACTGCAGAGATTTTGCCAAGCCAGCCAGGACCAGAGGAACCTCTCAGTACCCACAGAAGTATGATAAATTTATCATACCCACAAAAGTATGATAATATGTAAACATTTTTTAAGCCGTTAAATTTTAGGGGGATTTATTGCAAAGCAATAAACAATTATAGTTTAGCTGGGTAGAGAATTCTATACTGAAAATTATTTTTCTTTTAGAAGGTCTAAGGCATTGTTCCATCATTGCCTTAGCTTCCAATATTACTGATGGGATGTTAAGCCATAAGGCTCCTGGGTTTTTGCACATACTTTTTTTTCCCCTTCAAGAGCTTTAAGGGCCTCTTTTTATTGCTAGTGTTTTCAAATTTCACAATGATGGATCTTGGTTTGATTCCCTTTTTATATGTTGTGCAGGAAATGTGATGGAAATGGACACTTTCAATCTGAAAAATTTATTTCTTCTAGTTCTTGGATTTATTTATTTTCTTTTCTGGTAAATCATTTAGTTGATGATTTCTACCAACATGTTTTCTCTGTTCTCTCTACATTTATCTCTGATTGATTACTGAACCCTTCTTGTTTTTACCTCAAATTTTCTTACCTGTTCTTTCCCCCTTTCCATTGCTTTGACTTTTTACTCTATTTTATTTCATCAAACTTCTTTTCCCACACTTTTTATTGAGTTTCAAATTTCTGATATCATATTTTCAACTTTCAGGAGCTCTTTTTAAATTTTTTTCTCTCTGATCATTCTTTTTTTTTTTAAGAACACTTCTTATTTCAGGGATATAACACCTTTTGATTCTTTGAGAATATTAAAATTGTTTTTGGGATTTACTTCCTTATGTAGTTTCTATTTCCTTCAAATTATTCTTTTCTGTTGGCTCATCTTATCTAGATTATGGACCAGAATGAAGCGGTAGAATTCGTGGGTGACTTGAAACTGGGAGAGTCTTCAAATGCATCAGATCACAGAAGAAGATTCTAACAGATCACAGAAGAAGATTCTAAGCAGTTTTCACCAGTTAATGGGGAATGTATCTGACAATAAAGTGTATTTGAACATAAGGTTGTGTTAGCGTATTCAAGTTCAATATGGCAAAAGTGTGGCTTAGAAGTAGAATATATGCAAATGACTTAGAAATTTTAGTTGATAATTTATTTAATTGAGAAGAAGTGCTTTGTATTTCCTTTTATGTACCAGTGGACCTTAAACAAAGCTAATTCTTACGGTTTCATTAATAAAGATAAAATATTTAGAATGAGAGAGGTAATGGCCTTGTACTACTTTTTGAAGTCATTTTTCAGTATTACTAATAACAGCTATAATTTGTTGAGTACTTCAATGTGCTAAGAATTATTTTAAGTTCTTTGCACATATTAAGTAATTTAATTCCCAATTTATGATAAGAAAGAGACATGGAAGTATAAATTCCTGTCCAAGGCTGCAGAAATAGTAACTTTTCCAAGATCATGCAAATTCTAAACTAGGAGTGTTAGAATTTGAACCTGGAAGTATGGTTCCAGAATCTATGCCCTTGACTACTAAGCTGTCCTGTCTCTGTCAATACTGTATTCAGGTAAGAAAGAGATCTGAACAGAAGAGAATATTTGGAATAGTGAAAGACTAAAACCAAACAAGACAGTGACTGCCTGAAAGAACTGTGGATAGTAGGTTCACAACAATCTGATAAGTGCTCTCAGATATTTGAATAATCATCATGGAAGAGAGAAATTAGATTTATTCTCTCTGACCCCACAGATAAAACTGAGTAGCAGCTATAGTGAGGGAGATTTTTTTTTTTTCTCCTAGTGACCAGATTTTCAAAGACTGCTTAGATTGTCTTGAAAGGAATGAGTTCCCTAGCGTGGAAGGTACTCAAGAAGGAGCAGGTATGTTAGGGGAAAGAGTCAAACGTTGTACAGAACTCGGACAGGATAACCACTAAGGTTTAAAGTTTTGAGGTTCTAGGATTCCATTCATGAGGCAAACAGCCTGTTTTGGCAACATCCCTATATTTCCTAGACTTTGGAAGAAAAGTCCATCTGAAGAGGTCATTTTACACTGCTGTTTCCAAGTCCATCTGTGTCCAAACAAATGGAAACAGTTTAAAATATCACCCCCATCTCTGACAGCCTCTAAAGGGAAGCATCATAGAATCATAGCTTAGAAACATTTAGGGTTGAATGAACAGTTAGAAATTGAGGCTGGTATTCTTTTGCAGTTGAGGAGATTTGAGACCCCAAGTGGAACGCTGAAGGTCACACTGGCTAAGTCCTTCAGATTTTAAGTTCAATATTCTTTGCAGCATGCCACATTATCATCCATATTCCCCATGGAGATTTCTTCCTTGCGTCTCACTTAAATTCTTCACCGGGCATTTGAATCCCAGTTTCCTACTGTCTTTACTAAGTGTGATGAGTATTGGCATTAAAAAGCCTTTTGTTTCTATTAGCTACACATTAAGGTCTCTACTGGGAGGGGGTGATGTTCATTTCACATTTGCACTCATCTAAAGTTAGCAAGAATTCTGAAGAATGAAAAGCAAAGCTGGTATTTACTGCTTTTTGTAGTCATTTCTCAAATACTTGCTTTCAGACTAAGGTCAAGGTCTGGTTCCCACATGCCTGTAGGTTTCATGCAGATGTCCCCTCTCAAGGGACAGACTGTTGCCTGTTTCATAACTGGCTGAAGGCATTGTTCCTATCCTGCAAAACTGTAGCTAGGTGGACAAATCACGGGTCCAGAGCTTAAAATAGTAGCTTTGTCTGGAGCAACCCTTTCCCTACCACTTTGTACCTTAAGTTTTACAATCTGTATTGGCATTCTGTTGCCTTTGAGCTGGGCTTTGTAAACATGCACACACTACCCCTTGTATACAAATAGAATTTGATATGCTCATGCTTCCTGACCTTCCCTACTCCCACTTCTATTTGGATGGATCTTTTGCTATTTAAAATATGCACCATCAGTTAAAACTGTGAGTTATTCTTTGACAAATATTTTTAAAAGTACTTTTAGTCCAAGGGTTGTTCTGCTTTGTTTTTAAACAAGGAAGGGATCGGGTTGCAGCCCAACATTCATTATTAGATCAGCATCTGCAGAGATGCGGAGGCATCCCAGGCGGCTATAACTCTTCACTACCACGAGAGGGCAGGAGAGTCTAAAGAATGAACACAGGACCAGCCAAGAACACAAACTCCTCTTTGTTCACCTACAGGCCAAATCATCAAATGATTTGCAAAACCTGGCAGCTCTCAAGAACAATAGAGGGGCCTTGTGCATTAAGTAGCCAGCTTGCTAGTCAGGCCATCCATAGGAAGGCAGCGGACGTCTAGGTCCAAGATTTACAAACTGTGATCCTTGGCAATTTGGTTGGTCAGCCTCTCTGAATCTCAGTTTTCTACTCTGTAAAAATGGGCCCAGTGTTACCCAGGTTTATTGCTGGATTTGGATAAAATCACGTGGAAAAGCACCTGCCCCGGTTTTCTTCCAGCTTTGCCCAGTGACTGGTTCCAATGCCCAGTGCCACTCTCCCTTCAATGTGAGTCTTCTGAGAAGTCTTTCTGGTTCCTCATCCAGCTCCCATCTACTTCAGGCTTGACTCCATGAGGTCCTCTTCCCCTTGTGTTCTAATTTCCGTTCTGCTGGCTTGTTCCCCTCATTTGACTAGGGCTCCTTCAGGACAGACACTCTACACCTGGTGTTCAGGGAATGGAGGGAGTTTAAGCATCTCTTTCCCTTTTTTCTTCTCTCCTTCCCTTTATTTATTTATACAGGTTATTGAGCTAAGCACAAGGGCAGGCATTAGGCATGAGTTTACAGATTAAATAATATTTGGTTAAAATTAGTAGCGTAGGCTGGGCATAATGGGGCACATCTGTAATCTTAGGTATTTGGGAAGCTGAGACAGGGGGATGACTTGAACCCAGGAGTTCAAGGCCAGCCTGAGCATTACAGGGAGACCCTGTTTCAGAAAAGATGAACAAAGCTGGTTGCATGGTAGGGTCAGTATGCCAGGTTCACAATGAACAACTGCACGTGTGCAAAAATAAGCAAATGTTACATGTTGTGAAAGGAGAAGAAAAGATGCAACTTGCTTGACACAAACATCTCTGGGCCATAAGCATGTGTTTTTAAAGAAATATAGAAAATATATTTTTCACTTCACTAGGAAGGGGTGGGTAAAAGAGATTTCCAAGTTGCAATAAAATTCAGAAAAGCTAGAGAAAAGTGGAATCATGCTGATCCAGTTGTTCCCAGTGAAGGATGTTGCTGCTTGTGGTTGAGAGCTGGACCTTGGGGTCAGCCTGAACCAGTCTCCTCACTTACCCTGGTAGGAGGGTTGGCAGGTCAATTTTCTAATCCCCAACTCTTTATTTGAAAAATAAAGTACTGTCGTGAGTATGAAATAGGAAACTGTTGGTTGAAAGCGAGGGACAATGTGAGCCATGCAAGAAAGCTCAGGGAAACGGCAGCCCACCCTACAATCATGTGCATCCTTCTCTTGTTTGATTTCCTCTCACTCTCTAACTTCCCAGGGTGAGGATGGGACTTGATGATCTCCCGAATGGGACCAGCCAGAGTGAGACCTTCTGGGCTGACCGTGACAGATGATTGGAAGGCGTGTGGTGGCAGCCACTGGTTACTCTGGGTTAGGTTGAAGAAGCAGGGAAGACATTATTTACTCTTTTATTGGATTTTCCAACATATGGTCAAGTTGGGTGTGTTGCTCTCTCATCTCCAGTAAAGAGCTGGCGCTCCCGCGGCCAGCAGCCCTTTGCGTAGGAGGCTGAATGAATGCTTGGTTCTCTTGGGAGAGACTGACTTAGCTGTCAGGATGAGGGATCCAGCTAAGTATGGAAGGGTGGGGTCCCCAGGCGTGACCTGAAGGAGAGGGAGGGATCGAAGTGGGAGATGGGGATACTGGTAAAATGAACCTCTTAGTACTTACTAGAGAGCTTGAAGATTCAGTTTGTCACTGAAGGCACCAAGTGAAGTCCAAGTGACATCCCATAGGTCTGAAAGAAGAGTTTGTAACACTTTACATACAGAAAAAGGGTCAGAAGTATTTATTTTTTATTTCTAATTAACATATAATAATTGTATATATCTATGAGGGTCAATGTGATATTTCCATACTGAATCATTGCCTGACACCCAGTGATACAGTCTTAGGACAGCAAAAGAACTCATATATTCATGATATCATTTTGGCAGGAGGACATTAATTCAATAACTGATTTGAATTTCATTGCTTAATTTTATTTACATTTAAAATGTAAAGTTTGTTTTCATTTTCAGTTATATACCTTGATCAATAGCTGTACCTATTTAGGTAAGATCATAATAAAATAATTTAAGTCAATATCTTGAGATTATAAAAATTTTAAAAAGGAGTTTGTATGTTACTCACATTTTAGAAATAGTAGATTTTGAGATATTGGAGGGTGTCATTCTGTATCAAGGTTCAATAAAGAACCACATAAGTGGTATGGAATAAAGGACTTATCAGAGGGATTTGATCTTATATAATTCTGGCAGCTGACAAAGTAGTCTAAGGAAAGCTGCTGTGTCTTTGTTCTTGTGAACCCAAAGTTGCTGTATTTTTGCAGAGTTGCTAATGAAAAAGTCTACAGGATCAAGGACAAATGTGACTTGGGAGAAAAATCCAGAACCTACCACTGTCTCCTCCTACCACCTTCCAACTTGACATGCTGAAACTGAAGGAGGGGATCTGTTGGAAGTGGGAAAAACTGCAGGCTTGGCTCTGTCTCCACTGTCCAGAAGATGAGCGATACTGGCCCCTGGTACCTCCACCAACCTTCAGAACACAATGGCTGCTACTTCCCATATGCCTTGTGCATGAATCTCAGACTCATGCCTCTTGTGGTCAACCCTCATCTGTACCAGATGCAGGAGGGAGTTCTGGAAAGCTTTGTTTCAGACTAGCTAAGCTGATACAGTACAAAGCCATCTCAGTGCTTGAACTCCAGTTATTTTTGGGATGAGCATCAAAGCAGAATCTATCAGTGAATATTCAGTTGTTTATTATTCAGGGAATAAATGATTTAAGGAATATTTGAGCTTTAATTAGTTTCTAACATCTTGGTGATCCCAATTATGTAGTTTAGTAAACTGGAGTCCAGTGAATATTTGTTGAATAAATTTCTTTATGGTATTACTGAAAGAGCACTAGAGTACCTGCCAATCAGGAGGCTTTGGGGGTGGTCCTGGGACTTCTCCTCCTTAGCTGTGGGACCCCAGAGTAAATCACGCCAGTTCTGTGTCCTCTGTGGTCTAAGGGAGTCAGATGAAATAATTTCTAAGTAAACTTTTTGCTCAGAAACTTCACAAACTGGGTGCTTGATACTTGGAATGAAGGTTAGAGAATGTAAGTAACTATTAAGCAAAGTGAGACTGGGTCAGGATAGGAGTTAAGAGTCCTGGAATCCTAGCTGGGCGCGTGGTGCACACTTGTAATCCCAGTGCTGGGGAGGCTGAGGCAGGAGGATCGAGAGTTCAAGGTCAGCCTCAGGATCGAGAGTTCAAGGTCAGCCTCAGCAAGTTAGTGAGGCCCTAAGCAACTCAGCAGACCCTGTCTCTAAATAAAATATGAAGAAGGGTTTAAGATGTGACTCAGTGGTTAAATGCCCCTGGGTTCAATCCCTGGTACCAAAAGAATCTTAGAATCCTGTAGTCTGCACCAGGACCCAGGGGTGACCTAGAGGGTGCTTGATAAGAGAGGAAAGATGGGTGTAGAATGGGTAGCTCCAAGGAAGCTCAGGGCCAACCTTGCCTGTTTGAAATTATGCCTCAGGCTGGTTCTGCTTAATAAGACAAAGTCTGACTCGATTAGAGTCTGTCTTCTCAGTCACATCTTCTGCAGGGCTAATTCTCTGCTTTTCAGAGCTCTTTGTCCTGTAGCAAATGGCAGTGTTATCTTAGATTCCCAGGCTCAGTGGGACACAGGCCCTTACCTTGAAAAATCTTCTGTTTCTGCTGGGGCATTGATCTCCTAGCACCATCCCAATTCCGCTAGGCCATCTTATGCTTATGCCTTTTGCATTGAGTTTGACTGATTGCTCTGAATTTTAGAATTTATTGAGAAGTGAACAGGAAATCCTTTCCCCCCACTACAGTTTCTTGTGCCCTTTCTTTAAGCATTGTTCTTTTCTTTCTAAACATGGAAGATATGATTTTTAGTATTTCAGTATGAGACAAGAAAAGTCTCTAGGTTAGGCCCTGATGAATCACACAAACCATGGGGTATTAGTCACCTTTCCTTCACTGTGACAAAATATGTGAGAAAATTCTTACTAAAGATAAGGTTTATTTTCACTTGCAGTTTTGGAGGTTTTGGCCTGTGGTCACTTGGCCCTGTTGCTTTGGGCCTGTGGTGGTAACAGCATCTCATGGTGGGGCGTGTGAGGCCGAAAAGGCTGCTCACCTCCTGGGAAGCAAAGAAAGAGGCAGGAAGGAGCTGGGACCCCAATATCCTTTACAAGACTATGTCCCCATGATCTAACTTGATTCTGCTGGCTCCATATTTTAGATTCCACCACTTCCCGACAGCACCAGGCTGAGGATTAATCCATCAACACATGGACCTTTGGAAGACCCTCCAGATTCAAACTAGAGCACTTGGTAAGTTAATTCCTTTTTTAGATGGAATAATCATTTTCCTGTGTTTGTCCCATCCTGACCACATCCTGACCTTAGAAGTAGAAAGTTCAATTCAGGCTAAATTCTAGTTTATTTAGAACTTAAATTCAACCATTATTTGTTTTTTGGTTGTTTGCTATCTTGTTTGGTTAAATAGGTGCTGGTGGGATCCTGAAATGTGATTAAGCAAGATACATTTTTTTATTTATTCTTATTATTTATACATGACAGTAGGATGCATTTTAACATATTATAATATAAGGAGTGCAGCGTCCCAATCTGGTTGTACATGATGTGGAATAACATTGGTCATGTATTCATATATACATGTAGGAAAGTAATATCCAATTCATTCTATTAACTTTCCTGTTCCCATTCCCCTTCCCTTCCCTTTATTCCCCTTTAATGGGGATCATCCTCTTGGAAATAGAATGAACACATAAACAATGAGGAAATTAAGGTATTTGACGGGTATCTCTATGCATGGATAGATCTTTAGGAAAGATCTTTGCAAACCTATGTGATTTGCAAAAAAATTCTCTTTTAGATATTGGGCATGGAAGTGGGTTTGTAACATATGTCAGAAAAAAGAAAAGGAATTCCAGTTTGGAGATGGGAGTGACATCCGGGTGACAATAAACATGAAGTGGAGAGAGAGAAGGAGGAGTAGAAAGAAGGTTGGACAGATTCGGAGTGGAACTTCTGTTGTTTTGATTTTTTTCCATTGTAAACTTTTGAAAAAGTTCTATTTTAAACTTTATTTTTTAGAGTAGAAGTTTACAGCAAAATTGGACAGTAGAGGAAGTTCCCATATAGTTCCCATCCCTACACATCTATGACCTCCCCGACTATTGACACACTGCCACACAGTGGCCACTTCTGCATGTGTTTGGATTCATCTCTCCTTGATATTGCTTAAACCTTTTAAGGCAAGATGCTGGACTGCAGTCTAGATGCTGCCTAGCACAATCTTGATCTAGGGGTGCGTGCTTCTGCTCTCGGAGGATATTTTTAAAAGAATTATTATCTGAGATAACCAGTTTAGATTCTTGGGCCTAGAACCAAATTCCTACAGCCCTTCCTATTTTCATAGTGCACCCCTGACTTCTGGCCTCTTTCCCTTCTAGCAATTCAGTGTCTATCAGTTGGGGCTCTAAAAGGACTTTGCAGGTGGCAGGACTGAAAAAAAATACCATGCCATTTTTCCCCCCATAAAAATACCTCTTTAATTTATGCCTTTCCATCATCTCATATAGCTTTCCAAAAAAATGAAACACGTACATAAAGACAAACTATACTCAATATGCCGAGTGGGTCGGGGAGAAATCTAGATCTTGATCATTAACCAAGGCTCTGTGGAGGAATTAAGTTGTTTAACTCATAGCTCCAGGCCTGGTGAAATAGGTAGTATTTCATTTCAATCCTTTGTGGGGTTCAGGCTGCCAATATCTAGGCTTTGAAGTGGTTTTCCCTCCTGTGATGTAACTGGATTCCCTTGCTGGGCCGGGAGAGGCCTTTCTTATTCTCCTTTCCCCCAGGCTAGTCACCAGTGGCTTGCCAGCTTGTAGGGCTGATCTGACTGCTCCTCTGGTTTCCACCAATTCTCCTCCAAAGTTTATATTTCCTGCATTAGATAATTTGAGAAATGAAGATTGTAATACATTCTACTTGTATGGGTATGCTTGTGTGCATTTGGGGGACAGTTGCTGGGATGGGGCAGTTGTTATTAATTTCAACTCTCTGAATTTAACTCTCCCAATTCCACTTGGATTTAAGAGTGAACCAATCTATCTATCAAATATATAAACATATTTAATAAATATACCATACCTTTTTTCTGGCTGATTCTTTTTAAATTTAATTTAATTTTTTGGAACTGGGGATTGAACTGAGAGGGACTCAACCACTGAGCCACATCCTCATCCCTTTTCATATTTTACTTAGAGACGGTCTGGCTAAGTTGCATAAGGCCTCGCTAAATTGCTGAGGCTGGCTTTGAACTTGCATTTCTCCTGCCTCAGCTCCCAAAGCCTCTGGGATTGCAGGCATGAGTCACTGTGCCCAGTCTTTTCTGGCTGATTGTTAAAGAAAATGAGTGTTTTATTCATTGGAATTATAGGCTGTTGTCACTTCAATCTCTGCCCAGGAGTTAAAGTCCTGATGTCTCTTCTGTTCATGCATCTCTTTCTCCTTGAGTAAAGCCACACTCTCAGAAAGCTGTGTGCTTGTGGCATGTTTTGGCCTCTTGTATACATGATCTCACTGAGTTTCACCACTGTTTTATGTCTCCAGCCTACCGTGAGAGATACTGTAGGGACCACTATGTGGAAATTCCTATATTTATTGTGAGAAAGTTTTTGAAAATGTTATCCTACATCAAACGGTGCCCTTGTACCGAGACAGCAATGACAACAACAAAACAATAAAGAAGTAAATAAAGATTTTTCTCATGTTCCAAATATGCTTCTCCCAAATTGCAGTTTCTCAGGAGAAACAATTTCATAGGAGATATAAACAAAATCTCGCTGGAGCACTCCCCACGGATTTGAAATTTATCATCATTTGTACGTGTGATTTTGATCTTAATGCAAGTGTGGCATGTCTTGGAGCTTATGCTTATGGTACCTTCTTAAGTCAAAAATTCTTTTGGCTGCGTTCATAATCATGGCCTTAATTTATTGCATTTGACCTATGAGTGCTCATTTGTTTTGTAGTTTATAAAACAGTTCAGGGGAAGTAGATGGCATTTATTTGAAAATGGTTTGCAATTTGGAGGATAACTGATATTTCTTCTTTCAACCCAAATCATTTTGTCTAGCTCTCTTCACACTAGGTGGCAGAAGTGGCTCATAAAGTGACCCAGGACACTGATTGCTTCTGGGCAGAGGTATAAGGGGTAAGTCAGTTATTGACAAAGGACCCTGCAATGTCCTGGTCTGGTGAAGTGGGGGACTGTGTGGCTTGGGAGAGGGTCAGTGATTCTGTAGCCCAATACGTCTTTCCACCTCTATTCTTGTGCCCAAGACACGGGGGTGGGGACAGGGAGAAAGAATGAGCACCTTCTGTTCCTTTTGCTAACCTAGCCAGAATCGTGTTTAATGAATCACGGGAGTTGAGGAGTTACAATCTGTTGCACAACTGCATTGACCTGCCTCCGATGAGCTATGGAAGGTGACAGTCCTGTCACTGCTGAGGTAGTAGCTCTCCACTGTCCTGTTAGATCCCAGGTTGACAGAATTCCTGCTTGGAAGTCTGCTCACTGAGTGCTTTTGGATCATTTCAGGTGGTGTTGCATGGTGACAGGAGAATTGGAATTGGATAGGGGATTGCATGGCCTCTTTTGACTAGGTTTTGTTTTGGACAAGTTATCTAATCTCTCTAGTAAGTTTTCTCATTTGTGAAATGGAGAAAATGATAGTACTTCATAGAGTGGTTTTTGAGAATGAGAAGAGATGAGACATGTAAATTATCCAGTACATGATAAATGTACAACATATGTTAGTTATCATCGTGTTTTGATCAGGTCAAATTCCATAGACTTTTTTTTTTTTTTTTTTATTAAGAGACGGGAGTATTGCTATGTTGTCCAGGTTGACCTTGAACTCCTGGGCTTAAATGATCCTCCTGCCTTAGCCTCCTAAGTAGCTGGGACTGACTACAGTAAATGCTACTATGTCTGGCTTGAACTTCAGTTTTATAATTTATAACATCATAGGTTTGAATAGTACTATCTTCAAAATTTTTAGTAGCATCCAAAGTTTGAAAATCTGTGCACTGCTTGCAGTGTCAATGTTATTTTATATGTATAGGTATAGATATATAACTTTATTTTATTTTCCAGTGCTGGGGATAGAACCTAGAACCTCATGCATGCTAAGCACATGATTTACTATTAAGCTATGTTCTTAGCCCAATGTCATTTTTATATCACTCATGGTGTTGTACATGGCTGTACACACAATGAATGTTTATTAAATGCTTATTGAATGCTGGATGGATAAAAAACACCAGTAGTTATTCTTCTAATTTGATTTATTTTCCATACAAGGAGACAATAAGGGTATAAATAACATGTTCTGTATTTTTTCTCTTGTTCATTAATCATTATTTAAAAAATAATGAACACTTATGCATCACAACCTTATTATATTGCAGAAACTGAGCAAGAATATAGTAGGGATAGAAAGCTAAGATAGAAAACAGTGCTTGCCTTTAATGACCTGACTTCTGGGTGAGGAAACAGATAAATGTAAGATGGAGCCATGATGCCCAAATTTGCACAATTCCTTTAAAACTCAGGGTGGAAGAGCTTGTTGTATCAGGCAGTGGCAAACCATGTGACACAACTGGTGCACAGAAAGTGCTTATGGGGAGTGGTGGGATACAGGGGACTGAAAAACATTTTCTAGAGTGTAAAGTATGCATAGGCTGTCAGAGAAGCCACATTTGAAATTCAGATGTGTATAATTTTCTACATTTTTAAGTAATTGAAATAAACTGACTTTATTTTAAAGAATGTGTTCTAAAGATTTTCTGTAATAGAAAACAGCAACAATTGTATTATATTTTACAGTTCATAGAACTTAGACATTATCTCACTTGATTAATCATGGTAATAGGATATCTTCTACTTAATGAGCCCATATTATTTAACAGATAATATGTTTGACACCTGACATGTTATCTCTTTCATTGGAAATTAAAGTCCCTTGGATAAGGAGCCTCAGTTTACTAAGAGAGATGTTAAGGTGGGGAAAGCCAGGTTAAACTCCATGAGAACAGGGACCATGTCAATCCATCTACCCACAGGATTTCCAGAACCTGGCATGCGCCTTAGAAAAGAGGTTAGGTGTTATGGTTTGGATGTGAGGTGTCCCCCAAAGCTCATGTGTGAGACAATCCGAGAAGGTTTGGAGGAGAAATGATTGGGTTACAGCATTTACCTAATCAGTGAATTAATCCCTGATGGGATTAACTGAGTGGTAACTGGAGGCAAGTGGGGTGTGTAATGTGGAAATGGTTCATTGGGGTATATATTTTGTATCTGGAGAGTGGACTCTCTCTCTCTGCTTTATGATCATCATGTGAGCTGCTTCCCTCTGCTATACTCTTCTGCCATGATATTTCGCCTCACCTGGAGCTCCAAAGAATGCAGCCAGCCTTCTATGAATGGAGAGTACTGAAATTGTGAGCCCTTAAATAAATTTTTTCTCCTCTACAGTTGTTCTGGTTGGGTCTTTTGGTCACAGCAGCAAACAAGCGGTCTTAAAATATTAGGTGATATTTGTTGACTAACAAAATGCTTTGACTTATTTAGGGTGGCATAACTAGAAATTAGTGAGGCCAAGTACAAAGGTACTTGATTTTGAAATTTAGATATTTAGATTTGGCATACTTATGGTTAGAGGAAGTCTATTTTTTATAACATGGGAGAGAATGAAGTAAGTATATGTTCTATTGACCATTGATCTTTGCTGGAAAGGAATGTCGTCTTGGTAGTTAATTGAGTTTCACTTATCAAACATGTTGACTCTAGATAGATGGTCCTCAGTTGAGTGCAGATGACAGAACTGGGCTTCTTTACCCTCCTTAGATGTATGCAGTGAGAAAAGCAAATAGGATCACTGTTGAACACATCATTCTTTCCTTTTCTTTAAGTATCAATAGCCTTTTATTTTTTGTTAGTGTTGAATTCTTGGTTAGAGGGATTCAGGGGAGTTCATTTTGTGCTATATCAGTGAGACATGAGTAGGCTTCAAAGACAGAAATAAACGTATTATATTTCTGAGAAATCTTCCTTTTCAGTTCGATCAAATAAGCTTTATTCAAAAATGTTCTATTATTGTTGCTGCTTCTAGTCTGGGAGGTCATTGTGATTGAGGAAAGGTCATCAAATTTTTGGGAAATTGACTTCCCATCTGAAGGACATTTGAGACTTTTGAATTTTACTCCCTTTAAATTAATGATTTGTTCTATAATTAAATTAATTAAATAATTCAGACAGTAGTAACTAATTGCTTCAAGTTAAGTCCTGTGATGGGGTGCTGAGGATATGAAGAGGGTAAGACACAGCTATTACTTTCAGGGATGAGAGGTAGAGACAGATTCACGGGAAGATTACAACTGTACCTGTTGTGTGTGAGACACTCAGGAGGTGAATGTGGAAGGGTCACTGGATGCACAAAAGAAGCAGAAACTGAGACAACAGATGGCTTTGCAGCACCAGTAACTTGAAGTTAGGGGATGCTAAAGAGGAAGGGAAAGTCTTCCTGAAAGTCCCCAAACATCTACTGGGTAGGAGTGAACGAGAAGGCTCAAGTCCCGCTGGCAGCAATCTGATACCTCTATCTCATCACTTTGATCCACCACCAGCTCCCTAGATTTTAGAGCCAGATTTACCATGGCAAGTATTATTATGGTCTGGTTCATGTACAGCAGCTGCAGGAACCCATGTTGTAATTGACCTAGATGGTTCTCAGGTGGAAAAGCTGAAACTCTGCCCTTTCTTCCTCTGTGGTGGTATTGACTTGTGCACCTCCCATGTGTCCTGGACTGAGCCACTGAAGCACTGATTTGCCTGGCCATTCATCTTGAGTCTGTGATATTATTCAGTCTTCTTGAAGTCTCCTCTTTCCTTTTTTATTTCTACCCTTATTTTTATTTTGTTGGTCAACCTGTAACTGAGATTTTCCAACTTACTCTAAGAATGTGGCAAAAGGTTATTGCAAACCTAAGTGGAAAGAGTTCTGGACAAACTGATTATCTGCTGTTAGTGGGTGAAGGCTCCCTGGGACTTCTTAGCTCCTTAGCTGACCAACTCTCTGTCCTTGATTCCCAACTTTAGTTTATTATCCAGATGGAATCCATGATGATTCATCAACATTTCAGACCAATGTTAAGTCTGAGAAAGCTAGTATGACATTTTATCTCCTGATTAGAAGCTATGAGCAGGTAGCAGTCATTCAGAAACCCTGAAATGGCAAAGTTAGGGAATTGGGTTTTGAAAATGAGTCACCCAAACATTTTCTTTCCAAACATCTGCAGGTTGTTAGCCTGATTTATTTTGAATTAAAAAATCTTTTTGAGTTGGCTGACAGCTTATTTTAATTCCCAGCTGTTAAAATGTTTCAGCAATTGGAATTGGGGGCCGTGCCATTGCTTTTGATGTGGTAGGAACCAGTTCAGCATGCAGGTACACCTGGGGGACCTGCCCCTTCTCATCATGGCCCTTCATAGTTTTATTTCCTTCTTTTTAAGAGCTTGGTGCTTTGAGCTCTTTGTTTACGATCTATTTGCTTGGTTCTTATAGGACTGGTGGCCAAGGGAGTTTAGCTCACATTCCAGGCTTTTATCCAGCACATAGTGTTTTGTGGCTGCCTTAGATTCTTTGTGGAACTAGTTGGGGAATAAACAAATACATAAATAAGCTTATATTTAATTAATATTTCCCACTCCATTCCCAAAATATGCTGAAATCAACTTTCTATTCAAAGTTGTGATTCTTATAAATGTTTTCAAAATTTCGCTGCAGATTTTTGGTTTTGTCAGGGCCTTTGTTCATTCCTTACTTTCCCCTGGTTGTGGATGAGTACTTCTTTTTTGCTCTGATCTTGGATATGGGACCTGAGGATTTAGTCCCCTTTCTCCTGATCATACCACACACAATTACCACCACCACCACCACTACTACCATCCACTACTAGCACCAAACACCATGCCTGGCCATTCCTAACTCTCCTGGAATGCCACCCTATCATTATGTACTGTATGAGTCCCCCAAAGAATTATCTACACTAGTACTTTGTACCTTGTTAACTACCCTTTATATCAAAGTTTTTTTCATACCTATGTGGCTCACTCCACCACTCTGTTGGCACTGGGTTTGCAAAGGCAATTGTGGCTTTTAAACTGGTTCTCAGTCTTCTTATTACTTGTTTCTTGACCTCCGTGTATCTGCATTAAGGAAACTTACAAAACCAAAAATTGGAATGAAAGACTGGGAACAAAAAATATTACAGTAAGGATTTAGGACTTTATTCAATAGGCATTGGGGGGATCCAATCCTGTTTTTAATCTGTGTTAAAATAAACAGTGAATAGATTAATCCAAAGACAAAGGAATGGGTGGAAAAGACCATTTTGAAGATTGTAGAAATAATCTGAGTGGAAGGAAGTACTTAAGGTACTTCCTGAGCCTCTTATTTTACTAGTCTCTCTTCTATTTTCATGAAAGTGGTAAAGAGGATCTAGGACAGCTATTGGAGTCAAGTAACTAATAGAAGGGGAATGAAAAAAAGTATGTGGAGGACAACTAGAGGGACATGTCCATCTTGAATTATTTTTAATTATATTTTAATTAATTATATTTTTAATTATCTTTTTTTAATTATAATTTTTGGTACCAGGGATTGAACCCAGGGGTACTCAAACACTGAACCATAACCCCAGCCCTTTTTATATTTTATTTAGAGACAGGGTCTTGCTAAGTTGCTTGGGGCCTAGCTAAGTTGCTGAGGCTGGCTTTGAACTTGTGATCTTCCTGCCTCAGCCTCCCAAACCACGGGGATTATAGGCATGCACCACCGAGTTCGCCTGTTCTTAGCTTTTGATCTTCATATTTTCACTCATTTTATCTCTTTTAATAGTATTCTTTCTTGGTCATTTGTTTATTGAGTCCTGCACTGTTTTCCTTTGTTATTAAAACCCTTTAAAAATATCATTTTCATGAAATCTTCTTCATCACCCCAGGTAGATCTTACCTCCAATTTCTTACAATTCTGTAATACTTTCTCTATTTCAACTTTGGACCTATCTTTCTAGATGAAAGATCTCTTCAGTCTGGGTTTAGTTTGATAGAATATGATTCAGACTTTTTTTTAAAGGAAAGTGAAATGAGACTAAGTATAAGATTACATGATGTCATGAACAAGATGAAATTTTAAACTCCACTTTACAGGTGATCTGAATTTGGATTTCTCTTTATCATGTGTTACTTCTTTTATTTAAAAACATTTAAACTTGTGATGAAGTTTTTAAAAAAAATTTTGGTGTATAATTTTACCTAGTAGTCTGATTCATTGTGACACATTTGTTCATGCACATAACATAATCTGGTCAATTTCATTCCCCAGCAACTCCTTTTTCCCTTCCTGAGCCTCTTATTTTACTAGTCTCTCTTCTATTTTCATGAAATAACCCCATTTTCCTTTGTTTTTCTCTTTAGTTTCTGTATATGAGAGAAAACAAATAACCCTCGACTTTCTGAATTTGGTTTATTTTGCTTAACATGATGATCTCAAGTTCCATCCATATTCCTGCAAATGTCATAATTTCATTATTTTTATGAACACATAAAACACCATTGTGCATATATACAACATTTTCTTTATTTGTTAATGAACCCCTGGACCGGTTCCATATCTGGCTATTGTGAATTATGCTGCTACAAACATCCGTATACATGTATCACTATAGAATGCTGACTTCAGTTCATTTGGGTAAATACCAAGGAGTGGTATAGCAGGGTCATATGGTGGTTCCATTCCTACTTTTTTGAGGAATCTCCATACAGATTTCCATAGTGGTTGTACTAGTTTACAATCCCACTGTTCATAGATGTCAACAGTGTATCATTTTCCTTTTCCCCCACATCTTCACCAGCATTTATTATTATTTATATTTTTGATGTCTGCCATTCAGATTGCAGTGAAACCAAACCTCAGTGTAGTTTTTATGTGCATTTCCATGATGGCTAAAGATGTTGAACATTTTTTTAATGTTTGTTGACCATTGAGAAACTGAATTTAGTTCATTTGCCTGTTTATTAATTGAGTTATTTTAGGGGGTAAGTTTTTTTTAAAGTTCTTTATATATTTTGGATATTAATCCTCTGTTGGAAGAGTAATTGACCAAGTTTTTCTCTCATTCTGTGGGCTTTCTCATGGTGCTTTTAATTGTTCTCTTCACTGTGCAGAATCTTTTAAATTTGATGCCATCCCCTTTAATAATTCTCAGTATTATTTTTTGAGCTTTTGGAGTCCTATTGAGGAAGTCAATGTCTGCACCTATATGTTGGAGTTTTGACCCTTTTTCCTATTTGCTGTTTCAGAGTTTCTAATCTAATTCCTAGGTCTCCGAGTTGGCTTTTGTGCAGGGTGGGAGCTAGGGATCTAATTTCATTCTTCTACATATGGATAACAAATTTTTCCAGGAACATTTGTTAAAAATTGCTGTCTTTTTCTCCAATGTATGTTTTTGGCACCTTTGTCAAAGACCAGATGACTGTAGATTTGTGGTATTCAAGTATCAGGTAAGGATTTGAACTTCTATAATTCATTAAAATGTTCTCCTATAATGTTATACTTCTACATTAAAATGACACATTAAGATAGACTAAAACTACTTTTTTTTTCCCTCAGAGAATAACCAACTGAAGTTGTGAATTTACTTCTCATCCACTGCCAACCTTTCTTCCTCCAATTTTGTGTGGAATACCTACCTTTTTTCACAAGTTTATTTGTTTTGGTTCATTGTACACAAATGGGGTACAACTGTTGTTTCTCTGGTTGTATATGAAGTAGAGTCACACCATTTGTACAACCATACATGTACTAGAATACTGACGCCGTCCAGCGGAGTCAATTTGGCGTGGGAGACAAACGGGCAGCACGACTCTTGAATTTGAAGCAGTTATTGATGATTCAGGAACCCGGAACACCGTCGCTGGAGGAGAGCCAGCTTATATTCCTTCCAGAAGGCGAAGGGTAGGGCCAACGCTAGTTATGTGAAGATCAGGCGAGGAGCTAGCTGTCCAATCACGGTAAAGGTCAAACAGGCACAAGCAGGAGCACTCGGGAATACATGTGCACGCATTGTGTGCGTGGACTTATTTGAATATGGCCAATGATAAAGCACTTGGGTGTGTCTATGTTAACCGACTTCCTCACCACCCATGTGATCAAAACAACTTCTGGCTGGTTGCCAGGCGCCATCTTGGCGTAGTCCACATGGCATAGCCCCCAACAGAATACCTATCTTTATAATTTGACATGTTATTACTTTGGTGTTTGGTGCTTAAATATAACCATTATTATGAGTAATTGGGCTGGCTATTGGCACTATTTGCCACGTATAAATAATAGAACTAAGACAAGTCAAAATAGCAGAACTAGTTAATGATGGGATCCAAGTATATACGTTGGGGATGGAGGGTACTAATTATGACAGACATTATACCCACTGCGTCATCTTGTCATTTTCTTTTCTTTTTTTTTTTTTTTTTTTTTGGGTCGGGGTATATTGGGGATTGAAAAAATAAAAAATGAAAAAAAATGAAGGACACGCAACCACTAAGCCATATCCCCAGCTCTTTTTATATTTTATTCTGAGACATGGTCTTGCTCAGTTGCTGAGGGCCTCTCTAAATTGCTGAGACTGGCTTTGAACTCACAATCCTCCTACCTCAGCCTCCTTAGCAGCTGGGATACCAGGCATGCGCCACCAGACCTGGATCTTTCGTTATTTTCTCTTCAAAAATTGTGTTCATACTTGAGTCATCTAAATTGAGTATAATCATCCCAGCTTTTCAGAGGAGAGAACGGACTCTCAGAAAACCTGCCTTGATCACATGATATGTGTCTCCAGGCTTGCCTGACTCCAGAGACTGCGTTCTCCACTGTATTGTACTTTTATGATACTTCATTCAGTTTACTGGATGCCAAGTGAATCAAAATAGGTTTTGGTTATTGAGAGCTCTCTGGGTGATATTACAGTGGTAGATAGATGTCATTATACATTGGTCCTAACCCACAGAATCTACACCACTAAGAGTGAACTCCAGTGTAACTATGGACCTGGAGTGATAATGATGTGTGTGGATAGGTTTTCCTTCGTTGAAATGAAAGGGACCCTCTGGTGGAGGATGTTGGTAATGGGGACGGCTGTGTATATGAGAGCATGAGAAATCTCTGTACCGTTCTCTCAATTTTGCTCTAAAAATATAGTCTTTAAAAGAAAAATTTTGCTCTCATCCTGATGAAGAATGAACTCTTTTCTAAAGTCACCATTAGTTGATTGGTTAGTGGCTAAGCATGGCTCCCAATTTCTAGGGTATTTTTTAAAAAAAGAAAAGTGGACAAAACCACAAGAGAACAGAAGTAGCTACCTGAGAGGGTTCAAAATCTTTGACGGCCACTCACCTCCAGGGACCGTTCTGATTCAGCTGTTCTTCTCACCTCTTCTCAAACTCACTCCCTGTGCACTTAGCCTAACTCCCACCCTTTCTGCTGACAGAGCCCCATTCCCAAGGCAGCAGACCCCAGATGTGAGAAATTGGGATCCACACATGGCTCACTGATTGTTCTTATGAGTTATATACTCAGGATTTTGGTTGGAGGGCTCTGGTCTGAAAGCTTGGCTTCAAATCCACTGAGAAAATAGCATGTGGGAAGCCGTGAACAGGAGATGAGTGTGGGAGGAGGCTGCCAGGAGGACTAATTGGTTCTTTAGGTTTATCTAATGGTTGGCAAGAGTGGAAATATCTCTGGGGGAATGTGATAGATTCTCCTAGGAAACTGATTTCACCAGATAATTCTTTTGAATCTATTTTCAGGAGTAAGACAACCAGCATGAATCTGTTTACAAAGAGAATCATTCCATGTCTGTGACTTGGGTCAAAGACCCAAGAGGCATTCCTGTCGTGATACAACTTGGACATTTGTTCAGGGGGCAAGTGCTCACGCTGAGTGATTTTCAAAGCTTTTTGAGGGCCTGTATGAGGCCTTTTAAATTCTAGGTACTCTTTCCCACGGTGCAAAGACCAAGAGAGGAGACCCAGGGCTCTCTTCCCTGGTCCCAGGATGGGAATTCAGGGGGAAAAGGTCATCTATTCTTATCCCACAAAAGAAAATTTATACATCAGTTGTCAAGCAAAGGAGATTCAGAGTCTGCAGATAGGGGAACTGCTAAGAACATTTCAGCAATGCCCACCCCATCCCAAACTGGGACCACTTGGGGAGTGACAGGGAAGCCCCAGGTCTTATTCTACTTCAGGAGAAAAAGGGGATTAATTCTGAAGGACTCTTTCTGATAAAACTCCTCCAATTCCAGTAAAAGCGTGGACTCCAAAATTGTCTTTTTTACTAGCAGAATTCCAGGGGAAGAAAGAGAGGTGGGGGGAGAGAGACAGACAGAGACAGAGAGAGATGGTCAGACAGAGAGACAGAGAGTGAGAGAGAGAGAGAGAGAGAGTGAGAGAGAGAGAGAGAGAGAGAGAGAGACAGAGAGAGAGAGACAGAGAGAGAGAGAGACAGAGAGACAGACAAAAACAGAGAGAGATATGGACAGAGAGACAGACAGAGACAGAGACAGAGAGACAGACAAAGGGACAGACAGACAGACAGAGATAGACACAGAGAGACAGAGAGATAGACAGAGAGACAGACAGACAGGCAAAACAGCAGCTGTGGTGGATTTACAGTCACCCCTCTAATTGCTTTTCTTGCTGCAAAATATTTCACATCACCAGATTTTCCTTCTGTCTTGATACACCCAAGATCTTAGTATCCTTTCAGTCACAGATTAAAGACATGGCAGGGGACAGGGCAAGGAAGGAAATTGCATTTTAGAGTTTTGTGCCATTTATATTACTAGCAATTAAAACTTTTTGTGGTCCCCTCCCTGATTACAATAGCAGAGACTATGAGGCCACCCTGCTGTGAATTCGATCCAGCCCACTAGCCAGGACACTGATCATATGAATTAACGAGTCCTGCTGGACCTTGGATCCCCTCTCCTCTCCTCACTAAGCACAGCCCAGGGTTCAGTGGCTGCACATGTGAGCAGACCCATTCCCACCCCAGCCCAATGCACATACTGAACTCATTGCAAGCAGGAACCATGCTACAACTCTGGCCTGGGCATGTCAGAACATATCTAGCCGTGAACATCTTCTGGATGGCAGAGGGCTTGAGGCTGCCCTTCTGCTCCAAGGAGGGGAAAGCATTTTTCTTCTTTCCCACATCTTCCCATCCCTCTGAAGTTTGCAGCAGGGCTTGGACCCAGCCTCCTGGGAGAGGTGAAATATGGCTTCACTTTGGAACAGCTGAGGTTTGCTCATGGAAGCCGAGGTGCTGAAGTCACAAGCCTATGGTGTGGATGATGCTAGTATTTCTTAGTAATGAGTTTGCTGACACATCCCAGGAGAGGAAATTAGGTTTGGGCAAGACAAGTGAATAAAAATTATTTAAAGACTGTAAGGAGGTTTAAACAAAAAAATTTAATTGTTCTTTATTTAGGTTTTTTTTTTTTTTTTTTTTTTTTTTTGGTATCGGGAATTGAACTCAGGAGTGCTTAACCACTGAGCCACATCCCCGGCCCTTTTTATATTTTATTTAGAGACAGGGTCTCGTTAAATTGCTTGGGTCCTAGTTAAATCGCTGAGGCTGGCTTTGAACTCGCAATCCTCCTGCCTCAGCCTCCTGAACTGCTGGGGTTACAGGCATGTGCCATGGCACCTGGTTCATTTAGGATTTTGATGTCTTTTTCCTGGCTCAAGTCAGGGGTAATGTGGGGTTAGGGCTTCCCAACCTACACTTGGAAGATTTCATGTCAAAGGAAGTTAGGATGGGGGAATCCGTAGGAGGCAGACCATGAGCCAACACTGCCAGTTTAAATAGACTCAAGGAATTTTCCTAACCTATTGTGAATTATTCTGGCACCTAAGAAGGAGAGGCTCCTTGATCCTGAGTTTGGTATATGATAGAGGGACAGCACGGGTGATGTTCACATGAGGGGGTGATGGTGGTGAAGCAGGGACAGAAAGGTGTTCTGCGCCCAGAAGTCGCTCCATAATTAATGACTGAATGAAAGGTAGTTGGTGATAAACACTGACAAATTATTGCCCAAGAATATTTGAATAAGTGTTCATTTTTGAGGTTCACAGCTGTTTCCTCTTTCTGCTCAAGCATCATATACCTCCCAGTAGGTAGAAATGTGGAGATCACCCCAGGAAAGCTTGGAAAGTGAGGAGATTTTGTTCCTCCTTATTACTTTCATGTCAGCCACAGTCCTCTGATATTTTTTTTAAAGGACAGAGTGTAGATACCGATTTTCTCATTTCCTGTGGAGATTTCCTCAGAGAAATCTCTTAGGAAGCCAAGCAATCATAACTCAAGGTAATCCACTCCTATGAGAGCTGTCCAATGATGATTTAGATTTACAAAGTTAAGTGATGCCATCTTGAAGACAATATATTGCTTGGAAATGGGCACAGGATGGGGTCAACCTGATGTAGGGTGAGAAGTGTGGAGGAGATCAGTGACCTGTGTCCATATGAGGTGCGACATTCCAGATTGTTGGGACTTTGTGGTACAACTTGTGAGGGTTCCTACATTATAGAAATATTTGAACAAATGATTGGAGGAGAGAGAGAGAGACAGAGCAAGAGAGAGCGAGTGAGCGAGCTACGGATTCTTTTTTTGTCTCCGAGTAATGAACCTCTCGAATGAGAGGCTACCTTATTATATATGTGTGTTTCGTCTTCATTTTCCACCTCCTGTCATCTAGATCTGGGCAGGAGAGCATCTTTAAAGTGGGTGGCAGTTCAGTGTTTCTAATTTCACCCCAGACTGGTTTCACATTGTGCACGAGCTGTTGGACACACGCGTAAATTACCTGAGCGGCTTTGAGTCCTGGAGAGACCAGGGAAGATGCTGGCCTGAATGGGGGCTGTGGCTCTCAGTTCAAGTGGAGGACTAACAAGAGCTGGCCCATGACCCCAACATCACCCAGTTGCCTTTTTCTCCTGCCAATGAGCCTGAGAGCTCAGGATAAAGTGACTGGGAGATCACAAGGACCAATGTGACATAAGGCAGAAGTCTGTCCCAAGCTTGCCAGCTAGTTTGCATTTCCTCATGGGACAGGAGCTTTCTCCTGTGGGGTGGAAAGGCAATGAGATCTCCACACAATTTTAGGCATCAATTTTCACTTTTCCAGATGCAACACAAGGAGTCATAATTACCTTGCATACGTTTCAATAATATCCCCTGGGCAAGGGGAGGGAGTAACTCACAACAGATAAACTCTGGTTTTGCTCCAGCATGGTCTCCTTCATCTCAACATGGGGGTGTTGAGTGATGGCACAGGCAGCTGGAAGGGCTCATTTATTTGACCTAATTATTCCCAATGTAGACCTGACTCATCATAACGGGCTCTTCTTCAAAGGAAATGAGAGCCAGATTGTCTCCTTGGCAGCAATGGAAAACAAATGCTATCCACAGAATGGCTGTTAGATTAAAAAAAGGTGCAACCGCCTTTGGGGCCAGGCAACACTTAATGATGTTACCAAGAATAGAGGACTGGAAAGAGAGCAGTGTCAATTTCTGACATTCTAGCTTTCTAAAAATGTTCTTAATAAAATTAACTTGCCCTTGGATGCCATGGACAAAAGTAACCACATATTCAGAACCCAGGGGAAAAAAAAAAGGAAACTTTAGGATGCTTTTATTAGTAATTGACTAAATCCCTATGGGTATCATGGGGGACTTTTCAGATGGGGACCTTATTATTTCTTGGTCCTCTTGGATGCTCTACCGAAGAATTCAGATTGTCTTCTTTTTAAGGGATGAGGAAATGGAGAAAGAGTTGAAATGACTCCTGTTACCCTTAAACAAATCAACCACAAAACAGAACCAGCATGCCACATTCCCTCTGTGAAGCTTCAGGACATGCCGTGTCATCTCCAGGATGTAGTTTTGAATGTCACAACTTCATCTTGGATCATCGCTGCAAATTTTCCATATTGAAATATGGGTAAGCTGAAAAAAAAATCATTTAAACTTCCCTGGGTTCCACCTTCCTGTCTTACAGGCTGAGAATGTCACAGCCCTAAGAACACAGGAAAGATGCCTACTTGGCTATTGATCCCTATAGCACAGACCAACATGCTGCCTTTTGTTCAGTAATTTCCCAACACACTGGACCACGTCCATGCCCTGTTGACAATACTGTTCAAAAATCAGCCTGTTTTTTCTAGAACCTCCAAGAACACTCTGTTTGATCTCAGCTTGGATCCTGCCATGGAGAAGGAGAGGGAATCCCCCGAGCTACTTGTAAAGAGAATCATGTTGTTCAGTCAAGTCCTCTGACACTACAGCTGTCCATGCATGCAGTTGAAGTTGGCATTTGACACGTGTACATAGTGTTTTCATCTCTTCCCTAGAGTTGCAACCAGAGGCTTGGAGGGAAAAAAAAACAAAACCTCTGGTTATGTGCTTCCTTGTGGTCTGCAATAATATACCAGCCCTGTGGTGTGGCCAATGTTTACTCAATTGGTGGGAGAACTTTTTAATATCAAAAAGAAAACATTTCTTCTGCATTCCACATAGGTAAGATGTGGTTTGCTGTTTTGTAGGACTGAGGATTTGGGGTGGGGAAAGAATGAAGGAAATAAAAAATCCAGTCTCCTCTCTGCCCCACTCAGGGCTAAAGTGATGGGTGAGGGTGGGTGAGCAAGAAAGAGAATAAAGCAAGGGGGAAAGATGAAAGCTCAACAGCCATTGCTTTAGAATTAGAGTCATGACAGAGCACACTTCCCTTTGCAGTTAGTTCCAAAATAGATGGTAAATAGTGAGAAGCAACTCTTTTCTGATGCTTATGTGAGGTTCAGGTGATATCATTTCCAACTGTTGGGGTAGGGTGTGGGGTAGGCTATCTATCTAATAGAAAAGGGTTACTAAACTTCTCGTGCCTTGCATTAGATTTCACAGAGCTGTTTGCTGGGAAGACAAAACTGTTAGCTGAGTAAGAGGAATTTGCCTAGGTAAAAAAAGGAGCTGGCAACTTACAATGGTCATTCCAGATATTCTTTTTTTAAAGAGCACTAATTTGTTGGCCATTGACCAGCCATGAAGGACTAGGGGTGGGCAGGATGGGTGAGAGGGGACACACTGCAGACACAGATTCCACTGGGGCAGTTAGGACTCTGCCTTCTCTGCAGACTCTATCATGGGCAACACACAGGCCAGAGATCTTCCAATCCTTTAACATTACCCAGAAATGCAAAGAGGCCAAGGGTGCCCTGTGTGCAAGGAACGAACAATCTTGCTCTAAGTTGTATTGTTTAAATGGTTTGACAGTTCAAAAAATATTCCAAAGATTCTCCCCAGGATCTGCCCCACTTATTATAGAAATCAGGAAGTCCCAACAGGACAGAAGCATTTGGACAGCTAAGAATAGCACTGGAGGTGAGTATATGGCAACAAGAGATCCCAGGACTTAGCTAAAGTACTGATTTGGCTTATTTTCTAGACGTAAATAGTATAGTGCCATTATTTCTCGTTAGAATGATGGCAGTGCTAGAGGTTTTAAATTTGCTTGAAATAAGAGTCCTTGGAGTGGACTGCAGGGACTTGCAATGGTTGTTGTAGACTTGTAGATGAGACACGCTTCACATGGAAGGTTACTGACTGTGCTTTGGTCCCTAAGGCTAACATTCCATCTTATGGATTATTCTATGCAGCTTGCAGGTTCAAGTTAAACTCTGAACAGCTGTTAGGGTTTTGATGCTCACATCCCCAGAGCACAGTCTTAGAGTTGGCTGCTTGTTGCCAACTCCAAGTACCTAAGGATAGAAGAGTTGCATACTGACTCAGTGATGCTTTGGTCTGGGAATGATCCAGGTCACTTCTGATCAGATTTTTTGGTTACAAGGCAAAGAAATGTGGGTGAGCTCATGGGTATTTGGTGAGCATGCTACACTAAATAAATTAGTCAGTGCTTGCTAACTAGTGCTGTAATACCCTGAGAAAGTAACTCCAAGTACTCCAAGAACCTGGTACCATGCACTCTGGGAGTAATGTAGGAAGCTGGAGGCCTGATCTCCTCCTTAGGCACTGGTAGGAAAAGGTTGAGTTGGTGAGGGCATGTGTAAGGATACAGATTGATTCGTTCTTTTATAACATAGCTTTTCTTTTCAGACTGAGGGAAACAATACAGCAAAGTTACTATATTCTACAAATACTTATTGGGCATTTACCCTGTGTGAAACTGAGATTCAAAGTTTAATAAGACAAGCAGTCATCAAGGAATTTTTACTTGCTTTATTTTCTCTCCCTTCACTTTACTCAGCTGGTCAACCTCAGTATTATTTTTATTTATCTTCTGATCTCCAGCACCCAGCATAGGTCCTGGTCCATAGTGGTTATTCAATAAATATGGAAATTAAATGCACAGAAAAGTTTGCCTTGATACATATACATTCCCCTTTCTCTAACAACTTCACTTCACACAAAACAAGCAACCTTTTTCTAGTGAAATATCAGAAAATGTCTCCCCTGGGCTGCTTATTTACCATTGAGTCTCTTACAACTTCTGTTATGAGAAACAAATCTTTCCCTTTATGCAAGAGTAACTTCCCACAAGTACATATTATGTCCCATAAAGACAGACTGTTTTTGTCCTTTTTGTTCACTGTTATATCCTTGCATTGAGAATACAGCCTGTGATATAGTAAGTTTTCAATACTTATTTGCAAAAGAATATATAAATTGAAATTAGGACAAAAGATTTTAGTCAGGTGAGGTTAAGTTTTGCTGCAGTAATAAATAAGCCTGGCAATCTCAGTGTCTGACTGTAGAGAGGTTTATTTTTCTTTTGTACAATGTCATCTGTGGGTCCTGCAGTTTTCCTGGTCAGTTGCTTTCTCAGGGACAATTTAATGAGTTAGTCAGATTGTATCCTTTAGCTATGTAATATGGAACATGTAGCTTTTGAGTTGTGGAATGGGAAGAGAGGATAGAAGAGTTGCACACTGACTCATGGATGCTTTGGTCTGGGAATGATCCAGGTCACTTCTGATCAGATTTTTCGGTTACAAGGCTGAGAAATGTGGGTGAACCCATGGGTATTTGGTGAGCATGCTACACTAAATAAATTAGTCAGTGCTTGCTAACTAGTGCTGTAATACCCTGAGAAAGTAACTGTTGATATCCCACCCCCAGTCTTACCACTTCAGTGCATGCAGGCCATCTGTACTTTGTTTTGCTTAAAGTCTATTTTGGGAAG
This sequence comes from Sciurus carolinensis, assembly GCF_902686445.1. Lineage (NCBI taxonomy): Eukaryota > Metazoa > Chordata > Mammalia > Rodentia > Sciuridae > Sciurus > Sciurus carolinensis. Next base: position 65,644,192 of record NC_062224.1, read on the forward strand.
CCAAAGGTTGCTTTGGCTCTTGCAGAGGAGACTCCCAGTGACAGGGGAACTACCCTGTATCAGGTTGGGATTCAAAGTTTAATAAGACAAACTCCATCAATGACTTTATACTGTTGAATTTTCTGTCTCTCCCCAAATAGACTAAGATGTCAAAGGTAGCATTGACTGAACTAATGACTGATAGGAGTATACATACACAGATCCCTTACTACTCAGGTGAGATGATTTTGAGGTGCAGTTTCTACATGGCTCTCAAAGACACCTGTTGGATTAAACCCCAATCATCCACTGTGGTAACTTGATGGGCAACAAACCTGTCATTGGCTATCTCCTCTTTCTGGTCTCATTTCCCTACTTCCCTGAGAGTGTTTCTTGAGATTCCCTAGACAATTAACTATTAGTACTTGAATTCTGTCTTAGGATCTGCATATGGGGAAACCCCAAACTAAAAGAGAAAGAAGTTACTTAAATAGTTCTCTCTCTCTCTCTCTCTCACACACACACACACAGAGAGAGAGAGAGAGAGAGAGAGAGCAAGAGAAAGAGAGAGAAACATACTTGAGGCTAATTTGGGAGGAGACACTAGAGATGCCTTGTCCACAATGTGCATTTGTACAACTGCTTAGGCAGCTGAAATGAAGGATGCGAAGGCATGCAAATCAGGGGAAAGGAGAATGCCTGAGATGCCTAAATGACTTTCTCCTATACTATGTGCTTAAACACACACACCTGGAACCTGTAATGAAAGTACTGTCTACCTGAAGTCGGGGGGAGAGGAATTCACAAAGGCCTTCTGAAGTGGCACTTCCAGGGCAGTCAACATGAAACCTCAGGTAACTGGAGCATTAGCCATCTCAGCATTCCTTACAGGCTCCCACAAGAGTATTTGGGAAGATTGGCAAGAAGTTCGAGTTCATCATAATGACATTGTAGGGCTGAGAGTCCAGGCTGGACAAAGTACTGAAGGGGTAAATCTTGTTGCCATTGGTTTGCCATGTTAGCAATAAGGAGGTGCAAGAAAATCAAACACGTGCTCAAAAGCTGGTGGTCAAAGCAAACCTTTGCTTCTGGCATAAGGGCGTGCCACCTAGCAATGGCGCCTGTGTGGGAAGTCCACCTGCTTATATCTTTAACCTAACACAGGGCTGCCCTTCACTCTGATTGGAGGAGTTTGGGCTTATTCTCTACAGTGATTGGCTAATTTTAGAATTAGGGCGGGCAAAAGGGAAGGGCTACAGTAGGATCCTATTAAGGCTCAATACTATATTCTGAAAATGGACCACCAGATTTTCTATTTCTCACAGTTGCCTCTTTGAGTGTCCTCTATTCCTTTTTGGTAACCTTCTATGCCTCATACTTCTATAATAGTCAAGTGTTCTCGTCATTTATTATCCAAACCAGGGACTTGTTTTTAGTTACCTCCCCAATAATCAATGAGAAAACTGAGGAGAAACATAAGTGCTCCAGAGTCACCCAGGCAGCACCTGGTGGTGCTGCTTAAGGTAAGACCTGGGTGTTATTTTACCCGTGTTTATCCATGTTCCATGTGGACTCTGTCACAGGCCTTCAAGGCAGAGGGAAGGGACAGGGATTCGGGAGTCCAGAGATGGAGGGACAGCCCCAGGGTTGTTGCTTACTCACCGAAGAATCACAGGCAAGTTCTCTTTTCTCTGGATTCAGAGTCAGTATCTGGGAAGGAGAGCCTTAGAATTGAGTGGTAGAACAACAGTAATAGTCACAGACACACTTTCCCCCAAACTTAAGTCATGCTGATAAGGGCTTAGACTGCTAGATCTGTGGACTCTGGTATCAGATATCCTGAGTTCAGATTACAGCTCCACAATTTCCTAGTGTTAGATTTTGGGCAAGTTACTGAATTTTTTTAATAGTCTAATTAAGGTATGATCGATATAAAACAAACTGTATTTAGCATGTACAATTTAAAAGTTTTGATATGTATATGAATCCATGAAACCATCACCACATTCAAGATATGGAACTTATACCTTACCCATAAAAACTTCTGCCTGTTCTCTGTGTTGACACTTCTTCATATCATTCCTGGCCCCTGTCCTCTGGCCCATGCAGCCACTGATCTTCCTTCTACAACTCTGGGTTGGTTTGTATTTTCTACAGTTTTACATAACTGAAACAGTGCAGTAGGTATTCTTTTTGGTTTGACTTCTTTCATTATATATTGTTTTTTTGAGATTTATTCTGTCATATCACTAGTTTATTCCTTTTCATTCATTTTTATTTTTAAGTAGTATAACATTGAATGGATATTTTGGGGCTTGTTTATCCATTCACCTGTTGATGAACATTTTCAGTTTTTTTGTTTTTTTACTTTTAAAAATACTGGCTATAAACATTTGTTTATTAATTCTTTGCATGGATTTGTGCTTTTATTTATTTTGGGAAAATATGGTAGATACCCATAAGTAGAATGACTGAGTCATTTGGTACATGTATGTGTAATATTTTAAAAAACCTGCTGAATTATTTTCCAAAATACTTACACTGTTTTCATTTCCAACAGTGTAGGAGTGTTCTAGTTCCTCCACATTCTCTTCAACACTTTCTATGGTCAGTGTTTTAAATTTTAGAATCTAATGGGTATGTAGTGGTGCCTTATTGTGGTTTTAGTTTTTGTGCTCGTGACTAATGATAAAGAATCTTTTTATGAACTTTTTTACCATTGCATATCTTAGATGAAGCATCTTTTCAAATCTTTGGCCCATTTAAAAATTGCATATTCTGTGTTTGGAGAGTTCTTCATATGTCCTAGGTAACAAGTCATTTATATATGTATATATACATACATATAATTTGTATACACACACACATCTTATAGTCTGTGGCTTATTTCTTCATTATTTAGCAGTTTATTTCACAGATTAAAACTTTAAAAGTTAGTATGAAATTGGGTTTTCCCTTAAGTCTATCATCTATTTAGAATACATTTTTGGATATGGTTTGGTGCAAAATGTGGATCAAAGTTCAATTTAAATTTAATTTGTTTTGCAAATCAATATTCAACTACTTAAGCATGATTTGTTGAAAAGACTACTTTCTTTTTCTTTACTAGATTGCCTTTACATTTTTACCAGAAATCAGTTGTTCACATTTGTTTAGATCTGCTTCTGTACTTTCCATTCTGTTTTCACCATTTTTTTGGTAATATTAATACTACACTGTGCTGATTGCTATATGTTTGTAGTATCTTGAATCGTGGTAGTTTTACTTCTCCAGTTTTGCTCTTTCTTTTCCAAGTGGTTTTGGCTCTTCTTGGAAATTGATATTGCTGTATCAATTTCCTAGTCAGTTCGATAGTTTCTACACAAAAAGCCTGCTGGAATTTTTTCTTTTTTTCTGGTACTGAGGATTGAACCCAGGGGCACTTAACCACTGAGCAACATCCCCAGTCCTTTTTTTAAAATCTTGAGACAGAGTCTTGTTAAGTCTCTTAGGGCCTCACTAAGTTACTGAGGCTGGCTTTGAACTTGCAGTCCTCCTGTTTCAACCTCCTGAGTCATTGGGATTACAGGTGTGTACCACCACGCCTGGTGCCTGTTGGGATTTTGTTGTTGTTGTTGTTGTTGTTGTTATTGTAAACCTGTTGGGATTTCGATTGATGTTTTGCTGATTCTATTGATAAATTTGAGGAGAATTGACATCTTAACAATATTGAGTTTTCTGAGTTATCAATGTGCAAACTGGGACACATGTGGGAAAGAAGGGGACCACAAATAAACTAAGCAGTTATGGGGCAGACTGGGAAGTATGGTCATCCTACCTTGTGCCTTCTCATTACTTCACGTAATGACCTCTCACTGATGGCTTCATTTCCAGAACTCTCATCTATTCTCATCTCATCTCACTGACTTCAAAACTTATTATGCTTCCAGTGGTATTAGATACATTCCTGGCACTAACATATTGATAGATAAAAACCTAAAGTCACAGTGTCCCCTTGACTATTTTCCCTGCATGTCAAGAATGATAGATTTGTCTGATCAATCAGTCCCTAGTAAGAATTATGTCACAAATATGTTATTCTATTAATTTACTAATTCTCTTCACTCATAAATACATTCAACACATACATATTGGATACTCAATAATGGGCACCACTTGGGAGAATTCTTTAACTTTTTTTTTTTTTTTTTTTGGTAGCAGGGATTGAACTCAGGGGTCCTCAACCACTGAGCCACATCCCCAGCCCTATTTTGTATTTTATTTAGAGACAGGGTCTCACTAAGTTGCTTAGCGCCTCACCATTGCTGAGGCTGGCTTTGAACTCACGATCCTCCTGCCTCAGCCTCCCAAGCTGCTGGGATTTCAGGCATGCACCACCATACCTGGCAGAATTCTTTAAATTTTGAGAACTAATTTTGAAGGCAATTTATAAGGAAGGTGATGTAAATAGCTTTTAAGCATCCATCTCTCCAAATTAAATAATAGATGTGAAATGCTGTTTCTTGTGCATGCCAAGTCCTCCATGCATTCTCCTGCCTTGCAGTACAGTAGAGACTGAATAGTTCCTTTGGTCAATCAGGAAGGGCTTTCCTGGGAAGTGAGTAAAGGATGTGAACCCTAGTGTTCCTATATTCTTCTGGGTGGATCAAAAGGAAAGCTCATGTAAAGTTGGCAAAAGGAAAACTCAAAATACATTGTAGCCAAAATTCTGGCTTAGTTCTTGGTATCACTGCCAACGATCTTGCAAGATGGGTGAGGACATGACCTTCATTGCTCTTTGCTGTCATGCACTCAGGGGTCAGGGTTTGGGTGGAGTAAGGAAAGAGGTGGTAACTTTGAAGCTCTCTGCCATTATTGTGAGCAGGAAGTGAAGTATCAAGGATGTTATTCAAGAATTCTCTCTCTCCTTAGTTCTGTGTCACCATGGTTTCCTGTGTATCCCTTCTGTACTATGCCCTTCCTCTCTTCCTGTGAGGTTCTGAATCCATTCAGGTGGTCAACATGATTAGCTTAGCTGGTGAGGTTATGAGGCTAAGGAAATCAAGCTCATAGATTTAATTTCCATGTAGCTATTTAACCTGGTACCCAGAGCAATCTGTCCAAGTCCTCAGATTGCCTCACTGAGTCTCACCAGCTGGCTTGGAAATATGTGCTGAGCAGGGCCTGGAACAGGGATGCCTGAACCACAGGCCCATCCCCAGCTTGGTACAATTCCCTTCAGATGAGGACTCCAGACATTAGAAACCGCTCATTAGATTCTGGAACTGTTCATTAATCTGGCAGTACTTCACTTCAAGGCCTAGTGTTTAGTGTTTATCTTGAAGTAATTTACGAGTGGCTGAGGAGTTTGCATTGTTGTAAAAATTGGTTGTTGATAGTGTACCAGCCTACTTGATAAATGATTCCTTGCTTCAGTCTGCTGGAATGCAGAGTCAACTGGATGAGACTTGAAGAGGCAGACCGCAGGCCAGCCAGTGTGTATGTGTATGTGTGTATGTGTATGTGTGTGTGTGTGGTGGGGGGGGGGGTTCTGAGATGTAGTTATTCATTTAGAAACTTCCATAGGTCACCTTCTATGGGCCAGGCACATTCTAGAGACTGGGAATTCAAATAATCATCCTATCCACAAAAGTTTCTTACCTATTGTATCTTAGACATTGTGCCAGATCCTAAAGGATCAGCAGAGAAAGGGGCACAATCCATGCCCTCAAAGGAGATCTGGGTTTAGGGAGGGGGATATTAATGTTTTTTTTTTTTTTTGTACCATGGAACCCTTTAGCAATCTGGAAAGGGCTGTGGAAGCCTTAGAATAATTAGAATAATGATCGTAGTGACATGCAATTAAGCACATAAGATTATAAAAGGATCCAGTTGTAATACATAACAGTTGTCAAAATATTAAACAATACATCAGTGCTAAGTGCTAAGTATTGAGCATGTAAACCATGATCCATGTCTGCTCACAGTTATTTCTCAGGGAATTGGCCCCAGCCTCAGCTCTTGCTGCTGGGGTGGTCCCAACCGTGTGCCTTTATCCATCCAGGCACAGCTGAGTGAAGGTAGGGAAGCATGGACCTGAAGGCTGCCCTCCCATCTCTAAGCAACTGAGATGCTCTGGCAGATCAGAAAAGAGCTAGCTCCCCGCTCCCTGTTTAAGCCTCACTCTGAAGGCAGGACAAATTTTGGCAAGGACAGGGGACTGAAGATTTAGAAATGCAGAAAGCAGACTCTGATATAGAGCTGTAGTCCTGAGGTGTCATGGGCAAAGTAAAGTGAGGAGGCTTAAACCAATGAAGGTACTAAGAAACAAAGAAGAGAGTGAATATGTTATTCACTAACTTACGCTAACAAGCAGAGGCATACTAACAAGGTATACTAACAAGCAGAGACAGCAATGCAGAATAGCTGAGTGGGGTTTTAGCAGGGACTTTGCTAAAAGCAGTGACTTCTTAGATCTGCAGATGCCCAATGGGCAACTAAAAGCAGGATGAAGCTTGGCATCTGCCTTCATTTTGTGCCTGTGTCCTTTATTATTTTAAACTGCTGAGCTTTGCACTTTGGAATGTTAATCATTTAAGGAATGTTCATCTAAAAACTGGTAATACAAGGTTTTCTAATCATAAATTTACCTAATCTATTTCATCCCTCTTTAAGACTGAGGCAAGATTTGTAGAGACATCTAGGGTGTCCTGTTTCAGACCCCTGGAAGTCACCAGTCACTATCCTACACCTTCCCAGTACAGCTGCACCTTGCAGGCATATCTGCACCACTGAACAGCAACAATTATCTCATGGGAACCAAATAATCCCCTTCCAGGATCACAGATTTGATAGGTAAATATCCTGCAAAGCCAATGGAAGTTGCCTCTTCAAGTGATAAAGATTTCTCCAGAGCCACCTCACAGAAGTGGAAATGAGAGAATGATCAACCAGACAGAGTATAACCAAGACCACTTAATTCTGCATACCTCTTACACCTTTCCCCACGTCTTCTTCTCTTTAACCAAAGCTCATGTTGTTACTGAGCTGGGGCCTTCCAAGAAACTGAGGCAGTGTGAAGACCCCCTTTTTAGATCTTGATTCTCATAAAAAAAAAATTCAGAAGGATTTCAGCCATGTTACTCAGAGTAACAAGAATGAGTTTGTTGAAGGGAGAAGGGACAGTCTCAAGGGAGAGAGTGGGTTTTCTCAGGGAGAAGAGAGATGGTGTGCCTCTCCTGCACTCTAGTTTTACTGGGGATTCCAGAGAAGATTCCAGAGACTCCTGCCCAGGTCTACCTTTTCTTTAAATTTTTCTTTTTTTAATTTGTTCTTTTTAGGTATACATGCCAGGTCCACCTCTTGACTTTTGACTCACAGGGTGATATCAGACTTTCAAGTCCCCACAGTCATGGCAACTCTGGGTCACCTTTGCCCATGCTGACTGGTTCTAATTGGATCGATTTATTTATTTATTTATTTATTTATTTATTTATTTATTTATTTATTTATTTTGTGGTGCTAAGGGTTGAATCTAGGGTCTTGTGCTTGGAAGGCAAGCACCCTACCAACTGAGCTATAACCCCAGTCCCTCCAATTGGACTCTTAACCATACATTCTTTTACATTTTATGGTTAGGAAAAACTATCCTTATCTCCCAGAGTTTCAGGATCTGGTCACAAAAAATCTCCTGGGTTCCTCCCATTGATATTACCTTGGGCCTGCATTTCTCCTGTACTTAACAGGTACTTTGCTGAAGAATGCGATATATCCTGTCCAGTTAGGCTGGGCAAGGCTGCAGCTAAATTACTTCTTGGAATAATAAGCTTATGGGGGTCAACACTGTGGGCCCATGTTGTAGAATTATTCTCTTAACCTCGTGTTCCCACCATCCTCATCCACCTTTCCCCTCACGATGTCTGCACCCTGAAGATAGGGTTGAGAGGCTGGATCTCTCTTTGCCGTCCCAATATGGCCATGTTGATTAAAGTTCCTTTCCTGCTTTTCACCATCACCTTTCCTGTTTGTTTTTTTGAAAGGAGTGACTGGATATGGTTTGTTAGAACTCCCAGAAATGAGTTTTTAGCCTAGCATTGCAGTCAGGAACGTGGTTAAGGGAAGAGCCTTAGAATGAAAACCCAGAAACCATTCTCTTGGGATCCCTTGAGGTGGTCTGGATTCAGAACAATGCTTTAGTTTGTGTCTCCATGGGCCTGTAGTGTTTTGAAGGCTAACTTCCTGACTGACATCCCTATCTTCTTTGTTAAACTGAAGGTTTTCACATTCAACTTTCATTTCCTGAGGCAGCTAGAGTGCATCTCTGTTTCTTGTGATTCAGAGTCAAATCCATATGTGCCGGGTGGGGTGAATCTGGAGGGGACAATGCAGGCATCTGACCCCCCTCCAGCAGTGGGTGTGGTCAGGATATACTAGCTCCCTTCTAAGTTCATTTTTGGATTTGTCAAAAAATATCTAGTTAGTTCAAAATTTTGGCAGAAAATTTCGCAGTTTATTAAAAATTTGCTTCTTTTTCCTGTTGATGACATTGTAATTGTATTGCATTATGGCGTTCGTAGTAAAAGCTTATTTGGTGTGTTAGCAGAAGGGTATGGCAAAAGGGAAAAGTCAGTATGGGGAACAATGCAAGGTAAATAGAAGTGGAATTTAATCCTGAAGTCTCATGCACACCTAGATCACTTGATAATTGGTGGAAAGGTGAGAAAAACCCGTCAATAACCTCTAAAATTGGAAATTGTACATGAATCATTTTAATAGAAAAGACAGCCTCTCCTAGATGGAAGGAAGAAGGAATCAGAACCAAGTAGGAGCTCATTCGTTTATCCCCTGAGGGGCTGCTATGCTGTCAAGTAAAAGCAAGGCATTCCCCAAGGAGTGCACATTCTAGACCAGGAAGATGAGCAATGCATACAGATACATACATGCATTGTGAAATGGGCTGCTAAGAAGTATATAAAAGGAGACATGATAAGAGAAGGGTTTGAGATCAGATGGATAAGGTGAAATTTGAACTGAGGTTTGAAAGAGGAGATCAGCAACCATGGGCAAAGCTGGAGGAAGTACATTCTAGCCCAGGGGGATGTGGGTGCTCCTGGGGGAGATTGGCAAGATAAGAGCATGGGGAGGAAGGGGGAGGGTAGCACAAGAAAGGCTGGAGATGAGTGAGGGCTCTTGATTAAACAACTATGGATGGAAGGCCCACAATGAACCAGACTTGGTGCCAGTACTGGAGATACAGCGGTGAATGAACCCGACAAAAATCTGTCTTCTTGAAGCTTCTTTTCTAGAGTGGACCAGGTCACAATGCGCCTTGGGGGTCATAATAAAGACTCTAGATTTTTGTCTAAAGATGACAGAGAGCCTTTTTGAAGTGCTCAAAGCTGTCTTGTGATATAATCATATCTGCCTTATAGGAATACTGGTTCTGATACTGGTGTGCAAAATATTTGGACAGGGTAGTCTATAAACAAGGAGTCTCTAAAAGAGGCTGGTGCAAGCAAGATGGTGGTATTTTGAATTTAGATGGTGCAGCATGCTAGAAATAAATGGAGAGATTCCAGAGATATTAAGAAGGTACAGTGGACAAGGTCAAATCAGGGACAGGTGAAAGAGCTAGAAGGATATAGAAGTGTAAGATCAGGTTTCTGACTTTCAAAAACTGAATTGGGGCTGGGGGTTGTAGCTCAGTCATAAAATGCTTGCTTAGCATGTACATGGCCTGGGTTTGATCCCAACAGTGAAGGAAAAAAAAAATTGAGCAGATGTTGTTGCTTTTATTTATTGGAGAAAAATCAAATTTTATCATGCCTGTCCTAGAAGAACTTTACACTTTATCCAGGAGACAAACATGAAAATAAGACCAGTCTATCAGTCAATGCACCAGTCAGGATAAGCTGAATTATGTGGTGTTAATAAACAACCACCAGAAAAGGGGTTTAATAAGGTAAAGATTTATTTTTCTTTCATGCTACATGTCTAATGTAGACAGGGTGGAGTTGGGGGGGATTCTTACTGTAGTTAGTGGATGGAAGCCAACAAGGGTTTCATCTTGACACACGTTTCCACCAAGACAGGGTAAAAAAATCAAGAGTAGTGAATCACATACTGGGTCCTAAATCTTAAATGGAATCTGTGGAGGATATCTCTGGCTTCTCTTTCTCAATTTCAGCCTCAAATCAATTTATTTTGAAAAGTAAGTAAGTAATGTAAGTCCTTTTACCCATTTCAGAGTTATCTAAAGGTGAAATGACTTGTGTCACTTCTGCTCACGTTTCATTGGCCCCAACAAGTTATGGGGTCATACTTAACTTCCAAAAGTGGGGAAGGACAACCATTTGTGTACTGAGAAGGAGGAAGACTTTTTAAAAATTGAATCCTTTCAGGCAATATACAATTTCAGTTTTTGTCCTTTATTGATAGCTGTTGTTTCTGTAGCTTGATTAAGATAGTCTCTGCCAGACTTCTCCACTATAGGATTCTTTACCCTTTTGGAATGAATGAGCATATGGTAGAGAGTTACTTTGAAACTATGTAAATCTTTCACTTCTTACCAAACTTTTAATTAATTAATTTCTGAACAGGCTTATGGTTTCCTGTTTATTCAGTGGATTATCATTCATTATCATCATTTACTTTGATATTCTAATTGTCCCAGATTTGGGCAAGGAGAAACCCCTTCCATCTGACTTTTGTGTTTCTTCATCACGGCCCCAACATTTTTCGAGCACTTTCTTGCCTCTGGCTCCAGGCTCATTTTGAACTTTTCCTTGATTTGGCTGAAGCAGTGGAACCGGCCATTTCTCTAAGGAGCTCTGATTGTGTTTAGTGGAGAATGGTATTTAGAAGTGAAGATCAGATCAGAATGCTTAGTGAGCTGTTTGCTTTTGGAATGCTGCTTCCAGGTCCTGAGTGAACAGAGCTATAGGATGCAGTATGTATATATGTACAAATACAGACACACATGCCATATGTACATTTATATCTGTATGAATTCTGTTACTAATAGCATAATTCCACAGTCTGGGTAAGTTATGAAAAAAAGGTTTATTTTGGTTGCTGGTTTTGGTTCAAGGCTGAGGGGCTACATCTGGTGGCCTTCTTGCTGGTAGGGTCCTAAGGCAACCCAGGGCATCCCAGAAAAAGATAGGGAATGCACATGTGACATGTATGTTTTGGTCTCTCTCTCCCTCTTCATAGAAAGCCCCCAGTATTCAATCATGGGAGGTCCATCCCGATGTCCATATTTAATCTAAATCACTTCCTCAAAGATTCCACCTCTAAACACCTTAATTGTATTAAGTTTCTGTCCTTAATAACTCACAATGGGGATTATTTTAAAACCAGGAAGTATGTTCTCTCACCTGGCTTCCTTAGCTCTTGTGAAAGTAGCATGGCATGTGACTAGCTGCTCACGTTGTGTCTGTGGGGATACAACTGCTGAAGGATTTTACTCAGCTGTCATCTTGTTTCATTCTCCTCCACAAGGGGATTAAATTTCAACACATGGAGTCTTGGGGGACACACTCAAACCATATCAAAACAACAGCAACCTCTATACTTGAATCTATATTTATGTATTATGTATATTGAGAGCCAGGAGTTCACAGGGACACCTCCGATTCTAATTCAACACCATTTCAATACTATATATATTCTGGTCTTCTATCTTTCTATATTAACAAATCCTTTCTCTTCCATCGAGAAGCTGATTCTCACATACTAATATATTTATTTCATCTGTCCCCCTCCCAATAGGTAACTAACTCCCATGGTCAGTGCTAGCCTCTTTCTTACATTGGAGCCCTCCTCATTTTGGCCTCCCATGCTGGCTACTTCCCTGACGTGGGTGCCCTCCTTGCTCTGTTTGGTCTCATGACACCTGGCTCCTGCATGGACATTCTCCCTGTGATCTCCCCTTGGGTGAAAACCTTCAATTTGTTGGGCTTTGACTTCTTACACCAGGTTAATGGGAGCATTTCATCAGCAAAGACTTCAGTAGATTTAGTAGATTTATATTCCTATATTCTATCTGGTATCTGCTTGGGGCTCATTTCTTTTTTTTTTTTTTTTTTTTTTTTTTTTTAACAGAGTGTGATACTGGGAATGGGTTTCAGCCAACTAAGAATTAGTAACTCAACTTTTCTGATTCCCATTTCTTTTTCTTTAAAGTCTCTGGCATCAGTAGTCATTAGTGGAATCCATGGAGAATTTCTGTGGCTTCTCCTTCTCAGTTTCAGCCCCAAATGGATTTATTTTGGAAAGTAAATGTAAGCCCATTTACCCATTTCAGAGTTATCTAAAGGTGAAAAAAAAATGCTATTTTTCCAGCAGCTCAGAAATTTTTCAAATGCTTTTTTGTCTTCAGATTACTCAAAAGCAGCTTTGTTTGGAAATTTCAAACTTGGCATCTTTGGTATATAACCCTGAGTGAGGAATGTGTGCTTTGCCTTGTTTGAAGAAATTTGGTTTTGAAATAACAAAGTTATGGATGTTTAAAAACACTGCACTGAGCAGACACTGGGTTATTTTCCTTTGCCTTTGAAACATGCTCTATATTGTGAAGCTGGTAATTTTCATGGGTGGGGGAATTTAATGGCATTAGCTGACGAAAATGTGAGATCATTTGATAAGCCACATGGGAATCTAGTTGAGGCATCTTTTCAATTTTTACTCAGTAAATTCATTTGATCTCTGAATAACAGAATCCTTGGGTGTAGTGCCTGTGTACATATCAGGTGCTCAATAATTGCTGAGCTGATGGGAGTTGAACATGCATGTTCTCATTTGGCTACTCATTTTTCCTCCAGCACTAAGTTTCTAATAATGGTCTATGACAGAGGTTGGCAGATTACGGTCCAAGGGCTGAATTCAGCTTGCCACCATTTTTTTTTTAATGAGCTACAGGCTGAGAATGGGTTTTGCATTTTTAAATTGTTGAATAAAAATGAAAAGACTAACATTTCATGGTATGTGAAAATTACGTGAAATTCAAATTTTAATGTTCCTAAATACAGGCATGTTCTTTCTTTCATTTCTCATTGTCTAAGACTGCTTTCCCATTAAAACCTCAATTGAGAAGTTGTGACACAGACTGAATGACCTGTGATGTCTAAAATATTTACTCTCTGGCCACTTGCAGAAAACGTTTGCTGACCCTCAATACATTATTCATTATTAAGATTACTTGGTATAAAAGGTAGCGCTTGAATATTTAGGTCTTATAATATGCTCATACAAAGCCTGAAACAATAAATATCTGTTGAATGCATGAATGATTTTTCTTAACCTTCATTATCTGTTATATATCAGGCTCCCTGTTAGTTGCTGTAGACAAAAAGAAAACTGAGATGCAATTAGATTTTTATCTAGGAAGTATAAATAAGCACCAAAAAGCATTTTCAACTAAGGCACATACAAAGAAACAGCAAAAGGAAAAACAGATAAAAGCACTAACCCAGTTTAGAAGGGAAACACAAAATCCCAGAATGTAAGCTCCATGGGACAAGAAACTTCTGTTTAATCTCTTTTATTTGCATTAGCTTGAGCAATGATTGGCATAGAGTTGGTACCAAAAATGATTTGTTGAATGAATTGTCGCCACCCGCGGCAATTTGTTACCACCTGCATCAACAGTTGCACGGGTATTTATTGGAGGTGGACTGGAAACTGAGCTACTTCTACTATCTTTCTCTTTAGTGTGCTGCTTTCTTGCTTGTTTGCTTGTTTATAGAGGATAGAGGAAATGAGGCTTACTTGCTTTGAGAGGAGAGAAGAGAGAGAGAAAGAGGCTTTGCATAAAGAAAGAAAGACTTCGCTTAAGAGAGAGACTACACTTTCAGAGATCTATATCTTCTTAGTTCTGCTGCTTCTTCTTAAAGGTGCATCCTGCATCCTGCGTCCTTCACTCTGCTATCTAGAGGTGTGGCTTTACTTCTCCATTCTGCAATCTGCAACCTGCGTTCTGCCATCATTCAGAGGTGCTGCTTATCCGATGCTTATCCGGTTATCCTCTCTGCTAGCTGCTTATCCGGTTATCCGTGGTACTTCCTATAGGTGTGTCTTATATACCTAAGACAGCCAATCAGCTTAGGATTAGCACAATTGAGGCACGCCCCTCGGTACCAATCAAGAAAGAATGAGGAATATCTGTTGACCACTAGCACAAAGGAGACATTAACGAATCAGGCAAAAGTAGATCATGCTGTGTTAACATTAATTATGCGCCACCTCTTAGCTCAACACCAGCCGCCATCTTAGGGTTACCCAAACATGTCTTCTGCAATGAATGAGCTTGCTGAACTCATTCCTTGTAACATCTTTGTGTTTGCTGTTCCTTCTGTTTGGTAGACCTGCACTTGGCTTCTTCTCCATCATCCTATAGGTCTCAGTTCCAATCACTTTTTCAGAGAAACCTGCCAGCCTTCTGCTTCCCATCCCTACCCCTGTGGCCCAGGCTGGAGTTTTGCTCCTGAGACCCTGTCCCTTCCCCATAGCCCTAATACATCATAAACTTCTTCATGTTCCTCTTCTGTATTGACAGCATCTGTCTTAGGAATTCAGGGTTCATTTCAGGAGAGGGAACCAGTAAATTCAGTAGTCGGATGGAACAGAAACCCAGGCTTTCAGTGAGAAAGAGTCCAGTTTATCTTGATTTCAGCTGAATTGCCAGCACCTAATTGTTCTGATGGTATCCTCTTCACCCTGCAGTAAAGGAGGTATCCCCCTCCATAAATAGTATGAGATGGTCATACACAAGGCACTTGACACTAGGCACACACGACTGACAGAAGTTTATTAGTCACACATATTCATTCACTGTGGAGGTGAAGGGCACAGCATGTCATGCAGGGCTCCCTGAGATTGCACTCAGGGACTGTGAGAGGCAGGGTCTATAGTGACAAGGGGGTGAGGTGAACTTTACAAGAGGATACGATTGGCTTCTTTGAATAATTTAATGGGCTTGGAGGGGGAGCGAAACCTATTAGGTTGAGGACTGGGTGGGATGTAGATGATCTGGATGAGAGGAACTATCAGAGTGGGGACTCTTTCCTGCTGAGTTGGGGGCATGTTTGGTGAGAGCAGGGAAACTCATGACCAGGTCTTTGGGGACATGTGGAATTTGAAGATGTCCAGGTAGAACCTGAAATTTTAGTCCTTAGAATATACTACAAAGCTTGTGACAATAAATATCTGTTGAATAAATGAGTGATTTTACTTAACCTTCATTCAGTATGATGTATCAGGACCCATATTAGCTGCTATGAACAAAAGGAAAACTGAGATGCAGTGAAATGTTCATGACTGGGTGCTGTACAATTACAGCGAAGAATGGTAAACACTCTGATGAATGTGTGTCCCAAGATTGGTCGGAATTGCTGATGACGGGCTGGCAAATGGGAAGGATGGAAGCAGAAGGGATTCATTGAGTCATTCTACCTTTTGTTCTCATCCAGCCATCCGTTCACTTGCACATCCATTCACCCAGCGTTGTTGGAGGGTCTATCACGTGCCAGACTAGGAAACTAAGCTTTCATTGTTTTCAGTCTAATCTAGGAGAAAAGCTCTCATCAAGAAACACAGGGGACAGATTGGAATTAGCATGTGAACAAGAGCACAAAGCATGGGGGTGTAAATCATCTGTAGGAATGTGGAGGTGACATGTGTTCTCATGCAGGTTTGGTGAGTCAGTGTACACCTGGGAGGGGCTTTAGGAGTTCAGGGGAGTGATGGTCATGGATTGGCAGGAAGGAGAGTAAGGCAATCCAGGCATGAGTCACTCTCTGGTTGATTTCCTTGTTAAATGGATTTCTCAGAGGGAAGAGTCATCTCCTGTCCAACTGCTTTTCTCTGCTGGATTTTCACAGCAGTAGACCACATCGTGCCTCTGTTTATGAGCATTATAAGTCTATCTTTGCAGCTGAAATTTAGTCAGACAGAACCTCTCAGGATCCAGAGCTTGGACATAATCATAAAATATTAGCAGGAAATGGGAACTACAACTTCTTGGCTCTCCTGGATCAACTGAGTTTTGTAATTCTCTAGTCCTTATTTTTCTCTTTGTGTGGAGGAAATTTGGATATATATTAATTTAGCAAACGTTTATTGAACAACTGCCAATTATACAGCTCGGGGCCAGGGTCAAAGTAAAACAGTAATAATATTCACAGCAGATGTCCTTGTCCTCAAAGAACTTGCAGTTGAATGGGGTGGGGGGCAACAACAAAAATACAAATTAAAATACAATGTGATAAAGTATGAGGCATTGACTCTCAAACCAGAGAGCTCTTGGGTTGAGTTTTGGTTCAGTTATCTACTAGCTCTTGGACTTTGGAAAAAAAGAACCTATGTGCTCTTTTTCTAAAATGGGAATAATAATCCAGGTAACTCCTACTGTAAAAAGTGAGGATTAAACAGAAGAAATTAGAGCAGGATCTGCACAAAGCAGTCAGCAATTGGTCATTATTATTGTGACAGACACTTTCAGTGTGCAATCAGTGCACCTAGGATGGCCACTTTAATAAGGAGGAAAGGTTTGATGGAAGGTTTCCTGTAAGCAGCGATGCTTGAATTGAATCTGAAAGAAGAGTAATGAAAATAGTTGTGCCCCATTTGTGTATAATGAATCAAAATGCAGTCTGTAAAAATAAAAAATATAAATTTATTAATTAAGTAAAAAAATATAAAACTGAGAAGAAATAAATGATTTAGAGCTTATGATAAATTTCAAACTTTTAAATAAATGTTTTATGCTAAAGTGAAAATGCTCACATAATAATCTAGATGAATAAAGAATATGTGGTAATTATAAAAATAAAAAAAGAAAATAGCTAAAATGTATAGAGTGCTGCCTCCAACCAGGTATAGTTCTGAGAATATAAATGAACAATCTCCTTTTAAGTCTCACAACAATCCTCTGAAAGATGTGCTAATGTTATCTCCATCATCTCAGATGAAAGACAAGTGGGACGTAACTGGGAAGAGAAGTAGATGTTGGGGAAAGCCTTTTGGGTAGTGGTACAGATGGAAAAGTCCAGGGATGTGAAAGAACAGACTGAAGGAACTGAAAACAGTGCAACATGGCTGGGACAAAAAGGATGCAGTGGTGTGAGATGAAGCTGGAGGAGCAGTCAGGTCAGACCGTTGCTGTCGTCTGGAAGATTTATTGGACTCCCAACTGAATGCCGTCCAGCACTGTCTCCCACAAGGCTCTGTCCATCCATTTCCCATTGTATTGATGGGAAGCAGATGTCATGGGCTCTTCACTGGAATGATGTACTCTTCATTACAGAAACACATCACAAGGTTCTTGGGAATTCATTGCAGAAACCATTTGAGCAGAGACTGGACCAAGATGCTTGACTACTGTTGTCTCTTTTTATGTTGTCTAGTTCAAGTAACAAACCCAAAAGTTAAACCTATGTAAAAATAAGCTCCATTTCAGGCTCAGAAATACATGCACAGAAGTGGTTCTGTCTCCACTCTGTGACTTTCTCTGAAGTTTGTCTTCTTCATAGACCTTAGTCTTTTTTTTTTCCCCCGATTGCTTCACCCAAAGTAATGAAGTACTGATGTAACTTACCTCCAAGGATCCTAGGAAGTATAAACAAACTCCAAAAGGTATTTTTATCCAAGGTACATATAGAGAAACACGCAAAAAGAAAAACAGATAAAAACACTAAATCAGTTCAGAAGTGACGCACAAGAGCCCAACATAACTTAGGGCTGTTGTTTGAAAGGTACTGAAACCTTCTTACTCTTAGGAACCCTAAAGCCTCTTAGGAACCCTAGAGCAGGTGGGCAGCACATTTGCAGACAGACATTGAACTGGCTTGGTTAAAATTTCAGCTCACATTCTCTGGTTTGTGATCCAAGAATGACTGAGAAACTTATTACTGCCTAACTTATTACTCTTTCCCCTCTCCCCTGCCCAGTGCACCACTGGGGACTTTCATTAATAGCATGTGCTATTCCAGTGACCTGGGAACTTCAGATTTAGACATCATTGCCTGTTTCTGCCTCTCCCTCTGTTTTATAACACTACTTCTGGGAATAGTACATGAAACCAGGGACACTCCAGTGTGTCTACTTACTTTGATTACAAGACCAGGACATTGAACATATCTCTGAACTTGGGGGAAGAGACAGAAAGGGCAATGTAGAAAGTCAACAAATAAATAACCTAGCATTATATCTCAAAGCCCTAGAAAAAGAAGAAGAAAAAAAAAAACCACCAAAAGTAGAAGACAGGCAATAATTAAAATCAGAGCTGAAATCCATGAAATTGAAAGAAAAAAAACCAATCCCCAAAAATCAATGAAATAAAAAGTTGGTTCTTTGAAAATATAAATAAAATTGATAAACCCTCAGTCAAGCTAATGAAGAGAGAGAAAACTGAAATTACTAGCATTTGCAATGAAAAAGGAAATATCACAATGAACACTATTTTGAAAATTTATATGCTAATAAAATAGAAAATCTTGAAGACATCAACAAACATCTAGAGACATATGATCTACCCAAATGGAATTAGGAGGACATAGAAAATTTAAGCAGATCAAATTTCGAGCAATGAAATTGAAAATGACGTCAAAACACTACCAAGAAAGAAAAGCATATTAAAAAGATAGTGCACCATGATCAAGTGGGGTTCATCCCAGGGATGAAAGGGTGGTTCAATATACATAAATCAATAAACATAATTCATCATATCAATAGACTTAAAGACAAGAATCACATGATTATCTCAATAGATGCTTAAAAAGCATTTGACAAAATACAGCACCCTTTCATGTTCAAAACACTAGAAAAACTAGGGATAGTAAGAACATACCTCAACATTGTAAAAGTTGTGTATGGCCAAACCCAAGGATAACATCATTCTAAATGGAGAAAAATTGAAAGCATTCCTCCTAAAAACTGGAACAAGACAGGGATGGCCTTTTTCACTACTTTTATTTACCATCATCCTGAAAACTCTAGCCAGAGCAATTAGAAGAAAGAAATTAAAGGGATACAAATAGGAAAACAAGAACTCAAACTATCCATATTTGTTAAAGTCTGGTTCTTTATTTAGAAGACCCCAAAATACTCTACCAGTACACTTCTAGAACTCAAAAATGAATTTAGCAAAGTAGCAGGATATAAAATTAACACCCATAAATCAAACACGTTCCTGTATATGACTGATGAATCAACTGAGAGAGGAATTAAGAAATCTGTCCCATTCTCAATAATCTTAAAGAAAGTAAAATACTAACAAAAGAAGTGAAAGACGTCTACCATGAAAACTACAGAAACTACAGAACACTAAAAGAATTTGAAGACCTTAGAAGATGGAAAGATCTCCCATGTTCTTGTATAAGCAGAATTAATATTGTCGAAATGGCCATACTACCAAAAGCACTATACAGATTTAATGCAATTCCTATTAAGGTTCTGATGACATTCTTCACAGAAATAGTAAAAGCAGTCATGAAATTCATTTGGAAAAATAAGAGGCCCAGCATAGTTAAAGCAATCCTCAACAAGAAAAGTGAAGCAGGAGGCATCACAATCCTAGACCTCAAAACTATATTACAGAGCTGTAGTAACAAAAAGAGCGTGGTATTGGCATCAAAACACATATGTGAACCAATGGCACAGAATAGAAGACACAGAGACAAACCCATGTAAATATAGTTATCTCCTACTAAACAAAGATACCACAAATATTCATTAGAGAAAAGATAGCCTCTTCAACAAATGATGCTGGAAAAACTGAAAATCCATATGTAATAAAATGAAGTTAGACCCCTATCTCTCACCCTGCACAAAACTCAACTCTAAGTGGATCAAGGACATAGGCATTAGACCAGAGACCCTATGCCTACTAGGAAAAAAGTAGGCCCAAATCTTCATCATGTCAGGTTAGGAACTGAATTCCTCAACAAGACTCCTAAAACACAAGAAGTAAAATCAAGAATCAGTAAATGGGATGGTATCAAACTAAAAAGATTTTTCAGAACAAAGGAAACAATCAAGAATGTGAAGAGAGTCTACAGAATGGGAGAAAATCTTTGTCACCTGCACCTGAGATAGAGCATTAATCTCTAGAATATATTAAAAAATTCAAAAAAACTTAATACACACACACACACACACACACACACACACACACTTGCACATGCACACAACTCCCCCCCCAAAAGAAAAACAAAAAACAAAAAAACAAATAGCCCGATCAATAAATGGACAAAAGTGCTGAATGGACACTCACAGAAGAATTCTGAATGGTCAACAAATATATGAAAAAATGTTCATCATCTCTAGCAATTAGAGAAATGCAAATTAAAACTACACTGAGATTTCATCTCACTACAATCAGAATGGCAATTATCAAGAATACAAGCAACAATAAATGTTGGTGAGGATGTGGGGGAAAAGGTACACTCATACATTGCTGGTGGGACTACAAATGAGTGCAATCACTCTGGAAAGCAGTATGGATATTCCTTAGAAAACTTGGAATGGAATCACCATTTGACACAGTTTTCCCACTCCTCAGCATATACCTAAAGGACTTAAAAATAAGCATACTATAGAGATAAGGCCATGTCAATGTTCATAGCAGCTCAAACCACAACAACTAAATTATGGAATCAACCTAGGTGCCCTTCATCAGATGAAGGGATAAAGAAAATATGGTGCATATACACAATGGAATATTACTCAGCCATAAAGAAGAAGGAAATTGTGGCATTCACCAGTAAATGGATGGAACTGGAGGCTATCATGCTAAGTGAAATAAGCCCAAAACCAAAGGTCAGATGCTCTCTTTGATATGCAGGTGCTGACTCACAATAAGCAGGGTTGTGGGTGGGAAGGGAAGAATGGAAGTTCAGTGGATTAGACAAAGGGGAATGAAGGGAAGAGGGGGTAGATGGGAATAGGAAAGAGTAGAATGAATCATACATAACTTTCCTATGTTCTTATATGAATATACAACCAGTGGAACTCCACATCATGTACAAACACAAAAATGGGAAGTCATAGTCCACGTGTGTGTGTGATATGTCAAAATATATTCTACTGTCATGTATAACTAAAAAGAACAAATAAAATTTAAAAAAAGAAGAAAAGAAAGGGCAGTGTCCAAATGGAGGACAATATATTGCCCACAATATACCTCTTGCAAATATTTTCTTTCTTTTATTTTCTCTGAACTGAAGTTCTTGGGACAGAGAGCTTGGGAGTATCAGGCAGTTGATTTCATCACTGAATGTTTAGTTTAAAGGATTATGCCCCCTACTCCACCTCTCCACCTCTCCATTTCCACCCGCCACACCTTCTCTTCCTCTTATACTTCCTGGTTTAAACATCAGCATTCCAGAACTCTCTCTTTCCCCTGGTTGTATCCTCCTCATATATTATTGGTTACTAAGTCCTAGTGGTCCTGCTTTTTGTATGCATCACCCACCTTTCTTCCCTTTCTGATCCCCACCGCTCTTGCCTCATGGAAGCCCTTATCTGTGCTAGGCATATGGCTTCTGAACTAATTTTCGTTTCTTTCTCCTGCTCCCTCTACTTGACCATTGTCAAAAGCCCTGGATGATACCCCATTATATTGAGGGTAAAATGAACTATAATTGTTATGATGTTTCAGAACCTTTACAAATCAGCTCTAGGCTAACTTTCCAGATTGCCCTCCTACCCCTTACTAACCACCTCCCCCACCTCCTCTTGGGGCCCACTTTCCTGGGGGTGCCAGCATTTTCTTTCACATGTGTCCCTCATGATTACTAGCAGTGTAAAGCTCCCTTTGCTCAACTTATGCCCTCTGCCTAGGCTGCTTCTCTGGCCTGGCTGTGTTTTTATAACTTCAGGGCCAATCTCAGATTTCATCTCCTCTCTAAAACTTGCCTGTTTGTGGACACAGAATAATGCAATTATTGTAGCATTTCTTACATTTTATTATAGTAAATTATTTGTGTCTGCAGTTCCTATTAAGAAAAGGGATTTTCCCCCTTTTGCTCCTCTATATCTGGTGAACTTTCTCAACAAATGTTTGTTGGATGAAAATATGAGTTATTTTTGATTATCCTATGTAGGACTGGAATAAATTTTCTTTAGAAGGTATAACTTTAAATATGATTCTATATACTCTGTATTTATCGTGAATTGAGTTGGCTTTTAAGGGAGGAAGAATAGCTCGTTTTGGTATAGACATCTTTGTCACCTGGAGTACTTATCAAACATATAATCTTTACAATTCAGCAAACTGCTAGACATTGTCAGTGGGAGGAGGGGACTATTGTTACTCTTTAACTGGTACTAATGCAGAAGCTCAGGGAGGTTGTAGGATTGGTGAAAATCACACTGCACATTTAATCATCCAGGAATAAGAACCAGATGTGGGAGAACTGACTTGCAGATGCCCAGGGTAGGTAGAAAAGATGATAATGAATTGGCTGCCCTGAAAGACTTGGAGTAGAAAACAATTATCTAGGTTCAGTGCAGACATGAGCAGTAGGAGATTTGGAGCTGTTAGGCTGCTGGTGAAGATGGGCCAAGCCAAACAGGTTCTCGTTGTGGGAGTTTGAGGGGGGTGCCTGCCAGGGATGGGGTGGGTCTCACCTCAAATTACTATGAGACTGGCAAAAATCCAGAGCTTGACTCAGAGATGAACTCGAGTCCTTCAAGAAGACTCTTTCTAGGAGGCAGAGGGCATGCTTGTGTTTTGACCTTATAAGACCAACTAGGATCAGAAGAGATATGTGCTGGAAAGAGCCCTGTTTAAGTATCTTGCAGACTGCTGTGCTTGTTGTTTTTCCTTAGTCAACTCTCTAAGTGATAGGGATTTTTCTCCTGGTTATCCAATATCATGTCAAAGTTCCTGAATTATTGAAAAGAAGGATAAATTAGGTACAGAATGAAAAACACCCATGGACTTTTATTCACCCTCCTCTGTGTTAACTTGAAAACTCACCCTAGTCAAGATTGTCTGTGTAAGTTTTTATATCTTTTATATCTCTAGTTTTGGAAGCTCTCTGTAGGTAGTGATGAGATGGCTTGGTTTAGTCTTTCTTGTATCACCTCAGTGCTCAGCAGGTTTAAAAAAACAGGAGTCCCATGCTGCAAAGTCCTCAAGACTACTTCAGAGAATTGAAGTGGTGGTGACCTAGATAGAGTTGGTGGGGATGGTGGGAGGTGGTGGGACAGAGAAGGAGCAGACTTTGCATGTGACACAGTGAAGACTTCAAAATTCCTGTCTTTTGGTTTCTATGTCATATCTTCTTAAATCTATTCTCATATTCTCTAAAGCTTCCTATTATGGTTTGGATGTGAAATGTCCCCCAAATGTTCATGTGTGAGATAAAGCAAGAAGGTTCAGAGGAGAAATGATTGGGTCAAGAGCCTTAACCCAGTCGATGAATTAATCCCCTGATGGAATTAACTGAGTGGTAACTGAAGGTGGGTAGGGTGTGGTTGGAGGAGATGAGTCATTGGAGGCAAGTCTTTGGGGTTATGTATTTTGTATCTGGAGTGGAGTCTCTCTCTCTGCTTCCTGATCATCATGTGAGCTGCCTTCCTCTGCCATGCTCTTCCACCATGATGTTCAGCCTCACCTCGAGCCCCAAGGAGTTGGCTGTCAATGGACTGAGACCTCTGAAACTGTGAACTCTCAAATAAACTTTCCCTCCTCTTGTTCTGGTTGGGTCTTTTAGTCACAGCAGTGAAAAAACCAACTAGACCATCTCCTTATCTTCTATTTCTACCCCCAGTTCCCTGTCTAGTGGCTGTCACATACTGAGGGTTTGACAAATATAGTGAAAGGTAATGAAAAAGACCTGAGGTTGAGAATCATGAATTGACCATGATTACAACTAATTGCTAAATTTTGCAACTCATTTTCCAATAAAGGATATCTTTAACTATTCATTTTCTTTTGATAACACTATGAAGGGCATGGAGTGTGATTTTATCCAAATTCAGGACACTTCCTACATCTAGATAATTGTGGGTTTAGGGTTATGCAAAATGACTTTTTGATTGAGCAGCTTGAGTTCAGATTCAGAACAAGAGGTCATGAAGCTTGACCTCTGTATGACCTGAAGTAGACTCAATCTCCTGTGTCCCTCCCCATCCCCTTGACAACTTGCTGATCTGGTATTGATTTGGGGCAGTATTCTCAAGGGTTGACCTAAATTGAAAAAAAAAATGTTAGCGTGGTCTTCCGGGAAAATAGCTCTTTGTTTAGCTTCCTTAACCTGAGTGTTGAACTTCCTTAGTCATTAGCCAGTGACAAAGGTCCTCATATATTCCTTTTCTTTTTTTTTTTTTTTTCTAATAAGATTACAATTTGTATGGCACAAACTGGGCACTCAAATATATATCATGAAACTAATATTAATTTTAATAAGAGAAAAGAAAAATAATGTCTGTGGAATACTTAAGCATTTTGTTGGGGTTTTCACATATATTTCGTTTAATCCTCAAGTAACTATGTGACAATAATTTTACTGTGTTGAAGAAGCCAAGGATGAGAGAACTTGGTACCTTTGCTGAGAATCCTTCCACAGTATGTGGTGGAACCAAATTTTGAGCCAAGTTTTGTGTTTAGATGTGGTTTCAAAATCCAAGGTCTTCCCAATGTAATGCTGTAACCAATCAAGCTGATTAGCTTGTGTTTACATGATTTTTGCATTACGGGTTGATGAGCAAGCATTCCAACTTGTATCCCTTACGAGTACCTGAAAAGCAGTGTGCATGAAGCAGAGCTTACTATATTTACTTGGAAACTGCTCCTCCTAGCATCCCTAATGTAGTCCAAAGTACTATTTTCTTGCCAATCACCCAAGGTTAAGGCACTGTTTCTCAACCTCCACACTATTGGCATTTGGAGTTGGATGCTCCTTTATCATAAGGAGGTATCTTGTGCATTGTAGGATGTGGAGCAGCACCCCTTGCCTCTACCTCCAAGATACAAACAACACCCCTGCTATACCAGTTATGACAATCAAAAATATCTCCAGACATTACAAAGTGTTCCCTGAGGGACAAAATCATCACTGGTTGAGAACCACTGCTTCATTAATTTTTATTTGAAAGTTTCTTTTCTTCTATTGTTTTTAGCTTATTCTCTTTTTCTAGTTTCAAGAATTGGACATTTAATGCTTTGTTTTTATTCCTTTCTAATTTTAAATAAATGTATTTGAGGAATAAATTTCCCTAAGAAGATGACTGATTATATATAATATATAATATATAATAATGTATATAATATCCCTTAGTGTTTTAATTCAGTACTTTTGTCTCTTTCCATTTCTAAACTTTTATAACCTCTATTGTGATTTCTCATGAGTTATTTAGACATGTCTTATAAAGTTTCTCTAACAGACTGTTCTGCTTTTGAATTTTTATTTTTAGTCTGCCTATTATCTGGTAATCTTTATATTGCTAATAGTTGAAGTGAAGTCATTTTATTTTACAGTTTGAAATTTTATCAAAGGTCCTCAGAGGTGTTGGGACTCCTGCTCCCTAAGGATATTGAATATATTGCAGATCCAAATATGGGACCAGGGTATGGCTGTGTTCAGTTTCAGGTCAAAAGCTTGGGTTTTATTTGCATACTCCTCTGTGGTTTCCAGATTCCTCTAAAATCATAGACCACCTCTCCTCTCCAGCTTCTTTTCTGGACAGGGAGGGAGAAGCATGGCATGCCAGATCCTCCCCTGAAGTCATGGACCTGGCTTTGACCTGCACACTTTGCATCTCCAAGTCTCTGCTTCAAGACTTGGGATTCCACACCCTCACAGCCTAGTTGCCTCTGTGTACCTTTGCTTCTTTTCTTGCCCATGACAATGTTTTTGAGCCTGTCTTAGGTCTTCTGGTTTTGATTTTTTAATATTTTATCTTGTATTTCTTTATGGTTGAAATAGAGGGGGTGCACCTAAATGTATTCACCTAACGTCTTGTTTGTAAACTCCTGAGAATAGAGAATTTATTTTCATCTTTGGATTCCCCACCATGATTAGCAGGATGCATGGCTTCTAACAGATGTTCAACTAATATTCAAGAGTCCACTAATAATGAGAAGACTCTATCGTTAGTTTATTCAGTGATACTTGGATTACGTGGGCAGGTAGAAGAGAGAGGCGGAGTGGGGCTAGGTTAGGGTAGTACCAGAGGATGGATTCATATCATGGAGATCTTAAACTTTGAGTTACGGTTCTCAGAATTATGGAGTTGATACATCCTTGATAGTAAACTTTCTTCCACTGATGATTTGTAAGCAGAGGTTGATGATTAGCAAGAACACAGACGCATGATTTCCAAGTCAGATGGAAGGTTCCTTAGGTGTCTTCTAGGGTTTTCTCTACTAAAGTATCTGGGTCTATGATTTTATAGGGTAATTGGATTAAAAACTGGGGCAGTGAAGGCTGTTGAACAGAGAGGACAGCTTCAAGTCCTGTGTTAGCATGGACTTACTATTTACTACCCTCCTGGATCAGCTTCTACTGGAGGAGAGAGTTTTACAACTTAGGAAGAGGCTTAAGTGTGAAATCCTGTTTTTCTGGTTCTTCACTCCCAACTCTCCTGGTCCTGGACTGGAGTCAGCATGTTGACTCTCTGCCTACATAAAGCCCAAGGAAGGCTTCTGGAATAGATGCACTGCCCCGCCAGGCACTGTCCCACTGTCCTGGCACTGCGCTGACGTTGCTCACAGGAGCCTGAGCTGAGAAGGAGCCAGGTTTCATCTGTAGGGAGGCTTGCAAACTTTTGGTTTCACTCAACTGAAAAGAAATATGCAGACCTCCCTGTGAGAGCGGATGAGATTTTCCAGATTTAGGGAGCCTCCTGTTCTTGGCTTGCTAGGGCACGGTTTATTTTGTCATTTGTTTGAGTGACCTAATGCTTGTAAAATTGTCCATTCCTTTATCTTTCTCTGCGCTGACAAAATTTCAGTTCCTCTGAGAATTTAGTGCCAGGAAAAGACTCATCTTCTGCAGAAAAATAACCACAATGTTATCTCTTGAAGTCCAATGGCAAACGAGGTGCTTTAAACATCTTTAGTAATGATGTTATTTTCTTCATTTTTTAACATGAGGGAACTCATTTTTACATGAAACCCAGAGCATTGAAACCCTGAGTCTTAGGTTCTACAGCAGACCTGGATTCAAATCCTGGTCCTTCAACTCCAAAGTCCAGTATTCTTTACCAAGGCATAGCTGTCAGCTTCTTGTTACAGCACCTTCTGGATTTCCTTGTCTTGTTTTGGCTGCCAGTCAATGATGGTCAAATTTAATGTTTTTAGGCAGCAATCATTATCTCTATATTTCTTTTATTCTAGATTTTTTTCATCTTTTGGGATTTGGTTCATAACATTTTTTGAATATACGTTTGAAGTTCTAAGTATAATCTGCCTCGGATTTCTTTGCTGCTTTATCTGGAGAATCACTGGAGTTTACATCATGAATAGATGACTAAATGAATTCATTCACTCTTTGCTCTTTATTTAGAGCTAATAAACTTCATTGTTGCTATCAAATTTTATTTGGGGATCCACTTGCATGTGCTATCTCATATTGCATGCGTGTTTCCACACGGTCAGAGCCCAACTCTTAGGCCAGACACCTGAGGGTCAATCCATCCCTTCTCTATCACTGCCAATTGCAATTAGCCATTTGGCTCTCCTGAGTCTACTTCCTCATCATGTCTATAACCTTCCCCTCCTCTCTTTCACAAGTAGTTCAGGCCTTGCCATTCCTCTTGAGTGTTGCAATTATTTTCTGACTTGTTTCTGTCTCTAGAAACAAGAGAGCAATCTTTGTAAAGTGACTATCTGATGTAGTATTCATTCATTCATGTACTTGTGATCAACAGATCAAGACCAGCTGTCTCAGTATAGTATCTAGAATCATCTGAAGTCTTGCCCCTGCTTACCAGATGCCCTCCCCACCTTTCAATACTGTTCTACAAGCTTTCTGACAGCGTGAAGGACTTTGAGAACGCTGTGCTTTCTCACTCTTCAAGTTTCCCTGTGTGTTGCCTTCTCTGTCTAGATTGTTGTTTGACTGCCTAGACTCATTAACTCTGCACATTTTCTACCTTAAATATGTATAACTATTCTCTTTTATGTTCACCTTAGGTCTCGTACCTATATCTATTACTCCATTCATCCTGTAGAAAAGTGATAGTTGGCACTTGTTTATGCATCTGTTTCCCCTTGAGTATGTCATCTCCTTATGTGTTGGGAACAATATGAGTAGTGCTGAGTAGTGTTCTGACCGTATGTGGCAGTCAGAAAGCCAGATATGATCCCCAGAATGAAATTAATATACCCTTCATAATCATCACACACTTAAAAACTTAGTTGCAAACTTTTAAAATCCAGTAGATTTCCTGTGGAAATCAAAACTGCTCACTTTTCTTTAAAAATCAGCTTAGAATCTCAGGGACTCCATTACTGCAGAGCAGTTATCAGCTGAAGGAAGGCAATGCTCTCCGGTTCATTTCTCTGATTAAGATTCCATTTCTGGTTCACTGGAGGTATAGGAATTTGAAAACTCTGGCCGGTGTATGGGACTTGACATGGATTCTGATTCCACTTTTTTCCATTTATAGGTGGTATTACATAGTCAAGCATCTTAACTTCTCTGAACTCCAGTATATTTAGTTGTAAAAAGTGGACAATTGTAGAATGTATCCTAAAGGATTTTGTGAAGTTTAAATGGAAAGTGGGCACAGAACAGTTAGCTTATGGTAAGAATTCTGTGTTAATTATTATTCTGATATTGTTATTATTATCTTTGTTTTGGAAAAGTATCAATTAATGAACAGGAATCTTCCTTCCCCAAATATAAGATGCCTTTCTTGAAGCCAGGGAACAGAAGTGTTCTTTATAGGAACGAGGCAGTATTTTTTATTTGGTATCTTGTGCTATGGGGTAGGCAGTATAAATGAGGTTTAAGAAACAATAAAAAAAAAAAAAACAAAACAAAACTTGTGCCATTAGGATTTCTCTGTGTTCCTTAGGGTAAAGATTTTATCTTCTAGGTCTGCAGAAAAGTTAAATGTCAGGGAAGCATTCCTTAACATTCAATCTAGGTAGCATTTTTGTGTTGCAAGTTCTTACATCATCTCATACTTGTCTTTTACAGTGCTTTCATTAGTTTGATTAATCAACAATGATCCTGAATGTATGTTTCATCTACTAGTCAGTATGGAGCACAAGGCAAGGATCATGCCTATTTTTCATCACTCAATGACTAGTTTCCTGTGCCATGCTAAGCCCACAGTGGGCACTTGGTTGAGGCAAAAGATGATATGGTAAAGAGTGGACACTGGCGTCATGCCTCTGTTTCCTCATATGTGCAATAGTGTATCCTTGAGGACTAAGTAGGATAACGAAGGTAAAACCCATGGAAGAGTACTTGGCATGCAAAAGTACATAGAAGAATTTGCTATTCTTTTCTGCAAATATCTGTTGACTTTATGAATGAATGAATGCATATATTCTTCCTTGTTAAGTATGCAAGGGTGAATGATCAGCAAAATACCCAACTGCATTCTGATGTAGAATCTGTCAGAGGAAACTCATGAGGACAAGACCAGAGGAAGGTATGCAGGTCTTTTGTTGGTCATTGCATGCATGCTAGGTCAATGCACAACGATCTAGCTGGGATCATGTCAGATTCCAGATGAGGAACTCTGGCCCTTGATCTCTTACATTTATGTGATATTTTCCATGTCTTATATTGTATTTTCGTGCAATGTACCAGGATATGACCAAGCTAATGGATGGCCTGGACCATCAGAACTGGTAACCTGTTACAACAATAAAGTTGAGCAGTATTTCAGTGGCTTAGGCATAATGCAGTAAAGGAAACTTTGAAGGAGCCAGGCTGGGTCTAGGAGTGGTAACCAGGTGGGACAGAACAACAGGGATTGTTAAGCAGTGGAGATTCAATCTAATAGTATCAGTGTCAACTTTACAGTCTACTTTCCATTTTGACCTGAAGTTCCAGGAGATACAGCAGAGACAAGTTCTGGTTCCCAGGGAAAGCCTGGCAAGTGCTTGGCAGGGACTCCCACCAAGTGGGCTTGGGACAGAGTAGAACTGTTTGTCAGGTAGAAAACTGATGCAAAAAATCCTGAAATAAAAGCAGCCAAGTTTGAGCATAGAAAGAGGAGAGACAATGTGGCAGGTTGGAAGGGGAGTAGTTGGTGTTGAAGAGCCATCCAAGGTGTGCTGGTCATCAGGAACTGATCAACAACTCATGCATTCCTGGTCCTCCTTCTGTCTGCTTGTCATCTTACATCTCTCAAACGGCAGCAGACATCCAGTCGTCAGTACAGTTGTACCTTGGTATCTTGCAGGGGGTTGATTCCTGGACTCCCACAAATACCTGATCCATGGTTGCTCAAGTTTGTTGTATAAAATGGTTTAGTATTGCCTTACAAGCAAAGGCCCTGGGTTCAAATTCCCAGTACCATAAAAAAAAAAGTTTTCATATTTATATATAACCTATGGACATTTTTTAGATATTTTAATTTCTAGATTAATTATAATGTTTTTTTAATGTATTTTTTTTATTGTAAGCAAATGGGGTACATATTGTTTCTCTGTACATAAAGTAGAGGCATACCATTTGTGTAATCATACATTTACACAGGGTAATGGTGTTTGATTCATTCTGTTATTTTTTCCTTCCCCTCCACCCCTCCCACCTCTCTTTTCCCTCTAAACAGTCCCTCCTTCCTCCATTCTTGCCTCCCTCCCACACCCCATTATGTATCATCATCTGCCTATCAGCAGGTTCATTCATCCTTTGGTTTTTTGAGATTGACTTATCTCACTTAGCAGGATATTCTACAATTTCATCCATTTGCCTGCAAATGCCATAGTTTTATTATACTTTATGGCGGAGTAATATTCCATTGTATATGTATACACCACAGTTTCTTTATCCATTCATCAATTGAAAGGTATCTAGGTTGGTTCCACAATCTGGCTATTGTGAATTGAGCAGCTATGAACATTGATGTGGCTGCATCTCTGTAGTATGCTGATTTTAAGTCCTTTGGTATAGGCCAAGGAGTGGGATAGATGGGTCAGATGGTGGGTCCATTCCAAGTTTTCTAAGGAATCTCCACACTGCTTTCCAGAGTGGCTGCACTAATTTGCAACCCCACCAGCAATGTATGTGTGCACCTTTTTCCCACATCCTCACCAACACCTATTGTTGCTAGTATTCTTGATAATTGCCATTCTAATTGGAGTGAGATGGAATCTTAGGGTGGTTTTGATTAGCATTTCTCTTATTACTAGAGATGTTGAACATTTTTTCATGTATCTGTTGATTGTTTGTAGATCTTCTTCTGTGAAGTGTCTGTTCATTTCCTTAGCCCATTTGTTAACTGCGTTATTTGTATTCTTGGTGTAGAGTTTTTTGAGTTCTTTATATATTCTGGAAATTAGTGCTGTATCTGAAGTATGAGTGGCAAAGATTTTCTCCCACTCTGTAAGCTCTCTCTTCACATTACTGATAGTTTCCTTTGCTGAGAGAAAGCTTTTTAGTTTGAATCTATCCCAGTTATTGATTCTTACTTTTATTTCTTGTGCTATGGGAGTCCTGTTAAGGAAGTCTGATTCTAAGATGACATGTTGAAGATTTGGACCTACTTATTCTTCTGTAAGATGAGGGTCTCTGGTATGATTCCAAGGTCCTTATCCATTTTGAGTTGAGTTTTGTGCAGGGTGAGAGATAGGGGTTTAGTTTCATTCTGCTGCATATGGATTTCCAGTTTTCCAGGCACCATTTGTTGAAGAGGCTATCTTTTCTCCATTGCATGTTTTGGGCACTTTTGTCTAGTATGAGAAAACTGTTTTATTTGGTTTTGTCTCTGTGTCCTATATTCTGTACCATTGATCTACCTGTCTATTTTGGTACCAATACCATGCTGTTTTTGTTACTATTGCTTTGTAGTATAGTTGAAGTTCTGGTATTGCGATACTCCCTGCTTCACTCTTCCTGCTAAGGATTGCTTTAGCTATTCTGGGTTTCTTATTTTTCTAGATGAATTTCATAATTGCTTGCTCTATTTCTGTGAGGTACGTCATTGGAATTTTAATCCCAATGCATTGAATCTGTATAGCACTTTTGGTAGTATGACCATTTTGACAATATTAATTCTGCCTATCCAAGAACATGGGAGATCTTTCCATCTCCTAAGGTTTTCTTGAATTTCTTTCTTTAGTGTTCTGTAGTTCTCATTGTAGAGGTCTTTCACCTCTTTTGTTAGATTGATTCCCAAGTATTTTATTTTTTTTGAGGCTATCATGAGTGGGGTAGTTTTCCTAACTTCTCTTTCTGAGGATTCATCACTTATGTATAAAGATGTATTAGATTTATGAGCATTGATCTTATATCCTGCTACTTTACTGAATACACTTATGAGTTCTAAAAGTTTTCTGGTGGAATTTCCCAGTTCCTCTAAATATATAATCATGTCATCAGCAAATAGGGATATTTTGAGTTCTTCTTTTCCTATTCGTATCCCTTTAATTTCTTTGGTCTGTCTAATTGCTCTGACTAGAGTTTCAAGGACAATGTTGAATGGAAATGGTGAAAGAGGGCATCCCTGCCTTGTTCCAGGTTTTAGGGGGAATGCTTTCAGATTTTCACTTTTAGAATGATGTTGGCCATGGGCTTAGCATAGATGGCCTTTACAATGTTAAGGAAAGTTCCCACTATCCCTATTTTTTCTAGTGTTTTGAGCATGAAGGGGTGCTGTATTTTATCAAATGCTTTTTCTACATCTATCGCAATAATCATGTGATTCTTGACTTTAAGTCTATTGATATGGTGAATTACATTTATTGATTTCCTGATGTTGAATCCACCTTGCATCCCTGGGATAAAACCCACTTGATCGTGGTGCATGATCTTTTAAATATATTTTTGAATATGATTTCCTAAAATTTTTTTGAGAATTTTTGCATCAATGTTCATTAAGGATATTGGTCTGAAATTTTCTTAACTCCATGTGTCTCTGTCTGGTTTAGGTATCAGGATGATATTGGCTTCATAGAATGAGTTTGGAAGGGTTCCCTCCTCTTCTATTTCATGGAATACTTTGAGGAGTGTTTTAATAAACTCTTCTTTAAAGGTTTCGTAGAACTTGGCTGAGAATCCATCTGGTCCCGGACTTTTCCTTGTTGGTAGGCTTTTGATGACTTCTTCTATTTCATTTCTTGAAATTGATCTATTTAAATTGTGTATGTCCTCCTGGTTCAGTTTAGGTAATTCATATGTCTCTAGAAACCTGTTAATGTCTTTGAGATTTTCTATTTTGTTGGAGTATAGATTTTCAAAATAGCTTCTAATTATGTTTTCTATTTCTTGTGTCTTTCATGATATTTCCTTGTTCATTCCAAATTTTAGTAAATTTGCATTTTCTCTCTCCTCTTTGTTAGTGTGGCTAAAGGTTTACAATTTTGTTTATTTTTTCAAAGAATCAACTTTTTATTTTGTCAAATTTTTCAATTGTTTCAATTTCATTGATTTCAGCTCTGATTTTAACTGTTTCCTGTCTTCTCCTACTTTTGGTGTTGCTCTGTTCTTCTTTTTCTAGGACTTTGAGCTGTGGTGTTAGGTCATTTATTTGTTAATTTTTTCTTCTTTTATTGAATGCACTCCATGAAATAAATTTTCCTCTAAGTACTGCTTTCATAGTGTCCCAGAGATTTTGATATGATGTATCTTTGTTCTCGTTTAACTCTAAGAATTTTTTTATTTCCCCCTTGATGTCTTCTGTTATCCATTCATCATTCAATAGCTTATTATTTAATCTCTAGGTGTTGGAGTAGTTTCTGTTTTTTATTTTGTTATTTATTTCTAATTTCAATCCATTATGATCTGATAGAATACAAGGTAGTATCTCTATCTTTTTGTATTTGCTAACAATAACTTTGCGGCATATTATATGGTTTATTTTAGAGAAGGATCCGTGTCCTGCTGAGAAGAAAGTGTATTCACTCTTTGTTCGATGGTATATTCTATATATGTCTGTTACGTCTAAATAATTGATTATGTTATTGAGATCTATGTTTTCTTTGTTCAATTTTTGTTTGGAAGATCTTTCCAGTGGTAAGAGAGGTGTTTTAAAGTCACCTAGTATTATTGTGTTGTGGTATATTTGATTCCTGGAATTGAGAAATATTTGTTTGACATACATAGATGAGCCACTGTTTGGGGCATAGATATTTATGAATGTTATGTCTTGCTGATTTGTGCTTCCGTTAAGTATTATGAAATGTCCTTCTTTATCCCTAACTATCTTTGACTTGAAGTCCACATTATCTGATATGAGCATCAATACTCTGACTTTTTTGCTGTGTCCATGTGCATGGTATGTTTTTTCCCATCCTTTCACCTTTAGTCTGTGGGTATGTCTTTCTATAAGGAGAGTCTCTCGCCGGCAGCATATTGTTGGATCTTTCTTTTTAATCCAATCTGTCAGTCTATGTCTTTTGATTGACGAGTTCAGGCCATTAACATTCAGGGTTATTATTGAGATATGATTTGTATTCCCGGTCATTTGGCTCATTTTTGTTTTTTGACATGACTTGGTTTCTCCTTTTTTGGCTATTCCTTTAGGATAGTTCCTCCCTTTGATGACTTACATTGTTGTTTTTCATCTCTTCCTCATGGAATATTTTGCTGAGAATGTTCTGTAATGCCAGCTTTCTTTCTGTAAATTCTTTTAGCTTTTGTTTATCAAGGATGAATTTTATTTTGTCATCAAATTTGAAGGTAAGTTTTGTTTGATATAAGATTCTTGGTTGGCATCCATTTTTTTTCAGAGCTTGAAAAATGTTCTTCCAGTCCCTTCTAGCTTTTAGGGTCTGGGTTGAAAAATTTGCTGATATCCATATTGGTTTCCCCCTGAATGTAATTTGATTCTTTTCTCTTGCAACCTTTAAAATTCTGTCTTTATTTTGTATGTTAGGTATTTTCATAATAATGTGCCTTGGGGTGGGTGTGTTGTAATTTTGTATATTTGGAGTCCTATAAGCCTCTTGAACTTGATTTTCCATTTCATTCTTCAGATTTGGGAAATTTTCTGATATTATTTCATTGAATAGATTGTTCATTCCTTTGGTTTGTTTTTCTATGTCTTCCTCAATCTCACTAATTCTTAAATTTGACCTTTTCATGATATCCCATAATTCTTGTAGATTCTGTTTATGATTTCTTACCATCTTCTGTGTTTGGTCAACTTTGTTTTCAAGATTAAATATTTTGTCTTTAATGTCTGAGGTTCTGTCTTCCAGGTGTTCTATCCTATTGGTTATGCTTTCTATGGAGTTTTTAATTTGGTTTATTGTTTCCTTCATTTCAAGGATTTCTGTTTGTTTTTTTTTCACTATGTGTAACTCTATTGAAATGATCTTTTGCTTCCCGAATATGCTCTTTTAACTGTTGATTATTGCGATCATTCAAAGCCTGCATTTGCTCTTTCATCTCATCATTTGCTGCTCTGATCATTTTAATTACGTACATTCTGAACTCCCTTTCTGACATTTCTTCTGCCATGCTGTCATTGGATTTTATTGATGTAGCATCTAGGTTTGTTTGGGATATTTTCTTCCCTTTTTGTTTCATATTGGTCAGGTATCTTCCCCTCTGGTAGTGAAACTCTGAGATATTGCAGATTTCCTCTATTGACTTGTAGTGTCCCTGTAGATTTCCAATAACTCACCTCCTAGCCTTCAGTAGCCTGAAGTCTTGGAAGAACTTGATAATGCAGTGCTCCACAAAGAAGCTGCCCCCCTAGGGATGGTGGCCTTAGGTGGGATGTATTCCCTGCTAGTAGGCAGAGGTGCCTCCACTTGTTATAGATGGTCAACTAAAGGGGGACTAGACTGTGGACTGGGGCATGGCTGGTCTGGGCCTGTGTCTCTGGTTCTACTGCCCCAATGGGAAAGCCTCACCTGGTGGGGAAGTCACACCCAGTGGGGCAGTCTCACTGGGCAGTCTCCTCTGAGAAGTTCCATTTGGTCCAGAACTACCGCCTGTGCTGGGCAGCCCTCCTCTGTGATGTTCCCAGGGGTCCAGATCTACCACCTGGGCCTGGGACCCTCACTCTGTGCCAAAGTCTCTTACTGAGCAGCCCTCTTCTATCATGCTCCCGGTTGTCTGGTTCATGGCTCCAGCGGGGAGTCTCACTGGGCAACTCTACTCCACAAAGTTCCCTGCATTCTGGGACTACTGCCCTGTCCAGGGAGCCTCATTCAGTGGGAGGGGCTCACCCAGAGGCTTGAGTTGGTCCCGAGTATCTCAATACCTTCTCTTCTTGAATCCTGCATCCTAGAGCGACATGAAATGCAGTCATCCTCTAGTCTGCCATCTTGAAAACTAATTATAATGTTAGTTCCATATAAATGTGATATAAATAGTTATGTATTAGAGAATAATGACATGGTAAAATGTATGTCTTCAGTGGTGATGCAATTTTTGTTTCTAATATTTTCAATTTTCAGTTTTTGTATCTATAGATACAGAACCTCTCCCCATGTGCCAACTGTACTGATTTAGGAGTTGGTTGGGGCTTAGCATCCTACTTTTTTTTTTTTTTTTTTTTTTGAAGAGCAAGAAGTGACTTCCATAGGAGAGCCAGTTCTGTTTATTATCTATTCCAGGGTCATATCAAGTTACTTTGGGTTACATAGTGCAGTTAGCTTTGCGCATGTGCAGATCACATAACTTGCTTGCTTCTCAGAGTCCACTAGTACCAAATGTTATTGTATTTAGATAATGTCTCCAGGACTTAAGGACAGAGGAATTGCATAGCATTTCTAAGCCATTCAAATAGGGTGCCTGTTGTCCTGAAGAGTTGAGAATCTTACTTTCATTACCAGATTCTAAG
The DNA here is from genome assembly GCF_902686445.1 of Sciurus carolinensis. Classification (NCBI taxonomy): domain Eukaryota; kingdom Metazoa; phylum Chordata; class Mammalia; order Rodentia; family Sciuridae; genus Sciurus; species Sciurus carolinensis. The sequence continues at coordinate 65,681,080 of NC_062224.1, forward strand.
CATTGGTGAGAAAGGTGGAATTTACCAATTCAACTGTATGCCCCCATAAAATCACACTTGAAGATGTGATTTCCTAACCTCTCAGACCTGCTCTGAATGGTTTGTCTTTTGTGTTAGTCAGCTTTATGTTGCTGTGACAAAATACCTGAGAAAACAACTTAAAGGAGGAAAGATCTATTCTGGCTCATGCTTTTAGAGTCTTCAGTTCATAGTTGCCTGACTCCATCACTGAGGGCTTGTGGTGAGGTAGAACATCATGAGGGTGTGGTAGAGCAAAGCTTCCCAGGAAGGAGAGAGAGGGAAAGAGAGATGGGGAGAGAGAGAGAGAGAGAGAGAGAGAGAGAGAGAGAGAGAGAGAGAGAGAGAGAAAAGAGTGAGAGAGAGAAATAGAAGAGAAGGAGGAGGAGAAGAGGGAAGGGAAGGGAAGGCAAGGAAAAGGGTTGGGGACAAGATATGGTCTTCAAGGTCATGGCCTCAAGGGCAACTAGACTCTACCTCCTTCAGTTTGTACTACCTTCTAATAGTCCATTCAATTATGAACCCATAAATGAATTAATCTTTGGTGAGATCAGCGTCCTCACAGTCCAATCACTTCCCAAAAGCCCCACCTCTTAACACTGCTGCACTGGGGACCAAGCCTTCAACACATGGGCCTTTGGACATTCCAGATCCAAACCACAACATCTTTTATTGATTTCAACCCTTTCTCTGCACAGCCCTGGGGATGAGCTCCCCTGAGGAGGGGTCTGGCCATTGCACACAAAGCTGTTGCCCTGACATCCACAATCAGATGGAGCCAGGAATGACCTGTTAGCTCATGATCAAACTCAACTCCAAAAATTTCCATTCTCAAAACATCCAAAGAAGCCTCAATAAGTGGTGAGAATCTTTGGAGTTTAAGTTAGCTAACCTGATGGATCCACTCTAGAGTCATTCAACTTCTCAGGGTGAAGGTCAAGTGGGGATTTTTGGATGAAGGACCAAGGGCTGAAAAACACTAGGTGGGGTGCTGCTCTAGCTTCTCTTTGGAATTTTGTCAACTGCAGTGCTGAAACCCTTCTTCCTTGATTTTTTTCCCTTTCCCCTCAAGCAGGGTGGCTATTTAAAGGAGTGTTTCTTTGAATATACATAGAATTCCCTGATGATCTTGTTAAAGGCAGTTTCATGTTCAGGTGACCTGAGGTGGAGACCCCAGTCTCTTACTGCTAGATGCTGCCATGCTGCTGGCCTAAGGATCACACTGTGAATGGCAAGGATTCAGGTTGTATTTCATGTCCATCAGCCAAGCAGTGGCTCCAATCAAGCCTAAATCAAGCTAGATGTATTGGTAGAATTTTAGCAGAATTAATTGCCTGAGTAGTAGAATCCTATTATGAAGTAAATTTGGATTTTGAAATTTATGAGAGAGATGCTTCAGTCCATTTTTTTTATGGGGGGGAGGGCACATCATTTGATGTACCATATGACCAAAGTAATATTACAGTGAGGTACTTCAGAATGGCATTTAATTTTCAGGTAGACTTAGGTTTCTATTGCAGAAACACATTTTGGATAAATGTCTGAAAAGGAGAAACAGAATGTTTCATGCAATGTGAGTTTTATGTGAGTTTGCAAAGAAGAGACAAAGAAGGGGAATATTTGTAGGGTTGGGATATAGCACAGAAGGGAAAAAAATTTAAACAAAAATACCCAAATCCAGTAGGCCTACCTATCATTTAGGTCTGAGCCAAAAAACCAGGCTTGAGATCAATCAGCCTGCAGCCCTGAATTTTGAAGGCAGGAGAAAGGCTAAAGTTAGCATGTGTGGCTTCCTACACACAGGGAGTAATCTAAAACAGATATTCTCCAAAGGACACTTCCAGTGTTTCCTGGCCCTGGGCCAGACACTTCAAAGCTCCATTATCAGTGAATTGTGGTCCCTCTGTTGGGAAAGTTGGGCGATGCTCTGAGGAAACGTCAGCTCTGGGTCACAGTTTCCTCTCATTTCAGTGCTAAGAGGTCAGAGCAGCTGAGGGCTGCCCATACTCCACTGACCAGGCCTGGTGCCAACTCTGTGTGCCTTGGAGCTTGCCTTCAATTTCGTCATGAGTTAGGATGCTATCTGACAGGAAGCAGAGTTTGAAATGGTGTTCGCTGCCTGATTGATGATTCCTCTCCCGAAATCCAACTTTGCCAAAACCCTCTCACCCTCTTAATGTAAGGAGTGCAGGGAGATTGTGTCCGTGGCTTCTCAACCACCCCTTTGTGGGTCAGTCCATGGGCAGCAATGGGCACCCATGCATTGGTGGGCATCAAATGTTAACAAGGTCTTGGGACAGGGAATCACTGAAAGTCAGTTTTGAAAATCTGAGAATATTGCACATTTTTGTTTCCTCAGTCTCTTGAGTTTTCTCTTCATATCTGAGCAATAGTGGAGTTGACCTTTCTCAAACCCAAGCACTCCTTCACTGGGGAGCAAATATCCTCCTTGTAGTTTAATGTCCCAAAATGAAACCTCCTCCACAAGCAAGTCAGGGTCCTGACTGTAGAGCCAGACACAAAGCTGTTCCCAGATTCGGTAACCTGTTTCCCTCTCTTGACCTTGAAGGAAGAAGTATGCAGAGGTTAATGTGACTAAAGGGAACCCAGGAAATTCTATTATTTATGGAATTGATTGATCCCTGTTTCAGGGACCAGGGTGGAGAGAGGAGAGAAATTGTTAAGGGGCACAGAGTGAGAAAAATTGCTCCAAGACAGGTACTAGCTACCCCTTCATCCTGCATGGGCTTGAGAGGCATCTTTGGGTAAAAAGGAAATGTCTCTAGTAGATTAAGTATTATATGCCTTTGCTAAAACTTCTGTCAGAGTTTCGGATTGTCTACTTTGTCATCAGTACCAATTTTGGAAAAATTATGAAGTTCTTAATATTAACTTTTCATTTTATTTCCCCAGGGTGGTATTATCTGATAAGGCTTAGGAGTGTGATTTCTTTCAGGGATATTGGTATCTTATTAGAGCACATTGTTCTTGTTTGGTTTTGGAAATAAAAGACAGTTTAATGGAGGTTTAATTGATATAAATTACTCACATTTAAAGTGCACCTTTTGATAAGTTTCGACATATGTTTACATCTGTGAAGCCATCACTGAACAATAAAAATAATGAATATATTCATTTCCTCCTAAAAATTTCTCATGCCTCTTTGTAATCTCTTCTTGTTACCCTTCTCTGAATCCCCCCGTCACTAGGCATTGACCTGTTTTCTGTCACTATAGATTAGTTTGCATGTTCTAAAACTTTGTGTAAATATTATACATACCCTTTTTTGGTCTGGCTTCTTTCAGTCAAAATAATTGCTATTAGATTCATTCATGTCATAGCATGCATCAATGATTCTTTTGTATTTAATGTATTAATATGCCACAATGTATTTATCCATCCAACTTTTGATAGATATTTGGATTGTTTCCTGCTTTTGGTCACTATATTTCTGCTATGAGCATACTGGCTGCTAGGAGCATTCCTGTCCAAGTATTAGTAGGGACAGATGGTTTACTTCTCATAGGTGATTATCTAAAATTCAATCTGCTGGATCTTGTTATCGAAGCATGCTTAACTTTTTAAGCAACTGTAAAATGTTTTCCAAGGTGCTTGCATTTTATATACCTATTAATTCCTCTACATCCTCACCAATACTTGATATAGTCAATCTTTTTATTTTGAGCCATTAAAATATACATATGGTGGTATTGCATTGTGGTTTTATCTTATATTTATCTAGTATCTAATGATGTTAAGCATGTTCATATGCTTATTTGTCACCTGTGTATTTTCTTTGGTGAAGTATGTATTCAAATCTTTTGCCCATTTAAAAAAAAATTAAGTGTTTGCTTTCTCATTTAGTTTTGAGAATCCTTTACATATTTTAGATACCAGTACTTCATCAAACATATTGTTTGTAAATATTTTTTCCAAGTAAAATGGCTTGGTTTCTCATTGTCTAATCAGTATCCTTTAAAAAGTAGAAATTTAAAATTTTGATAAAGTCTAAATTTTTATATTTTTTCCTTTTATGAATCCAACTTTGGTATTGTATTTAAAAAAAACTTGCCTAACTCAAGCTCACAAAGACTTTCTTCTATGCTTTTCCCTGAATGTTTCATAGTTTTAGGGTTGACTTTTGGGTCTATGACACATTTGAGTTATTATTTTTATATAATGTAAAACTTTGATATGGATCAAAGTTTATTTATTTTGCCAATGAACATCTAATTGTTCCAGAACCATTTGTTGAAAATACTATCCTTTCTCCACTGAATTATTTTTGCATTTTTATTGGAAATCAATTGTTCACATGTTTAAGACATAGAATCTCAGTCTGTTCCACTGATTTACTTGTTTGTGTTGACACTAATACCACACTGTCTTGATCCCTGTAGTTTTAAGAAGTCTTAAAATCAGATAGTATTGGTCCTCTAACTTTGTTCTTTTGCAAATTTGCTTCAGCTAGTCCAGATCCTTTGCACTTCCCAATAAATTTTAGAATTGGTTGCCAGTTCTTACAAAAAGTCTGCTGAGACTTCTTATTTGGGTCTTTCAACCCATAAACATATTATACTTAACTTTTATTTAAATTTGGTTTAGTTTTCTTTGTGATGTTTTAGGTTTTTGACATACTCTTAAACATATTTCATGGGATTTACACCTAAGAATTTCATATTTTTTGTTGCTCCTATAAAACATGTTTTTAAAAATTTCAAGTTCAAGTTGGTTATTGCTAATGTATAGAAATACAGTTGATTTTTGTACTCTGATCTTGTTTTCTATAACCTTGCTAAACTCCTTTGTCACTAGTAAGCTTTTTTATTTTGGTAGATCTTATTGGATTTTCTACACAGACAATCATGCTGTTGAGCATTCCTTAAGACTAAAATTACTTTAAAAGCAGAAATTTTGGCACTTGCATATGTGATCTTAATGAAAACTTCTCAAGGAGAAAAGTGAGTGCTTTAACAATTCACTTGTGATGGTTGTTCCCTAGGAAACCAGCAGGTGAAGAGTGGCACAGAGGTTTCATGAGCACATGTGGATCCTATATCTTTGGTTTCTCTGCACAACAGTGGATCGTCTCACTTTCACTTGCTGCAGCCCAGCCTGGCACTGGGCTATAAATTCCACTTTACAGTCACAGTTCATGTGCACTTAGAATAACTCTGCAGACTACACAGGAAAACTCTAGATGGGTGGCTAGCTGCTAGCACACATTTCAGATTAATAATAGCTTTCAATTCATTGAGGGTGAGTTATGACATTTTAAGCTATTTTATAAAAGTAGAAAATTGAAAAAGAAAAACCCAACTCCAGCAGCAGGTCTTTTACCTCTTCATCCTTTCTTTGTAGTCCCACAGGTTTAAAAAATAGAAATTTTGCTTTTTTATTTTTCTTTTGAAAGAATTGTTGTAGAGGGAGCTAAACCACATGGTGAAAACTCTGTGAAGACTAAGCGTTTGATGTGTTTATTTTTGCTGGCTCAGGGAGGTGCGATAATTGACAGGTGAAATTGCTTGCCTCCCAGATGGTGCAGGCAGATGGATTATTGAACAAGCATGCTCTCCCCGCATTCCCTCATCCTTATACACAGGCACTGACTTGTGTCACCTGCAGAATATCTTTGAGTTGCATGTGTACTCCATATTCCTCATCTCACACTTGCCTCTCCTATCCTTCCTGGATCAATACATCTCGATGCATTTCTTGATACTGCAGACAGTATTGTTCATGTGTGTGATTCTGGAAGAAAAGGAGAGAGTTTTAAAAAAATCCTATACATGCATTCATGACAACATTTGGGTTTTAATGCTCTCCACCTACAGAACAATAGAAACCTGAGGGAAGATACCGAGTGTCAAGAAGAACTTATAATCACCTATTGAGTATATTACTTACAGAGTAGAGGTAGGGTGAGTGACAGATAATACAAGATGGTTTCTGCTAGCATTCACTTATCTGACAAATATTTTGAGCACATACTATGTGCTAACCTCTATCCTAAACACTTCAGATGTCAATGAAAAGGACCAATATCCCTGCCTTCTAGGAACTTACTTTCTAGTAGGGGAAAGGGGAGACAGAATCAATAATACACAAGTAATATGGTTTTATAGTAGAAATTAAACATTATGGAGAAAGGAAATAAAGTAGGGTTCCACATAATTGGAGAGGAATGGAATCTGGAGAGCAATCTGGAGAGGGAAGAATGACCACAATTTTAAATAAGAATTGAAGGGTGCAGAATGATATTTAAGGAGATGAGAGAGTCAGGCATGCTAAAAAACCATGTTAGCCAGTGTGAAGGGTTTAAGTGGGACCATGCCTGGCATGATTGAATAATAGAAAGCGTCTAACACAGTGACATGGAAACCTTGTCCAGTTCATCTCAGCCTCTGATAGGTCTGACCCAGCTGGAGAGTGAAGAATGGGTTAGTTGTCTTCTTTAGGTCCCTCTCTTCTATCTAATATCTAATGGGGTTTTGGACAGCCTCTCCAGGGAAGGTACCAACCTGTGCTTGAGTCATGTTTATGTGTTACCTTTAGTTACTTCATTAAAAAGTGGATAAGAATGAACAATAATAGAAGCTTCGCATTTGAAAAGAAGTTTGAGTATTCTTAGAAAGGTATTTGGGGCTGTGTGAAATGGGGTGGCATGGGGAATATGCGTGAGGGGAGAGATGCTACCTGTACTCAAAAATGACAAAGTTTGGTTTCTTGTTAAGATGCAAATCCCAGTGTGTACAGTGGGTGAGAAAAATAAAATATAATGAAATTGACACTCTCAAGTGAGCTGAAACTTGGATGTGAAGGTGATTCACAAAGTGAATTTCCTAGAGTGGCTTTAGAATCAGCAAGTCTATTAGGATGTGTGTGGCAAGAGGCTACTTTAAGACCTTGAGTAAATAGGCTTGATTCTCAAAGAAGGAAATGGTGTCTCCCCGCCGCCCCCTTAACATCGGAAGCAGGACCATCTCTTCTCTAAAACTGAAGTAACTATAGCATTCTAGTTTCCTAAAATGTGGATGTGTCAGAGGTCAGACTGCTTGGACCTTAGATTTTCTAGAGATGCAGGAACAAATCTCCATTGCTGTCTCTGTATTTCCCAGTATTATAATGCTATATGACTGCTGATATTTTTATGAATATTTGATGAATCTCTAAGAGCAGCGTGGTAGTACCCTCACAGGGGGTAAGAAATTTTCTGATATGAGAACAGGTTACTAAATTGTACAAGTGAAGAGATCATGAGACAATTTTGGATGCAAATCTAATTCTGTTAATTGAATCCTCAGTCTTAAGCAGGAATGAAGAGGCTGTAATGTTTCAAAGGTGGGACTTATCAGGATGGCTTCTTTGTGGAGATGGGCTGGGAGTTAGAAGTGAGGAAGCAGGAGGGGACTTTCTAGCTATACCAGTCCTTTCGGGCTTGAGTAAGTTTCTCAGGAAAAGCATACAGTAGGACAGAGTCTGTGAACCTTGGAACCAAGTCAACTAAAGTAGGATTAAAATTCAGATTTTTTTTTTGTGTTTCTTGCTCTCTTCTGGTCTTTCTTCGTATTTGGGATGGGAATGGAAAAGAGAGTTGAACAAATTGTACATAACTTTTCTATGTTCATATATGAATAGATGACTAGTATAACTTCACATCATCTACAACCACAAGAATGGGAAGTATACTCCATGTATGTATGATATGTCAAAATACACTCTACTGTTATGTGTAACTAAAAGGAACAAATGAAAAATAAAAATATTGCAAAAGCTACAAAAGAAGATTATAAAGTTTTGAATTATGCTAAGGCAAGTGTTGAGGTAACTCATTGTGAGGCCAAGTAAAGTGGTGACAGTGGATTAAAATGGGAGGACTCTAAGGGATCAAATCTAGGCTGAGAAGTTCTTCATCTCATTTCACCTGGCAATTTGCCTTCTCAAGTTAAGTTCTCAACCTGGCAGTTTTGACTTTAGCTTGGTTAGGAAAACATACCTTTATAAGGTCTCACATCTTCAGTTGAAAGTCAGACCCATTTTCATTTCTAGTACTTAAATGAATCCTGCCCACCAAACATGGTATTTATATATACTTCTCTGTCATTGGTGCATTTATTCACAAGATACATTATCAAGAGGGTTTTGGGTAATTAGCTTTGGTGGTCAGTGTCATATTGGCTCAGTGGGTCCTGGCGTATGAGAGCTGATTTTGTGCATCACTTCTGACTCTTCATTCAGTGTCAGCACATTGATACATTGCATTTGATCACCTTGGGGCTATTTACACCATGGAAATTGGCAAATTGAACAAATTGGAGTTTCCCCACAAAAATCTATATGTTAAACCTTTGCTGGCATGACACTTGTCCTCATGCTTTTTTTTTTTTTTTTTTACTTTTAAAAGGAGGAAATAACAAAATAAAAATTATTTTTCTTGTAGATCCGCAAGCAACAACAAAAAGCTACCAAAAAGTTTTGGTTATTTGTACAGTTGCTCAATTTCACTTGCAAAATAACAGGGGCATTTAGCCAAAGATACTAAGAGTCATTTCAAAATTTTCTAGGAATCTTATCTCATATTTCTTTGCATAGTATGATGAAAGACTTGAAGTATTTTTTGAAGTTGGAGAACCTGGAACTTGAATCTTAACCTGCCATCTTTAAGACAGGTGATAACAGATTAAATTTTACTCTAAACTTTGTTTTCTTTATCTATAAAATTAGAATAAAAATAATTTTACATGTGAGGGAGCTTGGTACTTTGTAGAACTTCAATCTTGGTCTATTGTTATTATCATTATACAAACTCTTTTTAGTAGTTATTAGATTTATGTGGTTGTTAAGGACCAGTTAACTTTTTCCTTAAACAAACAGGTTTCTTTTTTCTTCTTTCCTTTCTTAATAGCTATTATGGTACTATACAATACATAACATATACAATATATGCATAATATTAAACAATACCATAATAGCTAAAAAGCTAAAAGCACTTGTTTGATCAAGCCCTTCCCTTTTTGAATAGTTGTAGAAGAGGTCTTTTAAGTCCCCAATGCATAACTGTTTAGCTTTAACATTTGAACCATAGAAACAGTGTAGGTTTATCCTGCTGCTGATTGTTAAATAGTAAAATATAAATACACATAGTTTACAGGGCAGAAGAAACAAAGAAGGGAAACTTTACCACACTCATTTCCCCCTTTCCCCACCCAGTCCCCTTCTCTGACTAAGCTTCCTCCTTCAACCCCTTTGGAGTGTCAGTTGTTGATAATGACCTAAGTACAGGGGTGTACTTTAGTGAGCATGCCTGCTATTTATCAAAGCTGTATCATCCTGTTCAAAGATTTCTGACTTCCTCCCTTATCTTTGGAACTTCTCTTTGCTCTTCATCACCCACACCCATCTCCAGAACCAAGTGAATACTTGCGGAAGCTCTTCCAGTGTGTCATCTCTGTTCTGTGGCTTTGCTGGTTGTTGATCACATATTATGTTCTCATTCTAAACCCCACAGAATTTGCTTTAAAAAGCAAGCTCGTTCATCCACTTTGAATGCAGTTTAGACAAGAAATTTTGCGGTGGTCTTATATTATTTCATGTATGTTTATTTTGTATTGGAAACTAACCAAACTCTTTTATGTCTTCTCCACAACATTTCTAAGCCTTAGTTTCTTCATTTATAAAAAGAAAAAAAGAGGACATTAACACTTTTCCCTTAGAATTATGTGGATTAAATGAAGTGATGCCTAATATTTTTAAGAGTTGTTAACATAGTGCCTGACACTTTGTAGGTGCTCAATAATTATTAGCTTCCTTTGCTCCTTATGGCCTAAGACCACATTTATTGCCAAAGAGGCACTCAGTGGATTCTTAAGGGATGACAGATAGTAGAACCCATTTGGATAGGAACTGTTCTTCCTCAGTCTTGGTGTTTCTTTCTGTGTTGAGGGACTTCTATTAGCAGAACACCTCTATACCCCCAGTAAAGAATGTCTTACTGGAGAATAAGTGTGAGATGAGGAAGTTTGGGACAGGGAAATGAAGAAATTTTGGGAATAAATAACAACAACAACTTTTTTTGCTGCATGTGTGCTTGTGTGTGTGTAGCATGGAGAGGTAGAGGGCAGAGAGGAGATTTGACTGCCTATAAACACATTCTGATCTGCTCTTTCATACTAAGAGTTTTACTAGCAAACTCTCACATGTGGAGATCTATGTTTTTCAGTCTTACATGTTCCTACTTCTGGGATTCTGTAATAAAGGGCTCATTGTTGTAGCACATGTAGGGCACATTCTCCAGTATGAGATTGATAAAAAATAGAAGTAGTATTTTTATCTCCACTTACTTTGTGCCTCTCAATTGGATCTAAAATTGAGTATGGAAAGTAGTTTTTAAGCCAGTTCCTTCTAAAAAGTCCTGCAATCTTTTTTCAGTTTGTGTAATATAAAATTATATCAGTCCAAAGACATCCTATTTTTCTTCCCCTACCTTTAGAAGTCTCTTTTATATGAATTCACAAGTTTTCCAGAATCACTGGAGGTCATTGAGTGACTTTTATAATCCAAGGCTTCCTTCATTACCTTGACTCCTTCAAGATGACTCTTTCAATCCTTCTAAAAATAATAGTTTTTGAGGTTTTGATAATTTCAGTGTACCCCTACCAAACTGAATTTTTAGAATCATGATTGCTGTGTTTTTCATCTTAATCTTTATTTTACTTATTTTTTTTTGTTCATCCTAAACCTTTACCAAATGACAAGATTTTGCTATGGAACATGGTTAGCAACCAAATTGGTCAACTTCTGAGTGATTATAAAGTACTTGAGTGCATTCTTTTATCCATTTCTCTTGGTTCTGAGTCTGCACCTCTGTAAAGGGCCACAGAGAAAAGAGAATGGGAAGGGGGTGATGAGGAAACAAAAGGCAGGGAGATAGAGGTGGGACCCTCAAATAGACTTGTGACTGGGATTGGGAGAGTGGGGTTTTGCTCCATACCAAGCTGCTTTTTCATATCTCAGTGAGGCCTGGGACAATTGACCATCTTCATGACACTAGTGGGAGTGGGTCAATGTCACTGTTGAAAGGAGGGGATTGTCAAGAACATACCAGTTCCAAAAGATGAGCCACATTCTGAGCATTTTGAAGGAGAGAAGATGGCTGGTGACCTGTTGACTAAGGAGCACTACACTGGGCTAAAGGAAAAGCACAGGGGGCTTAACTCTCTGGAATCCTGGTGGGTTTTGTCTACAGTATTTCTCGGAGTTGAAATACTGAGGTTGGGGAAAATTGACTATTATTGACTCCAGAGCAGCTGGAATGGTTTGTATTGCTGACTTATGTTTCTTTCAGAACCATGGTTCAGTCCCTTGCTTATAGCATCCTGTCACTTGGGTAATGTAATGAGGGAACACCAATTCTGTGAACGCCTAGCCTAACCTATGTAGTCACATTTCAGCTTTCAGCTTTTTCACTTCCCTGGTTCTCTCCACAGAAAACCAATAAGAATGGATTCTCAGGGTCATGTTCATTTATTAGCTAATTAACAGTTTATTCCTTTGACATTTTTTAGACCCTTGACATTGGTTTTGACAATGGAAATGTATGAAATCAGTGAACTGTGGCTCTTCGTCTGGTGTGGAGGGAACTCATAGACTCTGGGAAAGGCAAATGTATAAACAGATAACCACAAGTTCAAGCAAATTGAGAATTAAGTGCTGTGGGAGCACAGAGGAGAAGGAAATGAATTACTCACATGGCACGAGGATATGTGTGGTATGTCTTTTCCAGGGGAAAGGGGGACCAGAAATGACTGCCATTCCTGAAAATTGCCTATCATGAGAATTTGCATGCAGGGTGAGTTGCTTCTCCCTGAACGAACTTCAGGGAACATCAGTATGAAGAGAATCTGTTACGATCACGAATGATTTTGGTTATCTCAGTAATCATTATAAAATCCAAATAAGAAAAATAAATGCCTGTGAAAGTATTGCCTTCAAACAGAGTATGGTTGAACTGGATTATTGCAGTTGCACAGGAATTTCATTTTTCAAACGTATTTGTAAACCATGCACAGGCTTATCTGTGTGACCTTCTGTCAAGTAGCAAAGGCAAATGTGAACTCTGTGTGTCTGGGAGTGGTGGGGGTTTGAGTTGTTTATGCCCAGGAGGAGAAATAGAAGGTTTTTATTCTCCAGACACCTCTTATCAGATGCAGAGTTGGAAGCATCCTTATAAATCTGGCTCTAGTTAAACATCCGCTGAATTATATGCTCCCATGGGAAAAAGCAACCCTTGAGAACTTGGTCTCTTTATTTGCTCTGAGAACCTCAGTTGCTAAACTGTACAATTCCTGGAAGCATCTTGACAGCCTGAATTGATATGAAGATGGTGTAAGTAGTGCTAAAGTTCCGGTGCATTAGGTCACTGAAGTTCTTCATTGTGAAGGAATGGTTGGGACATTTGCTGAAAGGCTGATGACATGAAGGCCACTCTAACTTCCGCTCCAAACATACAAAGCATTACCTGCAAGCAGCTTGCAAATATAGAAGGCATTTGACCAGCCTATGGGAACAGGTCTTTTCATGAGTAGCTATTGAGAGTGGCATGGCTTTTTCAAAATGCCACTTTATTTTCATGGTCGTAAAAGTGTGGCAACTCATTGTCGACATGGAGGCCAGGCATGGTTCTGGGATTGAAGTATTAGGTGGAAGGAAGGAAAATAACTTTATCAGGTACCTCCTAGGCACAGATGTGAAATCACCTCATCATCACAAAAGGCAGTCAGAGATCATTGTCCTCATTTTCCTGTCCAGGACACTAAGGCACAAATGAATGAATTGAGTCACAGCTGGAAGTGGGAAGGACTCTGGATTCAGACATAGAAATTGAACTTTAACCCCAGCTCTCTTTTCTTTGCACTGGAGTCTTGGGTAAGTTATTAGTCTCTAAATGCAGGGTCTAATGTCTCATTTTAATAATTGAAGTGATAATTCCAACAATAATATCATAGTGTGCTAGTTTATTCTATCTGCAAGATTTTCATTTTAATCATGTCATTTGTTCTCCACCTACTGCCTGGTTGTAGTAAGATAGTGCAGAAGAGTGGAAAGTGCTGGTATCCTGGGTTCAGATCCCAACTCTGTCTTCAGTCTGCCTCTCTGAGATTTAATCCCATTTTCAGTAAAATAGGGGTAGCAATACCTACCTGGCAGCACTGTTGTGAGATATGAAACAAATAGATGTAGGTAGGTTAACAAATGGTGGCTACTCTTTAGTTTCCATTTGAGGAACAAGAAGAGTGATGCTCAAGTGTTACATGATTTCCTCAAAATTGTACATGTCCCACTAGGCAGTGAGATAAGAAGTTGGGAGCTTGGGTTCTAGAGCGTGGTGACTTTGAGATTTATTCTGGCTTCTCGTAAACTGTGTGATCTTAGGCAAGTGATTCAATTTCTCTGAACTTTAGTTTCCTCATATATAAAATAACTTCAACCTCATAAATGAATAGTAAAGGGGATGATAAAATTATAAAAAGCCCTTAGGTCAGTACTTATCTCCTTTCCTTCTTTCTTTTCTTTTTTCTCTCCTTCCATTTGTCATTTGGTGCAAGCGTAGTACATTTTAGGAGATTAAATATAACCTTTATAAGAAGGGCCAACTTGATATAAAAGCACATAGGATTTAAAATTGGAAGAATGATGATTGAGATCTAGAGTCCTGTTCTGCCACTCTAGCTCAGTAATCTTGTATAAATTACCTTACCAGACTGTTCATTCTCTCATCTGTTATTATCCTTACCTTATAGGGTCTTGTGAGGACCATAGGAGATGATGATTCTGTTGGAACTACCTAATGAGAATAGAAGTAGAATATATAGAGAGAAGTGTTATCATTACAGATGTGGAATTTGGAGCTTCAGGCACTGATGTAAATTTGAAACAATAACAAAAACAGAACAAAAAACAAACCAAGCAAAACAAAACAGAGCAAGAAGCAAATCCTGCCTTGCACGGAGCTAAGCAATCGTTCACTTCTTGTTATGTTTCTTTTGGTATTCATCTCATTAGCTCAGAGATTCTCTGCCCCTCTACTGACCAGATTTATTCAAGGACTATTGGTTCATAACTGTATGTATTTTTCCAACCAATAGATTTTAAGAGTAGATTTACTTTGAGTGTTCTCACCAAAGTTTATTTTTATGTTTTTGGTACTGGGGATTGAACCCAGGGTTGCTTTACTACTGAGTCATATCCCCAGCTTTATTTTGAAACAAGTTCTCACTAAGTTTCTGAGGGCCTCACTGAGCTGATGAGGCTGGCCTTGAACTTGCAATCCCCCTTTCTCTGCCTCCAGAGTCACTGGTATTACAGGCATACACCACCGCACCTGGCTCACCAAAGTTTTTGATGTTAGAAAGAAGCCCCAGGACAGCAAATGTGAGAAGCCACTGCATCCGAGAGGGGGACTTCTTTGGTGGCAAGTGTTGGGTATATTTATCTTCACATCCTAGTGCCTACCACTCTGTGTTAGAAGCTTCTTAGATGTTCAGTAACTAGTGTGAAAAGATGAATGAATGAATGTGTTTTTCTTGGATGTCGTGCTATGGCCTAAGTCCTCTTTTGGGAAACCTACACAGTTCAGGTGTGGCCAACTTGACCTCTGGCTTTCTTTGCCTTTTCCCATGGGTTGGTTTGCTTCTGTGCTTACAGAGCTCTTTGTTTGGACAGCAACCTGCTCCCTTGGAGTCCTTTGTCTCGTAGACCTTTTCCCTCACAGGATGATGATATCACTTCAGAAATTCAACTCTTAAAATCCCACGGCTCTTTCAGAATAGGAAATGAGCTTATCCTGGTGAAGCTGTATACCTGTTCTAGTATCTTCATGATACCCTGTCCTATCATCTCTTTTGTCTTGTTAAGAGGAAGAAGAAAAGTTCAACTTCATATCACCCATGTGAAACTTATTGAAAGATTTCAGCACTTAACTTAGTTATTATCACCTCCCATGGGACAGGGCCTTAGGCAAAATGTGGGAAAATGACTCTTTAAATGGAAAAAATGAAGAAAGGGAAAACAAAATGAGATCAGTGAAAATGAGTACAGTACAAAGCTCTACGTGATTCAGTTTTCTGAAAAGTAAAGTGTTGATAGGTACAGGGAGTAATGAGATTTCAGGTTATTTTCTGAAACCCCAAACAAGGGATTTGGAAAGTTGAAAGGCAAATCTGTCTCTTCGACTTCCCAGAGAGACCTTTCAGGGAGGGCTAACATCTGCAGCTGTTTTGGGAAGGTCACCTATTAAACAAGAACTTTGAGCCCTGAATCCATGTGGGGCTAGCTTGCAAAGTCATGGTCATTCATGGGTCAAGATGTTCCTGAATGTGGAGTGTCTGCAGTCAGTTAGACTGAGGGTATTTCTTCAGAAACTGGGACATAATCCTTGTCCCTACAGACTCTATAGTTTTAACCAAACACTAGACAGGAGCTCTCCAGAGGATCTAGGGTCCTTAATATATTCAAATGACAAAACCATTTTGTCCTAGGGAGTGTTCTCAGTAGCAGAAATGTATAACTTGGATACCAACATATTCTTTTCTAGGTGGGTGGTTGTAAATGATGCATGGTGTCGTGACAAAGGTCCAAGAACAACCTGGCAATTCTGAAATTTGAAGTAGGGTACATGGTTCAGTAACCCTTGCGTTTCCTTTTTTACACTCATTTTGGTTCTTCTTAGACATTTACTAATCTAAATAAATTTTCATAGTTATCTAATTCTACAACAAGCCCACCTTTTGAGATTCTAATTAGAATTGCATTACATGTATAAATTAATCTGGGGAAGATTAAATTTGTTTTATAATGGGACATTTTCTTACCTAAGAACTAATGTTTAGATAAACACAAATTAATCCTTCTTATTGAAAATAAAGGAAGAAACCTCTTTTCCCTATCACTTTCTTTCAGAATTTCTTCCTGAAATTCTCTGTCCTGAAGATAGTTGTGTGTATGAGTCTGGGATTCAAGTGAGAAGCCTGGGCTGGAGATATTAAATTGGGAGTCATTAGCATATAATATTTAAAGCCATGGAATTGTTTGAGATCACTAATGGAGTATAGATGAAAAATAGTAAGAAACCAAATTAAGACACTGGGGACTTTTAAGAATTGCCAGATTGCTGAGAGAAAAACTAGGTGATTATGGTGTCTTTGAACTAAGTGAAGAAAATATTTTAAAGAGAAGGGGAATGATCAGCCAAGCCAAAATGCTGCTTATAGACTGAATAAATTAATATTGAATTTATCATGGAGTAACGTGGAAGCCATTGGTGACCTTGACAAGAGGTCACTCGTGGAGTGTTGACAGAATTTAATAATTAAATGTATGATAATTAAATGTACAATCAATCCTTGATTGTTTCTTGGATTAAAACATCACCACTTCCATCACCATTGCTACTACAATCACCACAAATAATAAAAAAAATTTATAAAGGATATTATTGAGATTAATGGAGGAATTTAAAAATGGATTATTAAATAATATTGTAGCAATAGCAAATTTTCTGAGTGTGAGCGCTATATTGCAGGCTTATAAGAATATATCTTTAGGGTACATATGCTAAAGTACTCAGGAGGAACATGATGTCTATAATTAACCTTAAATAAATGTAAATGGTTCAGTCAAAGGAATGTATATGTGTGCACATATACCACACAAGCAAATACATACATACATGTATGTATAATGTTTATTTGTATATAAAATAGTAAAGGGAAAGACTTCAAGAAAGTTTGGAGAAATGTTTTTTTTTTATTGTAAACAAATGGGATACATGTTGTTTCTCTGTTTGTACATGGCGTAAAGGCATACCATTTGTGTAATCGTAAATTTACATAGGGTAATGTTGTTGGATTCATTCTGTTATATATTTCCTTTCCCCCCACCCCTGCTACCCCTCTTTTCCCTCTATACAGTCCTTCCTTCCTCCATTCTTTCCCTCCTCCCTAACCCTAACTCTAACCCTTAACACTAACCCCTCCCACCCCCCATTATGTGTCATCATCCACTTATTAGCGATATCATTTGTCCTTTGGTTTTCTGAGATTGGCTTATCTCACTTAGCATGATATTCTCCAATTTCATCCATTTGCCTGCAAATGCCATAATTTTATCATTCTTTATGGCTGAGTAATATTCCATTGTATATATATATACCACAGTTTCTTTATCCATTCATCAATTGAAGGACATCTAGGTTGGTTCCACAATCTGGCTATTGTGAACTGAGCAGCTATGAACATTGATGTGGCTGTATCTCTGTAATATGCTGATTTTAAGTCCTTTGGGTATAGGCCAAGGAGTGGGATAGCTGGGTCAAATGGTGGTTCCATTCCAAGTTTTCTAAGTAGTCTCCACACTGCTTTCCAGAGTGGCTGCACTAATTTGCAGCCCCACCAGCAGTGTATGAG
Organism: Sciurus carolinensis; assembly: GCF_902686445.1. NCBI lineage: Eukaryota > Metazoa > Chordata > Mammalia > Rodentia > Sciuridae > Sciurus > Sciurus carolinensis. The sequence goes on from NC_062224.1 coordinate 65,698,560, forward strand.
TGTACTTTTCTCCCCACATCCTCGCCAACACCTGTTGTTGCTTGTATTCTTGATAATTGCCATTCTAATTGGGGTGACATGGAATCTTAGGGTGGTTTTGATTTGCATTTCTCTTATTACTAGAGATGTTGAACATTTTTTCATATGTTTGTTGATTGCTTGTAGATCTTCTGTGAAGTGTCTATTCATTTCCTTAGCCCATGTGTCGATTGGATTATTTGCATTCTTGGTGTAGAATTTTTTGAGTTCTTCATAGATTCTGGAGATTAGTGCTCTATCTGAAGTATGATTGGCAAAGATTTTCTCCCACTCTGTAGGCTCTTTCTTCACATTGGTGATAGTTTCCTTTGCTGAGAGAAAGCTTTTTAGTTTGAATCTATCCCAGTTATTGATTCTTGCTTTTATTTCTTGTGCTATGGGAGTCCTGTTGAGGAAGTCTGGTCCTAACTGACATGTTGAAGCTCTGGACCTACTTTTTCTTCTATAAGATGCAAGGTCTCTGATTCGGAGATCCTTAATCCATTTTGAGTTGAGTTTCATGCAGGGTGAGAGATATGGGTTTAGTTTCATTCTATTGCATAGGAATTTCCAATTCTCCCAGCACCATTTGTTGAAGAGGCTATCCTTTCTCCATTGCATATTTTTGGCACCTTTGTCTAGTATGAGAAAATTGTATTTATTTGGGTTTGTGTCCATGTCCTCTATTCTGTACCATTGATCCACCTTTCTATTTTGGTACCAATACCATGCCGTTTTTGTTACTATTGCTTTGTAGTAGAGTTGAAGATCTGGTATTGCGATACCCCCTGCTTCACTCTTTCTGCCAAGGATTGCTTTAGCTATTCTGGGTTTTTTATTCTTCCAGATGAATTTCATAATTGTTTGCTCTATTTCTGTAAGGTACATCATTGGGATTTTAATTGGAATTGCATTGAATCTGTATAGCACTTTTGGTAGTATGGCCATTTTGACAATATTAATTCTTCCTATCCAAGAACATGGGAGATCTTTCCATCTTCTAAGGTTTTCTTTAATTTCTTTCTTTAGTGTTCTGTAGTTCTCATTGTAGAGGTCTTTCACCTCTTTTGTGAGATTGATTCCCAAATACTTTATTTTTTTCGAAGCTATTGTGAATGGGGTAGTTTTCCTAATTTCTCTTTCTGAAGATTCTTCACTTATGTATAAAAATGCATTAGATTTATGTGCATTGATCTTATATCCTGCTACTTTAATGAATTCACTTATGAGTTCTAAAAGTTTTCTGGTGAAATTTCCTGGTTCCTCTAAGTATATAATCATATCATCAGCAAATAGAGATAGTTTGAGTTCTTCTTTTACTATTCGTATCCCTTTAATTTCTTTGGTCTGTCTAATTGCTCTGGCTAGAGTTTCAAGGACGATATTGAATAAAAGTGGTGAAAGAGGGCATCCCTGCCTTGTTCGAGTTTTTAGGGGGAATGCTTTCAGTTTTTCACCATTTAGAATGATATTAGCCATGGGCTTAGCATAGATGGCCTTTACAATGTTAAGGAATGTTCCCACTATCCCTATTTTTTCTAGTGTTTTGAGCATGAAGGAGTGCTGTATTTTATCGAATGCTTTTTCTGCATCTATTGAAATAATCATGTGATTCTTGACTTTAAGTCTATTGATATGGTGAATGACATTTATTGATTTCCTGATGTTGAACCAACCTGGGATGAACCATCCCTGGGATGAAACCCACTTGATCATGGTGCACTATCTTTTTAATATGTTTTTGTATGCGATTTGCTAAAATTTTGTTGAGAATTTTTGCGTCGATGTTCATTAAGGATATTGGTCTGAAATTTTCTTTCCTCTATGTGTCTCTGTCTGGTTTAGGTATCAGGGTAATATTGGCTTCATAGAATGAGTTTGGGAGGGTTCCCTCCTCTTCTATTTTATGGAATACTTTGAGAAGTATTTGAGCTCTTCTTTAAAGGTTTTGTAGAACTCGGCTGAGAACCCACCTGGTCCCAGACTTTTCTTTGTTGGTAGACTTTTGATGACTTCTTCTATTTCATTACTTGAAATTTGTCTATTTAAATTGTGTATGTCCTGCTCATTCAGTTTAGGCAATTCATATGTCTCTAGAAACCTGTTGATGTCTTCAAAATTTTCTATTTTGTTGGAGTATAGATTTTCAAAATAGCTTCTAATTATGTTTTGTATTTCCATCGTGTCTGTTGTGATATTTCCTTGTTCATTCCGAATTTTAGTGATTTGGTTTTTCTCTCGTCTTCTTTTTGTTAGTGTGGCTAAAGGTTTATCAATTTTGTTTATTTTTTTGAAGAACCAACTATTTATTTTGTCAATTTTTTGTATTGTTTCTTTTGTTTAAATTTTGTTGATTTCAGCTCTGAGTTTAACTATTTCCTGTCTTCTACTACTTTTGGTGTTGGTCTGTTCTTCTTTTTCTAGGGCTTTGTTGAGTTTTACTTCTTTTATTAAATGCACTCCTTGAAATAAATTTTCCACTAAGTACTACTTTCATAGTGTCCCAGAGATTTTGATATGATGTTTCTTTGTTCTCATTGATCTCTAAGAATTTTTTAATTTCCTTCCTAATATCTTCTGTTATCCATTCATCATATAGTAGCATATTGTTTAATCTCCAGGTGTTGGAGTAGTTTCTGTTTTTTTACTCTTTCATTTATTTCTAACTTCAATCCATTATGATCTGATAGAATACAAGGTAGTGTCTCTATCTTCTTGTATTTGCTGACATTAGCTTTGTGGCATAATATATGGTCTATTTTAGAGAAGGATCCATGTGCTGCTGAGAAGAAAGTGTATTCACTCTTGGTTGTATGGTATATTCTATAAATGTCTGTTAAGTCTAAATTATTGATTGTGTTATTGAGATCTATGGTTTCTTTGTTCAATTTTTGTTTGGAAGATCTGTCCAGTGGTGGGAGAGGCGTGTTAAAATCACCTAGTATTATTGTGTTACAGTCTATTTGGTTTCTAAAATTGAGAAGGATTTGTTTGACATACATGGATGAGCCACTGTTTGGGGCATAGATGTTTATGATTGTTATATCTTGCTGATTTATGCTTCCCTTAAGCAGTATGAAATGTCCTTCTTTATCCCTTCGGACTAACTTTGGCTTGAAGTCCACATTATCTGAAATGAGGATGAATACTCCAGCTTTTTTGCTGAATCCATGTGCATGGTATGTTTTTCCCCATCCTTTCACCTTTAGTCTATGGGTATCTCTTTCTATGAGGTGAGTCTCTTGCAGGCAACATATTTTTGGATCTTTCTTTTTAATCCAATCTGCCAGTCTATGTCTTTGATTGATGAATTCAGGCCATTAACATTCAGGGTTATTATTGAGATATGATTTATATTCCAGGTCATTTGGTTCATTTTTTAAATTTTATTTATTTATTTATTTTTTTGACACACCTTGGTTCCTCCTTTATTTGACAGTTCCTTTAGGATAATTCCTCCCTTTGCTGATTTGCTTCTTTGTTTTTTATCTCTTCCTCATGGAATATTTTGCTGAGAATGTTCTGTAATGCTGGCTTTCTTTTTGTAAATTCTTTTAACTTTGCTTTATCATGGAAGGATTTTATTTCATCGTCAAATTTGAAGGTAAGTTTTGCTGGGTATAAGATTCTTGGTTGGCATCCGTTTTCTTTCAGAGCTTGAAAAATGTTGTTCCAGGCCCTTCTAGCTTTTAGGGTCAGGATTGAAAAATCTGCTGATATCCATATTGCTTTCCCCCTGAATGTAATTTGGTTCTTTTCTCTCACAGCCTTTAAAATTCTGTCTTTATTTTGTATGTTAGGTATTTTCATTATAATGTGCCTTGGTGTGGGTCTTTTGTAATTTTGTGTATTTGGAGTCCTATAAGCCTTTTGAACTTGATTTTCCATTTCATTCTTCAGATTTGGGAAATTTTCTGATATTATTGCATTGAATAGATTGTTCATTCCTTTGGTTTGTTTCTCTAAGCCTTCCTCAATCCTAATAATTCTTAAATTTGGCCTTTTCATGATATCCCATAGTTCTTGCAGATTCTGTTCATGATTTCTTACCATCTTCTCTGTTTGTTCAACTTTGTTTTCGAGGTTAAATATTTTTTCTTCAATATCTGAAGTTCTGTCTTCCAGGTGTTCTATCCTATTGGTTATGCTTTCTATGGAGTTCTTAATTTGGTTTATTGTTTCCTTCATTTCAAGGATTTCTGTTTGTTTTTTTTTCAATATCTCTAACTCCTTATTGATATGGTCTTTTGCTTCCTGTATTTGCTCTTTTAACTGTTGATTGGTGTGATCATTCAATGCCTGCATTTGCCCTCTCATCTCATCATTCAATGCCTGCATTTGCTCTTTCATCTCATCGTTTGCTTCCCTGATCATTTTAATTATGTACATTCTGAACTCCCTTTCTGTCATTTCTTCTGCCACGCTGTCATTGGGTTTTATTGATGTAACATCTAGATTTGTTTGGGGCACTTTCTTCCCTTGTTTTCTCATATTGTTCAGGAATCAGTGGACCATTAAGATAGTGCAGATTTCCTCTATTGACTTATAATGTCCCTGAAGATTGCTAGTATATCCCCTCTTATACTTCAGTAGCCTGAAGTCTTGGAGGAAGTTGATAATGTGGTGCTCCAAAAGGAAGCTGCCTCTCTAGGGGTGGTGACCCTCAGGTGGGGTATATTCCCTGCTAGTGGGCAGAGGTGCCTCCGCTTGTTGATCAATGGTCATCCAAAGGGGAACTAGGCTGCGGGTTGAGGCAAGGACTGTTTGTGCCTGTGTTTCTGGTTTTACCGTCCTTGTGGGAAAACCTTACCCAGCAGGGAAGACTCACCTGGTGGGGAGGTCTTGCTGTTCATTTCCCCTCCTAGAGGTTCCCCTCAATCTACAACTACCACCTGGAAGGCTGGGCTCCCTTCCTCTGCAACGTTCCCAGGGACCCAGACCTACCTCCTGGGCCTGGGAGCCTCACCCTTCGCAGACGAGTCTCCTTAGGCTGCCTCTCCCAGAGAATCTACCCGCAGTCCTGGAAACTTCGCTCTGCCCCTAGGTGTGTCTCAGCGCGGCTCTTCCAGCAAGAAGCCACCTAGGTCCTGGGACCCTGCTCTGCACGTAATCACCTGGCTATGCGGCCCCTCCTCTGAGCAGCCACCTGGAGCCCCGTACAATAGCTCTGATTCCCAGCAACCCGCCACACACCTCCTCCTCCGGACAGCCGCCCGGTGTTCCGATGCAGTCACTGGGAGTCCAAGCAACTCACTTCGCGTCTCCTCCTCCCGCCAACCACCTGTAGCCCTAGGCAGTCACTCCGAGTCCAAGTGACCCAACCTGTTCCTCCTCCTCCTCAGGGTAGCCCCTTAGGTGTTCAGGAGCGGTCGCTCCGAGACCAAGCGACCCACAGTGCTCCTCCTCCGGGCTGGCCCCCGGTGTTCAGGAACAGTCACTTTGAGTCCAAACAACTCACCACTTGCCTCCTCCTCTGAGCAGTCACCCGGAGCTCTGATGCATTCACTCCTAGTCCAAGAGACCGGTTGCACTCCTCCTCTTCCTCTGGGCAGCCCCCCGGTGTTCAGAAGCGGTCGTTCTGAGTCTAAACAGCTCGCTGCGCAGCTCCTCTTCTGGCAACCACCTGTAGCTCTGGTGTAGTCCCTCCGAGTCCAAGTGACCCACCACGTTCCTCCTCTTCCTCCGGGCAGCCCCCCGGTGTTCAGAAGCGGTCACTCTGAGTCCAAACAGTTTGCCACGCAGCTCCTCCTCAGGCAGCTGCCCGGAGCCCCAGTGGTTGCTCCGAGTCCAAGCGCTGTGCTGAGCAGTCACCTCTACGATGCTCCCAGTTGTCTGAGTTCACTGCTCCAGTGGGGGGAGGGGTGTCTCGCTGGGCAACTCTACTTCACAAAGTTCCCTGCGTTCCGGGGCTACCGCCCCATCCGGGACGCCTCCCCAATTAGAGAGACTCACCCGGTGGCTTTGAGTTGGTCCCAAGGCTCTCACTATCTCCTCCTTTGAATCCTGCATCCTGGAGCAACATGAAATGCAGCCACCCTCTAGTCTGCCATCTTGAAAACCCCGAGAAATGTTAATAGTGTATTTAAGTAAAGGGTTTGTGAGCTTTCCTTGTACTATTTTTTTTTTTTTTTTTTGAGTGGTGCTGGAGATGGAATGTGAGGCCTCACACGTGCTAGGCCTGGGCTCTTCCACTGAGCTACTTCTCCAGTCATTGTACATTGTACTCTTTTTGTGACTTTTCTGTAGGTTTAACAGTTCTCTAAGTTAAAAGTTCCAATTCCTCTTCCCCCATTCTCATTGTTTCTCGTTACAACTTTTAAAGAGGAATTGGTGATAGAGGACAACTGCTTTTGGATCTAGTACACAAGTAAAGGAATTGGCTTTAGATGGAAACGCAGATGCTTCCTTTTTAGTAACAGCCAGGAATGCAGAGTTTATAGGTTCAGATGTCAATAGCTATTGGTAGACACGGTAGAGTGAGTCTGCCGAAATTATCTTCTGATTATTCAACTTTCTTACTAAAGTGGACAATAAGGTCAGGGGAGCATGAGAGAAGAAGTATGAAAGAGAGAGGAGGCTTAAAGTGGGAAAGTGAAGGTACTAGGGAAATAAACTATGATTGCTGAGCACCATTAAGGGGCCACCTGATTCAATGACAAAATACTTAGTGTGAGACCACTCAATGTGGTGATGTGTTTTTTCATAGTCTTGTTCAGATTCTTGGTTAAGTATATGAAAGTTTGAGTGTTGGATTTAATCAGGGTTGTGGTTTTACAAGAAAGTACAAAACTAGAGAGGGCAGGAATTGTCAGTGATGTATATAACGGCCTGAGTATAAGTGATTGCTCATGGAGAAAAACTGGGTGAGGGATGAAGGCTGGAGAAAAAGTTGTATAATCAATGAACTGGAGATCCTGTTGAAAATAGAAGTAAGAGTTTGGTACCAAAGAGAATGAACCACAAGTAAGAGGTGGTGGTCAGAGAGCAGAAAGTATGAAATGGAATTTATAGAGTGATAGTTACTACGAGTGTTAAACTATCCTTGCATTTCTGAAATAAAATTTTCTTAGTCATAGTGTTTTATTCATTTGATAGATTGCTAGGTTTCTATTTTATTTAGATATTTTCATTGATATTTGCAAGTTAGATAATTCCTGTTTGCTTGTTCTTGCACTAGAGATAGAGTGGTTTTAGAAATTAAATTGGGAAGCGTCTCATAATTTCAAACTCAGATAAAGCTTAGCTGTTGATCATTTATCCTATACCTTTCCCCACAGTAGATTAAGTCACCTTTACAATTTCTTTCAATAGTTACTAGTCTATTCAAGTTTTCCACATCTTTTTATTTTTCCTTCTTTGTGGGGCTGGCAGGTAAGTGCTAAGGGCCTCGCACATGCCAGTTAAGTGCTTTTCCACTGAGCTACATCCTCAGCCCTCTCCTTAATAAAAATTTTCATTTAAAAATTTAAAAATTGATTTTTTTTTAATGAGACAAGGTCTCAATAAGTTGCTAAGGTTGGCCTCAAACTTGAAATCCTACATCAGCCTCCTAAGAAGCTGGAGACAGGTATGTGCCACTGAGCCTCGCTAAGCGTTCCACATTTTTAAAGAAATCATGGTATATCATTAGCAAATTATTTCCTTCTTATAGGCTTAAAATTTTGTTGCCAGAGTTGTGTGAAATATTCTATTACAATTCTCTTCTGATCACTGCTGAATCGTGGTTTTATACCTTTCTCATTCCCAATCTTGTCTATTTGTGCTGCTGTAGTTTGGATCTGCAATCTTCTTAAAGGTGCATGTGGTAAAGACTTGAGTCCTCAGGGAGGCACTGTCAGGAGGTGATGGACTAGTGAGAGCTCACTGAGAACATCAGGAGCTTGCCCTTGAAGGAAGCTCCTTCCTCTTCTCTTTTCTTTCTTTTGATTTCAGGTTATGAGGTGAATGATTTGCTTTGCCACATGATCTCTCCATGATGACCTGCAAAGGCCCAAAGCAATGGGGTCAACTGATCATCCACTGAACATTCTAAAACTGTGAACCAAAAGAGACCTTTTTCTCTTTACAAACTGATTATCTCAGGTATTTGTGTTAGTAACAGAAATCTTACTAATAGTGCTATAAGTTGGGGTCAAATGGTTCTATTTTATTTTATCTTCCCAAAATCAAGCTCTTGGATTTATTTACTGGATCTGTGAATTTTATTTTAATGTTCCCTTATACAAAATTTTAGATAATTCCTTCTTCCTGTTTGTTTTTGTTTCATTTTAACACTCTATCTTAAATTTACTTGTATGTGAATTTAGTTCATTTTTTTTTTATTTTGTAATTATGAAGCCATTGTAAATTATGCATTTAGTTTTTCCAGTTTCAGAGATGCTGATCTAAATTCCTTTTCATTGCTCTTCAAATAGTTTTCGTTTTCCTGTTTAATCCAAGGATATGTGTGAGTTTCCAACTATTCAATATTTTTGGCATCAACTTTTTATTATTTGTAATTTTATTATATTATGATCAGGAAAAATGGCCTGTAAAATCTATATTGCATTCAGTTTGTTAAATTTTCCCTTTGTGGCCAACTACATAACTTGATTTTGCAAATGTTCCATTTAAAGTATGTATTTTCTATTTAAGGGATGTATGTTTCTGTTTTATGTAAAAACAAGTGTTATCTAATTTACCTTTGACTTAATGTTTGTAATATTTGCTAAATTTTTTAAGAAATATATTTAAATTTCTTTCTATATTTGTATTTTTGTCAAATTTTTTAATTTCTACTTTTATAGACTTAATAGATGTGACGTGTATGTTTATCACTATTTTTCTTCAAAAATTATGCTTATTATTAATGTTATTTTTTACTGTTTAATGTTTTTATCTTTAAATTCTATATGTTTGATATTTGTCTTGCTACTTTTTTTTTAAGCTTTATTTTATTTTTATGTGGTGCCGAGGATGGAACCCAGGGCCTCATGCATGCTAGGTGAGCACACTACCACTGAGCCACAACCCCAGCCCAATACTTTTATTTTCTTGTTCTTGATATTAGTCTGATACTTTCTTGTGTTTTGCATTACTGTCAATCATTCTTTACAAGTTTTAAAAGTTTGTTGCTTATAAACAGAATACAGCTTTATTTACATATTTAATCCACCATCATTCTTTTTAAATGGGAGAATTTAGTATATACTTACATACACTTGCTTTGTCCTCACACACTGTACCTTCTTTGGATGCTGAGCACCCTCAGATGGTTGTAGGGGGGCTCACTCAGGGTTAGTCTGGTTGTCTGCATAGTGTATGGCAAATGACAACAATTCTCCCAGAGAGAGGAAGTTGCTGAAGCATCCTTTCTCCCAGGTCTCCTTGCATCCTTCAGCTTCAGGGATAAGAAGGACTCAATCCCTTCCTCTGTCTCTTTCCAAGATTCCTTTAGGCTAACTCTCCAGAGAAACATTAACCGGCTCCTTTTGCTTAATTTTCTGTGGAGCCCAAGATTTAACGCACAGATAGGTAACTATGATCCTTAGCAGAAATTTGGCTCCAAGAGGTGTGTACAGATGGATTTGGGAGTTGAGATGTTATGATTTTGATGTGTTGTCCTCCAAAAGTTTATGTGTGAGATGATGCAAGAAGGTTTGGAGGAGAAATGATTGGGTTATAGCCTTAATCAAATCAGTGAATTAATCCCTGATGGGATTAACTGAGTGTTAACTGGAGGCAGGTGGGGTGTAGCTGGAGGAAGTGGTGTGTGTGGCTATGGGTATATATTTTGTATCTGGAGAGTGGAGTCTCTCTTTCTCTGCTTTCTGATCACCAGGTGAGTTGCTTACTTCTGCCACACTGTTCTTCCACGATGGCCTCCCTCACCCCCAGTCCTGAGGAATGGAGCCTGCTGTCTGTGGATCCAGACCTCTGACACTGTTAGCCCCCAAATAAACTTTCCTCCCCTGCAGTTGTTCTGGTTGAGTCTTTTAATCAAAGTGATGAAATAGCAAAATAACTGACTAAAACAGGGGACGTCATGAAGTGAATTGAGGCTACTATTTTTCTAGCATATTCTCTAGGACTTTGTACTAGTGTTTAGACAGAACACTCCTCAGTTTGGATATATGTGGGGTTTAATTAACTTTATCACATGATGGAGTTGTGTTTTGAAAAATCTCAGTTATCTTCTTTTCTTGAAATATTTTGGCTCATGTTTACAAACAATGTAAATAATTGTAAATAGGCCAATAGGATTATTGAACATTAATCAAATGGGAAAGAGCAAGTTGTTCGTTTTTATGATCAAGCTGCTTGGCATTAGTTTTTGAAAACACTCTTCAAGTACTTCATGTTCCCATATACTTTAAGCTGGTCAGAGGCTGCAGGCGGAAGCTAAAATATTCCTTCTCTCTTTTTCTGTTTTGTATGAGTCTCTAGTACTTTCATATGAACCTGTCTATTTCATGATTATGACAATGGTTCTTAAATTTGATTCTGTGTAAGGATTACCTAAAGAATTTTTAAAAAATTACATTCAGGGTTGTATGATGAATAACTTGGTGTCTATGGAGCTCAAACTTTTTTTTTTTTTTTTTTTTTTTTTTTTTTTTTTTGGTGGTGAGGGAGTAAAAGCTCTTAGGTAACTGATACATTCCTAGGGACATAGTTTTTAATTATCTTTCTCATTTCCCTTTTCCTTGAGCACACAAATAATTGATACTCAATTCTAGCTTTAAAAAATGGCTTTAAAAATTTCAAAAAGAGTAGGCCCTCCTAATCTTTATATTGTACATTAACTCTCCACTGGTACTGTGCTGAGTATTATCCATTTATTTTCTAAGGTGTCCTTTCAATTGCAAAAGCAGTTTGATCGTCACTCCCTCACATGTTCATTGCTGAAAATGGGAGCAAGTGTGGGCATGATGTTTTGAGCAGCGTATATCCCTTTAAATCCATGGCAGTTTATCCTTGTGCTTCCAGATCCATTCTTTTCTCTTCTTTCCTTGCCTTCTCCCAGAAGACTGACTTGTATGGACTATAGTGTTAGTTAGGAGACGGGGCTTAGGGATGGGATAGGAAAGAGTCATCCCTGAAGCCCTCAGCCTCCACCTAAACCTGTGCCTGACTCTCTGCCTGTGGAGGGAAACTGGGGCATCTTGCAGTTAAAGGTAGGAGGATAGATGACCACAAGGGGACTTCTCCCTGAAGGGAAAGTACCTGATTTGGGTTATGTACAATAGACTGAGGGGACTGACCTAAAGTTAACCTGTTGCTTGTTAACATATCATTAACATTGTGATTTGTACCCTTTCTACATTTTGGTGGTGAGGGAGAAATACATAGTAGAAAACAAATTATATCAGGTCCAGCTGTCCATCAAGGTGTCAATCACTCCAAATCCACGCAGGGGAGGAGGAGAACTAGCATAGTCCAATAAAAATGAGCTCCACTGTGTAGATAGGGACTTCAGGTGGTTCGCTCTGCTGTATTATTTTGTTCTTTCACTTTTTTAAAAGTATTTTTTTGTTGTAGGTGGACATGATACCTTTATTTTATTTATTTTTATGTGGTGCTGAGGATTGAACCCAGTGCCTCACACTAGTCAAGTAAGTGCTCTACCACTGAGTCACAGCCCCAGCCCTGTTCTTTTGCTTTTGATAAACCTTTACTTTTCTGGCCAACCTCTAGTGTCTAGCTCAGTTCTTTATTCTGGACACTGAGAACCTGGACCTAGAACCCCCTGGGGCTCTCTTCCCGTGCACTGGTAACAAAATAGCACTAGGATCTCTTCTTGGTGGGTTTGGGTTGGTAAGAGTAAAGCTGGCATATTCAGTCCCCTGGCTCCCTCTACGTGAAGAATGTGATCTGACTGTGGCCTCAACTGAGGGTCCCTGTTACTTTCAGTACACCTTCCTTTACATGGTATTTGCCATATGAGTTCCAGTATCCTCTCCTTTCTTTTGTTCCTCTGGCCGAGGACAATAGCTGCATAGTTACCTGGTTATTCCATTGTACTTGACCTGCATCTTTGCAAAGAGCTCACAGTAATTAAATCCTTCCTATGCTTCCCTACCATGATTGTGTCATCTCTTTCCTGTTGGTACACTGACTGACCCCTCCTCTTCCCCATGATATCAATGATCTTGATCTCTCTAGAGCTTGATAGGTCAAGGCAAAAGAATGAAAGGAACAGAATGGTAGATTTTATGGTAGATGCTGTGAATGTGTTACCCAAGTCTCTTCTTTCAAGACTTAAATATTCACCCCCCTAGTTGCCAAGAGTGTTGATGACTGAGTTCCCTTCTGGTTATTGTCCTCCACTGAAGTGGATTGTCTCCACCAAGATCATATCTCTTCCTGGGAGCAGCTGCATCCAGTGACTAGTCAAGTGCAATGTGGGGACAAAGACACATGGCTCCCTTATCCCAATTTGGGATGACTGTGAGGGCTATTCCACCTGTAGAATTCTTTGTCCTGTTGGTCAAGACCTTTGTTGTGATTGCCCAACTTTTCCCTCCATCTTGTCCTCCTTCACTCCCCAACAAGGGTCTATCCTGATAATTTTTACCAGTTTATATGTGTTGGTGGAAAATAGATGAACTTTTTAAAATTTAATTTAATTTTTATTTGTTCTAATTAGTTATCCATGACAGCAGAATACATTTTGATTCTTTGTACATGAATGGAGCACAACTATTCCTTTCTCTGGTTGGGCATGATATAGAGTCAAACTATTTATGTGATCGTAAAGTACCTAGGATAATGATGTCAATTTCATTCCACAAACTTTCCCTCCGCCCTGTCCCCTTTCCTCCCCCCATTCTCCTCTGTCCAATCCAAAGTTCCTCCATTCGCACCCCCTCATTTTGGATCAGCATCCACATATCAGAGAAAACATGTGGCCTTTGGATTTTTGGGATTGACTTATTTCACTTAGTATGATATTCTCCAATTCCATCCATTTATTTGTAAATGTCATAATTTTATTCTCCTATAAGGCTGAGTAATATTCCATTGTGTGTGTGTGCATATATATATATATATATATATATATGTGTGTGTGTGTGTGTGTGTGTGTGTGTGTATATACATATATATACACACACATATATATATATATCACAGTTTCTTGATTTGTTCATCTACTGAAAGGCATCTAGGTTGGTTTCATAGCTTAGCTATTGTGAATTAAACTACTATAAACATTGATGTGACTGTGTCACTGTAGTATGCAGATTTTGGGTATAGACTGAGGAGTGGGATAGCTAGGACAAATAGTGGTTCCATTCCAAGTTTTCTAAGGAATCTCCATATTGTTTTCCAGAGTGGTTGCCTTTTCCCCACATCCTCACCAAACTTATTGTTGCTTTTATTCTTGATCATTGCCATTCTGACTGGAGTGAGATGATATCTTAGAGTAGTTTTGATTTGCATTTCTCTAATTACTAGAGATGTTGAGCATTTTTTAATACATTTGTTGATCAATTACATATTTCTTTTGTGAAGTGTCTGCTCAGTTCCTTAGCCCCTTCATTGACTGGGTTATTTATTTATTTATTTTTTTGGTGTTAAATTTTTTTTTGAGTTCTTTATATATTCTGGAGATTAGGGCTCTATCTGATGTGTGTGTGGTATAGATTTTCTCCCACTCTGTAGCTCTCTCTTCACATTATTGATTGTTTCCTTTGCTGAGAAGAAGTTTTTTAGTTTGAATTCATCTCATTTGTTGATTCTTGATTTTATTTCTTGTACTTTAGGAGTCTTGTTAAGGAAGCCAGATCCTAAATGGACATGATGAAGATTTGGGCCTGCTTTTTCTAATATTAGGTACAGGGTTTCTGGTTTAATTCTGAGGTCATTGATCCACTTTGAGTTTTGTGCAGGGTGAGAGATAGGGATTTAATTTCATTTTGCTGTATATGTATTTCCCTTTTCCCCAGCACCATTTGTTGAAGAGGCTATCTTTTCTTCAATGTGTGTTTTTGGTACCCTTGCATAGTAAGAGATAATTGTGTTTATGCGGGTTTGTATCTGTGTCTTCTATTCTGTACCATTGGTCTACCTGTCTAGAAAATAGATGAACTTCTTAATCAGTAAATGTATGATCAGACAGTAGAATAACTGGGATTCCTGTTGAACCTTAAGCAGCTGGTAAAATTTGATGAGGGGTGGATGAAAGGGATCGATTTCTGAATTTCAAAGAGTTGCTACAAGTTAAGGTACTTTTGAAGTGACAATTAGATAACAGGACTATATGGAATGCACCGTGAAGAACTCATTGAGTTGACTAGAAATTGAAGAGAGATCTTAATGGCTTATCTAATTGGGTTCTCTGACTTCCATAAGGACCACTTCAGTGTGGAATTCTGAAGCACTGTAGTGGTCATCGGTTTAGCTGACAGTAGCAAGAAGCATCACCCAGGGAAGGACTGGTTTGCTAAAGCGTCAAGGGTTCCTGAGTTCTTGTGCTTAAGGTTATTCAGTAAATGTCTTTCTGTCTTCTTTTCCCAGTATATTCAATTGTGAAAAGGAGATGTTTAATACCCAGACGTCTTTGTGAACCAGTCTGAATGATAAGGCTATTTATATATCTCCTATTTTGAGCACCAAAATTCCCATGTGAAAAGGTAGATTTTATTTACTCCTGGTAGTGATGCAAAACCTCAGTGCATGCATGTTAGTATGCTGACTTTATCACGGCTCCCCTTTTCTATGCTACCATGATTATCTCTTCACCTTGGTTTTACTGTCCTTCTCTGAGGTATTTAAATAACTTTCAAATATGGTGGCATCTAAATAAGGAAACAAAAAATCCATTTTCCTTGCCAAGCAACATGTTTTTTTTTTTTTTTTTTTTTTTATTTTTTTTACGTTTACATAGGGTAATGATGTTTATTATATTTTTTCCCCTCCCCCCCACCCCTCCCACCCCTCCCACCCCTCTTTTCCCTCTACACAGTCCTTCTTTCCTTCATTCTTACTGCTCTCCTTAGCCTAACTCTAAACCTAACCCTAAACCTAATGCTAGCCCGTCCCACCCCCCATTATATGTCCTCATCCGCTTATCAGCGAGATCATTCGTCCTTTAGTTTTTTGAGATTGGCTTATCTCACTTAGCATGATATTCTCCAATTTCGACCATTTGCCTACAAATGCCATAATTTTATCATTCTTCATTGCGGAGTAATATTCCATTGTATAAATATGCCACAGTTTCTTTATCCATTCATCAACTGAAGGGCATCTAGGTTGGTTCCACAATCTGGCTATGGTGAATTGAGCAGCAATGAACATTGATGTGGCTGTATCTCTGTAGTATGCTGATTTTAAGTCCTTTGGGTATAGGCCAAGGAGTGGGATAGCTGGGTCAAATGGTGTTTCCATTCCAAGCTTTCTGAGGAATCTCCACACTGCTTTCCAGAGTGGTTGCACTAATTTGCAACCCCACCAGCAATGTATGAGTGTTCCTTTTTCACCACATCCTCGCCAACACCTATTGTTGCTTGTATTCTTGATAATCGCCATTCTAATTGGGGTGAGATGAAATCTTAGGGTGGTTTTGATTTGCATTTCCCTTATTACTAGGGATGTTGAACATTTTTTCATATATCTGGTGATTACTTGTACATCTTCTTCTGTGAAGTGTCTGTTCATTTCCTTAGCCCATTTGTTGATTGGATTATTTGTATTCTTCGTGTAGAGTTTTTTGAGTTCTTTATAGATTCTGGAAATTAGCGCTCTATCT
This sequence comes from Sciurus carolinensis, assembly GCF_902686445.1. Classification (NCBI taxonomy): domain Eukaryota; kingdom Metazoa; phylum Chordata; class Mammalia; order Rodentia; family Sciuridae; genus Sciurus; species Sciurus carolinensis. Next base: position 65,714,311 of record NC_062224.1, read on the forward strand.
GAGGTATGGTTGGCAAAGATATTCTCCCACTCTGTAGACTCTCTCTTCACATTTCTGATAGTTTCCTTTGCTGACAGAAAGCTTTTTAGTTTGAATCTATCCCAGTTGTTTATTCTTGCTTTTATTTCTTGTGCTATGGGAGTCCTGTTAAGGAAATCTGATCCTGAGCCAACAAGTTGAAGATTTGGACCTACTTTTGCTTCTATAAGATGCAGGGTCTCTGGTCTGATTCCGAGGTCTTTGATCCATTTTGAGTTGAGTTTTGTGTAGGGTGAGAGATAGGGGTTTAGTTTCATTCTATTGCATATAGTTTTCCAGTTTTCCCAGCACCATTTGTTGAAGAGGCTATCTTTTCTCCATTGCATATTGTTGGAACCTTTGTCTAGTATGAGAAAATTGTATTTATTTGGGTTTGTGTCCATGTCCTCTATTCTGTACCATTGATCTACCTGTCTATTTTGGTACCAATACCATGCCGTTTTTGTTACTATTGCTTTGTAGTAGAGTTGAAGATCTGGTATTGCAATACCCCCTGCTTCGCTCTTGCTACTGAGGATTGCTTTAGCTATTCTAGGTTTTTTATTCTTCCAGATGAATTTCATAATTGCTTGCTCTATTTCTGCGAGGTACATCATTGGGATTTTAATTGGAATTGCATTGAATCTGTATAGAACTTTAGGTAGTATAGCCATTTTGACGATATTAATTCTGCCTATCCAGGAACATGGGAGATCTTTCCATCTTCTAAGGTTTTCTTGAATTTCTTTCTTTAGTGTTCTGTAGTTCTCATTGTAGAGGTCTTTCACCTCTTTTGTGAGATTGATTCCCAAGTATTTTATTTTTTTCGATGCTATTGTGAATGGGGTAGTTTTCCTAATTTCTCTTTCTGAAGATTCATCACTTATGTATAAAAATGCATTGGATTTATGAGCATTGATCTTGTAACCTGCTACTTTACTGAATTCACTTATGAGTTCTAAAAGTTTTCTGGTGGAATTTCCAGGTTCCTCTAAATATATAATCATGTCATCAGCGAACAGGGATAGTTTGAGTTCTTCTTTTCCTATTCGTATCCCTTTAATTTCTTTGGTTTGTCTGATTGCTCTGGCTAGAGTCTCAAGGACGATGTTGAATAGAAGCGGTGAAAGAGGGCATCCCTGCCTTGTTCCAGTTTTTAGGGGGAACGCTTTCAGTTTTTCACCATTTAGAATGATATTAGCCATGGGCTTAGCGTAGATGGCCTTTATAATGTTTAGGAATGTTCCCATTACCCCAATTTTTTCTAGTGTTTTGAGCATGAAGGGATGCTGTATTTTATCAAATGCTTTTTCTGCATCTATTGAAATAATCATGTGATTCTTAACTTTAAGTCTGTTGATATGGTGAATGACATTTATTGATTTCCGAATGTTGAACCAACCTTGCATCCCTGGGATAAAACCCACTTGATCGTGGTGCACTATCTTTTTAATATATATTTGTATGCGATTTGCTAAAATTTTGTTGAGAATTTTTGCATCGATGTTCATTAAGGATATTGGTCTGAAATTTTCTTTCCTTGATGTGTCTCTGTCTGGTTTAGGTATCAGGGTGATATTGGCTTCATAGAACGAGTTTGGTAGGGTTCCCTCCTCTTCTATTTCATGGAATAGTTTGAGGAGTATTGGAATGAGCTCTTCTTTAAAGGTTTTATAGAACTCGGCTGAGAACCCATCTGGTCCTGGACTTTTCTTTGTTGGTAGGCTTTTGATGACCTCTTCTATTTCATTGCTTGAAATTGGTTTATTTAAGTTGTGTATGTCCTCCTCGTTCAGTTTAGGTAGTTCATATGTCTCTAGAAATTTGTTGATGTCTTCAAGGTTTTCTGTTTTGTTGGAGTATAGATTTTCGAAATAGCTTCTAATTATGTTTTGTATTTCACTCGTGTCTGTTGTGATGTTTCCTTGTTCATTCCGAATTTTAGTAATTTGAGTTTTCTCCCTCTTTCTCTTTGTTAGTGTGGCTAAGGGTTTATCAATTTTATTTATTTTTTCAAAGAACCAACTATTTATTTTATTAATTTTTCCGATTGTTTCTTTTGTTTCGATTTCGTTGATTTCGGCTCTGATTTTAACTATTTCCTGTCTTCTACTACTTTTGGTATTGGTCTGCTCTTCTTTTTCTAGTGCTTTGAGCTGTAGTGTTAACTCGTTTATTTGTTGATTTCTACTTCTTTTTTTGAATGCACCCCATGAAATAAATCTTCCTCTAAGTACTGCTTTCATAGTGTCCCAGAGATTTTGATATGATGTGTCTTTGTTCTCGTTTACTTCTAAGAATTTTTTTATTTCCCTCCTGATGTCTTCTGTTATCCATTCATCATATAATAGTGTATTATTTAGTCTCCAGGTATTGGAGAAGTTTCTGTTTTTTATTCTGTCATTTATTTCTAATTTCAATCCATTATGATCTGATAGAGTACAAGGTAGTATCTCTATCTTCTTGTATTTACTAACAGTAGCTTTGTGGCATAAAATATGGTCTATTTTAGAGAAGGATCCATGTGCTGCTGAGAAGAAAGTGTATTCATTCTTTGTTGGATGGTATATTCTATATATGTCCGTTAAGTCTAAATTGCTGATTGTGTTGTTGAGATCTATAGTTTCTTTATTCAATTTTTGTTTGGACGATCTATCCAGTGGTGAGAGAGGTGTGTTAAAATCACCTAGTATTATTGTGTTGTGGTCTATTTGATTTCTGGAATTGAGAAGGATTTGTTTGACGTACGTGGGTGAGCCAATGTTCGGGGCATAGATATTTATGATTGTTATGTCTTGCTGATTTATGCTTCCCTTAAGCAGCATGTAATGTCCTTCTTTATCCCTTCTGACTAGTTTTGGTTTGAAGTCCACATTATCTGAGATGAGGATGGATACTCCAGCTTTTTTGCTGTGTCCGTGTGCATGGTATGTTTTTCCCCATCCTTTCACCTTTAGTCTATGGGTGTCTCTTTCTATGAGATGTGTCTCTTGCAGGCAGCATATTGTTGGATTTTTCTTTTTAATCCAATCTGCCAGTCTGTGTCTTTTGATTGATGAATTCAGGCCATTAACATTCAGGGTTATTATTGTGATATGATTTGTATTCCCAGTCAATTGACTCATATTTGTTTTTGACATGATTTGGTTTCTCCTTTATTTGGCTATTCCTTTAGGCTAGCGCCTCCTGTTGCTGATTTGCATCGTTGTTTTTCATCTCTTCCTCATGGAATATTTTGCTGAGAATGTTCTGTAATGCTGGCTTTCTTTTTGTAAATTCCTTTAGCTTTTGTTTATTATGGAAGGATCTTATTTCATCGTCAAATTTGAAGGTAAGTTTTGCTGGGTATAAGATTCTTGGTTGGCATCCATTTTCTTTCAGGGCTTGGTATATGTTGTTCCAGGCCCTTCTAGCTTTTAGGGTCTGGATTGAAAAATCTGCTGATATTCTTATTGGTTTCCCTCTGAATGTAATTTGATTCTTTTCTCTCGCGGCCTTTAAAATTCTGTCTTTATTTTGTATGTTAGGTATTTTCATAATAATGTGCCTTGGTGTGGGTCTGTTGTAATTTTGTATGTTTGGAGTTCTATAAGCCTCTTGTACTTGGTTCTCCATTTCGTTCTTCAGATTTGGGAAATTTTCTGTTATTATTTCATTGAATAGATTGTTCATTCCTTTGGTTTGTTTCTCTAAGCCTTCCTCAATCCCAATAATTCTCAAATTTGGCCTTTTCATGATATCCCATAGTTCTTGGAGATTCTGTTCATGATTTCTTACCATCTTCTCTGTTTGTTCCACTTTGTTTTCAAGGTTAAATATTTTGTCTTCAATGTCTGAGGTTCTGTCTTCCAGGTGTTCTATCCTATTGGTTATGCTTTCTATGGAGTTTTTAACTTGGTTTATTGTTTCCTTCATTTCAAGGATTTCAGTTTGGTTTTTCTTCAGTATCTCTAACTCTTTATTGAAATGATCTCTTGCTTCCCGTATTTGGTCTTTTAACTGTTGATTGGTGCGATCATTTAATGCCTGCATTTGCTCTTTCATCTCCTCCTTCAATGCATGCATTTGCTCTTTCATCTCCTCATTAGCTTCCCTGATCGTTTTAATTACGTACATTCTGAACTCCCTTTCTGTCATTTCTTCTGCTCTGCTGTCATTGGGTTTTATTGATGTAGTATCTAGGTTTGTTTGGGACATTTTCTTCCCTTGTTTTCTCATAATGGTCAGTTGTCAATGGGACCTTGAGATATTGCAGTTTTCCACTATTGGCTTATAGTGTCCCACTAGATTTCCAGTGTATCACCTCCCAGCCTTCAGTAGCCTGATGTCTTGGAGGAATCTGATAAAGCAGCTCATTCGAAGAATACTGCCCCTAGCCCCCTACTGGTTCCACGTTTTGGAACTGGCTCTGTGCGGAAATGCTCTCACTGTGGGCCTGCACCGTGCAGCTGGCCGTGTGGGAAGAGCCCACTGCCGGAGTGTGGAAGACTACCTTGGGAAGACTCAAGCTGCCCTGCCCGGCTCTGCTAAGCCACCTCTATCTGGGCCTGCCACCCGGGCTGAGCTTTACCCAGTGGGCAGACTCACCCGTGGCTCCACTTCAGTCCGAGTCTCTCAATGCCTCCCCTTCTTAACTCCTGGGTTCTGGAGCGACCGGGGGTGCAGTCTCCCTCTAGGCCGCCATCTTGGATCGCCCCGTGAAGAGAGCCCGCGGCCGGAGTGGGCAGAGCCGCCTGAAGAGGTCTCCAGCTGCCCTGACCTTATCCCTGAGACTGACTGCAGATCGAGCCTCTCCGCTGGTTCTTTGCAGGAGTACACTGCACTGCAGCAGCTCCGGGACTCGGAGCGTGCTCTGTTCAGACAGGCTCTCCCTAGCGGGCCAGTTCCGTTCCGAGAACCTGGAGAAGCTGGCTGTGTGGGCGGGGCCGGAGTGCGCAGGACTGCCTGTGGATGACTCTAGCTGCCCTGCCCGGCTCCGATAAGCCACCTCTATCTGGGCCTGCCACCCGGGCCGAGCTTTACCCAGTGGGCAGACTCACCCGTGGCTCCACTTCAGTCCGAGTCTCTCAATGCCTCCCCTTCTTAACTCCTGGGTTCTGGAGCGACCGGGGGTGCAGTCTCCCTCTAGGCCGCCATCTTGGATCGCCCCGTGAAGAGAGCCCGCAGCCGGAGTGGGCAGAGCCGCCTGAAGAGGTCTCCGGCTGCCCTGACCTTATCCCTGAGACTGACTGCAGATCGAGCCTCTCCGCTGGTTCTTTGCAGGAGTACACTGCACTGCAGCGGCTCCGGGACTCGGAGCGTGCTCTGTTCAGACAGGCTCTCACTAGCGGGCCAGTTCCGTTCCGAGAACCTGGAGAAGCTGGCTGTGTGGGCGGGGCCGGAGTGCGCAGGACTGCCTGTGGATGACTCTAGCTGCCCTGCCCGGCTCCGATAAGCCACCTCTATCTGGGCCTGCCACCCGGGCCGAGCTTTACCCAGTGGGCAGACTCACCCGTGGCTCCACTTCAGTCCGAGTCTCTCAATGCCTCCCCTTCTTAACTCCTGGGTTCTGGAGCGACCGGGGGTGCAGTCTCCCTCTAGGCCGCCATCTTGGATCGCCCCGTGAAGAGAGCCCGCAGCCGGAGTGGGCAGAGCCGCCTGAAGAGGTCTCCGGCTGCCCTGACCTTATCCCTGAGACTGACTGCAGATCGAGCCTCTCCGCTGGTTCTTTGCAGGAGTACACTGCACTGCAGCAGCTCCGGGACTCGGAGCGTGCTCTGTTCAGACAGGCTCTCCCTAGCGGGCCAGTTCCGTTCCGAGAACCTGGAGAAGCTGGCTGTGTGGGCGGGGCTGGAGTGCGCAGGACTGCCTGTGGATGACTCTAGCTGCCCTGCCCGGCTCCGATAAGCCACCTCTATCTGGGCCTGCCACCCGGGCCGAGCTTTACCCAGTGGGCAGACTCACCCGTGGCTCCACTTCAGTCCGAGTCTCTCAATGCCTCCCCTTCTTAACTCCTGGGTTCTGGAGCGACCGGGGGTGCAGTCTCCCTCTAGGCCGCCATCTTGGATCGCCCCGTGAAGAGAGCCCGCAGGCCGGAGTGGGCAGAGCCGCCTGAAGAGGTCTCCAGCTGCCCTGACCTTATCCCTGAGACTGACTGCAGATCGAGCCTCTCCGCTGGTTCTTTGCAGGAGTACACTGCACTGCAGCAGCTCCGGGACTCGGAGCGTGCTCTGTTCAGACAGGCTCTCCCTAGCGGGCCAGTTCCGTTCCGAGAACCTGGAGAAGCTGGCTGTGTGGGCGGGGCCGGAGTGCGCAGGACTGCCTGTGGATGACTCTAGCTGCCCTGCCCGGCTCCGATAAGCCACCTCTATCTGGGCCTGCCACCCGGGCCGAGCTTTACCCAGTGGGCAGACTCACCCGTGGCTCCACTTCAGTCCGAGTCTCTCAATGCCTCCCCTTCTTAACTCCTGGGTTCTGGAGCGACCGGGGGTGCAGTCTCCCTCTAGGCCGCCATCTTGGATCGCCCCCAGCAACATGTTTTTGACTCCTATTCTTACTTTATCTTTATTTCAACCTTTCCTTCTTCTTGGGGATCCAGTTTGGACTTGTATATAATGAAAATAAAGATCAGACCCCTTTTATCTTTCTGGATTCCTCAGTCTTACTTTCTAGAATTAACCATTAAGAGTATCTTATGTATGCTGGGCAATTAATTTTAAAATTAGTCTGAAAGTTGTTTGATCAGAAAGATTCTTTCCCCTAAATCTTATGAAGCATGAATAAGAAATATGGAACTCATTACTCTCTGAGATCATGTTGGATAAATATATGAGCAGGCTCAAGCAAGTTATAGTTAAATTCATGGATAAAATATCCATCTAATAAATTTAAATGGCTCACAGGGATGTTCAGAACCCATAACATTTTAAAATAATAAATGGGAGTCAATTCTCATGGATTCCTATACCATCTCTGCATCTAAGGTCTAATGATATGTGGTAAATGTTTAACTACACCAAGAGAAAGGACATAACACACACAGAGTCTGTTTTGTTCTTTTGTGACAGAATACTTGAGACTGGGTAATTTTTAATCAATGGAAATTTTTTGGTTCATGATTCTGGAGATGCAGAGAGCAAGTTGCAGGCTCCTGCATTTGGTGAGGACCTTCTTGCTGCATCATCTCTTAGAGAAGAGCAAAAAGGCAAGAGAGATATAGAGTAAGTGAGAGAGAACCAGATGGGCAAGAGGACACCAAATGTGTCCTTTTGTAAGGAACCCATTCCCATGATAACAAATCCATTATTGTGGAATATTGGGATTAAGCTGTGCATGAACGCAGGGCACCCTTGTTCTAATAGTCTCTCTAATGTCCCATCTCTTACTCTTATTGCATTTGGGATTAAATTCTAACACATTTATTTCTTTCCTTTTCTTTATGTGGTATTGGGGATTGAACAGCCTGGGCCTCACACATTCTAGGTAGGTGCTCTACAACTGAACTACACCCCCAGCCTTCCAACACATGTTTTTTGGCAACACATTCAAACCATAATATATTTGTGTTAATTATGTACATACGTTCACACATACACTTTGTGGTAAATATTGCCAGAAATATTACAGATATCCAGATAAGTAGCACACATTTATGAATAATAACAAATGTAATACTCCTTTTTGTAAATGCCACATAACTGATCGCTTCTGAAAGAATGTTTTTGTCGATTTTTGCTAAGCTTGTGTGTCTGTAGCTAACCTGTAGTTGCAATTCAACCACAACCTGTCAAATGGCATTTCATACCTACCTGCCAACTCTTTTCTCAGTAAAATTTGTCATTATTTCTGTTGTATGATCTACAATTAAATTATTTTTCATTCTTATAAAAATCACATTCATTTTATTTTTTTAAAATATTTTTAGTTGTGGATGGACAAAATACCTTTTTTAAAAAAATTATTTATTATGTGGTGCTGAGAATTGAACCCAGTACCTCATACTTGCTAGGTAAGTGCTCTACCACTGAGTACAACCCCCGCCCCACATTTATTTTAAAATATCACTTTGTGGTTCAGTACCATGTATGTCAGAACCTCACTCATTCAGTGATGAATGGCTTCTTCATTGAAATCAGATAATAATTTTCAAATGTGGAAGAATGTTTAAAAAATCTAGTGTTATTTAAGTACTGGGCTACAGATATGCTACACTTTTAAGTTTAATCTGTATCATTAAAGTTTTCTCAATTTCTTTTTGTTTATTTGTTCTAATTAGTAATAGGTGACAGTAGAATGCATTTGACATATCATACATAAGTGGAGTATAACTTCTCATTCTTCTGGTTGTACATGATGGAATCACATCAGTCATACAGTCATATATGTACATAGGGTAATAATGTCCAATTCTTTCTACTATCCTTCCTATCCCCATCACCCTACCCTCCTTTCATTCCCCTCTACGTAATCCAAAGTACCTCTATTCTTCCCTAGCCATGCCCCCACCAGGTTATTGTGAATTAGCATCCATATATCAGAAAAAAACATTTGGACTTTGTTTTTTTGGGATTGGCTTATTTTGCTTAGCATGATATTTTCCAGCGACATCCATTTACTGGCAAAAGCCATAATTTCATTTTTCTTTAAGGATGAGTAATATTCCATCGTATGCATATACCACATTTTCTTTATCCATTCATCTGTTGAAGGACACCTAGGTTAGTTCCACAGTTTAATTATTTTGAGTTGAGCTGTTATAAACATTGATGTGGCTATATCACTAAAGTATGCTGATTTAAAGTCCTTTGGATATAAACCAAGGAGTGGGATAGATCCATCTCTTTCTTAAGTCTATATAATCAAAACAATGAATCAAACCCTGACTTTTAACTTTTGCTGATTTCTGTGGTATAAATCCTCTCATCCTGCTGATTTCAAGTTAGAAACATGATGTCAGTAAGAGATGCACAGCAACACTGTTTAATGGTATTTCCATCATACTTTTTTGATAGATGTACCTAACATTGATAGCATAGATGATTATTAACTGTGGTAAAATAACTCAATGAAAATTATATTTATTATCAATTTCAATATAATCCATTTAATTGTAATCTTACATAATTTAATCTTGAAAATGGAATTTTGTAGCCCTGGCTTACGAAATTTCTGAAACTTTAAGAAGTGGCTCTTTGCCAACCTGGGTAAAGCAGCTGCTTCACATCACCAGTAATGCCATTGTCATAGACAAAGTATTGGACTAATTTTGGTTCATAAGGAAATTTCAATTTTTAAAAACTGAATTCTCAACAATTAAAATTTTTTCAGTGTCTTTCCCTTCTACACTCACAAATAAAGGTTAGCATTAGTTTCTTAGCCTCCTCTCCTCTTCTCTTTTACATCTTTTATTCTCCCGAATATCTATTCAGGAATAATGAGCTATAAAAAGGCAAATTAACTTTGAAAAGAAAAAAAAAAAAAAACAATAGTGGTTTCCAAAAGGAGTTCTCCTTCCTAGAACTTCCCTAAGGAACAAAAGCCTTCTTTTCCTTGCAATCCCTGACTGGAGTTACGATGACAACCTGTTGGGTCTTGTGCGCCTTAACCTGTCAGGAGGGTGGCAACATGTTTCTTCTGATGTCTGCAGTGCTAAGGCCAGGAGACCTTTCATGGAGTGTTCTGAGATTCTGCTCTCAGACCGTTGGCGGAGTAGGTACCGATTGCTGAGCTGGACCACCATCTACTGCCATAGCAACAGCTTGAGGTCACTTTTTGAGAAGGATCCATTCTTATGAGCAGCCTTTACCTCTTGCTCCCTTCTTTTTTTAAAATTTTTTAAAATTTATTTTTATTGTAAACAAATGGGATACATGTTGTTTCTGATTGTACATGGAGTAAAGGCATACCATTTGCGTAATCATACATTTACATAGGGTAATGATGTTTGATTCATTCTGTTATTTTTTCCTTCCCTCCCACCCCCACCCCTCTTTTCCCTCTATAAGTCCCTCCTTCCTCCATTCTTGCCCCCCTCCCACCCCCCATTATGTGTCATCATCTGCTTATCAGTGAGATCATTTGCCTTTTGGATTTTTGAGATTGGCTTATCTCACTTAGCATGATATTCTCCAATTTCATCCATTTGCCTGCAAATGCCATAATTTTATTATTCTTTATGGCTGAGTAATATTCCATTGTGTATATATATATATATATGTGTGTGTGTATATATATATATATATATATATATATATATATCAATCACAGTTTCTTTATCCATTCATCAATTGAAGGACATCTAGGTTGGTTCCACAGTCTGGCTATTGTGAATTGTCTTGCTCCCTTCTTAACAGGCAGAAACACCCTCTCTGCCCATGCTTATCATTGA